>NC_082671.1:31723181-32356363 GCF_025265405.1 Mesoplodon densirostris | reverse complement strand
GTATTTTCAATTTTCCCCAAGTACTCCCTTATATCAGTTTTGTTGTAAAATGAAGACCAACACATTCCTTTTCGAAGACCAACTTAGAAGAAGCTCTGCATAATCTCCCTTTCAAAACTCTCATGATTTTTTCTTTCTCTTCTTTTGATAATACATTTACTTTTGTTTTACTGCTCAAGTCTAATGTATTTCTGAAAGCCCTTCTAAATGTTCTTGGCATTAGATCATTTTCTTTGAACATTACTTGATATTAAATACTATATGACTTGGAATTCCCCAAAGAATTTAAAGAATCTTAGCAAATATGAAAAACGTTCATGTTTACCTTAACCAAAATAGATCAAGGTGTGTAATGAGATCCTTTCAACTAATGCCCATATGGTCATGCAAAGTTCAGCTTACCTTAGCAACTCAATTCTTTAGGATAAACAAGTTTAATTGTTGCTATAACTAGGCATCTTGGGTCTTGGTATCAGAGTCACCAAGGAAAACACAACACAGTCAAGCACTGGATGGAGCCACACTTTACTTAGATAGATAAGAGACAGAGCTAGATCAGCTTCAGCAGTGGGTATTGGTACCCCATGGCCAGAAGGTCCTTCCCCTTCTCTTGCTACAATGCAAGGAACCCCATCCATTCTTGCTTGGAGAACAGATAAAGCAGTGGGGTTGGCCAAGTGCCATATGACACACACTGTTTAAGCAAAGACAAAGAGTAGTCACTAAGCCTGAAACAAGGAAGTATATTTCCACACAAGGTGATAAGCCCAGCACAGGCTGTGTGGGCACTTTAACTCTTGGTAAGGAAGTGTTCCAGGTCCAAAGCCCATCCTTGTGCAGACAAGTGGGGGCAGAAAGACAGAGTGCATGAGACTGCCATCTCCAACAGATCGTTTGTGTTTTTATCAATGCATTTTAAGAATTCTTTGTATATTTTGAATCTGCATTTGCAGAGCAAGATTTTCAAAGGCCTTTCTATTGCATTATTTCATATAATTTTCATGATGATTCTGTTATTCAGACAGCACAGTTATTCCTCTCTTCATTAGGCAAATGGTGAGACCAAACAAAGAGAGGTTACACTGAGAACATAAACAAGAAAATGTAATTCCTTTATCTGGGACATCAGCTTACTATGGAATCCAGCTTGCTTTCCTTGAGACCACTGAAGAACTTTAATTCTCTGAGTGCTATGTGGCTAGCAACTGCATTAGGAACTGTCTCCAAGTTCATTCAAATACTTTCAAATTTCCCTGTTTTCCTATCCTTCTTTAGGCACTTTACCTGACTTACAGTGGGAAAAATAAACCTCCAAAATTGGTGGGCTTGACTCTTGTGCAATGGAAAATGACTCCATTGGTTATGAGGTATGATGTGAGACAACTGCTAGAATAATTTGGCTACTACTGGCTGTATGACTCAAAAATTCTTTGTATTTTTAGTGATCATTTTATGTGACTTAATTATTTTCTCAACTATATTGTAAATGCCTCTAGGGAAGAAATGATAATTTATACTTTGTATTCTTAGCACCTACACTTAAACATAGGTAGTCACTAAAATGAATTTTTGTTGATGATGTTTATGTCGAAAAGAGTTTGATGTATGCATGCAATATGGATCCAACTGTTTCCAAATGAATAAAAATTGCTGAATGAATAGCTTCTTTCAGGTTACTAAATGTACCATGCAACCTAGGCATGGCTCAACATCTGCTATATTTGGGCTTTTTATATTGTATCATGTTCCATATAGGAAATGTTGCTATAATACTAACTTTATGATGTTTTTCTCCATTGCTGCATAGTATATTTTGATCTATATGAAGTTCATTCATCCAGAAAACATTTACTAATCTGCTTTTATACGCCAGACACTGGATATGAGCTCGGCATATAGGATATGCATAAAATTGGCTCAGACTTTAAGAAACTTTACATTTTGTAGTTAATTTAAAACATGCTGTGCATTCCTCACTTCTTCGATTTCCTCTTTTGCTTCTTACTTCCCATTTCTCCTCAACTTTTCTCATGTTTGTTTATATAGTTTAGCAGCAGCTGGTTAATACCAAGAAGGCTTCCATTTATTGCGTATTCAGAATACCTGTGCTAAGTGCTCTTCACACAATGCCTCATTGAATTTCATTTTAAGCCTTGGAGCAAACCTACTAGGTGGCTATTATTGTCACGTTCATTTTACAGCCTAGTAAATAAAGGTTTGGAACTGCTGGGTAATTTGCATAAGACCTATAGCTTATGTGGGAGAGCCAGGATTGAACCCAGGTCTTCTCTCTTCAAATTCCACTTGCTTACCCACTAGGCCATTACTGCCATTTAAGGATGAAGTCACTCATTTATATAATGATAGGCCTTTGGTGGCATGCACACTTTTATTTTTCTGATGTATGTGAATCAATAGAAGAACATGTAGAGACTAGGAAAGATGTAGAAGGGGGCTTAAAACAATATCCAGGAGGGCCAAAGGAAGTGACATTATTTAGGTGGAAAAAGAAAACTGACGGGATATAACAACTTTTTGTCCTTAGGGCTGTCATGTGGAAAAGGAATTTTACTTGTTGAACACTACTCCAAGGATAAGGCTAAGAGAAATTTACATGTTAAAAAGAAACAAATTTGGGCTCGGTATGAGGAAAGACTTTCTGATAGAATTGTTATAGAAGAAATGAATCCAGAAAGCAGAGAATGCAATTTGTGCAGAAGTTCAAACATTATAGTGTTATGGAGGGGCCTCAGCAGGACGGGGAAGTGGAAGAGATAGTGACTGTGGTCCTGCCTCTGACTCCAAAGGTGGAAGAGCTGCTGAATCACTGGTGGTTCTAGCCTTAGAACATCCCCTAGGATTAGCCCCACCGAGCAGTAGATGTCACTGTTTCATAGAAAGAGAAGTAAAGAGGCACCTTTCTGATTGTAAATAGGATACTTTAAAAAGATGTATTCAGATCTCCCTCTATTTTTGATGGAGAGGAGATTCTAAAAACTATTTGGGATTAACGTTGTAGCTAAGAAACACGCAATGAGAAATCCAAGATTGTACAGCATTTTGCTGAGGAACTTAGGCTTTATTTTTATGGGAAGGCTTAGCTCAACATTGTAGTGGAAGATTATGCTTGTTCCAAAGAGTCTCCATGCATAAGATGAGATCGAATAAAGGACAAAATGTCTTGTTCTGATGGTGCTGCTGGTATTAAGGGTGATATATATGTATACACACACACGCATTTTGAATCAGTGCTTTTTTTATCTTCCTTTCTGGCTCTCTATTTTTTCTGTGCTTAACCCAAGCTCTTTAAGGAAAAGGGCATGACATGAGGCATATTGACTAGGATTTTGCATTTCTCAGTTTGTAAGACACTCGAACTGAGATCACCATGAATCAAGTTCTAGGCAGAAGCAGCTTTTCTTGGCAGAGTTATCTGTAAAACCCGAAGGTTGGGACTGAAGTGACTTCTCAGCCTCAGAGAAAATCAGAGGGTCATTGACACTGCTTAGCAATAGGAGACAGCAAAGCCCTCTGGACCACATTTCAAATGTACCCTCTTCCCTCTGCTTTGTCTCTTCAGTTCAAAGATCCCTACTGGAGCACACAGGACCTGATCCTCATCTGACCTGTTTCCCTGAGAAGCTTTCCTCTGGGTAGAGGTTTCTTTCACTTCAAAGAGACTTCAAAGACAGCGAGAAGGAAAAGAGTAGAGGGGGTCCTTTAAACCTGCCCTCTTCATTGGCTGTGAACTACTCCAACAATGGCTTCCTAAGAACTTATAAACATATGTAACTCCTGGTTGCATTTTCTTAAGAAGCTTATATTCTCAGAGGAGGGATGCAACATAGACAAATGACATAATAAAAAGTGGAATGCACCCTAGAAGTAGAACAAAGAGCAATATGTTTTAAAATAGGAAAGTGGACTGGAATAATCACAGAAGGTTTTTTTATGGAGCATATGAAATTTTAATTATGGTGCTGAAGGACGGGCAGAATTTTGATACATAGAAAATGCAGGGGAATGACATTCCAAAAAAAAAAAGAAATGGTCATAATATAAGTACAAAGGTGGAATAGAAAGGGATTTGGGGCTCCTGTTCAGATTGGTTGAAATGTCGGGTTCAGAAAAAGGAAATAAAATCAAACCAAAATCATGATCATGATATTGTTTTGTATGTGAGGACAGATACTGAATGATTTTCAGGAGAGAAATAATAGTTCTAATAGGGATGCTTTAGGGAGATTATTACAGTATTGATTTATGCTGTCACACCCTTTGCTCTACAGTGGTGATCTTCGTAACAGGAGGCCAGATAATCTGTTGAGAGTAAAGAAGGTGGGCATGCAACTGGGTTCTTTAAAAGAATGTAGATTTGGGGAAGTTACTATGGCAATTTCAATCTAGCAGGAGAGAAATAAAACTTGCAATGAGGACCAAGCAGACTGAGGTCAGAGAGCACAGATTATGTAGCATGAGCTAGTAGCTGCCAGCATAATACTGTAATTAGCAGTATTGGAATGGAAACATGGAAAGCAGATGGTGGCAGCGAGTGAAGGCTAGGAATGTGCATGGTGAGTAGGGTAGAGAATAAAGAAGGAATTCTAGGGTATAGAGAGGGCAGGATTGAGAATGGCTGAATCCTAGCTTCTGTTCAGGTGGAATGGTAAATAAAGCTTATATGGATATCTACTTGTCCAAGGACCTATGTGTGCCAGGCAGTAGGTTAAACAATTTTTACACACTCTGTGAATTAGATGTCGATGTATTCATTTTACGGACAAGGAAATGAAGAGTTGGTAAAGGACTGGTATGAGTGGTATGGGACCAGAATTAGGATTCTAACCCAGGTCTGCCTGATGGAGACAAAAGAAAGCAGTTGGCAGTTTCCTTGTGAGTGAAGATAGTGGAAGGAGTGGTCTCTTTTGGAGAAGTCTGGGTCAAGGCACGCCAGGGGGCTTTTAGGATGTAAAAGGAGGGTAATCCAATGCATGCCTAGGGGAGCTCAGCTCTGGTTCTGATAAGTATTCATTTCATATCTTAGATGCTATGATAATGGGATTCTCCAAAATTTACACAGCATGGTAAGATTGCCTCAGCCATGGTAAAAATAATAATAAATCTTAGGATCCGAGTGGCTTTCAGGAGGACCATGAGCTGACATCCCAGTGTTATTGTTAGAATCGCTCACGATCCTGTGAAGGGAAAATACCACTTTAACCAGCAGGAGTGACCTGCAGTCAGTCACTCTGCTATAACCACAAGGCCCATCAAGAGACAACCTCAAGTTGTGAGTAGGAGTACTAGAACACCTGAGAGCACATGGCTGAGATTGGGAGAAAGTGCCAAAGCAGGAAACAAGGAGACCGAGGCCTGTGCGGACCAGGTCTGAGGGGGGACATCCTTCTGCTGGCCCTGCCTGCTTGGCTGGTCCCAGCCACTACAGAGGGATTTGTAAAGCAAGTCCCATGGGAGAAGGAGTGCTGAAGCTTGGTCCCCTTCTTGGCTCCCAAGGCTGCCCTGCTATAAGTGTGGTACTGCTTATAACAGACACTAGTGTTGAAGAGCATGCACTCTGCAGTCGGAACTGCTTTGGGTTCCCAGCCCTACCACTTCTTAGCAGGTAATTTTGGACATCAGCTCTCTCATTTCTGTAAAAGTGGGACTAAGATATCTCTCTCTCTCTCATCAGCTACTTGATACTAACCCAACAACTAAGAGTACAGTAACTGGCACTTTGCATGAATCAATAAACGGTAGTGGCTACTTGCTGCTAGTAAATGATGGAAAAAAGGAAAGAAACTGTCTAACAATAGAAGTTGGCTTTACAAATTCAGACTACTTTGTATAAAGTCACTAAATAGTATTCATGGTATGAGGGCTGGAATAAAGTGAGAGACAGGGTGGGGATGAATTATGGATTGTTCTTTTGGCTTTTTTGTGTATTTTATATTGCTTTTGTAATAAAAAAAAAAAGGAAAGAAAAAGGGTTGAAAGCAAAAGCATAGCTATAAGGAACATTTTTAGGTTTATGTTTCTCACTGTTCTCTAAGCCTCAAATTCAAAATGCTCCAAAGTTTACAATAAAACATTTTTGGTTCATTTAGTGTTTTAACTTCATTATAATCCCATATACCTAGTGATTTCAGAAGAGATACATTTGTTCATACATACATTTAGGGCTCAATCTATATGACTCCAAATTCTCTCCACTCAAAGACAACTGATTTTTATTTCTTCTGTTTCACTTCACTTCTTGTTCATATATAAACATATACCACATATTGTAATCATGACGAATATAGAGATTTTGTATTCCTTTCTTTTCACTTAACGTTTTTCGCGTTGCCCCATTGCCTCCATACTTAAAACTTCTCATGACTGCTTAGTAATATTCTATCAAGAACTATGATCTCATCTGTCCACTCCTCTGAAGTGTAACATTTTGGGTCCTCCCACATTTTTACAAGGATGAACCAATCCGGCTGCCACAAACGTTTTCACAACTATAACCTTTTTCTTCTTGTGAACTGTTGCCTTAGGATAAAAATTTTCAATGGTAGGGAAATATTTTCTGGTTCTTAAAATTTATTGTCAGATTGTTTTTCAAAATGACTCTACACATTTACAATGCCAATCTCGTGGCAGCTGCCACAGCTGCTTGATCTTCTGGCCCAAACTCACAGGATCCTTATTATCATTTTAATTTTCATTTCTTTAATTACTAGCAGGTTTAAGCATTCTAATTTATATGTTTACTTTTTTATGTTTCCTCTTATAGCTCTGATATTTATAAATAAATGTAACCTTTTGAAATGTGACTGGAGAAAATAAAGTCCTTTTACTGTTGGCTTTTCTCTATTTGTGTTCGATTTAACCCAAAATATTCATTCCACTTTTAAAGTGCCCCCCCCCAAATGCCAAATGCCATAATTGGAGAACAAAAGTAGAAAACAAATACATAAATTGTTTTGTTTCTGTGTCATTCCACACTCAGGAAAGAAACCAAAGGCCTCAGTAGGTCCTTTCTCAACATTCTGAGGCCTGATGGCACCAATTCAATAGTCTTCTGATGAAATTAGTTTTGGGGACATTCAAAACAGTCATATTCTGAAGAACAGATTGGATTACTGACCAGGATCAACCCTTAATGGGACAGTTAGTTTGGTTGTTATAGCAACAAAATTTGATTTGACATTCAGTTATTCAATCAATGGCTCATCAATTGACCTGCAAACAGTACATTCTGTTGAGACTGAAGGCTGCCTTCCCCTCCTTGATAAACCTTATGCCAACATCCATTTGAAAATTTTCAGAGCTTAGTATTTCATCTGAAAAATTTCAGGGCTTAGTATATCAAATTTGAAATGTGTTCTCCACCGCTTCCTGAAAAAGGTCTGAGCTCTTCCTTGAGCCATTTGTGTCACCTTAAGTCAGAAATCCTAAAAGATGTACATGGATGCACGACTGGATATAATACTGTGCCACTCATTAGATCTGAACCTTGGGAAGCTGAGGGGATTTGATCTACTTTACTCAATTTTATAAGAGAACCAGAGAAGATGGCTGCCCTGGAGGATCAAGTAGTTTCTCTTTTTTCTGAAACTTCCTGAGTTTTACCCTGCCCTTCATTAATCATTCTGAAATTGACTCTTCCTCATGGCCCATTGAGTTAAATGGGATCAATCACAACATTTCAAAGTGTTGTAATGTCATATATATGTCAACACAGACCTAAGAGGTTACATATACTTTTACCATTTTGGGTAAATGCATTATAGATTGGTAACCCAATATGCTAGTAACCCCTTAGGGAAGTAAATATAGTATTTAACTGTAGCTCTAAAAGTAAAACTATACCTGCATATCTGTTTGTTCCACTTAAAAGAAGTTTTACCTTCTATCTTTAGCTAAATGTTACTTATACAACTACACAAAAAATGCATGACATTTTTCATCCAAGAACCTATTTTGAATCCAAGTTAAAACTGTACATGTATGCATTTATGAAGGCTTAGAATTAAAATAAGAAACTTAGGGGTGGGGGTGATGCTTGATTGAAGCCAACTTATGAGGTCCACCACCAGTAAAGAAGCTATAAATATTGTCTCCTGCTGCTTTTGTGGCAACATTAAAAAGTGTGTTGAACTGAATCTAATGTATCTTCCTGTGAGTTCTTCCACAAATTATGATACACATTGTCTGTAAGTATGTATATTCTATTTAAGAAAACCATGATCTAGATACATTTTGATTTTAATTTCTGAGCTTTTTTATGAGGGGTCACTTTATTTTTGCTATTCTTTGTCCAAGAAGACAATGCTACCACCCATCAACCAATGTACAATATACATTTTGAGGGCATTTATTTGCTTTTCCAGTAGTAGGGATGGATTTGGTTTCTTACATATTATTCTACTTTCTGTTTCCAAGCAACAGTATACATGGGAGAAATGGTTAGAATTTAGAGCACAACAAAGCTAACTGACCCACAAAATGATTGAACCCAGAACACTGTCCTGTTCAGTTTGCCAGGTCAGTTTTCTGTTACATGGTAGCCTTTTGCATGGCAAGCTGGAGTTGGTTACTCAACCTCATTTCTTTAAATCAAGGAAGAACTAATGGTCACTTGTAAACAAGGTTGCTTCTTTCTACTTGCTTTGTTATTGACTACATGCCTGAACAATTAAGCAAATTTAATGAAGCAGTTTTTTAAAAAGAACTTTCTTCTAACCTTTTTCATAATATCAAAAAGCTGGGAGGTTGGCTGATAGCTCCTGACTTTGCTTGGATAAAGGTATTACATTATTACACTCTCATGCAAGAACTTTGTAGCTTGTTTTGTAGCCCAGAATACCAAACCAGGGAAAGCTACTAGACAGAGAGAAGTTTCCTAAATATGTGTCCCTATGGTTTTTTTTTGTTTTTTTTTTTTTGTTTTTTTTTTTGTGGTATGCGGGCCTCTCACTGTTGTGGCCTCCCCCGTTGCGGAGCACAGGCTCCGGATGCGCAGGCCCAGCGGCCATGGCTCACGGGCCCAGCCGCTCTGCGGCATATGGGATCCTCCCAGACCGGGGCACGAACCCGTATCCCCTGCATCGGCAGGCGGACTCTCAACCACTGCGCCACCAGGGAGGCCCCCTATGTTTTTGTTTTTTTTTTTTTTTGGCTGTACGCAGGCCTCTCACTGCTGTGGCCCCTCCCGTTGCGGAGCACAGGCTCCGGACACACAGGCTCCGCGGCCATGGCTCGCGGGCCCAGCCGCTCCGCGGCATGTGGGATCTTCCGGGATCGGGGCACGAACCCGTGTCCCCTGCATCGGCAGGCGGACTCTCAACCACTGCGCCACCAGGGAAGCCCCCCCTATGTTTTTTTAAAGAACACATTACTTCTATTTTTTTTTATAAACTAGTTTCAAACTGAGGTCACAGATAGTGTTTCAAGAATCAAGGCCATGTGGCTTAGGGCTTTAATTTTTGAGGCTGACATATTCCACAGATTCATACTGATCTCTTTCTCTCTCTCTCTCTCTCTCTCTTCCCCTCCTCCTTCTCCTTCCCTTCATCCTCCTATTCCAATCTTTTCCCCCAAGCCCCTCTCTTAAAACTGTTTTTGGTATCAAATGTTTCCTTTGGCTGTTCTTGCTGCATTTGGAATGAAGCTAACTCCATGATGGCCTTGGGATTGCCTATGGGGATTCACACAGGCTTGGGCAACCTCCCTGAACAGGGTGATGAAAGCTTCCTCAAGCCCCTCTACTAGGGAGGGTCTCCTGGGCATCTACCCCACAAACTCCATCAAAGCACAAAATGCAGATCCCCAATCAAATACCTGACTCTTTTCTTGAAGTTACCTACCTTTGTTCATCTCTTTCTGCTCCCTAGGGTAGAAGGTAAAAATTCATTTTTGTATAAATACTCTCATGGTCATTCTTTTCAGTTCTATATCCTTTCAAAGCTCCCTTCTTTGGATCTGGACAACTCCAAAAGACTGGTGCCAGGGCATTTGATATGTATGGTTTACACTGTGACCATTTAAACATGCTATTCAGCTACTTATGTCAGCCATTAGTCTTATCAGTTTAGCTGACATTACTTTAAAGCTTTCAAATCTCATTCAGCTTTAGTTATAGCTAATATAAAGAGAAGATTTGGATATGAAATTCAGTGCTACAGATAAATAGATTCATTTAAGAGCTGAGCAGAAGATGACTTTCCAATAAATACTCTGTCCTAAATTCTCAGTGAATTGTGGTGTGACCATGTAGGCATGCACACTCTAAAATAACAAGGGTTACCATTTTTAAAACAAATGCATATGGATAATTCAGGATCAATAATCAAACATATTCTATTTCTGATATCTCAGACCACTGTCAGGAAAAGAAAGGGTTCATTTTGGAAAGAGACCTCACTTTTTTCCCTCACACTCTGATGATGAAAAACACTTGATCTTGGCTTTCTTGCCTGGAAAAAAGAGTGCTTGTGCAGATTTGGATTTAAGTCCTGGCTCTGTCTCTAGTTGTTTTGACCTTGAGCAAGTCACAACCTCCTTGTCTGTTTCTTCAGTACTGCGTGAGCAAAGTAGATTTTCATAACCCTTTCAGTGTAAAAAGTCTAGAGCTAATGAAAAACTGAAAGGATCCGTCAATTCAGACATAATTAAACCATTTTATTTTTCATTGTGCATTTGTGAAGCAGTCACACAACATGAGTTGGACTGGTATTAAGTAGAAGACTCAGCCTGAGCAAGGTTAGCCAGCACTAAGGTTAAAGGTGCATTCAGTCAACCTCCTAAGAACTCATCAACCAGTGCTGTTCCACAAAGGCTCCTTCCAGAAACTTATTATAGGATATTGTTCTTGAGAACCCATCAGTCTACCTGGATTCTCCTAATAACAATGGCTAAGTAATCGTCACCTTTTATAACTTATTTCTGCAGTCAAGAAAGAAAAGCTACTGCATCCAAGACATTGTTTGGGCCAGTTTGGGAGATGCATTTATGGTCTACATTTTTTTTTTTCTTGGTGCGGTACGCGGGCCTCCCACTGTTGTGGCCTCTCCCGTGCGGAGCACAGGCTCTGGACGCGCAGGCTCAGCGGCCATGGCTCACGGGCCCAGCCGCTCCGCGGCATGTGGGATCTTCCCGGAATCTTCCCAGACCAGGGCACGAACCCGTGTCCCCTGCATCGGCAGGCGGACTCTCAACCACTGCGCCACCAGGGAAGCCCTATGGTCTACATTTTTAAAGATCAAACTTTGAAAGATTCTTAGCAATAAAGTATAGTACACATGCTAAAATATATTTTTCAATGGCAGGAAAAAAATTCCGTCTTTTACAAATAGCAAAAATTTTGGAATCAGAATCTTTGATTAAAATTCAAATCCCTACGAAACTTTTCATGTTTCTTATCACTTAAAAAAATCAGCAAACATTTTTGTTCAAGAGGTACATCTCTAACTCCAATAGAACCTACATATTTTCCCCAACAACTGTATCAAAACAATAGTGTTAGCCAGTCTGGGAATAAATAATACTCATTTTAAGCCTCACCATAGTCTTAAGCCAAATGATATTGCCAACAGCCCGATGAAGATTAGCTCTAATGGAGAAGAAATGACAGCCTGCAAAATTTCTTCTCAAGTTTCTTCCAATTGTCAGTGAGTCAAAACCACAGTCACTAATGCAACAGCTCAGAAAGAGAGGCGGAGTTGAAAAACTTCCAATAACTGTCAAAGAAAATTCTAGTCTTTCTTAAGTTTTTAAATTAAGTTTTACTCATGTCAACCCCATCAACAAAAAGGAATAAACTAAGACTGTGTTTATGTGACACCACAACAACTAGTCAATTAAGTGGGGAGTGAACTCAAATCTTTTGATTGACTCAATTTTATACTTTCAGTTTGCTATTTCAGTGTATTTAATTGGTCACAGTCTTAACATGGGCATATTCATTCAATAACATTCATGTGGCATTTGATCACTATTAGCAACTTTCCTGGAGATCTAAGAGTATATAATACAAAGGCTCTGAGTCCACTTAAGTGCATATTAATTTCTGAAAAGCATTTTTGCTTTGAGCTGTCACTGAGAAATTGTGCAAATGAAACTAATGTAAAGATGGTGGTAAATATGGTATCCAAACAAATTAGGTCCAGATTAATTTAAACATTGCTAGGGTAGAAAGAACAAATCTTACTCTGTTGTTATTCAAAGATGAATATACACACATACACATGAAAAATGGTGAGTATATCAATCCTATCCTGTTTTAATTATAAAATTGTACTTTGAAGAATAAACCATAATGTTTTACATTGGCACTTATAGTGATCAGAAGCAATATCTTATTTACCAAACAAATTATTAGATAGGAATCATATTTCACCTATAACATTGCCTTGATGTACAATTTATATATGTGGCAGACTCTAAATATTAGCTGTATTTGGTCAAAAATAATATAATAATAAGTATGTATTTATTTCAAAGAAATTTTGTCTGGTCTAATGAAAAGAAATTTGAACATCGAGTCAAAATATTTGCGGTTCCTACCAGGCTTATTGCCTCCTAGCTGCTTGACCTTGGGAAGGTCATTAATCTGCCTGAACTTTGGTTTCTTAATATGGAAATGAAAAAAAGAAATCTGCTTCACAAGTTTGGATAAAAATTAAATAGTCAGTGGACATAAAAATGTATTATAGAATGATAAAGCACCATAAGCTGTCATTATTATTTATAGTATGAAAGTGTAAATACTCAGTAAAAATAATTAGTAAAATGCCTACTATGTGCTACACAATATGTGAATCATTAGTCTTACAGTTATCTTGCATAATGGGAGGTTTTAATGCACATTTTTAAGAAGTTGATAGATTAAGCAGGCAGAAACAATCAAACTTTAAAAATATAGAAGAGAAGATGGGAACAACACAAATAACAAGTTTTATCTAATGAATGTGCATGTGTCTGTGTGTCTAACAGTATTCAACATGGGCAGAATGCATATTTTCATCCAGAACACACCATGCATTTACAAAAGGTGACCGCACACTGGGCCATAAGACATGTCTTAACAAATGTCAAAAAAGTTTATTACAGTCATAGTATCTAACCAAGATGTGATTTAATTAGAAATCAGGAAAAAAAAGTAAGTGTGTTGGTTTTCCATTGGTGTGTAACAAATTACCACAGACTTAGCTGCTCAAAACAGCACCCATGTATTATCTCGTAGTTCTGTATGGCAGAAGTCTGAGGAGGCTTGAATGGTTTTTCTGCTCAGGATCTCCCAAGACTGTCATCTACATGTGGGCTGGGCTGGAATCTGATCTGGAGGCTCTGGGGAAGAACCTGCTTCTGTATTAGTCAGGATCCTCCAGAGAAACAGAACCAACTGGATGGAAATACAGAGATATTACAAGAGGAGATTTACTACAGAATTTAACTCACGTGGCTATGGAGGCCGAGAAGTCCACAATCGTCCATCTGTAAGCTGGAGATCCAGCAAAACTGGTGGTGTAATTACTCCAAGTCCAAAAGCCCGAAGAGCAGGAGCACCAGTGTCAATAAGTGTCCAATAAAATTGTGTAGATAGAAAATCTAAACAATAAATTATTAGAATTAATAGGATAGTTACCAAGTTTGGGGAATTAAAAACAAATGTAGAAAATTATTGTATTTCTACATATCAGCAACAATGGAAGAATTAGATACTGAAATTTTAAAAATGTATCACTTAGTCACAAAAACATAAAATAGCTACAAATTTAATATAGATACACAAAATCTTCTGAAGAAAAATTTTAAACTCTGAAAGACTTAAAAAAGAGGCCTAAACAAATAGATAGATATCCCACATTGATTGGTTGGGAGACTCAATAAAATAAATATTTCCATTATTTCCAAATCGATGTTTTATGCAATTTTAATCAAAATCTCATCAGATACTCTTTGGTAAAAGTGATAATATGATTCTACAATTTATATGAAAGCAACGTATAATACCTAAGATGACACTGAAAGAGAAGAAGATGTGACTACTTACTCTTCGGGTACTTAGAATAATTACAAAGCTATAATAATTAAAGCAGTGCAGTATAGAGCATAGAGAGACAAATAAACCAGTGTAACAGAACAGAGTCTGTTATTTCTAAATGGACATGATATATGACAGAGGTGCAGATCAGTAAAGATGACCAATAAATATATGGTACTGGAGCAACTGATTATCCATATGGGGGAATAAAGTAGTGGGATTCCTACCTCGTACTGTAGACAAAAAAAAATTCCACTTTGATTAATGATCTAAATGGGACAAATATAAACCTTAATATAGAAGAATATCCTTGATTGAAATATGCAGGATTTCTTTGAAGAAAATATAAAGTACAAAACAGAATGTTATTTTAAAAACTGGCACATATATGAACCATGTAACAATTCATACCTTATCCTACTATTATCATATTTTGGTCAACTTTGGGAACAGGCATGGTGCCAGAAGCAACTTCCTAACTTCAGCCTCTTCTCCTTGGCCATGACAGCAGTACATCAGGACCAAGCTGGAATAAAATACAGATGCTGAAGAGAGTTTTAGAAGAGACTGCAGAACATAAGAATGTGGACAAAGAGAAAGGAGAAAACCAGAGGAAAGTTCAAGGGGAGAAGCTGCCCCTCTGTTCAAGCCCCTTTTAGCCCTTTAGGAGTTCATCAGGTCCCAAGGGTGGTTCACCATTGAAGGGGTCTATGTGTACATTATGGGCAATTTGAATCTAGACTAGAGGACTTCAGAAAAAGTCACCGCCCTTTCATTATTTGAAAAGGACGTCATACGAACATTGATTTTACTTCTTGATTTATGTGTTAGTCATGTGAATAAAAATCAATGCCTGCAATACTGTGTGTAAAAGTAGGGCATGAACTTTGCCAGAAATTGTACTTGTAATCTTCTACTCAACCTGGAACAACACAGGTTGATAGTTTGCACTGATAATCACAACATCCAACACACTCCACTGAGCAAAATTTATTAATTTCTCTAGGCTGAATGAGACAGATAGAAACCAATTCAAGTTTGGGGTATTTTTTATTAAAAATTTGTTTTCCACTTTAGAAAGTCAACCTTTTTAAAGACACACTATAGAAATGTGCTCTCAGGGGTGATCATTAGGGGTATAAAAGTAGCTAAATAACATATAAAATGATAGAAAGTAATTTGAAATGATCTCAAATATTTGAAATAAGGTTAACTGGAAAATATATAGAAGTTAAATAACTGTTATTCAGGGAGAACAAACTGCAATGGCTCTTAATTGCCACTAACATTTATTGAACAGTTTGTTTATTAGAGGTTTCACACAGATTTTGATTTTCAAGGGTAACATCTGGAGAAATGTCATTTTGCCCAGCCTAAACTCTGTAAGCCAAAATACCAGTTCTCTCTGAAGGCAGCTCTCAAAATCACAGTCATAATTACTAGTAGGAAATCATTATTCTCTTGGGACTGGACTTTGTATATCTAACCACTTCAGGTACTGCAAATATCTCACCACTGCATGGATTTATAAACTAAGAACGACATGTGCAAGACACAAAAACAAAAAGACAGAGAATTCTGACAGGTTAACTGTCCAGTCACATTTTATTTCCTTTTCTCTTATCAATGCCAAAAATCATACAACAGATACATACTCAGCACAAGTAAAATTTGTCCATGGACACCATTCTCATAGAAATGACCTCGTGTTATAGAATCACCAGTAATGAAGGAAGCATGGATTGTCAGCAATTGCTTATGCCTACTGAAATATCCAAGGGTAGTATTGGATTATTGTAATATTTTGAGAATATTCTTTTTAATTAAAAGTGAAATATTGGCTCTCCTCTTAAAATATGTATCACAGCATATTTGGAAACAATGTTATAGGAAAGTAATTCCAGATGTTCTCTTAGAAGTCATGAAAGCCCATTTGAGAAATACTGATATACAGTGATGTATGTGTGTGTGTGAGCTAAATCTATGTGTATGCATACATTCATGTATATCATATACAGACAGACACACACACACACTCATACACGATGACAAGAAAATAAACCAGAGTAAATGTGGAAATTTGGGGAACGAAATTGATAACTCTCCATAAACAATTTGCTAAAGTAAATCACTGAACTTAATGGTTGACATGAAACACACAAGGGAGCAATTAGGTAGAGTGATGCAAAGGCAAATAAATAAGACCAAACTTCATGTAAATATAATGCATTTCAGTGTTGCTGATAAGTTTCAAGAAAAGTTAGCTTGACTAGTTAAA
This sequence comes from Mesoplodon densirostris, assembly GCF_025265405.1. Taxonomy (NCBI): domain Eukaryota; kingdom Metazoa; phylum Chordata; class Mammalia; order Artiodactyla; family Ziphiidae; genus Mesoplodon; species Mesoplodon densirostris. The sequence continues at coordinate 32,340,050 of NC_082671.1, read as the reverse complement.
TCTCAGGAAGGAGAAGTATTATGACCATATTCAGAATCCAGATGGAGCTACAAGCTCCATTTTTCTGTTCAAAAACCAAGAGTAAATGTGGTGAACATGAAACAGTAGATTTAAGTAGATCCTTAGAACAAATATTAAGGTTTAATGTTTTTCGAAAAGAATTAGTTAATAGAAGAAATAAAATATAACACTTTTTTTCAACAAAGTAGTAAAAGACAGTTAAAATTTTAAGTTAAATATTTAATTATCTTCTTGAACATTCATTTTCCAAATCCTGAGAAACAAAGCTTATTGATTTTTTCTGACTATGAAAGCAACAACTATCTCTTTGCAGAAAATTTAGATAAATAAAAAGAAATAAAATCTCAATTCAGCCCTCTGTAGGTGGAAATACCAAGACAATAAATAAATTGTATATAAATTGGAATAAAAATGTTTGTAAATATATAGATTGAAAAGAAACAAAGTCATTTACCTAGAACTTTGTGAACTAGAGCCCAGTAAGGTAACCACATAGAAAATGAGCAAAGAAAAATTAGTAGCTTTCCATCCCACACAAACACACACAAAGATTAGATATTTTTAGATTTCATTTTTTTTTTTTTTCGGTACGCGGGCCTCTCACTGTTGTGGCCTCTCCCGTTGCGAAGCACAGGATCTGGCCGTGCAGGCTAAGCGGCCATGGCTCACAGGCCCAGCCGCTCCGCGGCATGTGGGATCCTCCCGGACCGGGGCACAAACCCGTGTCCCCTGCATCGGCAGGTGGACTCTCAACCACTGCGCCACCAGGGAAGCCTCTAGATTTCATTTTTAAAAAGCAATAAAAACTTTATTGAATTATAAGTAAAAAATTGTGCAACAAGTTATGATAATCTATAAAACGTTACTGAAGGATCTAAAGAAAAACTTAAGTAGAAAGTAAACTATATTTATGGATAGGAGTGCTCAATATTGTAAATATTTTAATAACCCAAATTAGTCTACAAGTTAAATAAAATCGCAACCAAAATCCTCGCAAGAATTTCTTGGAACTTGATAAAGTGATTTTAAAATTCATATGGAGGAGCAAATGCTTAAGAATAACCAGGACAATCTTAAAAGGGAAGAAAGCAATTGTGTGATGCATTCAACTAGATATCAGAACAAAGTATAGAGCTAAAATTAAAATAGTGACAGAGCAGCATGCATGATATAGCACAAAATGGATTAATCATATGTACCGGAGTGAAGTTCTGAACTTTTCATTCTGGAAATATGGAAAATCCAGAATTTTACTAAGGTACGTGTGGTAATTTAATGTACGATAAAGGCCAGCATTACAAACCAGTGGCAAATCATAATGAACTCAGTGTTTTGGGTAAATGAAAAGGTATAGAAGTAGAGTCTTGTCTCAAATCATTAAATAAAATAAATTTCAGCTCATCTAGAAACCTAAATGAAACTATTAAGTATTAGTAATGAATATGGTGGAGTGTTTATGGTCTGGGAGGAAAGAAGGCCTTAATTAGCAAAACACAAAAAACAAATGCCATAGAGGAAAAGACTGACAAGTTTGTCTAAATCAAAACTAAAAGGAAAGTGAAAGAGTAATCATTACCTTGGGAGCTCATATTTGCAATATGTATAACAGATAATCAATTAATATCCAGGGAAATGTGAGTGTATTACATAATTTATATGTATATACCCTTCAAAATCAATAATCTAGAGACAAACAACCCAGCAGAAAAATGGGCAAGGGATATAAACAGATAACAAGAGGAGACTTAACTGACCAATAAACATAAAAATATGTTCTGTTTTGCTGACAGTCAGAAAAATAGAAATTAAAATAAAATGATTTATCAGTTTTTGATCTCACAGGGAGGCAAAATGTAAAATTTTAATAATATCCACTCTCAACAAGGGTGTAAGGCAACATGTGTTCTTTGCAGAGCAGATGGGAGTGTGAATCAGCACAGCCATTTGGGTGGACAACTTGGGAGGCTCTGTTAAAAGTGAAAATGTGCAAACTTTAGCTTTGTTTACAGAACAAAAAATTGGAAACAAGTTGAATGGCCATTACTAAGCAGAGGGGAACTATGGAATGAAGTAGATTTTTATATACTAGCATGACAAATATCTTAAGTCATACTTAAGTAAACAAAGAGAACAAAAGATCAAAATAAACAAAAAAAAGAAGATTGCAAATTACTATATTACAGTATGATATTTTGGAAAAAATACAATGAAAATCAAAACTGTGTAATTTTACAAATGTAAATACAAGAAAAAGTTCTAGATATACGCCCATGAACTTCATAACAATGTTACTCCTATGAAGGAGGAAGGGACCAGGACAGAAAAGGGCCAAATATGGAGAGAGACTATATCCTGGGATGTCTGGGACAGTTCATATATATTCTTATTTTAATCACTGGTTGACTTACCTCTACTCAAATTGCTTTCCATTCACACCACCAGTCTGTATTTTTGGAGCAATAATAACAATAAATACCATCCATAAAACTGTGCCAGGCATTATTCTAAAAATGCCAGATTAATTTATGTATGTTCCATATAGAAACTGTGCTTTTCAAGATGGCTATAATAAGATTTCTCATTCCACATCCCCTTCATACAATGTGACACTTACATCCATCCCATTGAGAGTGGGATCTATGTTCCCTTCCTGTGAGTCTGAGTGGGTCTATGACTACAGTGGAAGTGACACAATGTAGCTTCCAAGATTCTTGGGATATGTGCTCTTGAAATCCAGCTACCATGCTGTAAGGAAGACCAGGTTACATGAAGAGGCCACATCTAGCAGTTCCAGGTAAAACCCCAGCTGATCTGTATCAAGTATCTATTGCTTCATGAAAAATCACCCCCAAATTTAGTGGCTTACAAGAATAATCATTTTATTATTATCTCTCATGATCTGAGGGGTTGACTTGGCTCAGCTGGTAGTGCTTATCCAGGGTCTCTCATGCATTTGCAGTCAGAAAATGCCTGGGCTAAAGTCATCTCAAAGGCTTCCTCACTTACAGTAGCTATTGGCTGAGACCTCATTTAGGGCGGTCTGCTGGAGCACCCAAATATTTAGGCTTCCTCATGGTTTCTGGGTTCTAAGAGTGAGCATCCCAAAAGAAAGCCAGACAGAGGCTGTATAGCTGTTTATGTCCCAGCCTTGAAAGTCACATAACTTCATTTCTGTCATACTTTATTGGTTGAGTCAGTCACAGAGTTCTTCCCAGTGTCAAGGGGAAGAGATACAGATTCCAACTCTTGGAGAGGAAGTAGCAAAATCACACTATAAGAACAGGTGAGATGGGAGATGTTATTCCAGCCATCTTGGGAAAATATTGGGTTGGCCAAAATTTTCGTTAATTTTTTTCCCCATAAGATCTTACAGAAAAACCTAATCGAACTTTTTGGCCAAGCCAATACAATTTGCCACACTTCACAACAATGCTATTATCATGTCCATTTACAAATGAGAAAACAGAGGCACAAAAAAGTAAGTTAACTTGCTCACAGACACATAGATAGTATGCATGAGAGCTAAGATTTAAATCAGGCAGTCTGATTCCAGGCAGTCTAAATTTTTGACCTCGAATCTATGCCATGCTATCTCTCTCTAATACAGCACATTCTTGTGTGAGTGTGTATGAGAGAATTTAATTTTATCACACTTAATAAATCCTAAGATGACATAAAACATTTATAACTGGTCCTGGTACATATAGGCTTTCAATAAATATTAGTTATTTCCTAGCTGGAAGATGGGGATTCTTGCTATAACATGTATGGATGGAGAGTGAGGGGAAGAGGCATGAAGAAGGGACGTTTCAGGTAAAGAAGAGTAGTATTCAATTGGTTTCAAGAATAGATGAGTTTTCAGCCATAAGAAAGAATGACATAATGCCATTTACAGCAACATGGATAGACCCAGAGATTATCATATGAAGTGAGGTAAACCAGACAGGCAAAGAAAAATATCATATGTTATCACTTATATGTGGAATCTAAAAAAATGATACAAGTGAACTTATTTATAAAACAGAAATAGACTCACAGACATAGAAAACAAACTTATGGTTACCAAAGGGGGAAGAGGGGAGGGATAAATTAGGAGGTTGGGATTAACATAAACACACTACTATATATAAAATAGATAATCAACAAGGACCTACTGTATAGCACAGGAAAATCTACTCAATATTCTGTAATAACCTATTATATAATGGATTCCACTGGAATCTTGCTGCCAGCCCTCTGCTCAGCCCTTCCTAAAAACAGGGAACCTTTTCTTACACACCCCCAGAGAGAGGAGGGACTGTCACACTGGTGCTGAGGGACCCAGGGGCTGCTGGAGTCCTTGTTCCTTTCAGAACCATTCATCCCTAGAAAGGCACAGAACCTTAGTGCCGGGCCAAGTCCCTGGTCTTTTCTTACAGTTCACAGAGGTTTTTTAACCAATCTAATCCCAGGAAAGAAGATGCAGCAAAGCTAGAATGTAAATATAAATTTAGTGGACCAATAATAAAATGCAAGAAGCTCAATGGTGAGAAAAGTGAATTCTCTCCACATTGCTTCCTGTTTTCTTCCTAATGGCGCTCCAGGGAAAACTACTTTATTGCTTAATTTCTGCCTTTTTCCCCTCATACATGTACTTTTGGGCCTTGTTTTTAATAGGTGGGAAAAAAATACCACCCCACAAACCTGTATTTAAAAAGAAACGAAATGACCGTGTGAAATTTGCCTCTGTCCAAACATTTCATCCGTGTCTGTGTGAAGCTGTCCGTCCATCTTTCTATATGGGGTGATTGTCTTTTCTTGGTCTGTTTTGGTCCCCTCCTTCATGGACTTGTGCTTGGGATCAAATCTTTCTGGCCCATTATGATTTTGAACGTTTGACTTGGACCACAAGTGAATCGTTCTCCTGATGATGCAAATAAAAGTATAATTTAAAAAAACCTATAATGGAAAATAACCTGAATGTATGTATGTTTACTGAATTACTTTGCTGTACACCTGAAACTAACACATTATAAATCAACTATACTTCAATAAAAGAAAAAAAAATAACAGATGAGTTTTGATTCCTTCATGGAAGTTTTCAGTAGGCTGAAACTCTCCCTAGTACAGCCAGAAGCAACTTTGGGTGTATTGGTCGGGGAAAAGGAGATGGACATCTCTTAAGCACTTATGTTGTATCAGGCAGTGAGACAGTTGCTGAACATTCATCATCTATTTCAAGAGAAGAAATGGAAGGTTTCTAACTGGAAGAGACTTTGGTAGTGTATGCACAATTTAAATTCAAGACAAAGAAAATCAGGGGATTTTATATTTCATCAACACCAATAAAACTTTCTTGATCCTCCCAGCAAGAATTAATATCTTCTATAGACTTTATGGCACTTTACTTGTACCACTATAATTGTAGTGTTTTTAATATTGGCATTTATCTATAGTTTGATCACTCTCAGAGACCCACAAATAAGCTTTGTTCATCTTCCTGCTCCCTATAGGAAGGCAACATCTTGAATATAGTTGGGGCAGGCGTAAAAGAAATTAAAAATTGAGTAAAATGCTTGGTTTCAAGCATGAACTTGCATGTTCAAATAATATATTATTTCTGGTACATAAGAGCAAGTTACCGTAATTCAAAAAGAGTCATGTACCACAATGTTCATTGCAGCACTATTTACAATAGCCAGGACATGGAAGCAACCTTAGTGTCCATTGACAGATGAATGGATAAAGAAGATGTGACACATATATACAATGGAATATTACTCAGCCATAAAAAGAAAGGAAACTGAGTTATTTGTAGTGAGGTGGATGGACCTAGAGTCTGTCATACAGAGTGAAATAAGTCAGAAAAAGAAAAACAAATACTGTATGCTAACACATATATATGGAATCTAAAAAAAAAAAAAAGGTTCTGAAGAACCTAGGGGCAGGACAGGAATAAAGACACAGACATAGAAAATGGACTTGAGGACACTGGGAGGGGGAAGGGTAAGCTGGGACGAAGTGAGAGAGTGGCATTGACATATATACACTACCAAATGCAAAATAGATACCTAGTGGGAAGCAGCTGCATAGCACAGGTGCAATGACCTAGAGGGGTGGGATAGGGAAGGTGGGAGGGAGACACAAGAGGGAGGGGGTATGGGGATATATGTATATGTATAGCTGATTTACTTTGTTACTCAGCAGAAACTAACACAACATTGTAAAGCAATTATACTCCAATAAAGATGTTAAAAAATAAAATAAAGTAAGTTATGTCTAATTGATTACATTGTTTTTCAAAAAAAAAAAGAGCAAGTTACTGACTTACATAATTGTATTCTGCCAATAACAAGCTTACTTAAGAAAACATGACTCGCAAGACGCGGAGATCACCTTCCTCCCCACGGATACACCAGAAATACAGCTACACGTGGAACAACTCCTACAGAACACCTACTGAACGCTGGCAGAAGACCCCAGACCTCCCAAAAGGCAAGAAACTCCCCACATACCTGGGTAGGGCAAAGCGGAGAGATTCCCGCACAGAGGAGCGGTGCCGAGCGGCACTCACCAGCCCGAGAGGATTGTCTGCTCCCCCGCCGGGGCGGGCGGCGCTGGAGCTGAGGCTCGGGCTTCGGTCAGAGCGCAGGGAGAGGACTGGGGCTGGCGGCGAGAACTCAGCCTGAAGGGGGCTAATGTGCCACAGCTAGCCGGGAGGGAATCCGGGAAAACTCTGGAGCTGCCGAAGAGGCAGGAGACTTTTTCTTCCCTCTTGGTTTCCTGGTGCGCGAGGAGAGGGGATTAAGAGCGCCGCGTAAAGGAGCTCCAGAGACGGGCGCGAGTCGCGGCTGAAAGCGCGGAGCCCAGAGACGGGCGTGGGACGCTGGGGCTGCTGCTGCAGCTGCCAAGAAGCCTGTGTGCGAGCGCAGGTCACTGTCCACACCGCCCTTCCGGGAGCCTGTGCAGCCTGCCACTGCCGGGGTCCCGGGATCCAGGGGCGGCTTCCCTGGGAGAACGCACGGCTCGCCTCGGGCTGTTGCAACGTCACGCCGACCTCTGCCGCTGCAGGCTCGCCCTGCACTCCGTGCCCCTCCCTCCCGCCCGGCCTGAGTGAGCCAGAGTCCCCGAAGAGGCTGCTCCTTTAACCCTGTCCTGTCTGAGCGAAGAACAGACGCCCTCCGGCGACCTACACGCAGAGGCGGGGCCAAATCCAAAGCTGAGACCCAGGAGCTGTGAGAACAAAGAAGAGAAAGGGAAACCTCTCCCAGCAGCCTCAGAAGCAGCGGATTAAAGCTCCACAATCAACTTGATGTACCCTGCATCTGTGGAATACATGAATAGACAACAAATCATCCCAAATTGAGGAGCCAGGAGTCAGTGCTGTGCCTCTGAGGTGGGAGAGCCAACTTCAGGACACTGGTCCACAAGAGACCTCCCAGCTCCACACAATATCAAACGGCGAAAATCTTCCAGAGATCTCCATCTCAACACCAGCACCCAGCTTCACTCAACGACCAGCAAGCTATAGTGCTGGACACCCTATGCCAAACAACTAGCAAGACAGGAACACAATGCCACCCATTAGTAGAGAGGTGGCCTAAAATCATAAAAAGTCCACAGACACCCCAAAACACACCACCAGACGTGGACCTGCCCAACAGAAAGACAAGATCCAGCCTCATTCACCAGAACACAGGCAGTAGTCCGCTCCACCAAGAAGCCTACACAACCCACTAAACCAACCTTAGCCACTGGGGACAGACACCAAAAACAACGGGAACTACGAACCTGCAGCCTGCAAAAAGGAGACCCCAAACACAGTAACATAAGCAAAATGAGAAGATAGAAAAACACACAGCAGGAGAAGGAGCAAGATAAAAACCCACCAGACCTAACAAACGAAGAGGTAATAGGCAGTCTACCTGAAAAAGAATTCAGAATAATGATGGTAAAGATGATCCAAAACCTTGGAAATAGAATAGACAAAATGCAAGAAACAGTTAATAAGGACCTAGAAGAACTAAAGATGAATCAAGCATCGATTAAAAACACAATAAATGAAATAAAAAATACTCTAGATGGGATCAATAGCAGAATAACTGAGGCAGAAGAACCGATAAGTGAGGTGGAAGATAAAATAGTGGAAATAACTGCTGCACAGCAAAATAAAGAAAAAAGAATGAAAAGAACAGAGGACAGTCTCAGAGACCTCTGGGACAACATTAAACGCACCAACATTCGAATTATAGGGGTTCCAGAAGAAGAAGAGAAAAAGAAAGGGACTGAGAAAATATTTGAAGAGATTATAGTTGAAAACTTCCCTAGTGTGGGAAAGGAAATAGTTAATCAAGTCCAGGAGGCACAGAGAGTCCCATACAGAATAAATCCAAGGAGAAATACACCAAGACACATATTAATCAAACTGTCAAAAATTAAACACAAAGAAATCATATTAAAAGCAGCAAGGCAAAAACAACAAATAACACACAAGGGAATCCCCATCAGGATAACAGCTGATCTCTCAGCAGAAACTCTACAAGCCAGAAGGGAGTGGCAGGACATAATTAAAGTGATGAAGGAGAAAAACCTGCAACCAAGATTACTCTACCCAGCAAGGATCTCATTCAGATTTGATGGAGAAATTAAAACGTTTACAGACAAGCAAAAGCTGAGAGAGTTCAGCACCACCAAACCAGCTTTACAACAAATGCTAAAGGAACTTCTCTAGGCAAGAAACACAGAAGAAGGAAAAGACCTACAATAACAAACCCAAAACAATTAAGAAAATGGGAATGGGAACATACATATCAATAATTACCTTAAATGTAAATGGACTAAATGCTCCCACCAAAAGACACAGACTGGCTGAATGGATACAAAAACAAGACCCATATATATGCTGTCTACAAGAGACCCACTTCAGACCTAGAGACACATACAGACTGAAAGTAAGGGGATGGAAAAAGATATTCCATGCAAATGGAAACCAAAAGAAAGCTGGAGTAGCAATTCTCATATCAGACAAAATAGACTTTAAAATAAAGACAACTAGAACAGACAAAGAAGGACACTACATAATGATCAAGGGATCAATCCAAGAAGAAGATATAACAATTGTAAATATTTATGCACCAAACATAGGAGCAACTCAGTACATAAGGGAAATATTAACAGCCATAAAAGGAGAAATCGACAGTAACACAATCATAGTAGGGGACTTTAACACCCCACTTTCACCAATGGACAGGTCATCCAAAATGAAAATAAATAAGGAAACACAAGCTTTAAATGATACATTAAACAAGATGGACTTAATTGATATTTATAGGACATTCCATCCAAAAACAACAGAATACACATTTTTCTCAAGTGCTCATGGAACATTCTCCAGGATAGATCATATCTTGGGTCACAAATCAAGCCTTGGTAAATTTAAGAAAATTGAAATTGTATCAAGTATCTTTTCCGACCACAATGCTATGAGACTAGATATCAATTACAGGAAAAGAGCTATAAAAAATACAAACACATGGAGGCTAAACAATACACTACTTAATAACGAAGTGATCACTGAAGAAATCAAAGAGGAAATTAAAAAATACTTAGAAACAAATGACAATGGAGACACGACGACCCAAAACCTATGGGATGCAGCAAAAGCAGTTCTAAGAGGGAAGTTTATGGCAATACAATCCCACCTTAAGAAACAGGAAACATCTCGAATAAACAACCTAACCTTGCACCTAAAGCAATTAGAGAAAGAAGAACAAAAACATCCCAAAGTTAGCAGAAGGAAAGAAATCATAAAAATCAGATCAGAAATAAATGAAAAAGAAATGAAGGAAACGATAGCAAAGATCAATAAAACTAAAAGCTGGTTCTTTGAGAAGATAAACAAAATTGATAAACCATTAGCCACACTCATCAAGAAAAAAAGGGAGAAGACTCAAATCAATAGAATTAGAAATGAAAAAGGAGAAGTAACAACTGACACTGCAGAAATACAAAAGATCATGAGAGATTACTATAAGCAACTCTATGCCAATAAAATGGACAACCTGGAAGAAATGGACAAATTCTTAGAAATGCACAACCTGCCAAGACTGAATCAGGAAGAAATAGAAAATATGAACAGACCAATCACAAGCACTGAAATTGAAACTGTGATCAAAAATCTTCCGACAAACAAAAGCCCAGGACCACATGGCTTCACAGGCGAATTCTATCAAGCATTTAGAGAGGAGCTAACACCTATCCTTCTCAAACTCTTCCAAAATACAGCAGAGGGAGGAACACTCCCAAACTCATTCTACAAGGCCACCATCACCTTGATACCAAAACCAGACAAGGATGTCACAAAGAAAGAAAACTACAGGCCAATATCACTGATGAACATAGATGCAAAAATCCTCAACAAAACAATAGCAAACAGAATCCAACAGCACATTAAAAGGATCATACACCATGATCAAGTGGGGTTTATACCAGGAATGCAAGGATTCTTCAATATACGCAAATCAATCAACGTGATACACCATATTAACAAACTGAAGGAGAAAAACCATATGATCATCTCCATAGATGCAGAGAAAGCTTTTGACAAAATTCAACACCCATTTATGATAAAAACCCTGCAGAAAGTAGGCATAGAGGGAACTTTCCTCAACATAGTAAAGGCCATATATGACAAACCCACAGCCAGCATCGTCCTCAATGGTGAAAAACTGAAACCATTTCCACTAAGATCAAGAACAAGACAAGGTTGCCCACTCTCACCACTCTTATTCAACCTAGTTTTAGCCACAGCAATCAGAGAAGAAAAGGAAATAAAAGGAATCCAAATCGGAAAAGAAGAACTAAAGCTGTCACTGTTTGCAGATGACATGATACTATACATAGAGAATCCTAAAGATGCTACCAGAAAACTACTAGAACTAATCAATGAATTTGGTAAAGTTGCAGGATACAAAATTAATGCACAGAAATCTCTGGCATTCCTATATACTAATGATGAAAAATCTGAAAGTGAAATCAAGGAAACACTCCCATTTACCATTGCAACAAAAAGAATAAAATATCTAGGAATAAACCTACCTAAGGAGACAAAAGACCTGTATGCAGAAAATTATAAGACACTGATGAAAGAAATTAAAGATGATACAAATAGATGGAGAGATGTACCATGTTCTTGGATTGGAAGAATCAACATTGTGAAAATGACTCTACTACCCAAAGCAATCTACAGATTCAATGCAATCCCTATCAAACTACCAATGGCATTTTTCACAGAACTAGAGCAAAAAATTTCACAATTTGTATGGAAACACAAAAGACCCCGAATAGCCAAAGCAATCTTGAGAACGAAAAACGGAGCTGGAGGAATCAGGCTCCCTGACTTCAGACTATACTACAAAGCTACAGTAATCAAGACAGTATGGTACTGGCACAAAAACAGAAAGATAGATCAATGGAACAGGATAGAAAACCCAGAGATAAACCCACGGACATATGGTCACCTTATCTTTGATAAAGGAGGCAGGAATGTACAGTGGAGAAAGGACAGTCTCTTCAATAAGTGGTGCTGGGAAAACTGGACAGGGACATGTAAAAGTATGAGATTAGATCACTCCCTAACACCATACACAAAAATAAGCTCAAAATGGATTAAAGACCTAAATGTAAGGCCAGACACTATCAAACTCCTAGAGGAAAACATAGGCAGAACACTCTATGACATAAATCACAGCAAGATCCTTTTTGACCCACCTCCTAGAGAAATGGAAATAAAGACAAAAATAAACACATGGGACCTAATGAAACTTAAAAGCTTTTGCACAGCAAAGGAAACCATAAACAAGACGAAAAGACAACCCTCAGAATGGGAGAAAATATTTGCAAATGAAGCAACTGACAAAGGATTAATCTCCAAAATTTATAAGCAGCTCATGCAGCTCAATAGCAAAAAAACAAACAACCCAATCCAAAAATGGGCAGAAGACCTAAATAGACATTTCTCCACAGAAGATATACAGACAGCCAACAAACACATGAAAGGATGCTCAACATCTTTACTCATTAGAGAAATGCAAATCAAAACTACAATGAGATATCATCTCACACCAGTCAGAATGGCCATCATCAAAAAATCTAGAAACAATAAATGCTGGAGAGGGTGTGGAAAAAAGGGAACACTCTTGCACTGCTGGTGGGAATGTGAATTGGTACAGCCACTATGGAGAACGGTATGGAGGTTCCTTAAAAAACTACAAATAGAACTACCATATGAACCAGCAATCCCACTACTGGGCATATATCCTGAGAAAACCATAATTCAAAAAGAGACATGTACCAAAATGTTCATAGCAGTCCTATTTACAATAGCCCGGAGATGGAAACAACCTAAGTGTCCATCATCGGATGAATGGGTAAAGAAGATGTGGCACATATATATAATGGAATATTACTGAGCCATAAAAAGAAATGAAATTGAGCTATTTGTAATGAGGTGGATGGACCTAGAGTCTGTCATACAGAGTGAAGTAAGTCAGAAAGAGAAAGACAAATACTGTATGCTGACACATATATATGGAATTTAAGAAAAAAGAATGTCATCAAGAACATAGGAGTAAGACAGGAATAAAGACACAGACCTACTAGATCATGGACTTGAGGATATGGGGAGGGGGAAGGGTAAGCTGTGACAAAGTGAAAGAGCAGCATGGACATATATACACTACCAAACGTAAGGTAGATAGCTAGTGGGAAGCAGCCGCATAGCACAGGGAGATCAGCTTGGTTCTTTGTGACTGCCTGGAGGGGTGGGATAGGGAGGGTGGGAGGGAGACGCAAAAGGGAGGGGATATGGGAACATATGTATGTGTATAACTGATTAAATTTGTAAAATAAAAAAAAAAAAGAAAACATGACTCGCAATTCATAGTACTGGCTGGAAATTTATGGCACATTCTGCACTACCAGATGTGTAAAAGTGCCATCAGGTGGTAATTTATTCAAACTACAGACACAGTTCCTGACATCCTGAAGTCTTGATGATTCAGTGCTAGGTATCTTAGGTTTTCTTACCTTCTCCCTCCCTCCCTCCCTCCTTAGTATAAACTGCTATTGACAATGACTATAAATTCTAGAAAAAAAGAAAAACAGATTGAGGTGCTGCAACAAAGGTTGACCCACAAAAAATCGTTCCATGGGATTTGTATAGATACTCAACATAGACTGAGACTCACCTCCACACTGTGAGACCCAGTAACAGTACCATTACTAATGTAATGGCACCTCTTTCTTTGGCCTGAATTCAAACACAGTATGAAATCTAAAGATGATTTCCTCATCTCTGTTACCAATGAAATAGTATGTGGGCTATTTAAAATACATAATAGGGGCTTCCCTTGTGGCGCAGTGGTTAGGAATCCACCTGCCAACGCAGGGGACACAGGTTCAATCCTTGGTCCAGGAAAATCCCACATGCCACGGAGCAACTGAGCCCGTGTGCCACAACTACTGAGCCTGTGCTCTAGAGCCCGTGAGCCACAACTACTGAGCCCGCGTGCCACAACTACTGAAGCCCGTGTGCCTAGAGCCCATGCTCCGCAACGAGAAGCCACCACAATGAGAAGCCTGTGTACCACAACAAAGAGTAGCCCCTGCTCACCACAACTAGAGAAAGCCCGCGTGCAGCAACGAAGACCCAATGCAGCCAAAAATACACAAACAAATAAATAAATAAATTTATTCAAAAAAATAAAATAAAATACATAATAGTCTTCATCTTGGTAAACTATAATTAAGTAACAAATGTGCAGAATCATCTTATTCTCCAATTAATTTTATGTGTGTATTGCTTATCTAGAATAACCAAAACTAATGTTAACAAGCATTTCTTTAACAACTAAGAGAATTGGAGACAGTGAAAATAGCACTGTGTTGGAGATCCAGAAACTTGCCAATTCTGGTGCTACTCTACCAGCGACTCCCTATGTAGCCTCAATATGTTGCTTAGTTATGTTATTTTCCATCTCCATAGAGGAAACATTTGTTTTCACAGTTTTTAAAAACTATTTTTAATCTGCTCTATTGAGATAAAATCAAAATTCACCAATTTTAGCTGCACAAACCTGTGTTTTGACAAATGTATAGTCTTTTAACAACCATCACAGTCAAGATATATATAACATTTTCATCACCCCCGAAAAGTTCTCTTGTGCCTCTTTGCAGTAAAACTACTCTCAGCCTCTAGCAGCCTACTTTTCATTACATTATAGTTTTGCTTTTCTAGAATTTTGTACAAATTAAATCAATCAGTATGTTGTCTAATATGTCTGGTTCCTTTCAACAGCACAATTATGTTGAGATTCATTAAGATTCATTTTTAAAAGACTATCACAGCCCACACTGAATGCAGGTACCTTTGTAGAAGATCAACTGATCATATATTTTACAGTCTGTTTCCGGACTCTCTTCTGTTCCATGGACGTATATGCCTATCTTTAAGCCCATACTCTGCTATTCTGATAACTATCACCCAAGTGAGTCTCGATATCAGGTATAGGTCCTCCAATTTTGCTCATCTTTTGGATTTTTTTTTTTTTGCGGGCCTCTCACTGCTGTGGCCTCTCCCGTTATGGAGCACAGGCTCTGGACGCGCAGGCTCAGCGGCCATGGCTCACGGGCCTAGCCGCTCCGCGGCATATGGAATCTTCCCGGACCGGGGCACGAACCCGTGTCCCCTGCATCGGCAGGCGGACTCTCAACCACTGTGCCACCAGGGAAGCCCCATCTTTTGGGTTTTTTTCACTCTTATAAGTAATTTGAATTCCCATATACATTTTAGAGTTAAATTTTCAATTTGACAAACAAGCCTGCTGAGATTTTCTATGGGACTATATTGAATATATAGGGGAGAACTGAGATCCTAACAATATTGAGTCTTCTGATCCATGAATATTGTGTATCTGCATGTGTTTAGTTGCTCAGTTTCTCTCAGCAATATTTTGTAGTTTTCAGTGTACAAGCATTGCACATTTTTGGTTAAATTTTCCCCAAATTACTTCTCTCTCTCTCTCTCTCTTTTTTTTGCTATAGTAAATGGTATTTTCAAAAAATCAATTTTGTAGTCTGTAGAGCTTTTATTTAATTTTTATGTATTAAACTTGTGTCTGTGACCTTGCTGACCTCCCTTATTAGTTCCATCAGCTACCTTTTTAGATTCCTAAGGATTTTTTTTAACATAGCTAATTATGTAGTCTGTAAAAAAGAGTGAGTTTTATATTTTCCCATACAATTTGTAAGCTATTCAGTTATGTGTGAGACAGAGATCAGGAAACTTTTCCCCCCATAGGTAAATCCAATTGACTCAGTACTATTTTTGAAAAGGTACTATTTTTCCCTTTGCAGTGCATTGCCACTTTTGTCATCATCAGGTGACTGTATGTGTGTGTGTGTGTATGTATATATGTATGTATATACATATATATCTCTCACAGGATTTTGTGCTACAATTATTTTTTAGAATTTTTTTGCATTTATGTTCTTGAGAAATATTTGTTCATAATTTTGTTTTTGTTATGTTCTTATCAAGTTTTTATATTTAGGCTATGCTGCTCTCAAAAGAGTTCAGCTACACTAAGTCCTTACTTGGTTTCCTTTCTTAGTTTTTTTTCTTGGATATGTTAACTGCTTTGAAATGTATTAGTTTCAATCTTTTGGGAAATGTTTCCTCTGTAAATCTCTTTTTATTGTTTCTTTTGTTTGCTCTCTAGGTGTTCTGTACAACCATAATCCTAGGGCTTTCTTCTGATCTCCGTCTTGGAATTCCCTTTGTTATTTTTTCTGGGCTAGATTCCCTGGGTCCTTGAGATTGGGAATGACATATACAAACTATTATATATAAAACAGATAACTAATAAGGACCTATTGTATAGCACAGGGAACTCAGTATTCTATAATGGCTTATATGGGAGAAGAATCTACCAAAGAGTGGATATATGTATATGTATAACAGATTCACTTTGCTGTACAGCAGAAACTAACACATTGTAAATCAACTATACTCCAATAAAAAAATTTTAAAAAGAAATAATAAAATTAATTTTAAGGAAAAGTGCAAAAAAATGCACTTTTTGAAAGACATTAAAAGAAAATGAAAAGAAAAGCTACAGAATGGGAGATAACATTTTCAATATATATAACTGATAAAGGACTTATAATCTGAATAGAGAACTTCTGCAAATAAGAAAAATAAAAATAAATAGGATAATGGAAGAAAAATTGTGAGCACTCATGAAAAAAATAGAAAATCCATATGACCAATAAACACATGATAGAATGTTAAATCTCCTTAACTTTCTAGAAAACATTAAGTTGAAACTAAAATGAGATACCAGTTTCTGTGCATATGCCCTATGCTGGAAAAAATTTAAAACTCTGAATATACCAAGGTTTTTTTTTTTTTTTCTTTTTTTGCGGTACGTGGGCCTCTCACTGTTGTGGCCTCTCCCGTTGTGCAGCATAGGCTCCGGACGCGCAGGCTCAGCGGCCATGGCTCACGGGTCCAGCCACTCGGCGGCATGTGGGATCTTCCCAGACCAGGGCACAAACCCATGTCCCCTGCATCGGCAGGCGGACTCTCAACCACTGTGCCACCAGGGAAGCCCTATACCAAGTATTTTTTAAAATATGGAACAACAGGACTTCTCATTCACTGTTGGTGAGTGTGTAAATCGGTGCAAATATTTTGAAATATTGGCAATATCTTCCATTAAATTTAAACATACACATGCCTCACAACTCAGAAATTCTAATCCTGGTATATAATCTAGGGATTATATATGTCCCAGAAGATACGCACAAGAATATGTATGTCAGCATTGACTGGTAACAGCAACAAACTGGAAACACAAATATCCATTAACAGTAGAATGGATAAATAAACTTGTGGTAAAATTTCAATCAAATTAATAATATAAATTAAAAAATAAACTAGAGCAACACACAATAATGGGGATGGAATTAGCCAATATAATGTTAAATGAAAGTAGAAATTCTCAAAACAATGGGCAATGGATATATAGAGGTGGGACTTCAGGGGTGCTGTTAGTGTTTATATCCCAATTTGTTTAATTATTCTATGAATGTCCACTTAATAATTACTCACTATACTGTACATTTAAAAGTATTTTTCTTTAGGGCTTCCCTGGTGGCGCAGTGGTTGAGAGTCCACCTGCCGGTGCAGGGGACACAGATTCGTGCCCTGGTCTGGGAGGATCCCACATGCCGCAGAGCGGCTGGGCCTGTGAGCCATGACCGCTGAGCCTGTGCGTCCGGAGCCTGTGCTCCACAACGGGAGAGGCCACAACAGTGAGAGGCCCACATACAGCAAAAAAAAAAAAAAAAAAAAAGTATTTTTCTTTATATATGCAATATTTTACATTTTTATGTTTATAAACAGTTTTAAATGAAAGGAATTCATATTATACATGTCTTTATAAAAGCACATACTGACAATAACATTATTAAACTTGACACAATAAATAATAAACTTCAAGATTTCATAACCAATATATTGTGTCTAAGAATTTAGGTCTTCTGCTATTTGTAATAATATTCAGTGCTTTTTAGAATAGTATACTGCCTTTTCATGACTTAAGTGATAGTAAATTTAAAACAAAATTTCTTTTTTGACCTGCACATTTTAAAAGTTAAAGCCAACAGTGTTGGTGAAACTCCAAATATATGAATAACAGTTTGTGATATCTTTTCAAGTCTCAATTACAATTTAGTTCATCTATTATGATAAAAATACACATTATTATTATTTCATAAGTATAAGTTAATAAGGATAATTATCCATTAGGGAAAGAATGTTTTCTATAACTCAATTTTAAAACATGGGACAGATTAATCCTATTAGTCTGAGAGGCCACTGTAATATTGGCCATGCATTCTAGAATACTTTGTATTTTGTTGGCATAGATGATTAGGAATGTACATAGAGACATCTTTACAGGTCTGTTCAGTCAAAAGCAAGTAATTTTTTTTCTCAGAATTGACTGAAATGATTAGTGATCTACATGCTTTGAAATTTTGTAGTTCATTTGTGCTTTTGGGGAAAGATGAGAAGTATGGCAGGAAAAAACACAAACTTTGGAATCATGTAGAACTATGGTTCTGGGCAAGTTACTTCATTTTTCTGAGCCTCAATTTCCTTATCTATAAAAAGGGGGATAATATTAGGGACTTTTCAGGTTTCTTGTGGGCATTTACACTGAAAAAGTAATTTATGACATATGATAAACACACAATAAACATCAGTTACCCACTTTCCAGTTAGGATCTTTTCCAACCCTTTGACTGCCTATCTAATTTAAATGGAAATTTTTCTATTTAAAATTTAGTATATTTGCATCATATAAAAATCTTTCACCCAAATAATTTGGAAATGCTAGAAATAGAAAATAATATTAAAAAGAAACAAAGTTACAGTCAGGCATTTTTACAAATACATGCACATATGACACACTTCAACGGTATCCAATTCAATGGCATATACTGATTACCATTTCCTTTCTTCAAGCTATTTAGGAAAAAGGCAAAAATCTATTTTGAGGAAAATCTGATGATCCTCAGCCATTCTAAGGCCAACAGTGATATGTAGTAAAAAAAAAAAAAAAGAAGAAGAAGAAGACTGGACTAAAAATCAGACAAGTTGGTTTCTAATATTATGAATTCCACTATGTGACTTTGTACAGTTCATGTGTCTTCTCTGAGTATCAGATTTCTTAACTCTAAAATGGGGCTAACAATATCTGCCTTGCCTCTTTTACAAAATTCTTATAAGGATCTAAAGAGAAAAGAAAGGACTTCTCTGGTGGTCCAGGGGTACAGAATCCACCTTACAATGCAGAGGACGCGGGTTCGATCTCTGGTCAAGGAACTAAGATCCCACATGTTGTAGGGCAACTAAGCCCATGCACTGCAACTACTGAGCTCGTGTGCCTCAACTAGAGAGCCTGCGCACCACAGCTACAGAGCCCACCCGCCCTGGAGCCTGTGCGCCATAGCTAGAGAAAAGGAAAAAACCCACGTGCCGCAACTAGAGAGAAGGCAGCGCACCGCAATAAAGAGCCTGCGCACTGCAATGAAAAATTCCGCATGCCTCAACGAAGATCCCACGTGCTGTAACTAAGACCCAACACAGTCAAAAATAAATTAAATAAACAATAATAAAAAATAGAGAAAAGAGTGAAAAACGACATCTAATTAGGAACCTACATCCCTTTGATTTAATTAAAAAATAAAAGATATCTGGTAATATTGGACAAGAGAAAAAAAGGGGGCATTCACTTTAAATATAAAATAAATTTCCTTCTGAAAAGTCTTTTCTAAAACACAGAAAGGATTTTAAAATATAAATAAATAACCTACACTTTACATCAGCAAACCTTACAGATTTCAGAGTAGAAAATGGAGCCAAGCCCTGGGCAATTCGCAAAGTCCTCTGAAACACAGTGTTTCATCTACAAAATAAAAGGGTTAGAATAAAAATTTCTCCAAAGTTCTTTCCAACTTAAACTTTCTTATGATTTCATTTAAGCAAGAGCTTTAGTAATTGGAAAATGACCAACACTTTACATCAGCATAATAAAATCTCTTTGTGAATCAGAAGGCAGGATAAAATAAGTGAGTGAAACAGAACCTGAAATATTAGACTAATCAGAATTAGCAATTTTAATGGTTGCAAATCCACAAAACATCTGTGCAATGCTTATCTCTAAATGAAACAATCTAGGTGAAAGCATTTTGGAAACCCTAAGATGCTATGCAAATGTAAAGTATTATTGACATCATCATCTTCTTTACTTGAGCCCATTTCAGCTGCACCAGGCACCCAGGATGCGCATGGAGGGGAGGAAGGAAGAGGATTTGTTTTTCTTGTGTTCTAGTTTTCCCTTGTTCCCTGAGCATGTATGTCTGTGATACAATACAAGCATTTTTTCCCTAAACATTAACAGGTAGTTGCTTCCTAATACATAAATAGACAAATAGACAGGCAGGTCTTTTTGTGTGTTTAGGCTAAAGATATAGTTACTTTAATTTCTCATTTCTTGATTTGAGACATTTTTAAACAAAGCAGGTGGTAGGGTATGTATTTTACCATTGTATCCAGTATTTTCCATATACTAGCTTATTTCTTTTCTAAAATAAGCTATCATCTGAATAATTGGAAAGTACTTTAAAATAAGAATTGCTAGTTATGAGTCACTGCAATGATGTTAGACAGCTTGACAGTCTTATTTGCATTTGGCCGTGAGAGAAACTGAGGGGATTGAGACAGAGGTAGAGCAAGAACTAGACCTCCCAGGCTGTCTGCAGAATGCCAAACCTCTGGGAAAGAGCAATAGAATCGTAATGTGGAAGATGCCTGAAGATGGACAAACCTAGCTGCCTAGGCACCTAAGAATCCTCAGCAGATAAATCTGTGTCTTCATGACCTGGCTCAAGGGCTTATTGGAAGTTGCTTGTTTAAATTGAATGTTAATTTGCAAGAACCTTTTGGGAAATCATTGTGACCAATTACGAATGAGATCATTAAGAAGGAAAGCTGGGCCTAGCATTTGCTTAAGTCGTATTTTCATCAGAACTCATCTCCCTCCTAAAAGAATGATTGTTAAACAGTGCATCTTGGCCTGGGGATTGGGGTGGAGGTGGGGATTGGAGAGAATCTTGCTTTCCTTTTTTTTTCTCCTCTAATTTCTAGCTATTATAGCCATGGCTAAGCCATTAGTCAAACTCCCTCATGGTAAAAGAGGGATAATGTCAACATTAAAAGCTCCAGAGCAAATAAATAACGTATTTATTTCCCTAAAGTTTTCCTAAAATTACCTGCTCAGCTCAGCTCAGGATAGAGGACTTGCAGCTTGAAATACAAGTCTTTTTCAAACTCAATTTGAGAATCTCTCTTGTATCCTCTGATAATTATAAGAGGAAATAAATGGGTGCCATTCAAACGTGCATAACTAAACAGTAATGTTCAGAGCTACTGTGGCCTGGAGAGGTTTGAATGGCATTGCCCAGCAAGTGCCATAGTCTGACCCAAATGGGAGAAGGAAGATTAAATTGCTGAGTGGGGGAGGGAAGCTGCTTTCAATTTTAACTACAATCCAGAAAACTCTCTCCCTGCTATAAGAATATTAATCCTTCACAAACGAGAAGAGTTAACACCCAGTTATATGGTAGCACAGAGCATTACACAGTGATTCCTGGGGTAAACAAAAAAAAACTAAGAAACACCAGTGATCAGGACTTTGAAGCAAGAGGTGGACATTCCAACAAAGACTATATAAGAAGAAAAGAGTGAATCGGGGAACATAAGAAGTGGACCCAGACTGAATCAAGACAATACATAATACTATCAGAAACCCCTGTATTGTTATGATGGTTTATTGTGCTCCAACTTTACATATATAGTGGGGTAAAAAAATAATTAATTGTTATCTTAAGAGTGAAGTAAAGTTACTCTTAGGGAGGGAACTGCCTTTGGTAAGAAAATAACATGGTAACTTATCTTGGGTGTAGAAGGTGAAGCTTTGCAAATATTTGGAAGCAAGCAGAGTCAAACTGCTCTGCCCAAGAAGTTTAGGAATTTATGATCCTGCAAACAGTGAGTGGGTAAAGGAAAGGCTTTTAGAGCAGGGGCAGAGAAGGCTAAACTGCATGGTGGGAAACTACAATGAAAAGCATCCAGTGAGAAAATCCCTGCAGTGATGCAAGGGAGATTACCAGGAGCCTTTTAAGAACAGAGATGCTAATAATTAATTCTAAGTTGTTTAAGGTTTTCCAGGTTCTGTTATCCCGTACTTTTAATACAGGGATGGGAAGCAGGGTCTAACAGGGAGCAACGCAGTGCAAAACAGTGGAAGTAGGAACTCAGAGCCAGGGGGACTGGATGAAATGTAAATACTTTCTCCCCAGCCTTCCAGCACCCCAAAGAATCTCTGCAGAGATGACAGCAGCTTCCACCTCAAGCATCTGAGTCTCTCTTCTCTGCACAGGAGGTGTGGAGAAAACGTTCCTGGGGTGCTCTCGACCATGGGGGAAGGTTAAGAGTGAGGGTGGGTGCATCATCCCGAGAGAAAATTTGGAAGTTTCTGAAGGAGTCCGCTGTGGGACTGAGCCCTGTTTGTCCAAAGTGGTAATATGCTCATTATCATACTCTTTGGATTTTCTACTTTTCTGGTCTCACTTTCCCTACTGCTATACTTGTGCTTCCTGCCATCACCTCTCAGGGATTACCTGCACCCGAGTTCTTAACTCAGCTTCTGCTTTGGAAGAAAACCAAACTTAGACACCCTCCCACCCTTGTCCCTGACCACACTATTCTAATCCTAGAGGCAGCCACTTATACTTTATTCCTTACCATCCAAAAGTATCCTTTGCACAGTCAAGCATTTAAGTATTATGTATGTGTGTACATTTAGATAGATATGTATATATATATATATATATATATATATATATATATATATATATATATTACGCTTTTAACACTTTTCAATTATCCAAAATAGAGAGAAAAAAATCTATACCCTACACAACAGTCTAAGATAGCAATGCTTCTTTTATAAAAAGGTACATCTGAGGGGCTTACCTGGTGGTGCAGTGGTTGAGAGTCTGCCTGCCGATGCAGGGGACATGGGTTCATGCCCCGGTCCAGGAAGATCCCACATGCCGCGGAGCGGCTGGGCCCGTGAGCCATGGCCGCTGAGCCTGCGCGTCCGGAGCCTAATTTGGAAGCTTGGGGGAAATTTTAAATATATTTATAATTTTAATTGAATAGTCTCAACATGGGTTTATAACATGAAATGTTTTTATTTTTCTCTAGTCACTTTTTTCAATCATGCTCTGTCCAGTGTCAGCTCCTTACTCCTTATGGACACATCTTGGAAATGTGCCATACCTTCCACTAGAAGTCCAGGTCTGTTTAAGCCTCTCATCTCATATGGGCTTAAGTGACATTTGCTAATCTTCCCACCCACACCTCTTCCCTCCCCCCAGTAGACCAGGCTTGTGGGTGAAATATCTGCAGTGGGGTGAAAGAATGGTCTGATTCTGGTTACTCCTTCCCTTCTGTGTTTCAACAATCAGTTCCTCCGATTTGGGAGGCCGAAAGGAGAAACAGGAGAGGCAAAGATCTTCTGGAGTAATTGGTCACCTGCTCGTGGTGGGGAGGCAACCAAGGTCTTAGTCAGGCTCAGGTCCGGAATCTCTACTCTGCTGACATAACAGTCTCCATAGAGATTCTGTGCATGGCTCTCTTGGGAAAGATTTAAACTTTCTCTCAGCTTCCTCAGCCCCTGGGGCCCTCAAAGAGGGGCCGCCTGGTCTCCCTTTAGTCTCTCTCAATTAGTCCATGTGCCAGTGTCCCTCGTCCTTACCCACCACCGCAGAGTGGTGCATCTCCTGACCTCCTCCCTGGGAGTCTTGGGAACTGGAATGGGTGACTCCCTCCTCTTCTAAGGCACACCACATCACCATCTGTTACTGCCTCTCTGCTGCCAAGTATTCCGCCAAGTCTTCTCCTTTGCAGAAAATACACTGGCCGTAAAAAGGAACAATTTTTACGTAGAAGCACAAACTTCAGGGAATGTGCCTCACATTCTCCCAGGAACACCCCTACCATGCTCTGCACTGGTCCAATAGCACCAACAGGGTAGGACTGCAGTGAGAAACAAGATTCTTCTCTCCCATCTTAGATCACCTCTCACTGCACTTACAGAGCTCCATAGACCCCTCCCATAATGTCTCTGTGGTGGACAGAATTCTCAGGGCACCCGCAATATTCTTGCCCCTTGTGTACATGTTTTGTGTAATGCTCTCCTCTTGAGTGGGCAGAACCTGTGAACACGATGGGATATTACTCCTTGAATGGGTTATTAATGAGTTGACTTCAAGTTCATCAAAAGAGAGGTATCTGGGTGGACCTGATCTAATCAGATCAGCACTTAAAAGACACTGGGCCTTCCCTCCCCAGAGGCAGAGAGATCGGAAGTGTGAGAGGGCCAAGGGCAGGGACCACATGGTATGGGCCTGAGAATGGCCTCTAGAAGCTGTAAGTAGTTCTAGGATGAGAACAGGTAAGCCATTGGGGACCTCAATCCTACAAGCACACAGAAATGAATTGAGCGGACTTTCTGAGGAAGCTTGAAAGCAAACCTTTCCCTAGTTGAACCTCTAGATGAGGACACAGTCTGGCTGATGCCTTGATTTTAATCTCATGAGACTTTGAGCAGAGGACTCAGCTAACCTGTACCCAGGGAAACTGTTACATAATAAATTCATGTTGCTTGAAGCTATTAAGTTTGTGGCCATTAAGCCATTTGTTATGCAGTAATAGAAAACTAGTATACCCTCTCTCTTCCCTGTCTGTTCCTCTTATTTCATCTTCAGGTGGGAGTCAGTGCTGACATTATATCTAGGAAGTAGCAGGGCCAGTTAACAATCTCATAGCAGGCCTAGAAATATCTGGCTTAATTTCCTGATGACTCTCTTCAGAATGGAGAAATGTGGGATTATTGATACTTCTTTATCCTTAGGTAGGATCCTTACAATCCCAGAGCATCAAAATATTAAATATATATAAATGTCTTGTTATATATGAACGACTGGATATTTTAGTAGCTTTCTTATACTGTCCAGTTCTAACTAGAACATGTGTGTGTGTGTGTGTGTGTGTGTGTGTGTGTGTGTGTGTGTGTGTGAAAGAGAGAGCGGGAGTGGGGCTTGGCTTATTTCCAAAATTAATACATGATAAACATCTTTTCCATTACAAAGTACCATACATTCAGGCATTAAAATGTTGCAGCATTCATTCAACCTTTGTTGAGAAAACCCTGTGTCCAGTCTTTGAATTTGCCCTTAGATATCTATAACTGGTGACAAATTGAGCCTCAAGTAGCTGAAACTCAAGGCATCTATTCATTCAACAAATATATATTGAGAGTCCAGGAGATAAAACCTGGATAAGGGATAGACCTCATCTTCTAGGAGTTTAGCATACTGGAGATGGTCAAATACATAAACAAATATTCCAAATACAATGACAGATGTGGGCACACCATCAGTGTCCGGCAGTGCAAGGATTACTTTGTAGGGGACTCTGTCTAAGCCAGGCAGGGTATGCAAAATTCTGTGTATGTGCATTTATGAGAAAAGAGTCCATTACTTTATATTTTTCTAACAAATCCATGTCCAGGTTTACAAAAGAGAGTGCCCTAAGCATAGAGAATAAGATATGCAAAGACAAAGAGATGACAATATATCGCCTGGTCCAGTACAGGTTGACATAATTACCTCACAGGGTATGTACAGGGCATTCTGGCAATTTTTTACCATTACTGCTCTGGGAAAAGTTCATAAATATGTAAAAACAATAAAATCCTGAGATGAGAGCCAAGCAAAAGATTTTCTAAGCAAGGTTTTCTTTTTTTCTTCTTTCTTTCTTTTGGCTGCACTGCACGGCTTGCAGGATCTTAGTTTCCTGACCAGGGCTTGAACCGGGGCCCTGGCAGTAAAAATACACTGCCAGGGAAGTACTGCAAGGTTTTCTAAGTTTAGAATGAGCAGTATCACACAGGCAAAAAGACCACTCACTTTCAGAAAAGCAAGAGACAAAGAAAAGCAGCTTTCTTAGTACAAATTTTGCTCCATCGAACCAGGTTTTAACCATTAGAATCTTCTTTTGATGCGTCACTTTATCTTAATTTTAATTTCATTAAATTTTTAAAACTGGACTGGTGCCCAACTTGAAAGATAATTCGTTACCTTTTCATATTTTCATTTTTTATTTGTTGATTGGATGCAAATTTTTATTGCAGAAAATAAAGGAACCTGAAACAGGAGAGGTCAAGAGGGAGCGATTCAGTCTGTTCAAATGTGTTACAAGTGTTTTGTAACATACTTGCAGAGCCCCAAACTGCATTACTGGACCAAGCCCCTGCAGACAACGGCACTCTACAGCAAGGTAAATTTCCACCATTCACTCCAAAAGGTGCTGCTTGTTTTACAATCCTGATGCTATAGCAATGTGATCATCAGTGACAGTTGTGCATTCGATTCCAATTACTACTTTCTAGATTCAAGTCATTTGCAATAGCATGATTTTGTCTAATGAAACAGCAGTTGAAAATTTTTAAAGTTCCACTGCTTTATTTCTAAGCCCCTTCTTCGCTTAGAGTAGATATATTCCTAAGAGCCCAGTGATATAATCTAATATCACATATATTTCTATATTAACAACTTTCCTATTGCATAAAAATATTTGACTTCATTGGAAACAAAGACCAAAAAGCAATGTGAGCACCTTATGTTAGATATTTGATTTATCATCCTTAAAACACTGTAATTATATAATTATAAAATTATATACTATAATTATAATCAAAGGAGTTATAATTAAATAGTATAATTATATTATTAAATTACAAATTATAATTTATTATATATTATGCATATAAATACATCAATATTATAATGAAAATTCCTAAAATTATTAACCTTTTCAGAGATTATTTTCTTTTAATAGTGATCAGAACTTCAAAATGAAGTTAATAAATATGGAATCTGAGGCATGAACTAACTTTTAAAAAAATCAGCCTCCTTAAAACCCTGGAAATATCCTCACTCATGTGATGCCTACTCCATGGGTGGATAGGACTACCTGAATGATCAACAGTCCAGTTTCCCGAACCTTCCCAACTGAGTGTCTTCTGTTCATCTGCATAATCGATCAGAGAAATTCCATAAACCACGTGACTTTATATATATTTGCATGTAGATCTGAAATGAGCAACCCCAGCATAGTGCCCAGAAATGCCCCATAGCTCCATAACCAGGATTTTCAAAGCCATGGCTCATCTCACTAGTCTGATTCTATTTCATCAAGTTTCCAGGCCTGATTAGGACCTAACTGTGACACTGCTGTCTCCTCCCAACCATCCCATTCTCACATTACACGAGCGCTTTGAAAGGGCTGCTCTGATTCTAATGTTGTTCCCCATTCTAATATCTCATTTACTCATGTAAAGAATTCACTGATCTGGGTCAATATTATGTCAGATCTCGACCTTCTTCCACACCTCAATCTCAAGACAGTTCTCTTTCCTGTGGAGAAACTGACCTTGCTGTCCATTGGAATAAACAGTGGTGGTATAATGTTGGGCTAATTTTATACATTTCATGAAATGCCTTTTACTGGCTAGAGATTTTGTTGTTCATGGACTTAAATATCAGTGTACAGAGACATTTATCCCTTTCTCTTTCCTAAATTTTGTGCTTTTTGAACCAGAAAAACTCCTAGATATAGCCTGTGAAGAAAAATTCGAATCACCAAGACAGCCAGTTTTTATTTGCAGTATTCTGTAACTCAGAGGCCCCTGCTGTGCAGCTCTCAGAACACTGCTGATCTCTATTTGAGATGAAAGGTTGTTAATGTTTTTGTGTGGAGTATCCCAAAGCACTTATTTTTATGGAAGGAGTGAGCCACACAACGTTACTGTATTGCAGAGTTATTTTGACCATCTCATAAGATAATATATACAAAGTGCTTAACACCGTGCATGGTATGTAGCAGGTGCTCAATAAATAGATGCTGACTAATTAAGTCTTAGCCAAGTTGGCCAGGCAAAGGTCTGTCTCATGATGTCTGTCTCCTCTGTGACAAGCTAAGGGCGTCTTAGTTCTTCATCACAGGAAGACTTCAGTATATTTTGCACACTGGTCACTCTTTCCTTATATTCAGTTTTTAAAAGCTATTGAGATACAACTGATGTACAATAAACTGCACATATTTAAAGTATAAAATTTGTTTAATTTTAACATATGTATAGACCTGTGAAACTGTCTCCAAAGTCAAGGTTATGAAAAATTCATTATCTCCAAAATTATCTCTTGCCCCTTGGTAATCCAACCCTGCCTCCTTCCCTCAGTAATCATTGATCTGCTTTATGTCCCTATAAGTAATAGTTTACAATTTTTAAAGACATTTACATGAATGGTCTCTAGACGCTGAGGGCCTCAGTCCTACAAATGCAAGGAACTAAATTCTACCAAAAATTGCAGGAGCTTGGAAGAGGACCCAAGCCTCACATGGGATTGTAACCCTGGGCAACACCTTCATTATAGCCTGTGAGACACTGAGGCGAGAACCCAGTGATGCTGTGCTCAGATGTCTGACCTACAGAAGCTCCGAGATAATAAATGTGTATTGTTTTAGGCTGCTAAGTTTCTGGTAGTTTGTTATGCAGCTATAGAAAACTAGTGCACTGCCACAACAGGGACTCTAGTCAGGCTACCATTTCTGAATATTTAAAACTGTTCCATTATGTTCTAATGAGAAGTTTTCCACCAAAGGGTCTAATACCATTGTTATGGTAGCATTCCTCAACTGCAGCTAAAAATGTTAACTGCAAATTCCATTGACAATGGCATCGGTCTGCCAAGATACTGCAGCTGCCTTTTTATTGTTCACAGGCTCTCTCCAGTGCATTTGATCATTCTGATGACTGATCACATCTCTGCATATGTTAGTCAAAGAGAGATGAACTGGAAAGCATGTTTTTTGAAGGTTGGCACTAGGACTAAAAGAATGATGGGTATCAGAACTCTTTCTTTGAATCTCCTTTTCCTCTTTTGTTCCCTCACTCTTAGATCCAAATGAAGCTGAAAATACAACGCAAAGCCAAAAAGCGTTCGTAAGATACACTTGACAGTTCTGACTGACATTTCCCACTGCAGGTGAATTTGGTGTTTCTACATGCCTGCTCTTCTGGGAAAGCAAGGCCAAGAATACCTGCTCTCAGGCTGGTCTAGAGAAAAATGTTCTAAGATTGTGTCATTGGTGTACATACTGCTAGAATGCAGGCATTCTGATACTTTCACATATACATTTTAAAATTCTGTACAATGTTTTGATGACAGGAAGAGACTTTAGACACAACTGGCCTGCGTTCTACTCCTGCATCTCTCAGTTCCTTGCCATACACTTCTGTGTAAGTCAGCTAACTGCTCTGAGCACCAGAGTATTTATCTGTGAAACAGAGATGAGATATACCGTCAAATGTAATTGTGAAGTTCAAGTGAGATCATGTATGACATGCATTTAATGATGACTGGCATAGGGCTATTAATGTATTAATATATAAATATATTAATAGTGGAGAGTCTTAGACTAATTTTTAAATTTGCATATTAGTAAACTCATGTTAATAAGTACCATTAATTAACTATCTATCTATTATTTGCAAAGTTTAGAGCAAGAGAAAGGGGAAATTCTAGGTTAGAGTAGTATTTCTCAATCATAGCTCCTTTTTAAAGAAAAATGTTCGGGTGTACCTCTTTGTTAATTTGAACAATTTTTATTTTAACACCACACACACACACACACACACACACCTGTACCATTTCTTATGAAGTGTATTACAGATGATAGATGTATTGATTTGTTCATTCCACATGACCACAATAATAATAATTATGATTTGACTGTTAGGCACAATCTTATGCAATTTTAATGTCATCCCATTTAACCATCTATAGCCCTAGTAAGTTCAATTATTATCCCTAACTGTCCAATTAGAAATACAGGGGAAAAAAGCTCAGGAAAAAGAACAGAGTTAGAGATATATATTGAGAACTGATAGTTAAAATTAAGATCATGAATATGAAACTTGAAGAGTTAAGAAAACTGACATCTGCTCCGCCACATATAAGGGATTTACTAAGACATATATACCAGAGCACAGTTTGAACCACAGTCTCTCTGACCCCAGGACTGTACACTTTCCAATACTTTGTATTCAAATTGAATCAGAAGTCAGGTCTGGTTTTATTCATAGTGGAAATTAATAAGCTCCAGTGTTTGAACACCGCCATTTAATCCACGCTGTGAAAAATCTGAAACAGTCTAAAGAATAGTTGGGACACCTAATGTCTGCCCTTGTTAGGTCTAGAGGGATATTACCATTGCAGTCAAGGAGATGTGAATCTGGATTTAGATGCTCTGTTCTTTTTATCTGTGTGGATTCAGTGAAAGACCACTGTAGAAAGCAAAGACAAGAAGAGGGCTGTTTCTAGAAAGCAAGTCTAGAAAGGAAGATTAAAAAAAATAAATGCTTATTTGGGAGACACTCCTTTGGTTTCTGTAGTTTCCAACATTCTTGTTCACAGATATCCTATTAGTTTTGTGGTCTATGGAAATGTTATAAAATCTTCAAGACCAAGAAATGTATGTTGATCTTTCCAGGAGGTTAATTACTTTGCCAAACAAAATAGAAGTTCTTCAAAAATGCTCTACCACTTTGGAATCCATGGGCACCAATTAAGTTCATGCTTGGTTATTTCCTTCTAAGAAGGGGAAGGAGAGAACAGTTATTGAGCTATAAAACGAAAGTCACCCAATGTCTGTAAAGCAGATGAACAGCAATGCCAACATCGTACAAACATTCTTAGTTGGAATCATGGCTGCTCAGTTAAAGACCTCATTTTCTAGCCTTCCTTACAGTGAGGTGTGGTCATGTGATTAAGTTCTGGCTAATGTAACAGGAGCATAAGTGATACAAAACTCTCAAGTCATGTGTTTAAGAGAAAGAAGGTGCTTTCCCTCTCTTAGTTCCTGCTTTGCAGCAGCTATCACATAAGTGTGATGACTAAAGCTCAAGAAGTCATCTTCAACCACAAAGTGGAAGTTGTCTCAAAGCTGCCTTCCCTGCTCTGGACCGCTTTCATCTGGGCTACCATGGAAGACAGAAATAGGCTTATCTTGTTTAAACTACTGTTATCTTGGCATTCCGTAATAGCAACTGTGTCTATAGCCTAATTAATTTAGACTTTGATACTAGAATTGGAGTTGCCACAACAGAATCTAATATATGTGACCCTGACCTTAAGAGGTAGGCAGGGGGCAGATGGGACAGAGACATTAGAAGCTGGAAAATCGGTGACTTACTATTTCTTGGGAATACATTTAAGAAAACTGTTACCTCCGATGCTTTGGAAGGCAGAACACATTCGAGCATGGCCTGCGAGTCTAGGAACTTGTTGCAAAAACTCAGAATGCTGGTGTGTATTGGCTGCATTTTGAGACTTTTAGGAAAGACCTAGAAAAAACACCTAGAACGTTTCTAGAACATTTGTGAGCGTAGATTGAATGGAATACAGTTAAGGAAGTTTTTCTCTGCATGTAAACTTCAATCTAAATGGACAAAGAGTCCAGTAATTTAGAAACGTGGATCACTGAAAAAGTTCATTACTTCTACATCCAAAACTGAAACAGAGCTAAGAAGTGGTTCTAAAGATGAAGACTCAGCATGACCTAAGACTGTGCCTCCAGGCCCTCTCAAGCATCTCCCCATAAGTCAGTGAGTCCAGTTCACAAGCAATGATCTTGTTAATTTTAGAGGCTTCCCAATTAACCCTGTTGTTCTGGATACCCTCAAGCAGGCATTAATAACATGGGGAGAATGGGCAAAGGAATAAGTCCAGTTAATAAAAAGTCTTCAGATGTAAGTCTGACTAGAGAATATCTTTGGCTACTTGTTTGTGAAATCTGCCTAAAGCCAACAGACTATAAGCCTACTAAGATTTTGAGGAAAATATATTGCTAAAGAAGCCATACATATAGTGTGAAAAAGCCTGTGTTAGCTCAACCTATAAAGCAACCCCTGAGAATATTTCCCAAGAGCAACATATGGTCTCCTGCTTACCTAAAGTTACTATGGAGGATCACAGACATGGAAGAGTGTCCCAGAGGGCAAATCCAGGGACCACAGAGCACAGAAGAGGAAGAATTTCCTCAGAGAGCAGAATAAGAGGTTTCCAAATGAACCAACCAAGGACTAACCAAGCTGCCAGACATGGAGGTTCTGCAATGTCCTCCTCAGCAAGATTTCATGATTGCTAAAAGCCAGTGACTGCCCTAGGGTTTCCCATTCTTCCCTGCTTTGACTGAGCATTTTTACTGTGGATATCCTGTCCTTCCTCCATGATTTTTATTGAGTTTGGGTGCAGAACTCTCAAAGACAGGGCCAAGGGCTGGGCCATTCTTGACCTGGTCAAAGGGCCACACTGGCCATAACCTAGAAGGATACAGACCATACAGAGCCGTTATGTCTGCTCTGGGCTGCTTGCTCTTAAAGGATTCCATGAGAGAGAAATAAATTTTATATTGTTTATACCATTGGTGTTCTGGGTCTTTGTTATAATAGCTATACCTATAACCTAACTATAACATCTTTAGGCAATATTTACCTAGATTTCGCTGCCATACCATACTACACAAAGAAGGATCTGAATCTTTTCTCCTAAATCTTCATCCTGGTATGTTTCTGCCATGATTGTGGGTAACTGTATTCTTCCATCCAGCTGCTTACATGTATGGTTAACATCAACTACATGAATTTTCCTTTTGGCCTCTGCCTCTAATGTCGTTTTCTTACTGGTTAGGCCTGAACATTGTTGACAAAATGACAGGATTCCATTCAAACTTGATCTAAACAACAATGACAAAATCAATATGTGTCTCAAAAAACAGTAAAAAAATAAAACCATAATCCTGGATGCTTCCTGAGGTTAGGATGCTTTTCTCACTTTTAAAACAATTTAAACACTTTTCTCTAAATATAATTTTTTCAGCACTTTGTTTAGTCTATTTATGAATGAATAGGCCAATGTATATACCTGTACTTAACACACTTCTTAGTATACATATGTTTCCAATTCCAAGCACTGGTCTTCATAGACAATGCGGATATTACAGTATCAGAATGTCATATAGTTTAATTATCATCCTTTAGTGAAAATAAGTGGCACTTATTCATTTATACCTTCTTACCTAATGACTGCAGGGACCACATCCTGAAATCTTCAGACATCCATCTTCAAAAGTTTATTGATCCTAAAAGAGTTAAAACCTATAGCCTTGGCCTCTCTGGATTTGAAGTAACTGAGGAAAGGGGAAGTTATTGTGTTCCTTCAACAGGTCAGACACTGTATCACATTCTTTCTTTTAATTTTCCTATTTAATAATCTAAACCACTTTGTGAGGTAAGCATAACAGACAGGGAAGTCAGACTACAAACTGGAGAGTAAAAGAAACACAAATTTCTAATTCATTCATAGCTAAACTTAATTTGTACTTTAGTCCCCCATTCTGTGAAGTGAAAGCAACTCAGTCTCATCCACGTTAAGGATACTGACCTTAATTCTTCCCAGATCTGGCATCTAAATCGGGAAGACTTTATGAGTGTCATAGTAAGAGGGACATATTAGGGGAGCATGTAATCCTCAGCTTTCATCTTACAGCCACTCTGATGTTACCTAAGACAGATACTTTCTTCAGGCTCTAGATCTTTGTTATCCAATGTGGTATTGACCACATGAAATTGGCTGGTCAGAATTGAAATGGGTTATAAGTATGAAATACACAGAGAATTTCAAAGACTTAGTACCCAAAAAAGACTCTCGTTTATAATATGCAATTGACTGTATGTTGAAATGATAACATTTTGGATATATTTGGCTAAATAAATTATTTAAATTAATTTCTCTTGTTTATTTTCACTTTTTAAATAAGGCTACTAAGAATTTTAAGATTGCATATGAAGACTGCATTATTTCTATTGTTCAGTGCTGCTTTGGTTAAGCAAAGTCATTTCCACTGTTACTTTGCAGACCAGTGGACCTACTGCTATGAGAAATTTAACTGAGTTTACTCTGACTCAATTCACACAGTATTGCTTAGATATTTGCAGATACAAAGTCTTACATAAGCCTATTTCATTTTCTCTAAAAATTAAAATCATTTTCATTCGAGGGTCATCTATAAAGTTTTATTCTACAGGGCTCTGACAGACACTCATGAACTCATACTTTGTTACTTAAAAATGAAAATCCATGCTCTGTTCCTGACCATCAGGAAAACATCAATTTGTGTCACAAATGAATAAGGACTTCCCATAAATTAAAAAAAAAATGTTTGGGTATCTCTCTGAGAGGTGTACAAATGTGATACTATTACAAGATTAGTTGCTATTTGAACTATTTAATTTTCAAAGGGAAAAATTACTCCAAGTCCCTTAAGCAGGGCTTTGTAGAAGTTTATAAAATGCTTTAAATTGCTAGGCATACCTGACTCAAGAAGAAACAAAAATTGTGGTTAACAAAGTCACTAATTATTATTATTATTATTATCATTATCATTATTATTACTATTATTTAAGAACACTTAAAATGAGATCTACCCTCTTAGGCAATTTTTATTCTTTAATAATGATGAACAATGCTGTATAATGCTGCACAGCTGATCTCTAGAACTTATTCATCTTGCACAAGTAAAATTAATACCCATTGAATAACAACTCCCCATTTCCTCCTTCTCCCAGACCCTGGCAAACACCATTCTCCTCTCTGTTTCTCTGACTATTTTATATACTTCATATAAGTGGAAGCATGCAGGATTTGCCCTTCTGTGACTGATTTATTTCACTTATTAGCATAATGCTCTCAAGTTGAATATGGAAAGATTTCCTTTTGTAAGGCTGCATAATATTCATTGTATGTATATACCATATTTTCTTTATCCATTCATCTATCAGTGGGCGTTTAGGTTGTTTCCACATCTTGGCTACTGTAAATAATGATGCAATAAACATGAGAGTACAAGTATTTCTTCAAGGACCTAATTTCAACTATTTTGGATAAATACTCAGAAGTGGGGTTGCTGTATCACATGTTATTTCTATTTTTAATTTTTTAAGGATTCACAAAAACCAACTCAACATTGATTAAAGACTTAAACGTAAGATCTGAAACCAAAAACTCCTAGAAGAAAACATAGGGGGGAAAGAATAATGACATTAGACTTTGCAATGATTTCCTGGATATGACCCTAAAAGCACAGATAACAAAAGCAAAAAATAGATAAGTGGGACTACATCAAATTGAAATGTATCTGCACAGCCAAAGAAAACAATTAACAGAATGAAAAGGCAGCCTATAAAAGGGGAGAAAATAATTACAAACCATGTATCTGATAAGGGGTTATATCCAAAACATATAAGGAATTCCTTCAACTCAATAGCAAAAACAAACCAAAAAACCAAAAAAAAAAAAAATTAAGAAATAGGCAAAGGACCTGAAAAGACATTTCTCCAAAGAAAACATACAAATGAACAACAGGTGTATGGAAAGATGAACAAAGTCATTCTTCAGGGGGGCAAAACATCCTGACAGATCAGAAAGCACAGGAGAGGAGAAAACAGAACCAAGAGAGAATAGTTTAGTCACTCTCTTTTCTTTGCAGGAAAATCTTGGAGGCTTGGAAAAGATTTGGGGGAACATTTTTGTCTCTATCCTTTGAGTGAGAACTTGGAAATGGGAGAAAAGAAGATAGAGGCTGTTGAAAAAGCAATAATTAAGGTATTCCTCCCTGCCTGTTGCTATGACTTGAAAGCAGTCTCAGATAAAGAAAAGGGATAGCTGAGGTTTTAGAGAAAGCAGCTAGTTAGAGACGATGCTCACAGTGAATGCACTGAAAGGAACAGGCTCAAGACTTCTAGCAGAGGCACCACATAATTGATCAGTAAGGAAAATGTGACCACATTGTGATGAATTCAGATGATAGGGTAAGGCTCCACAGTAGTTTTCTAGCTGTCCAAAAGAAAGTCAAATTTGTTTACCTTCGCACAGTGATACTACAATAACAAATAATTAGGAACAAAATATCTTATCCCCCGTTCTCCCCCCCTTTCATACAGACACAGGGTAAGAAGGGACATCAGCTGGACAGGCAATGTCACGGTGAGGGTCGTTTTCCAAAGCAGTTAAAACAGAGAGGTCAAAACAACAACAACAACAAAAAAAAAACAGAGAGGTCCACGCCTGGAGGGGTGGGATAGGGAGGGTGGGAGGGAGGGAGACGCAAGAGGGAAGGGATATGGGAACAGATGTATATGTATAACTGATTCACTTTGTTATAAATCAGAAACTAACACACCACTGTGAAGCAATTATACTCCAATAAAGTTGTAAAAAAAAAAAAAAAAAAACCAGAGAGGTCCAAAGGGCTGGTATAAAATACATCCAAGAGAGAACAAGTGCCAAGACCAAAAGAAGAAAAGCTGAACCGAACGTCAGATTCAACGGTAGCAATCACAAAATAGCATGCAGGAGAGAAGCCCAGATGTCCAGAAGCCAATGAAATATAGGAACAAAATCAGGAGTAAGAGGTAAGTGGGCACAAGGTAATATTCATCTAGCAAGTATAAAGCAACTACCTGTTACGTGCCAGGCAACATCACAGGTGCTGAGGACTCAGCACTGAGCAATACATGGTGTTTGTCCTCAAGGAACTCATGGTCTAGTTGCGAAGGTAACAAATAAATAGGCCATTACATACCGAGTAGTATGTCTTATGGGAGCACACAAGCATGGTATTATCTAATTCAGTCTGGGGAGTCAGAGAAGATTTCCAGAGTGTACAACATCAAGGTTTATATCTAAATGATGAGTTCAACTGGGCAGGCAAGATGGTTTGTCAGGGAGGAGGGGGGAAAGGCAATGGAAGAGGCAGAGGGAGAACAGAAGGAGAGCATCGTTGCAGGCCAAGGGCAACATCTGCAAAGGCTTAGGATCAACAAAGATACGAGCAACACAAAGAAGCTGGAAACATGAAAGTGAGAACTGATGGTAGAGAGAGGTAGAAATACCATGTTGAGTTTGGACTTTATCCTGGTGACCAAAGGAAGCATCTGAAGTATTTACATTTCAGTAACACTGAAATATAGACAGTCAACTTCTGGGAGGTGAGACCGAAGGCCAAGATGACAGTAGGGAACTTTGGCAGTGATACAGACAAGAGATGATAGTGACCAGAACTAGGATAGTGGTAGTGGGTATGGAGAAAAGTGGATGGATTCTGAGATTTACAAGTAGAATAGAGAGGACTTATTCAATGACTGGATTCAAGATTCAGGGAGCTCTTAGATTTGGAGTTGGGCAAGGGACTGAGGCTCCAGCACTTTTTCTGTGAATAAGGACAGAAGGATCTTAGTTCCAAATTCTAGGGACTTGTGTGGGCCAGCCTACTGTGTAAAGACAAAGTCTATGAGGACTCCTGGTTCTTTGAACAAAGCTTCGTTGTGTAGGGAGGGAACATCAGAGGAAGGCTGGGGCTTCTCTGTTCTGATTTGTGACAATAGCCTCTGAGAGATGAATGACAAAGGAGCAGTCACAAATATAGTCCTCTCAAAGGCAGACCAGGTCCTGGCCCAGCTGGAGGAAAGCTATGTAAAAAGCTTGACGTTTAAAAGGAACTCTATGGTACATCACTTTGTAATACAAAGACTATTTTTATATTTCAAGGACTATACATCAGATTAAGCTTCTAAGACCCAATAATGACAGGTAGTACAAAACTGGATGTAGCAGAGTCTAAGAGAAGACTGCTTGTCAACCCCTATACAAGCAGTGTGCAACCCCTGTACAACCCTGTACAAATGTCTTAATGGGCTCCAGTATATTTTATGACTAGAAAACATGAAGTAACCATCTTGGAAATTGCCAACTTATTAGAAGCCTACTTACTTTAGGCAGTATCCAGTCACGATATCCAACTGACATGATGATTTTCCATTATTTTTGTAAGATAAAAATCTAAAGAATATTTCCCAATCATACCTGTAAATTAAATATTTTATACTGTAAAATATCTATGGATTATAACAAAATATTACAGTCAATCTGATACTCGGTATCTCATCCAAAGATGTTGACTTTATATATAAATATATCTAAGAATATTGGAGTGGAATAACCTTACAGATTTTGGAAAACACAATTTAAATGGAAAAGAATAACTTGGTTTTAGGAGCCACTTGGCACTGCTCACTCATATTAACAAGCTACAAAAAAATTGAGAAGCTAATGTTAATAGCACTTTTTAAAATTTGGAAATTACATTTTGATATTTGATACATTTAAAACAACTGAATTTGTTCTGAGTACTTTTGGCATGTAATTCAATCTTTCTGTAAAATACTGTTTTTCTCCCCTCCAGAATCTTATTCTTCCAAAATAGACTTTTGCTTTCTACACCTTAAGATAAATACACAGCGGGCTTCCCTGGTGGCGCAGTGGTTGGGAGTCTGCCTGCCGATGCAGGGGACGCGGGTTCATGCCCCGGTCCGGGAAGATCCCATATGCCGCAGAGCGGCTGGGCCCGTGAGCCATGGCCGCTGGGCCTGTGCGTCTGGAGCCTGTACTCCGCAACGGGAGAGGCCACAGCAGTGAGAGGCCTGCATACCGCAAAAAAAAAAAAAAAAAAAGATAAATACACAAAATTCATATTCAAATAGTTTAATATATGTGCTAAAATCAAAATCATGTTCCACATTAAGTACACATTAAACTGTTTATAGGATACAATCTATAATCTATACATACGCACAAATTAACCATACATTTTGATGAAGTTTCCCAAACTAAAACAATTTGGATGAAGTCTAATAAGTTAACTATGTTTACATATTTTCATATGTGAAGTCATCATTTTACAAATTACAATTTTTCATATCATCTTTAGGCTCTCTCACGGGAGAACAACCAATCAAAACTCTAATGGAAGGTTCCATAAACTTTCTGTGGAGGAAATTCTTACTTCTCTAAAACTTTGAAATGAGACGGTGAAACGAAAGTACATTCAGAAAAGACCCTGAGCACGCAGTGAGGGATAAAGGGGTCTGATCATAAGCAGTGTGGAGGGAGATGATGCCCCCCACAACACACACACTGTGTTCTTGAAGAATAGAAATGCTCTCTGGGGCAGCGAGAAGATGGCAGCCCTATGCTAAATAGGTTCAGCTTTGCAAAGACTGGCCCATCAGGATCAGTCAGGTAGAGAACCTTGTAGAGCCAAACACTGAGTGGAGGCTTTGCATATTTAGAAGAAGCTGTTATATATCAATAAGACAATATGAATTTGAAGGCTAGAAAAAATTACATTGCTTTTGAAAAGCAAATATTTATTATGATACAAAAGCATTGAAAAAAAATGCTAAGGCAACAAACTCAATAGAGCAAAATGGGAGAGGGAGGTTGGTTGTCTAAACTGATTCTTCATTTACCCAGCTGCCTGAGTTAGAAAATTCCACCACTAACAAACATTTGGGAGAAAAGACAGAGCAAGATGTCAGAAACAAAGGCCAGTTGAGAAAAAGCTGAGAATGGGCAGGAAGCATGTTGGAGGAAATTAACTTGGCAGTAAGCTTGCTCTTATGAGAGCAGTCAGATAATTGAATATCCAAATGGTTTAGCAAGGCCGGAGGTAATACAAGCAAATCCTAGGACCAAGAAATACGAATTAATGTAAGCAGTGGGGGTCCATACAGCAACAATTCTAAAAGAAAATTTGGCATGGGGTAATCAAATCACAATAGGTTCTGAATTGGGACTGTCAGTTGAGAGACAGAACCTAACCTTCTAGGAGAGGTTACTGAGCCTTCTCAGTTAGGGTATCAGGAGCCAGCGAAGGAGCCAGGGTAAATGGCGTCGTTAATAATCCATTCATGTATTCATTCAACAAATGATTATGAATGCCTACTATGTGCCAATCACTCCTCTGGTAATGCAGTGGTACACCAGGCAGGCAAACTTCACACTCGAGGAGCTTATTTATGGTGGAGGAGACACACAGCTGGGGTTTTGGAAAAAACTTTCATAAGAGATAAAATTAGAGTCAGGAAATAAAAATAGGAGTCAGGAAAATCAGGGTCCTATCAGTTTTATAATATGGAAAATTGAGAAATTCTGATATGCATAAACATGTGTGCCTAATTAACCACACCACAAGCAATACAGGTGAATTAAAAACAAGATTAATCCCAAATCTCATCAGATTCTCCTGTCTATCCTGAATCTCTCCCTCTCTATCACACACTCCATGATATTGCCAAGCCCTACAAATTCTACCTCTAAAATGCCTCTCAAATAAATCTCCTATTTCCCATGACTCACTACTACTCCTCTACTTGTCTCTCATAATTTTTCATTAGCCTTAGATCTTTCCCCATTCAATCCAATTGCACACTGATCCTAAAGTTCCTTTTCTGAACCATATATCTGACCATGTTCCACTCCCTTGATCAAAAGCCTTCAACAATTCCCCACTGGTAATTTTCAACATTATTTTCCACCCAACTGACAGGATAGATAAAATTGAAATCTACAGTTCCATGAATAGAGCCCAAATTTGAAAAATCTGAAAATATTTCTCAGGGAAGTGAAACAAATTTCATAGCATATGTTAGTTTGGGTAGGTTTGGGAACTCCCAAGCATTCACAAAAGCATTTTACAAGTGTTTGAGTAATAAATGGGGCCATTAACAATCAATTCTTGTATTCATCCAACAAATGATTATCAATGCCCATTATGTGCTAAGCACTCCTCTGGTGATGCAGTGGTACACCAGGCAGGCAAACCTCACACTCGAGGAGCTTATGGTGGAGGAGACACATAGGAAATGTTGAACAAATGAATACTTATTTTTAATATAATTATTTATCTTATAGTTGTTAAAAGTACTATGAAGGAGAAGGATAGCATGAAAGGACACTGTGTAAAAAGGACCCTCCCTCTAACTCAGCAAAAGCGGTTGGGGGAAACTCACCTGATGAAATGATATTTTAACAGAGATTTGAAGCAGGTGTAGGAGTTAGTCCTGGCAGATGCAAGAACTTGGGTAAGAGTTCCCAAGAAGTTTAGAATTTAGACAAGCGTGATTGCAACCTAGTGAGTAAGAGAGAAAATGTCTTAAAATGTAAGATAGAGAGGTAGGAAGATTTCTGGAGTGAGTGGTTGAATTATGGTGTCTTATGACTGAAATAAGTAAGACTAGAAAAGGATCAGGTTTGGAGGCTGTTGGAGGACAGAAAGACATCAGGACCTGGGTTTAGTTTAGGACATAATGAGTTTCAGGAAACTGAGATATTCAAGTGGAGATGTCAAATGGGAATGGAACTCAGAAGAGACACAAAATTCCATTGTACATAGATCGTTAGGTTTCATTAGAAAGAAGATGGTGTTTAAAGTCATCTTAATTTACCTAGGAAATGAACACAAAAGGAGAAGAGGGTCAATAACAGTCATAGAAATTCTAACATTAAAAGATGAAGACAGAAGGATTAGTTCCCATGTAGGACTGAAAAACTAAAGAACCAGAAGATAATACACTATGGACGCCAAGGGAAGTCAGTGATTCAAGACATAGGGAGTAGTTTACGGTATCAAAAGTGATGACTGGTCAAATGGGGCAAGAACTGTAATGTATCCATTGAACTGATGATCTGTCTCCTCCATAAAACTATTACTCAAAACTATACTGTCAAGTTAAAGGTAAACCAGAAGCAAACTCAACTGATCTCCCACTCCCAGGGGACTGCAAGGAAAAACCTCGGGGCTGAGAAGAAGAGCAGCAGGGAAAAAAATGTTATTCATGGGACAGTGTGGAAATACACTGCCCCCCCAAAGAAAAGGCAAATTTTCCTCATATACTTGGTTATGAAGATCATTTATAAGGATTCTTTGAAACCTACTATAAAGGTAAATTTCTCCAGAAAGAATTGCACTTGCTTTACCCTAGTGCCTTGGGCAACTAGAATTTTAAAGTAAAACTATGACTTCAGGTTTTTGTATGTTTTTTTATTGGACATCTCAGGACTAAAAGTAGTTTCAAGGGGCAGATAAAATAAATAATATGACCTTGTATTATACCTGAAATAAACAAAAAAGAATTTATAGGAATGGAAAACATGATACTTGAAATAAATTTTTAAAAATTATTGAAGTGATTAACAGTAGATCAGATCCAGCGGAAGAGAGATTTGGTGAGCAGGAACAAAGTTCAGAATACAAGAGAGAAAAGCAAAGAAATTATGAAAAAGAGGTTAAAAATAAAAAATATTGAGAAGTTTAACATAAGTACAATAGTAATTCTAGAAGGAGAGTAGAGGGATAATTTTAAAAATGCCGTATTTGTAGAGATAATACTTGATTATTTTCCAAAACTAACAAAAGGTAATAGTTCCCAGATTTAAGAAGTTCAAGCAGAATAAATTTTAATGATCTATATCTAGAAACAGAATAATTAACATTTAGAATATTAAAGATATAAAGAAGATCCTAAAAGCCACCGGATTACCTTCAGAAGACAAACATGAAGTGAAACCAAATTTTCCACAACAGTAATTAAAGCCAGAAAATTGTGTAATAATATCATCAATATACTCAAAAAACACAACTGCCAAAATGTGCTTTTGAACTCAGAGACTAAGGTACTTCTACACAAACAAAGAGAGATAGCATGCCACTTTAAGGCCATTTACTAAGGGAAATTCTAAAGTAAGCATTTTAGGAAGAAAGTGATCCCAGAAAGAAAGTTTGAGATGCAAGAAGGAATGAAAAGCACATAAGATTGTAATTTTTTGAGTAAATCTAAATGAACATCAACTGTTTAAAACAATACTAATACTGTCTTGTAAGGTTAAACACCAGAATTAAATTACACAAAAACAGTAACATATAAGAACGTGGGGTGAGGGGGATAAAGTTGAACTGTTCAAAGCCTTTTAAAATTATTATTATCCGAGAGAAAGGTAAAGTTATTGATTAAATTTAGATTTTAGTTTTCTTTAGTTTCAAAGGCAATCAGTAAGTAATAGAAACAGTATACAGCTTCTAAACTAATTGAGGGAGAAATGTAATGAGAAAAAAATTAGCTGTAAAGACGGCAAGCAAGGAGAGAGAGAAAAGAACCTAGAAAAAATAAGCAAATAGAATATATAAGACAGTAGATGTAAACCCAGATATATCATTAAACAACCAGACATACAGTCAGTGCAACTGAGTAAATG
This sequence comes from Mesoplodon densirostris, assembly GCF_025265405.1. NCBI lineage: Eukaryota > Metazoa > Chordata > Mammalia > Artiodactyla > Ziphiidae > Mesoplodon > Mesoplodon densirostris. The sequence continues at coordinate 32,297,075 of NC_082671.1, read as the reverse complement.
ATATAGTTAAGATTGTCAGATAAAAAGAGAACATCTAAAACACAGAACAACTGAAAATAAAGGAACAGTGAAATGTACCAGGCAAATTGTTTTAACTTGTTATTTACCAAGGAAAAGATAAAAGCAAAAAGCATCACAAGATAGAGAGGATCTCTTCATCATAATAAGTGGTACAATTCACCAGGGAGATAAAATAATTTTAAGTTTGCATGCAACTAACTCCATAGCTTCAAACATATGATTAAAAAATTACGAAACACAAAAAGAAATTTAAAAATTCATGAGTATAAGACATATGGCAATAGTACTTCCAAAGATGGATGCAACAATTAAATGATCCCACATCCAGGGGTGGACCCCATTTCTCCACGCCCTTGAGCCTGGGTGGGCCCTGTCCCTGCTTTGATCAACAGAATACGTGGGATTAGTGCTGGGCCAGTTTGGGGGCACAGCCCTTAACTAGCTGAGCAGTTTCCTCTTCCTTTCTCCTGAGTCTATATGTATATGTCTCACAGAAGGAAAAAAAAGAGACAGGGGAGAAAAATGCAGAGAGCAGTAAGAATGTGGAGGAAGTGTGTGCAAGCAACCTATCTAAAAGTCTGGCTATCATGGTAACAGAAAGATGGAGCCATAACCAGAGGGAGATGTGGAAGTGGAGAGGAGGTTTGTGGGATTTTTGTTTGTTTGTTTTGGTTTGTTTAAGATGGGTGCTATTGGATGTGTTTAAAATGTCTGAATACTGTCAGGAAGGGTCCAGAATAAATCGAAGGTGGAGAGATAGGAAAAGATTTTACTGAAGAATTGACACCACTCAAGGAGGCAAAAGGAGCTGGGAGTCAGGGCACCCAAGAAGGGAGAATTCTTTCGCTGTGACTGAGAGAGCCATTAAGTTCCCCTCAGCCTGAGCAAACTTTAGACAGTTTTCTTCCTACTTATAGGCTCCTGACCTCCCTTTTCTTAGAGTATTTACTTTAGAAAATGCGCAATTATGAATTCTTTCTGTGACCCTTTGAGATGTAAATTTTCTACCACCCAGGAATGTCCTTCTCAAGGACCTGGGAGCCATCCCCTTGAAATGTAATCATCAACAAGGATAGGGTCGTTACCTCCCAGTCACAGTGGGAGGATAGGAGCCTAACTTCAATAAGTGCCAATTAGCAAACACAGATGATCTAACTGCATTGCCCAACCTCTTCCTAATGTCCTCCAGTATTTTTCCACTAGATCACCCCAGCACTTAAAAACTCTCCCATTTTTTGTTTCAGCAGAGTTGCGTTCAATCTCTCCCCCACAGTGCAAGAGTCTTGAATAAAATCTTCCTTGTTGTTTTTAATGAGTGTCTGGTGCAATTTCTCTTTGACACCTGTAACAAGAGAGGAGAAAGGATGGGTACAGAGGCACTTGGGTTTGCAGATACAACTTCAGGAATTTGAAGGAGTTCCCTAAAATGGCCATGATTAGCAACATATATATGAGGAAAGGGCTACCTACTGAGAAGGAAAGAGTGCAAAGGTGTTCCAGGGCTTGAGGAAATTAGAGATGGTCTGCAACAGTCATTGTGGAGAAGTGAGGGAGCGAACTGACCAGAGAAACTCAGCAAGGATGCTGGAGAATATTGAAGGCCCAGTTGAGGCCAGTAGTGATGAATGTATGATGATACAACTGTGATAGCTTCCATTTTATAAGGGAGAAAACAACTAAATTTAGCTAACTGAACTTTGAATTTTGAACTTCATCACTAAATCTTTTCCTCACACTTTGCCTCTTCACAGAACATTAGGGTACTTTAGGGTAGTAAAAATAAACCACATTTACCACAATACACCAAATCTTCATGTTTTGAATCCCCTCTTGCTTTTCTAAGATGGAGTCCAGTATGTCCTCAGGACCTCCCTCACTGAATGTTCCACTGAATTCCTAAGGATGCTGCCTGTAACCCATGTGGAAGTCACTTCCTCTGAGAATTCTGGGGGATGGGGCATGGGGACTGTCTCATGTATAATCACTGCCCCTTCCAAGAGCCCCAGGTTCTGCTCCAGTGTCTGCTGCTGCTGCTACCTTTCTGTTCAACTGACTGCAGTCAGTCTTCTTCCCATAGGTAACGGTGCCGGCTGCTGACAAACTTCTCTGGCTCTTCCTGTCAGTAGGAAGGTTGCCACTTCTCATGACTAGGTTTTTCAGAGTGGCTTTCCCATAGCAGAACAGCTGAGCCCCAGAGGACTTGTTCATTCTTTTTACCACAGCCTCTCCTTCTTAGAATACGGGGAAACTCCAGGTGTGCAGGGAGTAGCATGAGGTAGCAGAAGTCACATGCCTCCCAGGGCTTAGTTGTGTTTCCTTTCTCCCTTGTGATGACTGTCTCTCAAGGACCTCAGGGTCTCTCTTCCTCTAGTCCAGCTTCCTTAAGAGATCTTTCCCCTAGTCTATGAGACAAGTGTGCATATATATGATCTCCAAACATTTTGTTCATGGGCTCATGGACTTCGTGCACAGGAAGGAATATAACTGATCATCTCTCCCCATGCCACTGGACAATCTAAGACAGTAAGAAGTGTCTGGAATATCACTTGCCTAAAGGTCAGTTGACTCAGCACACAGATAATCTCTGAGAGGCAGGTTTGCTTCATTTCAGTCTCAACTCTGTCCTATGTGCCATAGTTTGTTGACCCCTGGTCTGTAAGTGTTATGAATGTTTGTGCCCTCCCCCCAACCCTAAATTCATATGTTGAAGCCATAACCCCCCAGTGTGACTATTTGGAGACAGGGCCTGTGAGGAGGTGATAAAGGTTAAATGAGGTCCTAAGGATAGGGACCTAGTCCAATAGGGCTGGTGCCCTTATAAGAAGAGGAAGAGGCACTAGCAACCTCTCTCTCTCCACCGTGTGAGGACACAGAGAGACACCAACCCTGCTGGCACCTTGATCTTATATTTTCAGTCTCCAGAACTGTGAATAAATAAATTTCTGTTGTTTAAACCACCTAATCTATGGTATTTTGTTATGGCAGCCCAAACAGACTAGGACAGTAGGATAAAACAGGATATTCAAGGCTGCCCGTAGACTACTGCCCAACTTTGAAGTCTTTCTTATGCAAAATGTACTGTCCTGCTTATTTTTCTAACTGCCTGACTCTCTCCCCACTCCAACTTTTATTCACGTTTTAAGATCCCATTCTACTGTTACACTCTCTGAGAGACAGATGGCTGTCATGGGTTGAACTGTGTTGCCCCCAAAGATATGTTCAAGTCCTAACTCTCTGGTACCTGTGAACATGACCTTATTTAGAAACAGTCATTGAAGATTTCATCAAGTTAAAATAAGGTCATACTGGATTAGGATGGACGATGATCCAATGACTGGTGCCTTATAGGAAGAGGAAAATTTGGACATGACACACAGGGAGAATGCCATGTGAGGATGCAGGCATAAACTGGAGTTATGCTGCCACAAACCAAGGAACACTGAGAACTAGCAGCAACCGCTGGAAGCTAGGAGAGGGGCACGGGACAGAGTCTCCTTCTAAGTCCCCAAGGAAGAACAAGGCAGACACCTTGATTTCAGACTTCCAGCCTCCAAAACAGTGAGAGAATAAATTTCTATTGTTTTAAGCCATCCAGTTCATGATACTTTTTTTTTTTTATGGCAGCCCTAGAAAACTAATACAATGACTGTCCTTACCCTTTCTCTAATCTCAACAAAATTAATTGCTTCCTGTACTCGTCCAACAGGGCCTTGTGATTCCTTCACTCTTAGAATAAATATTTATTGAGGGATACTGTGTACACCAAGCTCTCTGCTAGATGTTGAGAGTACAACAGAGACCAAGATGCTGATTTCATGAAATCTAGTGGAAGAGGCAGAAAAAAAAATCCAGAAAACAGACAAAAATAAATGCACATTCAATAAAGGTGAAGAACAAAACAGAAATGGAGTTTAAAGTGGAGGACTTTGGGCAACGAAGAACTTTCTAAGGAGGTGACATTTAATCCAGGGGGCATTATTTCTCGGTAGAGAAAAGAGCAAGCAGTAGACTTCTGAGCCGGAAAAGCATTTAGCTCCTTGTGAGAAATGACAGAGACAAGACTGGGAGGAGAAGTGCTATGAGATAAGACTGGAGAGATTGGCAACGGCCTTCCCTGCAAGGCTTTATTAATGTTTTTGATTACTCTGGTTGCTATGAATTGGACGGGGACGGCAGTGGCAGGAAAGGACGTGTGAGGAGCAGACAACAGGCTGTGGGTGGTCCAGGAGTGATAAGAGCGTCTTAGACTAGGATAATGCCAACAGAGGTATGCAAATAGATTCCACATAAACTCTGGAGTAGAAGCAGCAGGAGTTGCTGGTGGAGCAGTACATACCATTGTCACAGCAACGCCTAACATTTAGCTTGTCACTTATATTTCTCGCTTTCCTTATAGACTTCAGGGTTTGGATGACAGGTATTGTCAGAATTATCTTTCAATTTCTAACACTTGGCATAAAACTCAGTAATCATTTGTTGAAATTAAAAAAAAAACATTCTCTGACTTTGCATCATGTAGACACAGTTTATGTCTAAGATCCAGGTAAGCCAGATGCACAACCATAAAATTCAGGTGATCCAGTTTACTATGGGTTTATAATAGTTGTATTCTGAGATAATTGTTTCCAGGTCCTAAATGGATGACTCTTACAAACTATAGCAAATCACTAGAAATGAGACTGCTTTATTTGGGGGAAAGAGACAGAGGCCAAGTGGGTCTGAAGTCACTGTAAATTTCAATCATCTCTTAAGTCCTTTTCATTTTCCAGGAGCAATGGTTTGTATTATGGGGACTTTAATTCAGCTTCTTTTTGGGTGGTCCCTTCTGGAGGGGGTTCCTCATGGTTAGCTCATCATGTAGGTACCACCTCCTCGTTAAAGCAGGGTATGTGTTGAAGGGTCAATGTTAATAGAATCTGCAGCAAGATCACAGCTGGACAGCACAAAACCACATTAATTGACCAACATCTCTTTCCTCTTACTCGGTGTGCAGATCGTTTAAACTAAAACTAAACTAAATGATCTCTCGTTTAAGTGGTTCTCAAAGTGAAATTTAAGAATTGCCATGACTACTACATGAAGGCTTTATTTTTATAAGGATAAAAATGGTATAAAAATGATTTTGGTAATATTTTTAAATCTCAATAGAGGATAGCAAATGCCCACTTCTCTCCTTTCCCATCTTTCCTCATACTTTCCCAGTGTGGAAAAAAAAAAGCAAACAGATGAGCTGACAGACACAGTCAGGCAGAAAGAGAGTGACAGTGAGCAAAAGATGATTACAGAGAGAAAGACAGAGCCAGGGGCATGGGAGGAGGGTCAGGAGGAAGGGTACAAGAGGGAGGGAGAAAGATATCACCAGGGAAAATCCAGGGTCAAGGAGAAACAGGAAGTGCAAGCCACCCAACGCCCATCCTCCTATGTCTGGGTTATGAGAGCAGGCTACTACTTCTCTGGGTTGCCAAGTCTCAATGCAATTCTAGTAGGGTTAGGCAGGGTGATTACATGGATAAATTTAGAGCATTAAATACCTTTAATCCTCCCCACAAATTCCATAGCCAGAACTATTAATGAGGGACTAAATTAACTAATTTTGGTTTTACTCCTACTCCCTCCTGATTAAGACTCGATCTGGGCCAATTTAGATGAGTTACTTAAAGCCAGATGTAAAGGCATTCTAGATTGGCAGTTGTCCCACATGGGGTAGATATATCAGACATGGCTTTCATGGAAAAGTTCAATTTATCCAGATAATCTTTCTCCAATGATACAGGAGGACCAGTCTTTGGTCAAGGATAAACACGTAGTAGCTGGATTTTCTAGCTTGGATCTCCACATGGGTAATGCTTGAAACTAGTAAAGCCCAAACGATAGGTTCTATTCTGTTATACTCCATGGAGAAAACTGTGCACAGTCTACATACTGATCACTCAGCATGTGTGATCATACACACAATGTGACATCTCTGATGGTCCCAGACATCTCACAGCGAGCCAGCTCACATGTTGAGTGCTCCTCTAGGCCGTGTGTGGCCCTGGGTCTTTCCCATGTTAACCAAGCAAAGAGAGCACCACCTCCAGAGCACCAAGTCACGGTGAGGGTTGATGGCTGATGATGGAGCAGCAATTCATGTTGTGAATCAAGGAACAGAGGGGGTAGCATTCACCCTCTGGAAGAGAAGCTCCTGTGCAAGGAAGTTGTTTCAAGCTGAGCATCAGAAAGGAGAGGATGATTGACAAACAGGAAAATAAGCAGAAAGCATCCCAATTATTCGCAAACTATATATAAGGTCACAAGCCCTTCTCCCAAACCTTGGGGCCAAAATGTTTTAGAATTCAGAATTGTATGTATTTCAGAAACGTACTGAAGTGTGTATATTATATACCTCCTGCCAAGGTCTGAAGTGGGACTGAGAAATCAAATGCACCAGTATTTTTGCAGCAAAATACGTGAATAATTACACTAAGTGGGATAAATAAACAACCCAAATAGCCTCTGTCAGGTTAGGTCTGGTTTTACCCTCAAATAAGTTACAGAAAAGGCCTTCAGTTTTTTGAGCTTTTAGAGTTTTGAAAATGGATATAAAAGATTGTGGGCCCAGGCTTCCCTGGTGGCGCAGCGGTTGGGAGTCCGCCTGCCGATGCAGGGGACACAGGTTCATGCCCCGGTCCGGGAAGATCCCGCATGCCGTGGAGCGGTTGGGCCCGTGAGCCATGGCCGCTGAGCCTGCGCGTCCGGAGCCTGTGCTCCACAACGGGAGAGGCCACAACAGTGAGAGGCCCGCGTACCACAAAAAATAAAAATAAAAAAATAAAATAAAGATTGTGGGCCTGTATGCTTTCCTTCAACAAAAATTACTAGTTTGGGGATAAAGATGCTACAGATTCTACAGCTGGTGCTTTTATTGCTACTCCATTTCCATGCTTTGCTTCCAAAACTACACTGCCACTCTGAGAGAACCCCTGGTTGTACTACACATTAACGCCCTGAGGCCACAAATTTATTCATTCAATTAGCGTAGATGACTGATTTACTGAACACCTACTATGGGCCCACCTGACACTAGGAACACACTAGGAATAGTGACTCAGCTATTCTATTAAGTGATTCTCTGGAGCCAAAAGCCACATATTCTTAAATTCTAGACTTCCCAGTTTACAAATGCTATTGAAAAAAAAAAGGAAATACTTGGCTTCGTACCTTTTATCCTAAGGATTTTGATGGTAAAATCTATTTTTAAATTCTTATTTTTGAATCATCTAAGAAAACACCACTGCTGACCGAGTTTATGTGAAATTTATCTTGAGCAGCAAGTAATACTAAAATGTCTGTTCTTGAATTATCTGGGATTTAAAAATTCATTTAATTATTTTTATTGAGAGATAGGCTCTCTCCTTGCCACTCATTTCCTCTCTAGGAAAAAATTTTATAAAACAACGAAGCGCTAATCCAAATAATCCAATATTTACTGATTATCCAAACAAATGAAAAATATAGCAAAAGATTTATTATGCCACATAAGTTAAAACTTAGTTTAATTAATTTGAAAAATTACTATTTTATGAGGCACAGATTTAATTTGACACACTGGAACCAATGATTGCTATTTAAGAAACTGTTTTAATGTTCTGTTTTTATTCCAATGCAATGCTTCCAATATTCTATCTTTGTAAATTGGCTGTATTTTACCTTTAAGTATTAAAGTGGTCATCCAAAGGGTTTTTAGCAGTCTTCCAGATTCGGAATTCTTCTGGTTTGATAAACACAAGCCAGAGAATAATTTGAATAGGAAATTTGAAAGAGGGACCATAATACAAGATCATGTCAAAACAGAAAAATAACACTAGTGATATAATTTGGCACTAAAGTAAAGGATATGAAAACCATGGCTCTGAACTTACGGAAAATCAATCCAATATTTTTAGTTTCGTGCCAATACCTGGAACAAAGCTTTTAGCTTTGTTGGAACAAAGCTTTTAGACATGTTGGAGTATGATTTACACCTTCATAAGTTTCTATGTCTTATGCCAGCAACCTATAGGAAAATCTAACCCATGAGTTACAAGCAGACAATCTAGGCCTTCCATCTGATATGAGCAAATTCTATGAATAAAAGTGTTGCTAATTTTTACATTTCTTACAAATCCCATTGACCCAGGAAATGAATATTAGTGCAAAGCTTTAAGCCAGTCGCCAAAGCATGTATAAGATTATAACAATCTGACATGCTTTATGTTGCAGAGAAATAGGTCAAAAATGATGCACACTATGACAGAATTTTGTCACCATATGAAATATTAAAACTGAATACAATTAAACTCTACCAACCATATATAGCTGAAGAGAAGACTACTGGGATGTCAGGGGCACGCATTTGTTGGTCAGCACACTTACTACAATTCATATAACAGGTTCATTGGATATTTAACTATATAGGGAAGTTAAGCTCCCACAGGAAACATGTCATAATTGAAAATTCATGGTCCCTAGAAAGAGATAAAAACCTTAGTTTTGCTCTATCACCAATGACTGAATATACAATATTTATTAAAACAGCACCTTACTGGGCTTCCCTGGTAGTGCAGTGGTTAAGAATCCACCTGCCAATGCAGGGGACAGGGGTTCGAGCCCTGGTCCGGGAAGATCCCACATGCCATGGAGCAACTAAGCCTGTGTGCCACAACTACTGAGCCTGCGCTCTAGAGCCCACAAGCCACGACTACTGAGCCGGCGTGCCACATCTATTGAAGCCTGCATGCCTAGAGCCTGTGCTCCGCAACAAGAGAAGCCACCACAATGAGGAGCCCGCACACCACAACAAAGAGTAGCCTCTGCTCGCCACAACTAGAGAAAGCCCACGTGTAGCAACAAAAACCCAACACAGCCAAAAGTAAAAATAAATAAAATAAATAAATGTATTTAAAACAACAACAACAAAAAAACCAGCACCTTACTTTTAAGAGATAGTTCTGCTTAAATCAGATTATCCTCATATCTCAAACTGTATTTCAGGTATCTTTTTCCAAATGTTAGAACATTTTTAAAATTGTTTACTCAAAAATTCCATCTGCTTAGATATCGTTGTTCATTCAATATTTTTATTATTGCTAGTCATACTAGCACAATGCTTGTCAATGATGACTTTTATGTTCTGTCAACTGACAGCTTTGTTAAATATAATCATATAATGCATTTGAGATATTTCATAAAATATGTACTGAAATAATTCCCTGCTGAAGAACCTGGTCAGTCCTGTATCCTTGTGTCCCACCTATAGTACATACAATCAAAATATTGTAGGTTCTATTCTTTGTAATTTTCAAAACTGGTCATCTTATAGACAGATAAGATTTTATATAAAAAAATGATAAAATATACAGTTCCCTACTTCAGAATGAGGAAACTAAAAACAACTAGCTAGAATTCAATTCTTAAAGCTTTTAAGCCTCATATCCCAATTTTGTAGCAGATCATTAGGAGAGAAAGCAATATAAATCCAATTTTGTTTATCTTGTTTCAGTCCTTGAACAAACTGGGCCCTTCTTGGAAGAAAAACCTGCTCAGAAGTATGATCAGAGGTCACTTGACTCTTGGGGTCCTGTTTCTTATTCCTGAGCTTAGTGGTATCCTTGGATATACACCAAAGTGGCCCAGGTAATTTTCTTACCAGAGTCATTTCTTTCTAACTTATCACTGCTGAAATTTGTACATGTTTGGGAAGTGAACAAAGAAATAAAGATTGAACCTCTAATTCTAGTTCAATAAAATACATTGTAAGAATTAGCCAAATAATTCAAGCAAAAATGTGGTTTCATTCTTGCATGAGTCAGCAACCAAAGAGCCAGAGTGGAAAACAGAATTCAGTCTTTCAAGTTTGAAGTTCAACACTGCTACAAATTCCAGCACTATATCCCAGCACTCTGCCTGACATTTATTACAGGGCTGAAGGAGAGATATTCTTCTTTGTGTATTTCACATCTTCTAGCCCCCTTTCTGACAATTCCAACCTAACACTTAAAAGCATAGACTGCTTTTTGTGCACCCAATATGCTGTCTGAACTTCTTTTCCTTGAGCAGTATTGACATCCAGTGGAGATACAGAATAATTACAGGTGTGTCAAAATCCCCAAGGACTATAGCCTCGAACAGATACATGGTTTGAGATAGATATCACACAATGCAGCAACAAAAATTCATTTTCCCCATGCACACAACTGAAGTAGAATGAAAGGAACAATAGCTTAAAAAGTAGAAAAGGTGGAGGAGAAAACTTTTGTGACCTGGACGCCTAGGAAAAGAGTTCTTGGCTGTGAGAGCAAATTGAACATCAAAATTAAAACATTTCTCTATGCAAAAGACACCATTAAAAGAATAAAAAGACAAACTGTAAGTTGAGTCCACCCCACTCCGGAGGAGCAGCCGTGTGGCTGACAGGGTCTTGGTGCTTCTGCCGGGTGTCAGGGCTGTGCCTCTGAGGTGGGAGAGCCAAGCTCAGGATATTGGACCACCAGAGACCTCTTGGCTCCATGTAATATCAATCGGCGAGAGCTCTCCCAGAGATCTCCATCTCAATGGTAAGACCCAGCTCCACTCAATGATCAACAAGCTACAGTGCTGGACACCCCATGCCAAACAACTAGCTAGCAAGACAGGAACACAACCCCACCCATTAGCAGAGAGGCTGCCTAAAATCATAAGGTCAAAGACACCTCAAAACACACCACCGGAAGTGGTCCTGCCCACCAGAAAGACAAGATCCAGCCTCATCCAAGAGAAGACAGGCACCAGTCCTGTCCACCAGAAAGCCTACACAACCCACTGAACCAACCTTAGCCACTGGGGGCAGACACCAAAAACAACAGGAACTATAAACATGCAGCCTGCGAGAAGGAGAACCCAAACACAGTAAGTTAAGCGAAATGAGAAGACAGAGAAACACACAGCAGATGAAGGAGCAAGGCAAAAACTCACCAGAACAAACAAATGAAGAGAAAATAGGCAGTCTACCTGAAAAAGAATTCAGAGAAATGACAGTAAACGTGATCCAAAATCTTGGAAATAGAATGGAGAAAATACAAGAAACATTTAACAAGGACCTAGAAGAACTAAAGAGCAAACAATGATGAACAACACAATAAATGAAATTAAAAATTCTCTAGAAGGAATCAAGAGCAGAATAACTAAGGCAGAAGAATGGAAAAGTGTCCTGGAAGATAAAATAGAGGAAGTAACTACCGCAGAGCAAAATAAAGAAAAAAGAATGAAAAGAAATAAGGACAGTCTCAGAGACCTCTGGGACAACATTAAACGCACCAACATTGGAATTATAGGGATCACAGAAGAAGAAGAGAAAGGGACTCAGAAAATATTTGAAGAGATTGTAGTTGAAAACTTCCCTAATATGTGAAAGGGAAGAGTCAATCAAGTCCAGGAAGTGCAGATAGTCCCATACAGGATAAATCCAAGGAGAAACACGCCAAGACACATATTAATCAAACTATCAAAAATTAAATACAAAGAATAAATATTAAAAGCAGCAAGGGGAAAATGACAAATAACATGCACGGGAATCTCCATGAGGTTAACATCTGATCTTTCAGCAGAAACTCTGCAAGCCAGAAGGGAGTGGCAAGACATATTTAAAGTGATGAAAGGGAAAAACCTACAACCAAGATAACTCTACCCAGCAAGGATCTCATTCAGATTTGATGGAGAAATTAAAACCTTTACAGACAAGCAAAAGCCAAGAGAATTCAGCACCACCAAACCAGCTTTACAACAAATGCTAAAGGAACTTCTCTAGGCAGGAAACACAAGAGAAGGAAAAGACCAACAATAACAAACCCAAAACAATTAAGAAAATGGTAATAGGAACATACATATTGATCATTACCTTAAATGTAAATGGATTAAATGCTCCAACCAAAAGACACAGACTGGCTGAATGGATACAAAAACAAGACCTGTATATATGCTGTCTACAAGAGACACACTTCAGACCTAGGGACACATACAGACTGAAAGTGAGGGGATAGAAAAAGATATTCCATGCAAATGGAAATCAAAAGAAAGCTGGAGTAGCAATTCTCATATCAGACAAAATAGACTTTAAAATAAAGACTGTTACAAGAGACAAAGAAGGACACTACATAATGATCAAGGGATGAATCCAAGAAGAAGATAGAACAATTGTAAATATTTATGCACCCAACATAGGAGCACCTCAATACATAAGATAAATGCTAACAGCCGTAAAAGGGGAAATCGACAGTAACACAATCATAGTATGGGACTTTAACACCCCACTTTCAACAATGGACAGATGATCCAGAATGAAAATAAATAAGAAAACACAAGCTTTAAATGATACATTAAACAAGATGGACTTAACTGATATTTATAGGACATTCCATCCAAAAACAACAGAATACACTTTATTCTCAAGTACTCATGGAATATTCTCCAGGATAGATCATATCCTGGGTCACAAATCAAGCCTTGGTAAATTTAAGAAAACTGAAATCTTATCAACTATCTTTTCCAACCACAATGCTGTGAGACTAGATATCAATTACAGGAAAAAATCTGTAAAAAATACAAACACGTGGAGGCTAAACAATACACTACCAAATAACCAAGAGATCACTGAAGAAATCAAAGAGGAAATCAAAAAATACCTAGAAAGAAATGACAATGAAAACAAGATGTCCCAAAACCTATGGGATGCAACAAAAGCAGTTCTAAGAGGGAAGTTTATAGCAATACAATCCTACCTCAAGAAACAAGAAAAATCTGAAATAAACAACCTAACCTTACACCTAAAGCATTAGAGAAAGAAGAACAAAAAAACCCCCACAAAGTTAGCAGAAGGAAAGAAATCATAAAGATCAGATCAGAAATAAATGAATGGTGGTGTGAAGAATTGGGAGATTGGGATTGACATGTATGCACTGATGTGCATAAAATGGATGACTAATAAGAACATGCTGTATAAAAAATAAAATAAAATTCAAAAATTAAAAAAAAACATGTGAAATTCCTGGAAATCTGCTATGTCCTGGTATAGGTTATCAGTCATAATTCTCCTTAAAATGTTTCACATAAGAGAAAAAACCTAATTCCCTTGTCAACTGTATTGTAATCAGAAAAAAAAAAGAAAGAAAGAAATGAAAAAGAAATGAAGGAATCCACAGCAAGGGTCAATAAAACTAAAAGCTGGTCGTTTGAGAAGATAAACAAAATTGATAAACCATTAGCCAGACTCATCAAGAAAAAAAGGGAGAAGACTCAAATCAATAGAATTAGAAAAAGGAGAAGTAACAACTGACACTGCAGAAATACAAAGATCATGAGAGATTACTACAAGCAACTATATGCCAATAAAAAGGGCAACCACGAAGAAACGGAAAAATTCTTAGAAAAGCACAACCTTCCAAGACTGAACCAGGAAGAAACAGAAAATATGAACAGACCAATCACAAGCACTGAAATTGAAACTGTGATTTAAAATCTTCCAACAAACAGAAACCCAGAACCAGATGGCTTCACAGGCAAATTCTATCAAACACTTAGAGAAGAGCTAACACCTATCCTTCTCAAACTCTTCCAAAATATAGCAGAGGGAGGAACACTCCGAAACTCATTCTACGAGGCCACCATCACCCTTATACCAAAACCAGACAAAGATGTCACAAACAAAGAACACTACAGGCAATATCACTGATGACCATAGACGCAAAAATCCTCAACAAAATACTAGCAAACAGAATCCAACAGCACATTAAAGGGATCATATACCATGATCAAGTGGGGTTTATTCCAGGAATGCAAGGATTCTTCAATATACGCAAATCAATCAACGTGATACACCATATTAACAAATTGAAGGAGAAAAACCATATGATCATCTCAATAGATGCAGAAAAAGCATTCGACAAAATTCAACACCCATTTATGATAAAAACCCTGCAGAAAGTAGGCATAGAGGGAACTTACCTCAACATAATAAAGGTCATATATGACAAACCTACAGCCAACATTGTTCTCAATGGTGAAAAACTGAAACCATTTCCTATAAGATCAGGAAGAAGACAAGTTTGTCCACTCTCACCATTATTATTCAACATAGTTTTGGAAGTTTTAGCCATAGCAATCAGAGAAGTAAAAGAAATAAAAGGAACCCAAATTGGAAAAGAAGAACTAAAGCTGTCACTGTTTGCAGATGACATGATACTATACATAGAGAATCCTAAAGATGCCACCAGAGGGGCTTCCCTGGTGGCGCAGTGGTTGGGAGTCTGCCTGCCGATGCAGGGGACACAGGTTCGTGCCCCAGTCCCGGGAGGATCCCACATGCCGCGGAGCGGCTGGGCCCGTGAGCCATGGCCACTAGGCCTGCGCCTCCGGAGCCTGTGCTCCACAATGGGAGAGGCCGCAGCAGTGAGAGGCCCACATACCACTAAAAAAAAAAAAAAAAAAAGATGCCACCAGAAAACTACTAGAGCTAATCAATGGATTTGGTAAAGCAGCAGGATACAAAAGTAATGCACAGACATCTCTTGCATTCCTATACACTAATGATGAAGAATCTGAAAGAGAAATTAAGGAAACACTCCCATTTACCACTGCAACAAAAAGAATAAAATACCTAGGAATAAACTTACCTAAGGAGACAAAAGATCTATATGCAGAAAACTATAAGACACTGATGAATGAAATTAAAGATGATACAAACAGATGGAGAGATATACCTTGTTCTTGGATTGGAAGAATCAACACTGGGAAAATGACTACACTACCTAAAGCAATATACAGATTCAATGCAATCCCTATCAAACTACCAATGGCATTTTTCACAGAACTAGAACAAAAAATTTCACAATTTGTATGGAAACACAAAAGACCCCAAATAGCAAAAGCAATCTTGAGAAAGAAAAATGGAGCTGGAGGAATCAGGTTCCCGGACTTCAGACTATACTACAAAGCTACAGTAATCAAGACAGTATGGTACTGGCACAAAAACAGAAATACAGATCAATGGAACAGGCTAGAAAGCCCAGAGATAAACCCACACACATGTGATCACCTTATCTTTGATAAAGGAGGCAAGAATATACAATGGAGAAAAACCAGCCTCTTCAATAAGTGGTGCTGGGAAAACTGAACAGCTACATGTAAAAGTATGAGATTGGAACATTCCCTAACACCATACATAAAAATAAGCTCAAAATGGATTAAAGACCTAAATGTAAGGCCAGAAGCTATCAAACTCATAGAGGAAAACATAGGCAGAACACTCTATGACATAAATCACAGCAAGATCCTTTTTGACTCACCTCCTAGAGAAATGGAAATAAAAACAAAAATAAACAAATGGGACCTAATGAAACTTAAAAGCTTTTGCACAGCAAAGGAAACCATAAACAAGATGAAAAGACACCCTCAGAATGGGAGAAAATATTTGCAAATGAAGCAACTGACAAAGGATTAATCTCCAAAATATACAAGCATCTCATGCAGCTCAATATCAAAAAAACAAACAACCCAATCCAAAAATGGGCAGAAGACCTAAATACACAAGTCTCCAAAGAAGATATACAGATTGCCAGAAAACACATGAAAGGATGCTCAACGTCATTCATCATTAGAGAAATGCAAATCAAAACTACAATGAGGTATCACCTCACACCAGTCAGAATGGCCATCATCAAAAAATCTACAAACAATAAATGCTGCAGAGGGTGTGGAGAAAAGGGAACCCTCTTGCACTGTTGGTGGGAATGTAAACTGATACAGCCACTATGGAGAACAGTATGGAGGTTCCTTAAAAAACTAAAAATCGAACTACCATATGACCCAGCAATCCCACTACTGGGCATATACCCTGAGAAAACCATTATTTAAAAAGAGTCATGTACCACAATGTTCACTGTAGCTCTATTTACAATAGCCAGGACATGGAATCAACCTAAGTGTCCATCGACAGATGAATGGATAAAGAAGATGTGGAACATATATGCAATGGAATATTACTCAGTCATAAAAGGAAACGAAATTGAGTTATTTGTAGTGAGGTGGATGGACCTAGAGTCTGTCATACAGAGTGAAGTAAGTCAGAAAAAGAAAAATAAATACCGTGTGCTAACACATATATATGGAATCTAAAAAAAAAAAAGGTTCTGAAGAACATAGGGCCAGGACAGGAATAAAGATGCAGACGTAAAGAATGGATTTGAGGATGCAGGGAGGAGGAAGGGTAAGCTGGGACGAAGTGAGAGAGTGGCATGGACATATATATACTACCAAATGCAAAATAGATAGCTAGTAGGACACAGCCTCATAGCACAGGGAGATCTGCCTGGTGCTCTGTGTCCACCTAGAGGGGTGGGATAGGGAGGGTGGGAGGGAGACACAAGAGGGAGGAGATATGGGGATATATGTATATGTATAGCTGATTCACTTCGCTCTAAAGCAGAAACTAACACACCATTGTAAAGCAATTATACTCCAATAAAGATGTTTAAAAAAAAGACAAACTATAGATTGGGAGAAAATATTTGCAAATCACATATTTGACAAATAAAAAAATTGTGTCCAGAGTATATAAAGAACTCTCAGAACTCAGTAGCACACATCTGCTTCCATACAAGATCAAGAAACAGGGCTTGGACTTACCTTCCTGGCTAAAACAACCAAAACAGAATGGACAAAATATATGACACAATGGTTTTTAAGATACTGGACATCCAGCAGTAATGGACAGTGATCCCAAGAGAAAGGAAACAAGTGATCCCTATGATTTCCTAGCCTACTGCCTTGGGAAAGTTTCCATTCCACAGTGCAGGTAAGGAAAACCCAGGCAGAATCCAGTGAAATTCCTGAGTTGAGGAGGGGCTGAGAGTCTGGGGAGGTAAAGGCAGCTAGATTTCACAAGACAGCATCAAAAACAGAGTCTGTCTTATTCTTATTCTTCATTGTATTCCCAGCCACTCGAGGACTAGCATATACTAAGCACTCAAAAGATACTGGATGGATTAATGGATGGATGGATGGATGGATGGATGGATGGATGAAGAGATCAATAAATAAGTGCTAAGGAAAATAGTTCCTAAGCAAGAGCAAATTTTGAAGTCAACATTTATGAATGAAATGAAGGAAGCATTCCTCCACGGTTCGAAAGACCAGGTGATGTATACTAACTACAGAAGTCCTAATCTGATCTCCACTGGCCTGAGACTTGTAATTGTGTGTATTCTGTCGCTACTCATCACATGCTGCATATCCACTCTGTTCATGTATCTTTAAAGTTCAGTGTAAAGTAGAATTTAAGTCAGGCATTGTGGAATAAAAATATACACTGATGCTGGAAGGCTTATTTCTCAAGTCCAAGAGGTGCTGTGGCTCAATGTTCTGTTTATGTTTCTTACAAGTCTCAGAGGTTGTCTCCACTGATCCAGGACGAAGCTAGACAGCAATATCTTAGCCCAGTAAAGCAGATTCTGTTGCAAGCTTCCTTGACTCTTAATACTTCTACCCCGACACATTAGCTTTCCTAAAATTCTCTGAAAAGATATGCTTCATTTAAATGGCACCAATGCTAGAAACTTAATACCAAAACTTTCCAGTAATCTCTCAAAGAGATTATCATATTAAGGTGGAAAGTCCAAAGTGATCTAATAATTTCATTCTACTTTCTTCTGGGCACATTTCCATATCACTTAAGCTTGGGCAACTGACACTTCTGTTCACCATCTTATGCAAACAGTCTACCTCCATGATGCTAGATGTCTGAAATTAATTCTAGTCTGTTCTGAAAGTGGGTGTGGGGGAAGTATGTTTGCAGAATGTTATACACGGCAATTGGGACTTATGTTTTATATTCATGTTTCTTCAGTATCTTACAAAGATACATGTCTTTAGGGTATATGCCCAGTAGTGGGATTGCTGGGTCGTATGGTAGTTCTATTTGTAGTTATTTTTGTTTTGGGTTTTTTTTTTTTTGTGGTACGTGGGCCTCTCACTGCTGTGGCCTCTCCTGTTGCGGAGCACAGGCTCTGGACATGCAGGCTCAGCGGCCATGGCTCACGGGCCCAGCCATTCCGCGGCATGTGGGATCTTCCCAGACCCGGGCACGAACCCATGTCCCCTGCATCGGCAGGAGGACTCTCAACCACTGTGCCACCAGGGAAGCTGTATTTCTGGTTTTTTAAGGAAACTCTGTACTGTTCTCCATAGTGGCTGTATCAATTTACATTCCCACCAGCAGTGCAAGAGTGTTCCCTTTTCTCCACACCCTCTCCAGCATTTATTGTTTCTAGATTTTTTGACGATGGCCATTCTGACCGGTGTGAGATGATATCTCATTGTAGTTTTGATTTGCATCTCTCTGTTGATTAATGATGTTAAGCATTCTTTCATGTGTTTGTTGGCAATCTGTATATCTTCTTTGGAGAATTGTGTATTTAGGTCTTCTGCCCATTTTTGGATTGGGTTGTTTGTTTTTTTGTTATTGAGCTGCATGAGCTGCTTATAAATTTTGGAGATTAATCCTTTATCAGTTGATTTATTTGCAAATATTTTCTCCCATTCTGAGGGCTGTCTTTTGGTCTTGTTTATGGTTTCCTTTGCTGTGCAAAAGCTTTTAAGTTTCATTAGGTCCCATTTGTTTATTTTTGTTTTTATTTCCATTTCTCTAGGAGGTGAGTCAAAAAGGATCTTGCTGTGATTTATGTCATAGAGTGTTCTGCCTATGTTTTCCTCTATGAGTTTGATAGCTTCTGGCCTTACATTTAGGTCTTTAATCCATTTTGGGCTTATTTTTGTGTATGGTGTTAGGGAGTGTCCTAATCTCATACTTTTACATGTAGCTGTTCAGTTTTCCCAGCACCACTTATTGAAGAGGCTGTCTTTTCACCACTGTATATTCTTGCCTCCTTATAATTCAAAAAGAGTCATGTACCAAAATGTTCATTGCAGCTCTATTTACAATAGCCAGGACATGGGAGCAACCTAAGCGTCCATCATCGGTTGAAAGGATAAAGAAGATGTGGCATATATATACAATGGAATATTACTCAGCCATAGAAAGAAACGAAATTGAGATACTTACAGTGAGGTGGATGGACCTAGAGTCTGTCATACTGAATGAAGTAAGTCAGAAAGAGAAGAACAAATACTGTATGCTAACACATACATATGGAATCTAAGGAAAAAAAAAGGTTATGAAGAACCTAGGGGTAAGATGGGAATAAAGACACAGATCTACTAGAGAATGGACTTGAGGATATGGGGAGGGGGAAGGGTAAGTTGGGACAAAGTGAGAGAGTGGCATGGACATATATACACTACCAAACGTAAAATAGATAGCTAGTTTCTAGATTTTTTGATGATGGCCATTCTGACTGGTGTGAGATGATATCTCATTGTAGTTCTGATTTGCATTTCTCTAATGATGAATGATGTTGAGCATTCTTTCATGTGTTTGTTGGCAGTCTGTATATCTTCTTTGGAGAAATGTCTATTTAGGTCCTCTGCCCATTTTTGGATTGGGTTGTTTGTTTGTTTGTTATTGAACTGCATGAGCTGCTTATAAATTTTGGAGGTTAATCCTTTGTCAGTTGCTTCATTTGCAAATATTTTCTCCCATTCTGAGGGCTGTCTTTTGGTCTTGTTTATGGTTTCCTTTGCTGTGCAAAAGCTTTGAAATTTCATTAGGTCCCATTTGTTTATTTTTGTTTTTATTTCCATTTCTCTGCTGGAGAGGGTGTGGAGAAAAGGGAACACTCTTGCACTGCTGGTGGGAATGTGAATTGGTACAGCCACTATGGAGAACAGTATGGAGGTTCCTTAAAAAACTAAAAATAGAACTACCATATGACCTAGCAATCCCACTACTAGGCATATACCGTGAGAAAACCATAATTCAAAAAGACACATGTACCAAAATGTTCATTGCAGCTCTATTCACAATAGCCCAGAGCTGGAAACAACCTAAGTGTCCATCATTCGATGAATGGATAAAGAAGATGTGGCACATATATACAATGGAATATTATTCAGCCATAAAAGGAAACGAAACTGAGCTATTTGTAATGAGGTGGATAGACCTAGAGTCTGTCATACAGAGTGAAGTAAGTCAGAAAGAGAAAGACAAATACCGTATGCTAACACATATATATGGAGTTAAAAAAAAACTGTCATGAAGAACCTAGGGGTAAAACGGGAATAAAGACACAGACCTACTTGAGAATGGACTTGAGGATATGGGGAGGGGGAAGGGTAAGCTGTGACAAAACGAAAGAGAGGCATGGACATATATACACTACCAAATGTAAGGTAGATAGATAGTGGGAAGCAGCCGCAGAGCACAGGGAGATCAGCTCGGTGCTTTGTGACCGCCTGGAGGGGTGGGATGGGGAGGGTGGGAGGGAGGGAGACGCATGAGGGAAGGGATGTGGGAACAGATGTATATGTATGACTGATTCACTTTGTTATAAAGCAGAAACTAATAAAAAATTAAAAAAAATAATAAAAAAACCCCACAATATCACTATAGTGCTATTTCTGCCAAAGTTGTATAATCTAAATATAATTGTGAAATATCAGACAAACAAAACTGAGGCACATTCTACAAAATAGCTTCTATTCTTCAAAAGTTTCAGAGCTTAAAAAAAATAGTCGAGAAGACTGATAAACTGTCCCAGATTGAAGGAGATTAAAGCAACATGGCAACTAAATGTAACATGTGATCCTTAACTAGATCTTTGTGCTATAAAGGACATTGTTGGGCTTCCCTGGTGACGCAGTTGAGAGTCTGCTTTGAGAGTCTGGTTGAGAGTCCGCCTGCCGATGTAGGGGACACAGGTTCGTGCCCTGGTCCAGGAGGATCCCACATGCCGCGGAGCGGCTGGGCCTGTGAGACATGGCCGCTGATGCTGCACGTCTGGAGCCTGTGCTCCACAACGGGAGAGGCCACAATAGTGAGAGGCCCGTGTACTGCAAAAAAAAAAAAAAGGACATTGTTGTGAAAACTGGCAAAACTTGAGTGAGGTCTAGGGAATGTTTGGTGACAGTACATCAGTGTTAATGTCCTGACTTTGATGTTTGTATTGGGTAATTTGAGAGAATGCCTCTGTTTATAGAAAATATGCACTAAATATTCCAGTGCAATCAAATAATATTGCAACTTATGTACAAATGTTCCAGAAATAAAGTTTTCCTTGTATATACCACAAAAAAAGCAAAACTAAACTAAAATTGGATATTGAAAAGGCTTACTATTTTCTAATCAACATCAATAGCAGTAAAGTAACCAAAATCTGGTAAAATCTTTAAATTTCAATAAAAATGAAAGAATTTTCCAAACTTCCAAGTATAAAAATAAAATTGCATTAAAAGAAGCCAAAATCAGGAAATTCTGAGACTTCTCTGCTATAACACCCAATGCCAGAAGATAATCAAGTTAATGGGGTGATGACTTCACAGCCCTGACAAAAGTTTCTGCAGGAATACTTTATAGGCCAAGCTGCCACTCATTCATATGTGAAGGTAATAGACAGATGCTCTTTGTTCTGCACACTTGAGTACTCTGCCTTCAGGAATCACTGTGAGTATTATCCACAACACCCAGGCCCTGAATGAGAGGACAAAATGATCATCGAATTAGCTTCAGGGATAAGCAACTGAGAGAAATGGGGCAGGAATTTGCTTAAGGGAGAGAGATGATGCTAATAAGTCAACAAAATTAAATCTCATTACCAAATTAGGACACCCATATGAAATGAGAATGCCAAACCCTTATATGAAACTGCTGAAGAGCAATGAAGGGGAGAAGAAAAAAATGTTTAAAATTCCCTATAAGTTAAAGCAAAAAATTATTTGATTTGATTAAGTACATTTAAGTTCATTATTTTAGTATTGGTAGAATTTATGGAATGTCATCAATATTATGAGCACCACTAAAAATTTGGCATTTGTCTCTTATATTATACCTAAATATTCATTTTTAATCCTTGCATTAATTCAACAAGTATATACTGACATTTAACTGTGCCAGACTATGCTCTAGGTTTCAGGGCACACTTGAGCCTTTATCTCCTCCTGACTCCAGACATAAGTAGGGGTACTCATGTGTTGGGTCAAGGTCAAGCACATCATTACTTTCTAGATTAGTTTAGGTGATGCTTTTGGTGAGATGAGCCAAGATGGTCATGTTTCCCATGTCTATGTGTTTTTAAACTGAATCTTTCTTTGAAATGTCTATTGAAACCAAAATCCATTGATAGGTAAAATGGAACTGGGACTGACTTCAATGTAGGAGGAAACCTTTGGCCTGGGAAGGACTAGCAGGACCAGAGTAGAGTCACAAAGCACGAGGCAGAAGGCCTTGGTGAGTCACTCTAAGTTTAAGGGAGAAAGGTCCTTTCACTTGGATTCTTGAACTAAGGTTGGTGTTTCCTTGCTTCTTCTCACACCAGAAGATAAGTCATCTTACCTACATAAGGTGAGTCTAGGGAAAAAAGGCCAAGGAGGCCACATGCCTATTTTGTGTCTAGGCCACTTAGCCCTCTTCCAAAAAGCACATTGTGGTTCCTTATGATCCAGTCAAGAGGGCCAGGTATTTTACATAAGGATTGAGGTCAAAATCCTTAGAGTGGCATTTCCATAAAAGTATTCTCAAAAACAAAAAGTTTGATGATAAAAATCAGGGTTTTTCAAGCTGATATTTTTTAAAAACCCTCTTAGAGTTTTATAGAATAGATTAGCATATTGATGTATCCAGCAGCAAAGTTTATTTAATCTTGGTTAATTCTGCATTTCCAAACCAAAACTGACCACAGAAGTCTTTATGTGGAAGGCTTATTTACATGTGGAAAAACAGTAAAATTGTTTATATAAAATTGTTTTAGAGTAATAGAGTAACTTTTATTTGCAGTTGTTCTCCCATTGCATAAAGTAACAATAATAATTATAGCTACTACATATTGAATGCTTACTGCATGCCTGTATGCACCAGTCTAAATGCTTTATGTGTTAAGTCATATAATCTTCAGATCATCACCATGTGATAGGTCCTGTTATTATTCCTACTTATCAGATGAGGAAACTAAGAGAAGAAATAACTTATCCAAGAGCACACAGTTTGTAAGGGACAGAACAAGAATTTGAACTCAGGCAGACTAACTTCAGAATCCAGCACTTGATTGCCTCCTGCCCAACTATTAATGTCTTCCTATAATACAGTTAATACGTGGTTAAACAGCCAGAAAGTAAGTTCTAGATCCCAGTCAACTCCTCACCTCTTTCCAACTTGACGACTCCATTCATATCAGACAGTGGATAAGATGACAAATATAATTCTTATCTTTAGACGAGTGACAATCTGGGAAGGAGAACAGACAAGTTAGTCAATAAATACAACCCATCATGATCCATACAGTAATACAGGAATATATCCAGGAGTTTTACGTTATTTCACAACAGCTGGCAAAGGCACCGACCAATCAGAATAGAAGCTAGCCATAAGGCAGGCACAAAGTCCCAGAGGCTCCCTGCTGTACTGGCATTTCCCCTTTCCTTGCTGGATCATGGGGTGATCCACACAGTCCTGAGGTGAGGCAAGGTAACCAGGGTGTTGGAGCTCTGTGTGGGCTCAGAGCAATAGCTGTTTTTCAGCTTGCACAGAAGTCTTTCAATGTTTTAACAACAGATATGGCCATAAGGCAGCCATATTGTCTGCATATATCATGGGGGTTTTCCTGTCTACTGCATTCATTGTAGCCCTCAGGCTATCAACCAAAGGTGGCTAAGCTGCTCCTAAGCTGGCTAAATTCAAGACATGGGAGGAGGAGGCTGATTTTCTCCCTCCTCTATTCTCCCTATGCCTCCACCTCCAGCCAGCAGCAGACTTGATCCTCTATCTCAGTATTTCCCAGTGTGGTATTCATGCCATTTGTAACAAAAACAATCACTTTAGGAGGTCACAATGAGCTTAAAAAATTCTAATAGCCATGTATTTAAAACGAGCAAATCAACCCATAATTTTGTTGCCATTATTGCTTAGAACGAGACTGGATTTTTTTTAAGTTTAAAAAGTTAAATAAGATGTATACCAAAAAGGCAAAAATCATGAAGCTATTAAATAAAGGATTAGATCTGAGAAGCACTGTTCTATCTTAACCAGGATGACTTTCTTCATTCATCTGACATTTTTCTATATTATCTCTCAGTGCTGTGCTTAAATACTTTTTTTTTTTTTTCACTTCATCCTACTATTCTAGGTCACTCTTCTCCCTGGCAGCCCAAAGCCTATTGCAATCTCTTTTTCAGGAATGAACAAAATGATTTCCATATTCATCACAGCTTGCAGCTTTTGAAAGCCAGTGATAGAAATGCAAACTACCTAAAGCAAAGGAATAAAATTTATTACCTAAATATCCAAACCACAGAGATATGGATCCAACTCCAGGTATGACTGGATCCCTGGGGTAGGATATTGTCAGAACTGACACTGTTATCTCTGAGTGTTCGCCTCTTTCTTTCTCACAGACAGACTTTTCCAGGACAGTCACCATGGCAGCAGATAGCTCCAGGGTCACGCAATCTTACAATGTTGAGAACTATTTAAAATTTTCCGATAAGCCCACTTAGAAAAATTTCAGGGAAGGACTCTGATTGGATAGAACTAAGTCACATATTCAGTAGAAGTACATATTTAGGGTGGGAGAAAAGCATTTCCCCCAAAGAGAGAAAACAGAAAAATGTGGCATAAAATTTAAAATTCAAAAATGTCAACTATATAAAGAGCATCTTATGTAATTTTATGCCAAACTTTGGGTGTTTGAGAAGCTTCTCTCATATTAAGGGAGCTCAGATCTTTGAAGGGCAAGAAATTCTGTAAGATTATGTAGAAAGGTGGTCCCCATATTATATAAAGTGCTCCTAAAAGATTTTATAGGTGTGGAGATGCTTGCAGGATGAGTTGGAGTTCACTCGGTGAGCAGTAGGTAACAATCTAGGCAGAGGGAACAGTACATGAAAATTCAAAGAGGGAGAAAATAGCATAACCTGAGGGAAAACAATGTTTATCAGTTGGTTGCTTTATTTCTATTTCATCATTCCCTACAGGACTTGTGGTAGCCAGGACAAAAGCGCGAAGTTGTTGCATTCCTCAAGGGCAATAATAGAAAAAGGAATAGGAAGCAGTATTAGTCAAGATGGGTTAACTGCTGTAGAAAGTAACCTGAAGGTCTCAGGGGCTTAATGTAATACGATATGTGTCTTTTGTCTCAGTCCAGTGAAGTGAGAAGGGGGACAGGAGAGGAGTGTCTGTTTTGTGCAGTCATCCAGGGACCCATGAATCTTCCAACCTCTGGCCTTGCTATTGTCTTGAAGGGTGTTTCTCAAATTCAGAATCACCTAGAGGGCTTGTTAATACCTAGATTGCTGGGCCCCAACTCCAGAGCTGCTGATCTTGGTAGGTCTTGGGTGGGTCCCAAGAATCTGCATTTTGAACAAGTTTCCAGGTGGCATACATGCTACTGCTCCTGGGACCCCATTTTCAGAACCACTGCTGGATAAGCCTCCAGCAATTGCCTTCAGTGTTCAGCTAGTGGATGGGGAAGAAGACAGTGCTCAGAGAAGGTACACGTGCTCTTAACTACCTTCGCTAAGAGGTGGCAAGCATTACTATCATTAAGAACTAGTCACCCAGACCTATCTAGATAGAGGAACTCTGGGGAATGTACCCCAGCAATGCGTTGGGAAAGGAGAAAAACTCAATTTTTGTGAGCACTAACAGTTAGTGTCACAAAGCATAACTGAACTAAAAACATCAAATAAAACCTGAAAGGCCCTCCTAGGGGCAAAAAGTGATTGGATTACTGAACTATTACAGACAGAAAAAATATTGGTTTTGTAGAATTATATTCAGAGAATATTTTCACATTGCTTTTTTTTTTTTTTTTTTTTTTAATATTTTTGGCCACACCCGCGGCATATGGAATCTTAGTTCCCCGACTAGGGATCGAACCCATGTCCCCTGCAGTGGGAGCGTGAAATCTTAACCCCTGGACCACCAGGGAAATCCCTCCATATTGTTATTTAGCCCTCTTATTCTTTCATTCAAAGATATAAAATACCTAGAATTCTTCTGGATAGTTTTATTAGTTTGTCCACACACACACAAACACACACACACACACACACACCCCATACTTTAGTTTGCCTTGTATTCTAGTTTGCTTTCTCTTTAGAGTGGAATTAGGTTGTATCAAGTCCTTTGTGGAAGCACACATATTGTAAATTATTTTTAAAAATACATATATGCTAAAATAAAAATTGTTTTCCATTGGGGGAGGGTCAGCTAACTAGTAAGCGCCATTTCAGTCTGGGGTTCACAATTTAGTTGAAGTTTTTGCTAAGATCATCCTTGCCTTTCACTAACATGGTGACGATCTGAAAGATTAAAATATCCTCCTGCTGCTTATTATACAAATGAGCTGCTACACGTTATGTGCACCAATATGCTCCTCATCTGGAACCTAATTCATAACGCAGTATAAATGATGTGGCAGTTACCTCCCAAGTTGCAAAGTTGCCTTCACCTGTGGTTTAATTCTTCCAGCTGCCTTTTCCTTGTTCAGTTTTCTTTCAAATACAGAAGGGCAGTAATTACGTCCTATTTTTAATTATGCATCCACTCTCAAGGGAAGAAAGGAATCTGATTGTTTCCATACAGACCCAAATTCTTCCTCCTCACTCTGGACTTGCCTTTGCTTCGACTAGTGCTGCAGTTGACGGCTGAATTTTCGGCTTGTATTAGGCTCACTTGAATTTCGGATTTTTCTGGGATTGCAATTCCTAAGGATGACAACACGGCATTACAAAGATTTGTGAGCAATAGACTTCCCATTCTCTAATTAATTCATTGTCCTTTGCAGAGACTTTGTCAGAAGCCACAAATTGCAGTGCTTGTAAAATTTTATGAACACACAATAAAAAATCCTGGGAAACTTTCATCAAATTTCGGGCCCCCGAGATATATTTAACTTCTATGAGCAATTTAACATCATATTAAATCAGTATAAACTGATTGCCAAGAAAGCATATTTTTGAGGTTTAATATTTACTCACAAAGCAAGCTAATACTGAGATATCACAGAGGCCACTTCCACAATGGGTTTATAAACTAGCAAAATCAAGGAATGATGTGAAATCCACTACATATGTGAATATCCAGCCCCACATTTCTGCTTCCTTTCCATTCCCAGTACACAGTGCTCAGCAACTGGCCTCTGAAAGGCAGTGCCTGTAATGAAAAGAGCCAAGGGCTTTGCCATCAGAAGACTCCAGGTTCAAGCACTGTCTCAGCAATTTTACTAGTTGTCGCCTTGTGTTGTTAATCTTTCTAAATTTCAATTTCATCATCTGGAAATGGGAATTAGAATATGAAAAATGGAACCTCCTTCACTGCATAAGTATCTTTTACAGCTACAAATCTCGGTTGTTCCCATTGACTCAGCACGGAACCGAAGACAAACCTAAGACAAAGTAGGAGAAGTGTGATCCCCTTGCCTGAGTCCCACTTCCTTTGGCCAACAATCTTGTAATGCTAATGCCTGCCCAGCCTCACCCATCTGTTTCCCTTCTGTACTTTCACTCAGTCAATGTTCTACTTCAGGCTTTGTCCCAAACTTTCCTATCTTTTGGAGACAGACTTCCAACGTGGACACTTACAGCCATGACCATTGTTTACAGAATCTCTTTTGGACAGGCAGTGGCTTTCAAAACCTTGAAATCTGTATAGTGTATACAGTGTATATACTGCATAGTGATGGATGGAAACTAAACTCTTTTTGTGGTAAGCACGCCATAGTATAGACAGACATCAAATTATAATGCTGTGCACATAAAACATATATAATGTTATAAACCAATGTAACCATAATAATAAATAAATAAATTGATAAATAAATAAATAAACCTTGAGATTACTTCGAGTCCATAGAGTCTTATTTCAGCTCTTTACCATGTGCAGGCCAGTCCTGGATATTAAACATTTGTTCTATCAGATGTACACGTACTACCTCAACTTTGCAGCAGAGTGTAGAATGAAACTTGGTATAAAATAAACTAGCTTTCTTGCTAGTTTGTTTGATCTTGATCTTAGGTAAGTCACCTAGCTTTCCTGAGTCCAGTTTACCTATCTATAAATAGGGATAATACGTACCTAAGAGCGTTTGGGGAAGGATTTAATGAGGTAATAAGTATAATAACTAAGAACTATTGAGCAGTTAAGTTGTTCTAAGCACTTTACATGTAGTTTCTCAAATCATCTTCACAATAAACCCATGAGGTAGGTAAGATTATTATTCCTATTTATAGATACAATCCAAGGGGAGTAAGTAATTTTCCCAAAATTATACAATCAGTAATTGCTGGAACTGAGACAATCCCAGACCACCTGGCTCCCAAGAGCTTATCACACATATAAGGTGCTTGGTTAATTGAAGCTATAATTATCCACAGCAGGGAATATCACAAATTTACTCCTGGACAGCATGGCTTAGGAAATACAAGGTGTAGTAGAAGGAGCATAAAACTCAGGACAAAAGAATTTAGATTTGAGTCCTAGATGCATCATATCACTATATGATCTTTGGCAAGCCACTTAATTGTTCCTAGGTTGTTTCCTTGTGTGGTCAACAAGAATACTTATTCCTAAATCACAATTTTTTTTTGAGAAAGAAATAAGATACTCTTTTAAAGGATGCCTGTCAGGTCATAGCTGAATAAATTTGGGAGTTTCGTTTAGCAGAACGTTATTTCTGTTTCCCAATCTGCTTCTGCCCCTCTTTGTTGCAACAGTGCCCTATCTCTTTTCACATCAGGGCCCTGCAACACTCATGAAGGAAAAAATTAATGATATAAATACGTATCAAGACATAGTCTTTTATTTTTTTTGAACTGTATGAAGAGAGAGATTGGTTAATCTGAAAGAATGCCTTTATAATAGTGGAATTTCAGGCACTGTTCCATTCATATAAGGGAGCTATTTAAGGCAAAAGAAACTTTCTCAGTGTGCTGGAAATCATAAATCAGACCACAGAGGTCACCTCCAAGTCAGAGGGTACAAACAGGCCCAACCATTATTGTTTGCCACGCAGTCTTTTTTTTTTTTTTAAGTGATTATAAATGACTAGAGGTGAAATATGGGCTTAAATATTTTTGCATTAATTTAAATCCCTAAAGCTTGGCCCCTATCATAGGCCGGTGAGTTTGCCACCCCTACAGATCAGCCCCTTTCTAGAGCTTTGGGGAAAGCTCAGTTGCTTAGATGAGCCACAAAGGATTGACTACCATCTGCTGTTTTCATTCATTCAATTCTGTACTTAAAGAAAAAGACCTTAGAATTTACTGACAAAGGGAAAAATAACACACCCCTTTGGATCTCCACCTCCAGTCAGTTTTAGCCCACCAAAAAGTCACTAATATACTTAGACCTATTGTATGCACTGATTTATAGGGTAACGATATTTAACTAGGCTATAACTAAGCACCTGCACCAGAGACCCACACTCTGTGAAAACTACAGTAACAGGTTTATACTCATGAGATAATCCAGATCACTTTCCATTAACACCTACCTTGACATTCAAACAACTATGTAAAAAGAATCTCTTGAGTGGATCTCCACAGTAGTATTTGCTTGAACAGCTGCCCCAGAATTGACTAGTGTAAGACAATTGATGGGAAGGAATTTGATCATTAAGACTAGGATGTGAACACCTCCCAGCCAAGTGAATCTCTGGAACACTAGACAGAATTACTATTTTGAGAGACAATATGTCTAAATAACCACAAGAAAACTGATTCTGCAGGCGTCAACTATCACACTTGTTGACAACTGTTGTTTATTGAACATCATCAGCAAAGCCTTTGACTCTATGAAGCATAAAAAAAAAAAACAGCGAAATCTGTGTAATTGAGTCATACACACATACCTTGTGTTGATCTGAGTTTGTTCAAGGAAAGTTAGGGGCCTTAGTGCAGGTGAAGAGATCAATGTAAATGCTTTGGGGCAAATGTACCATCCAACTTCTTCTTGTGCAGTCGCATAACGCTGGTCACTCAGGCCCACTCCTAGCATTCGTGGAGTCCAGAGTAACAGTGCAAATGGAGATCCAGACATCAAAAGTCAAATATCTAACAGACACTAAGCTAACACTCTATTAGGTAACACATGTTCATTTTTGCTAGCTGGACAAATAAACCTTCACAGTGGTCGGGAAGCTCAGTTTGAATTTAGGTTTCTCAGACTTCTCAAAGTTCCACGCTAGAACCTGACCTCCAGCCTGCAGTGACTTATCCCACCTTTCGCGAACACCATGAGGGGCCACAGCTGCATGTGTGTGGACTCCCCAGCTGGTATGTGCGAACTCTACCCATGGCCCTTTGGCCACATCTCAGCCAAGGGGGGCACATACTGGCAGCATGGGCAATCTTTGAGAGGACTGAGCAGGCAAGAGGCCCTCCCAGGTCTGGATGCTGGCTCAGAGCCATTTGGGCAGGGGACTCTGAGGTCTGTGGCACATTCCCTTGACTGCTTCAAGGGGAGGAACATAGCCAGAGGAGTACCAGTGCAGGACCCTCTAATGTAGGGGGGCCTCTAAAGTGGGGGAGGCTCAAGGTAGGGGTCCTTTTTGCCTCTTCTGCCTAGGTCTTAGGCCTAAGGGCAACACTGGGTCCACTTGGAGACAAATCATAGTACTTGATTCATACTTTCCCCTACAGCACCCAGTGCTGGGAATGATGGCACTGCATAAAGCCACAATTCTTGGTTGATCCACAGAATTCACAGAAGCCTGTGTGGTTTTAGGCCTGTCCAAGAATTTTAGATGATCTGAAATCTGAACTACTTTGTAAGAAATCCAAGACCCATGGATGATCCTGGGCTAAGAGACACTCTAAGCGCTCTGCCAGGAAAGTAATGTCCCTACAGCTAGTTGTCTCAGCCCAGCCCTTTCACCTTCACTCCACTTGGAGTAAGTAAACACTTGACTCAGATGTTTCAAGATCTGGGTCAGAATCAAGCCAACGTCTCAGGGTGTAAGCTATGCTTCTTCCCAGGACTTTGCCCCCCTTTTGTTAACCAACTGACAAGTTATAGTTATTTGTATTGATTGTGTAAGTTTTCTGTTTTTCACACACACTTTCCCAGAGCCAAGTAATGTTTATTATTTTCTTCCTCACAGTGAAAAATGCAGTGCCTTTTTTAAAATATGCTATTAGAAAGGGTTAGCTCAGGGACTTCCCTGGCGGTCCAGTGGTTGAGACTTAGCCTTCCAGTGCAGGGTGTGTGGGTTCGATCCTTGGTAAGAAAGCTGGGATCCCACATGCCTTGTGGCCAAAAAAACAAGGTGTAAAACAGAAGCAATATTGTGGTAAATTCAATAAAGACTTTAAAAATGGTCCACGTCAAAAAAATCTTTTTAAAAAAAAAGGGTTAGCTGAGTTACTTTTAAAGAATGGAATAAAATATAATTATCTAGTCTTCTTTTAAAAGCATTTCACATATCTTTATTTAAATTATTATTTGTAGGGGAACCTGGAGATTATCAATCTAACCTTCTCACTTCACATGATAGAAACTGAGGCCCAGAGTGGTCAGAAAACCTATGTAAGGTCATGCAGCACAATTCACGGTAGAACTGAATCAAGTCCAGAGTCCTGTGTGCTTTGCTAGCCCCAGTCAATGACAATTTTATTATATCACATGACTTGACTTTAGAAAGAGGAAAGGAGAGGGATTAGGGAAATTGGCCAGGGGAGCCCTGGTCAATTTGGGTGAATAGGCCATGGATCTTGGGCTTTTGCCATTTTACCATTTTTTCCTTTTTGTCTGTACCTCCTACATGGAGGTGGTGGTAGGGAGAGGGCATCACTAGTTCTGTTCAGAAATTTGAAACTTTGGAGAAAAAAATAACCAGCAAATGACTGAGAAACTATAACTCATTATGAGACCAATAACTCATTATGACCGAATAAGACAGCTTATTGCTCAAATAAACAAATATTTATGTTTCAATGGCTTAACACAACAAAAGTGTATTCCTTGCTCATGTACCAGTACAGTGAGAATGTTCCTGGTTGTGGACGATGTTTAGGAACCCACTCCCTTCCACTTTGTGGATCCATCATTCCCAAGGGTCTCTGAGATCTCTTCAAGACTCAAAACTCATCTGCTGTCTAAAATCTCTACCCCATATGCTCCATCAGTTCTGTTCACACTTCATTGGTGAGAACTAGTCATGAGGCCACACCTTGATATATGGAGGGGGTGAGATGGGAGGAGGCTGGCAGATGCTGTCAGTGACAGGGCAGCCCTTTCCCAGGGGTAACTCCACCATATGGAAAGGGAAGCATGTATTTTTGGTAGACAGCTAGGCATCTCTACCACATTAATAAACATAATCTTGAATAGAAAGTAGAAGGTGAAAGGTCTTCAAATAGAAAACCTTCTAATTAATGACTATGCCTTAGAGTTCTAAACTTTGCACTTATGGACTCATTCAAAGAATTAATTAGCTTTGGATCTGGCATGTAGAAGGAAGTATCACTGGTCTTTGACCGAATAGTCTCCTAATATACAAGCTAAAGGAAATGTTATTGTGCTAAGGTTGTAGCTATACATATATTAAGTTCCAGATGGATTCTAGAAAGCAATAAGACTCAAGAATGATGCAATAAAATTGAAGATAATTAGTGTCCCAAATGTTCTTGAGGACATTTAGAAAAACAGGATTCAAGAATATCTACCTTTAGTTCAGGCAATGATTTATTTTTACTTTCTCCATCCTTGAGTTTTATAGATATAAAATGGTAATAGTAATCACAACTTATGTCAAATCTTTCTAATGTCTTAACCTTGTGGTTTCAGTGTTACAGAAGTTGAGATAGATGAGAAAGTTCCAAGAAGATGATG
The DNA here is from genome assembly GCF_025265405.1 of Mesoplodon densirostris. Classification (NCBI taxonomy): domain Eukaryota; kingdom Metazoa; phylum Chordata; class Mammalia; order Artiodactyla; family Ziphiidae; genus Mesoplodon; species Mesoplodon densirostris. The sequence continues at coordinate 32,264,071 of NC_082671.1, read as the reverse complement.
GCAGTCAATAAGATCAAATGATGCACTAAATAGAAACACGACACAGACTGAGAAAAGGTCATTGGCTTTGAATATTGAGATACCACTGGAACGCTGTGAGAAATGAGTTTTGATGGAGGAAAGAAATTGAGAATTAGCATGCAGTAAGAAAATGAATTAATATCTTATAAGAAAAAAAAAATCAAAGAGTATATACCAGCAGTTCCCCAACACAGCTGCTCACCAGAATGATATGGAGAACTTTTTTCAAATAGACTCTGCTGTCCCCACCCCCTAGAAAAATCTGATTATGCAGATCTGGGAAAGAAACGTGCATTTTTACCAAATACTTCAGGTGACTCTGTTAGCCTCGCTAAAAACTGACATAAGATAACAGGGCGGGAAGGAAGAATTATTTGTTAAGGAAAGTAGAAACAGTAGAATGTTTTCAAGAGAAGGAAAGGAGCAGTGAGCAATGAGAAAGAAAATTAAACTGGAAGAAAAAGGTAAGAGACAGTGGTTTAAGGCCAAAGTCACATGAACACATGTGAAAAGGTACACCTAAAGCACAGGTGGAAGGGGTAACATTTGGAAAGGACGACAGATCTCTATTTGAAGACATAAAATAAGGAACTTAAAGTTTCCATCACATTTTGAGGCAAAGAGAAAGTGTCTGATAGATGGCCTTGATCTTCAAGGAGAGTAAGTGATAAGCTACTGAGGAAAATCATGGTTCGGTTGGAGTCTGGAGCTTGAGGACCATGGAGAGATTTGAAACAGCCACTGGGCAGACTGGTCTAAGGAGCTACGTAAGCCAACACGAGGGGAATAAAAAATATTTATAAACTGGGTTTGAATCTTATGGTAAGGAAATTCTTGTGCTTTAAATAGGCTTCAAGTGTTGAACTTAGATTTAAAAGGAGTCAAACCGAAAGGAATCAAAGGTGACTTAAAGTCTACTAGTAGCCCTAATATAGTTAAGGAGACCTTTATAAAGAACTTCTTGTAGACTGTTTTGCTCTTCCATGCATCTTTCCACCAACATTTGCACTGAACATTTCCTCTGCCTCAAACATTCTGCTCTCCCCAGCACCTGGGCCACCTTAGAAGGTAGGGGCAACTTTAGCAGAGTCTTGCACAAATGGTACCTTATCACAGAAACCTTCCTTGATCACCCATATAAAATAGGACCTACCCTCCTATTAATTTCTCTCTCTCTCGTAATATGCTTTTTGTCTATAGATTCATCATCACCTGACACATTACACATTTATCTGTTTATCCACTGTTCTTTTCCACCCCAACTAAAATATAAGCTACAAGGAAGCAGAACTTGATTTGTTTTGCTCTTTGCAAACTACTCAATGCATAAAAGAATGCCCAGCACATAGGACTAACAAAAAACTTGTTAAATAAGTAAACAAAATTTTTGCAACTACTGCCAGAGCTAGCCTAGACACTTTTATACAATAGACACTCAGGGAAATTTAATCAACGTATTAATAAATTAATGAGTAATTGTGGTAGTCAGCTTTCAAGATGACTCCCAATGGATGCCCTTATGCAGTCCTTTTCACAATAAATAGGGCTCACTTGAGCAACAAACAGGATATGTGGAAATGATGGTATGTGACTTTCAAGGCTAAGTCCTAAAAGACATTACAGCTTCCATCTTGACTTCCTGGATCATTTGCAGTGATCTCTGGGGGAAGACAGTTGCCATATATACTCAGCCAGCCTTAGGGAAAGGTCCACATAGTGAGGACCAGAAACCTCCTGCCAACAGCCAGCACCAATACACCAGCTATGTGAGTGGACCACCCTGGAAGTGGATCCTGCAGCCTGTCAGACCTTCACATGACCATACCCTGGCAAACATCCTGACTGTGACATCAAGAGACACCCTGAGCCAGAAACACCCGGCTAAGCTGCTCCCAAAGTTCTGAATCACATAAACTGTGTGAGATAATGTTTATTATGATTTTAGCCACTAAGTTTTGAGATAATTTGTTATACAGCAATAGGTAATTAATATAGTGCCTTAGAAACGATTTTCAAAACATGGTCCTTTCCATTTATGTTTAATGCAAGGACAGTTCCATTATTTTATAAAGTGCACATTTCCCCCCAAAAACCAAACACCTGATGAAGCAGCAGGTTGATTTTCCAAACAATTATTTTAATGGATTTTGAAGTATATTTCATGCCCTATTACTGACAAGACTATCAGCCCCATGAAAAACCTAGTACGTGTATATAACATGAATTCTTAGCATGATGGTCATTTAAAGTTTCTCAACACCCAGATTCTACCAATACTCTTCTAGCCCACAGTCCTAGAGATTCTTACTCAAAGGAGTACTAAAGTTTTGGCTACATCATCACTTTCGGCATTCGGCTTTTTGTTTGTTTGTTTTCTTTGCCAAAGGATAAGAGAAGAACAACAATGACAAAACCCCCTTGCTTTTATACTTTACTATATGTTTTTTATGAACGAATGTGCTCATTTTCCCCACAGAAAGGAATATATGAGTGTATTCCTTTGTGTGTGTTAAAAAAAAGGTGCCTTGGCAAATGTGTTCAAAATCTGACTCAGTGTGCATGTGCTATCGGGAAAAATGGTAACGCCTTCAAATGAAGTCCTGGCAAGTGTGATGCTTGAAAGCTAAGGAGATGCAGACTGTAGTTAAAATTCCAACACTCAGAATTCTAACAAGCACATGCTATTGTCACGAGGTGGGAAGAATTACCGGGTAAGCATTAAGGTGGACAGTAGAAAATTATGGTGCATGTGTGGAAGCAGGAGAAGAAGGTACGAATCCTCGAAGCCCCCTGAGAATGAGGCCGTCGTGGCTGAGAAAAGCATAAGTGAGCTGAAAATCAGAGAATCACAAATTCATAAATAATGAGAATGAAAAGAATTTCTTAGATTGCAAGTCAATTTGCTATATCTTCCAAGGAAAGAGTCACATGACAATTGAATGCTTTGAGCAATTAGAAAAGGAATGTTCTACATTTCCTTTCTAGGACCATCTACCTCCTGGTCACAAGCAACTGACAGAAAGTAAAAACAGAACATTTACCACTGATTGGAGCGAAGACAGAGATGGGTCAGTGAAGTGTGATTCAAAGGAAAGGAGAGGAAGTACAAGGATGGGACTGAGTTAGGGCTGTGTACTTAGATGGCATGGAGGGTACAGTGCAGTGGAATAAAGCCAGACATGCAGGGAAAGGTCAAATTAAGGATGATTTGAGGTGAACACCTGAGCAGTTGCATTTTCATTCTCTGTGCAGCTGAGAGTCACCAGAACTTTTAAAGCAATTTAAAAATTATATTTGCTGGGCTTCCCTGGTGGCGCAGTCGTTGTGAGTCCGCCTGTCGATGCAGGGGACACGGGTTCGTGCCCCGGTCCAGGAGGATCCCACATGCCGTGGAGCGGCTAGGCCCGTGAGCCATGGCTGCTGAGTCTGCGCGTCTGGAGCCTGTGCTCCGCAACGGGAGAGGTCACAACAGTAAGAGCCCCACATACAGCAAAAAAAAAAAAAAAAAAAAATATATATATATATATATATATATATATATATATATATATATATATATTTGCTAAAGTAACCTCAATTGATATAGATAAACATCCCTTTGATAACTCTAGAAGATAAAGTGTTAAAAATAGAGACTACAAAGTGTTGGACAACCAGTTTCCTTACACTCACTCTTTAGGTTTTGTTTTATAGATAAGCTAAGAGCTCATGTATCTAGACCAGAGGGAGCCAGAGCTTTAACATTAGATGAAAGAAAAGTGGGAATAGAGACACTTGTCTCTCAAAGTGAGTTTTTCCAATTGTAAACACAGTAAAATCTCAAGTGAACAGTAACAGAAAGTAGTATCTAATCTATAATACATGAATTGCAGGTCAGGGGAAAAGCAGGTGGGAAGACCCTGTCCTGTTAAATAAGCCACCTCAGCCTTTGCTCCGCACGGCGCTCCGCACGGCACCAATGTCTACAGACCATGATCCCAGTGAAGACAGAGAGCTTTGATAGCTTCGTGAAACAAGGGTCAACCATCAGTTTGGACTAGCGAGATTCCAGAGAAACAAGGTGCTCTCTTGTAAAAGAAAAGGAGAGAGGGAGGGAGGGAGGGAGGGAGAGAGAACGGGAAATTGGGAAGACAGAGGGCCTCTCTTTATTAATCTTGTTCCTTGTCCTTCTCCAGGTTTCCAAGTTAAGATCATAGTTCCATCATTTTCTAGCTGCCAGATCTTGGAATGCTTACCATGTTTCATAAAGTAAAAGACTCCATTAATTGTAAAACACACTTTTATCTTATGTGACACTAAGAAAGAACAAAAAATGCTGCTATGACCTATATTAATTGTAAAGTGAATCTCTATTTCAGAGATGTTAAAATGGAGGGGGAAAAAGCACCTTGGAATCAATAGAAGCATTGAGTAAACTGACAGACAATGCTGTATGATGTAAAGAACCCAGATTTCAGTGTCAGAAAAACCCAGGTTCAAATCATGGCTCAGCCACTAACTAGCTCTGTGACTTTCAAAAGTTTTCCACTCTGAGGCTTACTTTCCTCTAGTACAAAGTGGAGATTGTAACATCAATCTTTTGGTGTTTTTATGTAGATTCAACATGATTATATAACTATCTAGTAGCAGCAGTAACATAGGAAGGGCTCAAGACTTCTAACTATTCAGACTTTTTTTTTTTTTTTTTTTTTTTTTTTTTTTTAGGTACGTGGGCCTCTCATTGCAGAGCACAGGCTCCGGACGCGCAGGCCCAGCAGCCACAGCTCAAGGGACCAGCCACTCCGCGGCATGTGGGATCTTCCCGAACCGGGGCATGAACCCGTGTACCCTGCATCGGCAGGCGGACTCTCAACCACTGCGCCACCAGTGAAGCCCCTATTCAGACTTTTTTATGTATTAATAAAATGAAATGAAACAAGCCATCATAAAATCATCAGAATGAACAGGTGCTTGTTTAATGCTACCAGACTAAAGACTGCCTATTCATCAGTGAGATCACAGTGAGATTTACTCCTTCCCTGAAAAGAAAACAGAATGAAATATGGAAAAACCACAGGGCAGTTCTGCTCTCTGTGAGCCTCCCCTTAGCTCCATAAAATAAGGGCATGATAGAGTAGGCCCTGGAAAAATAATTCTTTAGGGCTCTAGGCAATTAATAAGGAAAACTACTCTCATGGAAACACATTGTGCATGAGTTTTTCTCCATATTTCCAAAGGTCACTAGAACAATTCATTTGTTCTCTAGTCTATAATCCTAATAATTCATGTAAAAATTAAAACAGATATTGCTCCATCAAAGAAATGTTCTAGTTTGACACTGATATGAGTTAAATCTCCTTATCCTTAAAGTAAGAAACAGCCTTCAATTTTGTCCTAGATTTCTGTAAGATAATTGATTGGTAGTAAAATTAAGATATAATAGATGCATGGCATTTTATAGATGCAGTTTCAGGTGGTCTTAAGCTACCCCGAAGGTTTATGGTAGTTTTTTAAAATTTTGCTGAGAAATTAATGTGAATCTCATGAGTCGTAAGGCTGGTATGCTATAGCTGGTGAGTCTAGCACAGCCAGGATCTCTAAATTTCTTTGACTGCTCACGCTTATTTTATTTTTTATTTACTTTTTTGCTGTACGCGGGCCTCTCACTGTTGTGGCCTCTCCTGTTGTGGAGCACAGGCTCCGGACGTGCAGGCTCAACGGCCATGGCTCACGGGCCCAGCCGCTCCACGGCATGTGGGATCTTCCCGGACTGGGGCACGAACCCATGTCCACTGCATCAGCAGGCGGACTCTCAACCACTGTGCCACCAGGGAAGCCCCCTCACCCTTATTAATAAAACATTTTGAGCTTGGTGTCTCTCTCTCTCCCCTCCCCCTTCCCTTTCTCCTTCCATATCCCTCTTTAGAGAACACCGGTCTAGTAAATTGTCTAGTATAACATCTCAGCAGGCCTGGATTATTCTGTATTTAAGCATTCACAAACTGGCTGCCTCTGGGATTAATCAGCCTGCTGACATATTTTGTTTGGTTTTCGTGGCATTTAAAAATCTAGCCAAAGTTTAAAAACTGAAAGAAGTCAGATTCTTTTTAATTAAAAAAAAGAAAATATTTATAGCTTCTCTTAAAAAATTCCTATGTGGCAAGAATTAGCTGGATGTGTACTGTTTAGTTTGCCACACTCCTTACTCTGTATTATTCCCAGATGAAACCAGCTTAAGTTGCCTTTTATTATTACACTTGATTCATTATGTTTCTTAAAGTAAAAGAATAGTCATCTGAATTTTTAAAAATGGTTCTCTTTTTTTCATTTATGTCAACTGCCAGTGTTTTTCAAACATTTAAATCTGCCTCTCCTGTTTTACTCATTATTGTTTATTCAGCATTTCCTGAGAAGTAATAAAGTTTTGTTTCTTGGTGGAATATGGTCCTGAAAAGAAACCCAATTGCTAGTGCTGGTAATGGTAATGATAAAAAAGTGAATGGTTCTTGGCCAAAAATTATATAGAAGTTTAGAATGGAATGTTTAATTAAGCTCTCAAGATGTCACATTATAGTTTTGTTATACTTTATTGAATTATACAACATATTAAATAATCTAGTATTTTTTGTAAATTTGAGAGTTCTTTAAGTTCTTAGAACATGCCTCTAAGTCTGCTTAAATGTCTTGGGTTACAGGTCCTGTTCCTTATATCTGAATTTTTAAATTCAATGTTTGGTCACATTAAAAACAAAGTTTATCAGTAGTCACTGAGATTGTATAATCTATTACATTATGTCAGGGCTGGGAAAACATTCATCAATATAAAATCATGATATTAAAATTATTCCTCTCATCTACTGAGACTCATTGTTACAGCTATTGCTCTGGTTGCCTGCTCAAAGCACTTTATCCATTCATCAAACAGAGTGAAAAAAGCCATAAAGCATCCCACATAGTCATGGAGCTTTCTTAGAACAAAGACTGGCCCAATTTTTCCTATGGGAAACAACCTGTGAAAATTCTTCACAAAGTAAGGAAGCTATAATTTTCATTGCACCTCCTGATTCACAAAGATGATGTCATCAATCAACGGTTCTCTTTAGTAACCGATTGAAATATGCTGTGGGAAACTATTCCACATCACATTATGAGCCAAAAGATTATTGAAAAAATAGTGTTTTGCTTCCAGAATTATAGGGCCATCCGATTCTCTAAAATAAAGCCCCAAATCCATAACATGGCCTGTTAGGTCCTTCACGCTCTGGTGCCCTCTTATCTCCGCAGGCAAGTCATCCCTTCCATGATCACCACCACCATCTCCACCGCTACCTCTATGACAACACATACAATACCACACACACACACAGCTTTCAGAAAAACACACCCCAAGATTCCACCTCATCTGTTCTCAGGCTTTACATAAAAGTCATCCTTTTGACATTTTGGAAGTACCCAACCCTAAAGATACCTCTTCTCATTTAGGGAACTCTGTTGTATTTCCGCTGTCAGGAGTTGACCTTGACTTTTCTAATTCTTGAAGGAAACCAACTGCTAATAATTCTATTGAAAATGCCAGATGTGCAAACTTTTCTTTGTATCTTCTATGTTCTCAGCTATTGGCCTACATTGCCTTCCAGGTTCTTATGTGCTATGAAAGTGAGAAGGATTTTAAAGCTTGCTTGGTAAAAAGTGCAAATTTTGCTACAGAATCCAAACCTAAAACAAATCACGCATTTGTCCACTACCTTGACACTTCCTTCAAAACACCCTTCAGGGAAGTTGCATAAACAAATTTGTTTCATCATTGCATGCCCAGTATCAAGGTTTGGCTACATAATTTGCTGGACCCTACTGCAAAATGAAAATGTGAGACGTCTTGTTCAAAAAGCAGGGGAAAAGTACAATAAAAGCACAAAAATATACAAAAATAGAACTACCATATGATCCAGCAATTTCACTCCTGTAGAAAATGAAAACACTAATTCAAAAAGATACATGCACCCCAGTGTTCATAGCAGCATTATTTACAATAGCCAAGGTATTGAAGCAACCTAAGTTTCCATCAGCAAACGAATGGATAAAGAAGATGTGGTGTATACATACAATGGAATGTTAGCCATTAAAAAAAATGAAATTCTGCCCTTTGCAACAACATGGACGGACCTAGAGGGTATTATGTTTAGTGAAATAAGTCAGACAGAGAAAGACAAATACTGTATTACTTCACTTATATGTGGAATCTAAAAAATAAAACAAATGAATAAATATGACAAAACAGAAACAGACTCACAGATACAGACAACAAACTACTGGTTACCAGTGGGGAAAGGGATTGCGGGAGGGGCAAAATAGAGAGAGAGGATTAGAGGTACAAATTACTATGTACAAAAAATAAGATGCAAGGATATATTGTACAGCACAGGGAAATATAGCATTATTTTATAATAACTTTAAATGGAGTATAATCGATAAAAATACTGAATCAGTACGTTGGAACTATTATCTTTGTAAATAAGCTATACTTCAATTTTAAAAAAAGCACAAAAACAAAGTTTTCTCTTAAAACTAAGTTAATATTTATAAAACGTAACAAGGGTAATGGTGATATATGAATCCCAGCATAAACTTACAAATTGCAAAAAAATCATTTTGGTTTATAATTTTATATGATAAAATTTAAAATAATATTTTATATTATATCTTGATTAATTATAAAAGTTTTCTGGCTTGATTGCTGAAACTACTTTTATTAGTTCATTAAAATTATACAGTTAGCAACTTAATTTTCAATTGATATAACTGAAAGTGATGTCAGCTACTCTTGGCAAATGGAATACCACAGATAATTTGGTAATTTTTAATTTAGAGAAAGATCCTTCTGCTAATGCAACTGTTAATAGAGCTGTTAAGAATATTTTATAGACTGTGACAAGAAAGAAATAAATTTTGGATAAATTATTTCAAAATATAAATTTTAGTACATCTAGAACTAATGATTCTTGTGGAGCAATTTTCCGGAAAGATTTAATTCTTCACACATACCAGTTTCACGTAAGTCTGAATTTAGATGTAAATGTAAATTTATACAATGGCATTTTAACGTTTCCTCTGACATTTCCTGTAACTTGTGGAGTTTGTACCAAAACCCGAAACTGGCTTCATGACTTTTGCATAGTCCAAAGTGCCTCTTTGTGCATTCTATCTCCAGCCACGAGGAATTTTTTTTTTTTTTTTTTTTTTTTTTTTTTTTTTTTTGCGGTACGCGGGCCTCTCACTGCTGTGGCCTCTCCCGCTGCGGAGCACAGGCTCCGGACACGCAGGCTCAGCGGCCATGGCTCACGGGCCCAGCCGCTCTGCGGCATGTGGGGTCTTCCCGGACCGGGGCACGAACCGTGTCCCCTGCAATGGTAGGCGGACTCCCAACCACTGCGCCACCAGGGAAGTCCCATGAGGAATTTTAAAAACTGTCTTCCTCTTAATAATTGGTTCATCCAAAGTTTTATTCGAAAATAGCATTGTTTTCCAATGGCTGTGACGATCTTTAAATTTAATTTCTAAGTCTACAAATGCAGGATTTGTTTTGCAATCACAGAAGTTTTCAAAACCAGAGATTCTGAAAGCTTTGGAGAATTCTGGCAACTCCCTGATTATGCTTTATTGGGCTATCCATGTGAACAATTTTCTTTTGTAATATTTGCTGACTAGCTTATTACCTGAGTGCCAGCAGGTACTGTCCCAATGCGCAGGCTTGAAAGTTAATACATTTGCAGACGCCACAAGAAGGAGACTGGCCAGGGGAACGACAGGCAAACCGGCCTCCCACCCTGTCCTGCTGCTGCCCCCAAGTGGAGCCCTCCTCTCTCCTGGGGGCCAGGGTGCTGCGGCGGCCACTGCTGCTGCTCTCCTGCTGCTGCTTTCAAGGGCCCCATCAGTGCGGAGCCAGGTTCCAGCCTCAGCTGCCTCCCCCGAACCCCCGGGCGCCCGGACTGGTCCAAGGCGCATGAACGCTGAGCAAGCCTGGCCCACCGCTCGGGGCCGCGAGGGCCTCGCCCCTCCTCTACGCGCGCTGTACTCAGTGCCACGCCTCTGCTTGTGCGCATGCTCCAGTGTGCCTTCGGACTTCACCTACAAAACTCAAGTTCAGACACAGTAAACACTTAGATGGTGCCGGCAGAGCGTTAACCAGACACAGGGCCCCTTCTGAGAGCTGGGCCTTGTAGGACTGCCCACCTATGAAGCCACCCTGCTAGTACGCTGTGTGTTATACCAACGTCCCTTGGGTCTCAGTCCATCAGCAATTCCCAAACCATGTCTGCAGAAGAGGGGCTCTGTCAAGAGGTGGCAATGGGAAATGCTGCTTGGGTCCCAACCCTGGGATTCCGATCGCACATTAGTAAATTACAGGCTCTGGAAATCCTGAATTAAAGACACAATCTCGTTTAACCCATCCTTTCTGAAACCTGTCTGGCACCAGAATCCTATTTACATAAAATACCTCTGCATATGTTGGGAGATGTCAGTAGCCCATAGAATAAAAATTTTTTAATCCTGTGCTAGGCTGTAGTCCAGTCTTCGTTCAAAAATCCCTAAAGGCTCTTTTCATTTTTTTCTTTTCTTTTGCGGTACTCAGGCCTCTCACCATTGTGGCCTCTCCCGTTGTGGAGCACAGGCTCTGGACGCGCAGGCTCAGCGGCCATGACTCACGGGCCCAGCCGCTCCGCGGCATGTGGGATCTTCCCGGACCGGGGCACGAACCCGTGTCCCCTGCATCGGCAGGCGGACTCTCAACCACTGCGCCACCAGGGAAGCCCGGCTCTTTTTCTTTTTATCCTCTACCTCAGAACAGGCATTCTATTTAAACCACTATCTTCATAAGGATAAAGTAAACTAAGTCTATCAAGGCTTAACATAATATATAAAAGTATAAGAAAGTATATTTTATTTGGTAATAATAAAATTTTAATTATTTAAAAATAATGTTTTTATCCTAAAAGTCATATAGCAGTTATTGCCCCTCTAGACTAAAAATTTCATGATATCAGGTTATTCTGCTCTATAGAAGGAGTTATTTTTAATCTCACAGAAGTGATTTTTGTTAAACAGAGCTATATAAAGCAACTGAAAATGCATTCATTAACGACAGGTCCATTGAATTTATTCCTGAGGTCAATAAAACATTCAAGCTCACAGACAATTTCACTGAAAATTTTTAAGAATGTAAATCAGGTTTTATCTGCTCCTTCTTAAAATCTTCAATGGCTTCTCACTTCTAGGGAAAAGTACAAACTTCTTAAGATGGCCTACAATGCTTTGCATATTTTAAAAACACCTACCTTGCCTGCCTCACTTGTACCACTCCTCTCCTCATTTACCATACAACAGCCATACTGGCTTTCATTCATTCATTCCACAAATATTTATTGACATACTAGAGAAAATATGCCAAAGGAATAAGGACCATGTCTTCAATAAAACAAATGAATATGGAATCTATAATACAATGTCAGGTAGAGGTAAATACTATAAAGAAAAATAAAACTGGCAAGTGGCAGCAGGGTGCTTTTTTAGTTAGGGTGCTCGGGACCTTTCTGAGAAGGAGACTTTTTAAAAGACACCTAAGTGAGGTGAAGGCACAGCCATGCACAGACCCAGGGGAACAGCATTAAAGGTAGAGCTCGGGGCATGCACTGCACCTTGTGAGGAACAAGATGACTCTTGGGGACAGATGAAGGAAGGGGAGAGTGGCAGAAGATGGTGAATGAAAAGTAGGCAGGGCCAGAAAAGGTAGGACAGCATGTGAGTTGGAGTACAAATGTCACAGGAAGTCCTTGCAGGGTTTTGAACAGGGAAGTCCCAGGATCTGATTGATACTTAAAAGCTACACTTTGCTCATGCTTGCAGAATAGACTGAGGCAGTGCAAAGGTGGAGACAGAGAAGTCAGAAAGCTCTTGCTTTGGCCTGAAGGTGGTGATTTAGACCGAGGCAGCTGGAGAAGAGCTGTTGAAAAGCAGCTATATGCAGGGATGTTTTAAAGCCATATCCATCAGAATTTGCTAAGGGAATGAATGTGAGAGCAATAGAAGACTTAAATATCCAAGGTTTCGGGGTCTAAGCAGCTAAATGCTAAAATGCCAAACATTGGAGGAAGAACAGGTTTTAGGAGAAAAAGTCAAGAGCTGTGTTTTGTCCTTGGTGAGTTTGAGCTGTCTATTAGACATCCAGGTGAAGATGTCACCTTGACAACTAGAGAGAAGAGAATGGATTTCATGGGAAGGTGAAGACCTGGAGTTGTAAATCTGAGAGTTATATTCTGCCTTTTAGCCCCTCAAATGCATCATGTTCTGCCTCTAGTCTTTTGGACATGCTGGTCTCTCTGTCTGGACCTCTTCTCCTTTGCCCCCATTTCACTGGCTTCCATTAATCTTTCAGGAATTTCGTTTAAATGTCATTTTCCCATGGAGGAAGTCTTCCTGGATTTCTCAGTCCACATGAGACCCCTCTGAAATATGATCTCCTAATACCTTGTAACTTTTCAACATAGTATGGGTCACAATATTAATGGCAAATAAGTATTTTTGAGACTAATGATTGTCTTGCCTGAATCTCATTTCTATTATTGCAGGGATATCGATCTTATTCACTTTTAAATTACCAGCACCTAGTACAGTGTCTGTTATGTAGCAAGCACTCAATAAATGCTTGTGGAATTAATTAATTGATTCCAGAGACACCTATTTCTTCATTACCACTTCATTGCCCTTCCGCCTTCTCTTGTTTCTCCAACATATGAAGACATATGTGCTTATTGCCAACCACACCTGAAGGTTACTCTCAATTATTTTTTTAAAATCCTATGAAGATGTAACTCACTGGGAGAAGAGAGACCAGATGTGCAGAATTGCTTTTAGGTCCAGAATTACATTTAAGGCCAATTTTTTGGTAATGACTGATACGATTGTTTTTGAGAAAACAAAAGTCCTCATTGGTGCCAAGAAATAATCAGAGAGACATAGCATCATGACGTGTCTTTTGTACCATAAAACTAAAGTATGAAATTGGACCTATAACAGTACAAACACTTTCTGACCAATAAAGTATAGATCTGTGTTTTTCTGCTTCATCACAGTGAATTACAGCTGGAAAGTTCAAAGACCGATCGAGTAATATGTAATTTACTATGTTGCCTTAGCTCATGTTGGGGGAAGAAGTGTTCAACTGGAAAACTAAGGCATTTAAAAGTGAAGTTAACTTTTTAAAAATCTATTCAAAAATCTTTTTCTAGCATCAAATTAGAAATGGGTCCAGAAGAAACTAACCTTATCCACCCAACTCAAATATAAGCTTATTTCAGGTAGAGTGTTTGAGTGAATTCCCCTGTCCTTCCACTTCACTTTCCCCATCTTTTACCTGAATAAGTCTTTTCTTTCTTCCTTGGAATTTCAAATAAAGCTCCAGGGAAATCTGAAAGTATCTTACAAAGTCATGGGTCATGATAAAGTTTGAATTTATATCTCTCCTATAGTGTTTATTTCGTTATAACAAATAGTTAAAACACCCCAGTGGAAGACTATTGCAGACATTTGTCTCTTGGAAAGGACATCTCCACAAGGACTTAACTTGAGAATCTTAAACTTCCTGTTCCCCTCTTTCTAACTTAGGGCTAACACTGTTCTCAGTATTGGTCACCTAACGTGGCTGAAAGATGGATAATTTAAGGTGAAGTTGTTGCTAAATGAGACAATGCAACCATCTCAAGGAGAAATAATTTTTACATATCACATTGCATCCAAGTGAATGAAACAACAGCAGCAAAATTACTACCCAGATAACGGACAACCACGTTATCATAATTGCGTGGTTTTGAATTTAACTTTTTCTAGTAATCATGTACCTGAAAAATAGATAGTCTACCTATTGTTTACATTGTCTTTAATAGTTGACAGACATTTATGAGTGAACTTAAGCTGGACTGAAACTATGAGCCCAGAGCCCATAAATGCAATGTTCATGGCAATGTTTTCAAGGCTTAACACAGCGCCAGGCATTCAGTACATGCTCAATAAACAGACATTATTCACACAAAGAAAAGGTGGGGGAAATATAAAGGATGGTTGTATTATAAAAGCTCATATATTTTTTTAAACCAAGTGACCTGAATTCTAATCCCAGTGTTTGTTTGTTGGATGAGATTTGAGAAAATTACTTTACCTCTCTCAGCTTCTAGGAATGATGCTGAAGTTCTCTTTAGATCTGCAATTCCATTGTATTAGGTGCCATTTTTCTGCAAATACCTTACTTTATTTTATGGGACTAAAATAATACAAAAGCAATGCAAGTTCATCGTGTCAAATTAAATGATATAGTTACATGAAGAAAAAATTAATAATCTCCCTCTTCTCTTCTTCCTGTCCTAAGCCCTAGGGTGACAGTGCAAATGCTGGGGCATAAATCCTCCCAAATCAGCCTGTAAATTTACACATGTACGTTTCTCTGGGTCACTGCGTCTCCAGTCCAGAGCTGAAACACACAGACACCTCACAACCATTCTCCTCCTGGTTTAATTGTTACTCTTCTCTCAGATGTCACCTCCTCTGTGCATCCCTTCATATCTCCCTAAGTAAATTCCTCTTCGTATTGGGAACTGATAGCTGTTGATTAAAATCTATTCTCTCTTTCTAGGGAGGCCTTATGATGGCATAGCTAGGAAATGCCTTGTAGCTCCCATGTTGCAGTGAGGTGTGCCCACGTGACTAAACTTTCTCACATGCAAGTTGAAGCACTGTGGAGTATATGTCCCCCCAGTCCTCATCTCCACCCCTCATACCCACCCACCCTTTGGAGGTCACAACTATTCCTTCATAGATTGCCATCAATTGTTTGGGATATCTTCAAAGTCCTGTTGCTTTTATGTGCCCAGCATTCATGTCTTCTTATTCTAATAACCCTGATTTTCATTTGGAAAAGTGTTCCTCCCTCACTCTGAGTTCTGTGATTTGGATGGACCCGACTCCACCTTCTGGGGTCCAGGGAAGTGGTACATGACATAAGCCTCACCAATAAGACTACTCCATCTGTCTGGCAACAAAAATTAACTCATGGCTAGGCACTTTACCAAAGTTATTCCAACAAGAGGGCATTCCAAGAGTTTTGCTGAAATTCTTAGGAAGAGGTATTCTTTTGCTGCTACTATTACTCAAGTGGTATAGCATAAATATAAAGCTGCCAATGGTTATCTTTGCCACAACATGGATAGAGCCTTTCTTAAGACTGTCCCAACTCAGAGGAAGGCAGAGCCAAAATAGTGGAGGAAGACATTCCTGATAGGTCATTTGAACATCTGATCAGCTTAAATCTAGTAACACTCTACTTTGCAGTTGACTGAGCCAATAAATTCCCATTTATGGTTTAATCCATGAGTTTGAGTAGAGTTTCTCTCATTAGGTATTGGGAAGCCTGAGTTTTATGCTCCCCCCTCCCTGACAGATAAGCCCCACATCTCTTTGATTTTACCTTATTGAGGGCAGATATTATATTCCATCTTGTTTTACTCTCTTCCCCAAAGTTTTAAGTGCTGTGAGGGTAAGGATGCCTTATTTTTCTTTGGTATCTTCCAATGTCTTTGTGTACTACCTAGTACTTAATAAATTTTGAAAGACTAGATGGACAAAACAGATTCTATGGCACCCAGGAGACTGACTGAGGAAGGTGAAGACATAGCTCCTTTCCTTAAGGAGTTTATAAATTACTATTAATTATTCCCAGATGGAGGTGTATTCAGCCTAATTCATCAGCTCCAGCTATGAATTTGAGGAGCTATTAATTATGTGTTTCTATTGGATGGTTCTACAAATATGTCTTCTATAAATGATCATAACTCCATTCACCCTTAGATTTTTCCATCACTTTATCTTTTAGGGGCTGGCTTGCCTGCTTAGCTGAATTCTCTCCAGATATTCTTCCAGTCAAATGATATTAATCCATCAGTATCAGAGAGGGGCTTCAGGAGAAGGGAAAGTGAAAAGGGAGGGGGGAGAGAGGATGGGGAAAGTGAAACCACATGAAATGGGCACAGTACCAAAAACATTTTTGAAGTCTCTGGTGAAACTTTTTCTGGCATCACTACATAACAATAGCACATCATTTTCATTAACTTGAACAAACAAAACCAAACGGAGAGTAAAAACCAGTACAGATGTGATATAACTTTCCACACCTAGCCTGGTCTAGGCAGCCACATGGAGCCCCTTCCCTTAATAAGGCAGGACGTGTCCTTTCAGTCCATCCCAGGACAAATAGCACATGGCACCAGGATACATCCATAAATGCACAACTCTTGACTGGGTCACTTGTCCTCATTCTGCTCCTCCCCATGATGTTCCTTTTGGATGGCTGCTGTCATCCTGGTGTTCTCACTTCCACCCTCCACTTTTTATTCCTTTTGTTGCTGACCTTCACGATGCTTCCTGTACCTGAAACATGTCCTGTTCCTTCAGTGTCAAGCAACTTTCCCCCTTTCCTCTCCTATCAAACACTTCCTTTAGCTGAGCCTTCTGAGGCTGATCTCATTGCAAACCATGTTTGCACACCCTGAGTAGCTTTATTGTTATCTCATGAATCATGACCATCTGAATTTCATTTCCATTTCCTTGGGGGAAAACTCTGTCTGGTGTGTGTTCCACACAGTCCCATATAAAGGGATGGCACTCAATAAATAATAAATTGTGATGATAGCAATACCATGAACATACACTCCAGAAATAATACATAAAAAATGAATGACTGTTGGACCCAGCCCTTGGTGCAGGGACTGAACGCATCTGATCCTCATGGGCTTTGGTTTGAAGGTGTCTCTCATGCTATTAGTGGCTTCCCAACTAT
Source organism: Mesoplodon densirostris (assembly GCF_025265405.1). Lineage (NCBI taxonomy): Eukaryota > Metazoa > Chordata > Mammalia > Artiodactyla > Ziphiidae > Mesoplodon > Mesoplodon densirostris. The sequence continues at coordinate 32,247,192 of NC_082671.1, read as the reverse complement.
TAGTAGTAGCACATGGCTCTTCAGGATCCCAAGAACTACAGGGTAAACACATAACAAAATAGCTGCAAGGAATCTCGGAGATAATATTTTCCTGACAAGGATTATGAAATCCTGAGAGACTACATTGTTCTTAAATACCAGAAGATCTCAGGGATACTCTACCAGAAGATACTCATTCTAGTTCTAGTCTGACATTCACAAGGTAAGACCTGTGAACTTGGGAAGTGCTCCTGATTTTTTAAAACCTTTCTTTCATATGAAATGAGAATAACCTGTTCTTCCTCATTCATAGGGTTGGATGAGAATCAAATAAGATAACCAATGTGGAAGAGCAACAGAAGATAGCAGCTCACATTTTATTACATAGTCATCATATGCCATGTACTATTGGTAAAAGTTTATATGAATTATCTAATTTTATCCTTACAACAACCTCAGATATTAGCTATCATTTCATCCCACACTTTAGAGATGGAAAAACTGAAGCACAGAGAAGACAAGTAATATTTCCAGTGTTTCACAGCTAGTAGGTGGTAGACCAGTTACTGAAGCTGGACATTTTGAATTTAGAGGCCACTCTATGATATATTATCTAACCCAGGAGCATGGTAAAGTGAAGCAATGTAGAAATGTGAAACATTGTTTAAATGACTCTGGAAATATGAAGGGTTATTATTAGAACAGGTGGTGTTATAAAAATAATTCATAATAGTATAAATATAAATCAATTCTGTCATCATCTTGTAAGAGAACATCTTACCAGGATGCATTCAAAGTAATATAAACATGATCTGTGGGATGGCATCCTGTGTGCTTAGAACATATTCTGCTTCCACTATGTGCATACAGAGAGAAAAAGAAAAGGAATAAAAGATCTGAATACTGCATGTGATTCACCTGCCTTGCACTGAAAGAACACAGGCCTTTGCAATGGGAGACGTGGATCAGCTGCTTCTGCAACAGTCTCACCCCTAGTGAAAGCATCTCTCACACTCTGTGTGACTTTAGGATTTAGAGATGTATATTTTTCATATACATGGCCCCTAAATATATGACAATTCTTTCATCTGGTGCCCATCAAAAGAAACCATGATCTGCTCTTACCCTAAGGGAAAACTTGGCTATTGTTTGAATTTCTGAGATGTTGTCATTCTTCAATATGGAAACTTCCTTGGGGATCCCTATGGTATTTCAGCTATGCACAATGGTCACATTACTCCCTGAAGCTAGAGTATAACCCCAGATGAAATGGAGGGATAAGCCAAGTACTGGAAGAAAATGTGTGTGGTGGTGGTGGTGCTGATGGAGGGGTACTCTGAACTGCTAAGAGGTGGGAATACCTAAAATATTTTTGAGTAGGAGAATGAATTTAGGAAGAATATCTTTTTTGAGTGAATGAGTGAAAGTACCAAATGCATCCCAGTTTCTTATTCTCTTCTTCCCTCACTCCCTTGTGCAAGAATAGCCAGTCATCAAACAGTATTCTCCATTATGTGTATATACTGTCCTAACATATACAGCCTTTTTCATATATGAAAAAGGCAGGCAAAGTACCTGCCTGCAAGGAACTTAAATTCTCAAGGAAAGAGACAGAGAAACTCGATGTAATAAACAAATATCATTTCAACTTCTGATAAATGCTACTAAGAAAATAAAATACTGTATTTCATCAATTTAAAAATGCATTTTGTCCCATTTCACCACTTCTGAGATCTTGAAGCGTCTTACAATCTGATTGCATATCTGAGTTTAACAGGCAGCATTTTTTTCCTTTGGGTATGTAAATGTATCACATTTTACAACTGATGACAACTTAGATTCAATGAAAATGATACAAAATGTGGGCACCTTTGCAGAACCATTTTTAACATCCATGATCATGTGACAAATTAATAATTTGACTATTTCCAACACTAAATAGCTAAGGTACATCAAATAACCTTGACAGTGAAAAAGCATATAAAGGGTAGGATGAAAAGGGAACATTTCAAATTTTTATTAAAAATTTGACTTCCTTTTAACCTAACTTTCAGTTTTTGACTTGATTCTTTCTAGCTTGTGCTAAATTTCCCTTAATTTAACTTTTCCTTGAAATGCCTACATTATCTCTTCCACATATATATTTATAAATAGCTGCTCTAGCCAGAAGATTGTCTTTCCTTACATTTTAGTTTTTTATCTTTAAAATTTTTCCTTTCATATTTTAGTTTACTTTAAAAAAAATCTCCACCCCACTTTTTTTCTTCTCCCTTACTTCTGTTAGTTGGAGGTTACTTCCTCTAGACTTTCCTGAGTACATATCTCCCTTCCTCACAGCCTTGTACACAAATCTTACCTGTTGGTCCTCTCAATCTGCTTTTAATTCATCCCTACTCTGCACTTTCCCTCCCAGCTACCTGTGTTTACTGAGGTCTGACACCAGCTGATACTGATACTGATACTGCACGGCCTGAGTACTTCTGTGTTCTCCTGTACAGTTTTGGGTTTCCCTTCATGACTTAATATTAAGACATGGCAGCACATGCTGGGTCTTCACATTTTTCTTCAGCATTTAAGTCATATTTTATTTTTGGCAACTGAAGTTATAGTTAGGGAAATCCTTTTTCCCTTCTCCTAATGTTTCCGTGTGGGAACCTCTACTCCCAGGCATGAATGGAATTGAAGTAACATGTGTAGCCCTCCTTCCCCCCTTCCCTCCTTCCTCACCAAGGAGAAGAAATGATTTATCTGACTAGCAAGTTGGGGAGAGAGGACTGAGCATGCTCAGCTCTGCCCTGCTGTCTTTCCTCTGGATTTCCTGGCAGATGGGGTACCTTGGGTCTGTTCCTGGGGCAGCCTCTGACCCTGTGTGGGGAAAGGGTTCCTACTGCACTTGTAACCTAGTGGTTGGCAGGTCCAGCTGAGCATTGGAAATCCACATAGGCTCCATCTCAAGCTGTTATTGCCCATCAGTTTTACCAAGGTAGCTGATGTTTTGATGTCTGTCTGACACCTGTGCTTTATTTTTCAACTGGTTCAGAAATATGGAAGATAAGAGAGGGCTTCTTTTTTGGTCCCAAACACTCCCTCTCACTATGTGTGTCTAGGGGTTTAAGAACACAAATGACATAATCAGCAGAAGGGATTTAAAAAAATCAGAGGTGTCAAAAAAATAAAATTAGCTGCCTGAGAGTATAGTAGGCCCTCATTTCTGGAGATGTCCAAACATAGAGAAGGGAAGGGTAAGGTAAAATTTATTATGTCTCTGTCATAAGTGAGCATTTTTTTCCATTCAATCCTTACAACTGCCCTTGGAGTTGAATGTCATTAGACAGTTTCACAGTTGACAAAACTGTGGCTCAGAGAGTTTGAGTTTTTAGATCTCACAGATGATAAAAGAAATGACATTGTATCAATCAGTTCTGGCTGCCATAACAAAATACCAGCTGAGTGGTTTAAGTAACAGAAATTTATTTTCTCACAGTTTGGAGGCTTGAAGTCCAAGATTAAGGTTCCAGCTGATTTGGTTTCTGGTGAGAGTGCTCTTCCTAGCTTGCAGATGACTGTCTTCTTGTTATATCCCCACAGGACCTTTCCTCCGTGTGTGCACACAGTTGGGAGGTCTAGGGGAATGAGGAGAGAGAGAGACAGAGAGCGATAAAGACAGAGAGAGAGCACTAGCTCTCTGGTGTCTCCTCTTATAAGGACACTAATCCTATCGGATCAGGACTCCACACTTACGACCCCCAGTTAACCTTAATTACTTCCCTGGCTGCTCCATCTCCAAATACACCCACACTAGAGTCAGGGTTTTAACATATGAAGTTGGGGGGATGCAACCATTCAATTCATAAAAAAAGATTAAACCCAAATCTATCAGATTCCAAAGCTAAAGGAGAGGAGGTGATTTGAAAAAACAACTAAGTAGAAATTCTAGAAATTAAAAAATACAGCACACTAAATGAGAGATTTGAAGATAGAAAAGGAGGGAGATGTGGAATGGTGTGAGGCAGGAGATAGATGGGCTCCAGGCTGAGCAGCTGGAGTCTGTCCCCTGTGGACAGATACTCCAAGACAAACATAATGGCAGGGGCAGAGAGGAGATGAGCCCTGCCCAGATGAGAGATAAAGAGACCATATATTTCTCATTCTCGAGGTCAAGGAGATCTTCCCAACTACACATGTGCAGGAAGGTTCCTTGGGGGCCAAAAATGGAGGGGGCACCACCCCATAGTAGGTGATTTCAGCCTACCCATAGGCCTCTTTGCAAGAATCCATCTTGGCTAAGAGATGCGCACGCGCACACAGGGGAGAACCCTGAGATAAACCAAGTATGGACTCAGAGCCAGACAAAGCGAGATGATTGGCCAGAGGAAACTCAGAAGAAATGTCCCATATAAGTGATTCAATCTCCACGAGGGCACAACTCTGTCTGAGCCCACCCGTGTTTCTATCCACACCTAATGTACTCTTTTCCTCCTAATAAACACTTTACTTGCTTCACTACTTTCCGTCTCTATGTGGAAACTCATGTCTACAAAGCCGACGGACCAGGGCCTTGTCACTGGCCACTGTCCCTGGTGATCTAGTGGCTAGGATTCAGCACTCTCACTGTCACTGCCTGACTTCTGTCTCGGCCAGGGAACCGAAATCCTGCTTCAAGCCCCTGCAGGCCAAGGCCACCAGAGATCAGGTTCAGAAAACCTTGAAGGGTTCTTCCAACTCTGAGAGTCTCTATTTTATAATAAGGAAATCCAAGGTCCAGACAAACCTGTATCTCATTAAGTGAATTTACATTTCCTAGTTCCAGGAGCCCAAGAAGATGTTTGTGTCGAATGGATTGACTTATGGGTAATATGTTCGTCTGTTGACATGATTCCTCACCCACATTTAAGTCAGTCTTGGCTCATTCACTTGGCTACCCCTTCTCTCCTCAGGCAAACTCTTAGTGTTTGAAAACAGGTAATGCCTCTAAGTGTGCAGTGGCCTAGATAGAGTCCTTTGACTTTCTGTCGGAAAAGCTCTTTTCCGAGTGAGTGTGAGTGAGTGTCAAGTGTTCCCTGGAAAGACTTGCCCACCCTCAGTTACTTTCCAGGGTCATGTCTCAGACTCCAACAGGTTGAGCTCACATGCTTTCCCTGTGTGACTGCTTCAAATAGCCTTTGCCCATTTTTTTAACTGAATTTGCAAGTAAGTAAATGTTCGATTCCTCTCCTCCCTAGTCTAGGGAACTAACAGTTTCACTATAAGAATTTTGCTTGTAAATTTCCTCATCCAAAAGGTATTTGTTTTGTATTTACATTTTCAAATTAAAAGGACCATAAAGTGAGGCTATTAAGGAAGTACACTGAAAGAACCAGCTGAAGGAAATGTAAAAGCTCTTCGGAAATGTCTTTTTGTCTGAGAAAGGAGGAAGCTAAGAGATGATGCTGAGATACCAGTGCAGAACCAAACATTATTCGCAAAAACTATTGTGGGAGTAAATAAAATGGTTTAGAAACTTGGGATTAGGGAGTCCCCCACAGCCTAAAGAAGCCCATTGCCAGCTACATCTAAGTGTCATCAGCCCGTCCTGAACAGATCTATGTGTGCATATTAATTGTTGTTAGCTGCTTTCTGATAAGAGACCTTGATTTATTATAGATCCTCTCTAGATCAACTTTTATTTCAAACATTTTCACCTATCTCCTTCTGCTTTAGGTAGTCTAGCCAGATCTAGAAGCATTTGAGGAGAGTCTGAATTCCATTTATCCCTCTCTCCCTTGGACCAGATGCTGGCCCAGGTCTGTATGACACTAGGATCTACATAAACTCACAAAACCCTAAACATACTCAGTGGCTCCAGAGTTTTCCTAGAGCTTACAAATGCAATTAGAAGGATGTAATGTACCCCCTGAAAATTCTGAAAGACCAATATTTTCTGCAGTATTTTTAAATATATTAACCTTCTGGGGAAATTTTATTTAAAGCTCCCCGTTTGACTCCTATCTTGCAAAAATGAGGAGTTCACCAGTTGTCTTCAAGTCCACGTGTTTGTAGCATCTCTGGCTGAGTAAAATGGATGGAAAGGGTTCCAGTAACCAACTCAACCAGTCAACATGCTTATGTTTTTAGGGGCAACAGCATGCAAGAGCATGAATTTCTTTGAAATCACTCAAACCTGGATCTTAATCCCATATCACACTGGTAGTACCATCTGTGAGCTGTGGGACTTGGATTTTAATTGTAGTAATAGCATTATCTCACAATAATCCTTTTATTTTTATTTTATCATTATCCTCTTTTATGGATAGAAAAAAATAAGGCTCAAAAGAAACCACCCCAAAATGTTTTCATGAGGGATATTAGAATAGAGCTGTGTCTTGACTGATCAATAAAATAGAAAGAAAAGACTTGCCTAGAGTATTATGAGCCAGAATCCAAAGACAGAACCAGAAAGCATGTTAGGGGCATCAGATTGCATTTGTTGGTGCATAGGGCTCGTATAGAATAGGGGATGTCAGCATTTAACCTGTATAAGGATTATTTGAAGAGCTTGAGTTTCAACTTTAATAAGCATTCAGTTTTATTTTGGTACATGTGATCCGAGGACCATACTTTAAGAATGAGTGATAATAATAGGAAATAAGAATGGAAATCTAGATTGCAGAGGCTCTTGAATGTCAGACTAAGGAGTCTGAGCTTAATCCAGAAGATAAAGAGAAATCAACTAAATACATTTGAGCAAGAGAATGGCATGAGCCAGGCATTTATTTTTATGCAAGGTAATTCAGGTACCTCTGTGTTTTGGAGAATATATTATCTGAAACCTTCTCAGCACAAAGAGATAATCTGAAGTTAGTATTTTCTCAGATTTATGATCAAATCTAGCTTCTTTAATTCTGTGGTTACCTTAAAGCTTGCTTTTATAAAGTGCCTAAAAAGCTAGTTTAAAATTGCCTGATTAGACCTCCATGCTGTGGGCACTGTAGACAAAGGACACGATTAAAATGGTACATTTCAAATAAACTATTCCCTCATTTCTTCTTTTTAGTTTTTTTCTAATTTGAAGAGTTCTTTTTCAAATATAGTCAGTAATGGTCTTTTTGACCCATCTTGTTCATATAGTCATTATGTGCAAGAATTGAAATTCATGCCTAGACAGGCATGAAGCATGATTGGAAATAATGATATTGTTTCCACAAGCCACTCATGAATACCAATCTCATGACTTAAAGTATTCTCTTATAAATAGTTATAAAAATATATCTGGAAAAAATATTTATGTTTATTGAACACTCAAAGAAAAGTAACATACAATACTATAATATTGTCCTTCTTTGTTTATAAAACTTAAAAAAGAGGATACTTCCGTTCCAATGCAAAAGCCTCAAATACCTGACACCTGATTTACTCATATCACTTAGAAATCATTTTAGCCCTAGTTAAATCACACAAAGTTCCCACTGATCTTTTCTATAGGATGCTCTGTGTTCATTTGTACCTCACTCCTCTTTTCTTGATTTATTTTCTTTCTATAATAAGTCCCAGAACGATAATGCTGGGTCATGTGCCTTGATCTTAAATTGATGACCATCATAGGTCAAAAGTCCACAGAAGAAAGAAAGGCAACATTTGCTGATGAAATCACATGAGTTGATGAAATCCATAAAGAGCAGCTGTTCTTCTAGTCAAGTCAACCAACATTTCCCTAAGAGTCACCCCCAACTTTTTATCCCGTGGGATTGATGGTGGCCCAAGTTTTGTGCTTTGGTGTGTATGTAGAAAGTTTCCTATGTGAACTGAGGTAAGATTTCACAGAAATGAACCTAATAAGGGACTGATTACATGAGTGGATTCTGTAATTTCTTCAGGAAATTGTTGATGGTAGAAAAAAATACTTTTGTTCCTTCATTACTTGTTTATATGTCCTCTTATTTGCCTTTTATTATCAAGTTAAAATATCTTTCTTTTTTTTTTTTGACCTTTCCACAAGCCAGTAAAAACTGCTCTGCTCCACAAGAAAGAAAAAGAGACCAAGAGTTAAGCCAGATGCACAAAGATTCAGCACACACTCATGAAGCTCTTTGGTTTTATCTCTACAGCATATCCTTTCCTAATGCTTCAAAGACTGCCTGATACAAGCTCACACATATATTATACCTAATATTTGATGATAATGTTCCTTTCACAGCTCAGAAAGTAATGAACAGAGTCTTCCATGGTAGTTTGTCCAAACCAAAGTTGATGAAAGTTGTACCATTTGTAAAGATTTATTTGGAAGAACGCCCAAGTGGACTAGTGAGAGTCCACTCCACTTAACTTTTTTTTTTTTGGCTGTGCCACGTGGCTTGTGGGATCTTGGTTCCCCCACCAGAGATTGAACCCGGGCCCTGGCAGTGAAAGCTCCGAGTCCTAACCACTGGACCGCTAGGGAATTCCCCCACTCTACTTAACTCTTAACTACAACCATTTTTACCCACAAAATTTATATAGTAAAATTTAAAAATAACATAGAATTATTTTTTTCCTTGGGAAAGAGGAATATTATGGCCCTTAAACCCAAGTGATTTTAGAAATACAAAATCATACAGCCTACAGTGTTTAGAAGAGTGCAGGCATGGATCGTATGATGTTTCCTGCCTTTTTTTCCTTAAAATTGATTTAAACTTGTGGATATTTGCACCTGGGAATGCTTTTCCCACTAATCAGCCCGAAAAGACTATGAAGTTGGTATTTCCAATTTACTGGCAGACTCTGAACTGAAGTGGCATTTCACACATAATGTAACGGTCTTCCTTGACTCAAAACCTCCAAGCAGGGCTTGGAAACAGGCCAGCACATCTGCTATATATCCTTGGATATATCATCACCATCTAAATAGAGATACATTTTGAAACTTGAACATTTTTAGAATAAGTTGTTTCTTCATTTCTTCTTCAGAGAATTTTAAATTGTTTCCTCGTCATTTTACTTCCAGATTGCCAGACTGGAACATTCACACAATTTGATTTTTTAAAATATTTTTAAATTAAATGTCAGGATAAACATCTATATTTTTGAACTTTGTTTCATGCACTATGAGACATCAGGGATTTTATAGAAAGCATTATTTTTAAAATTTCATGCCAGAATTAAAATATGCTCTAAAATCTAAAGTAAATCCTTTTGGTTCTCTTCACACAACAGATTTCCTTTCTGCTTATGTGAATTCTGGGGACTATCTCTTCTTCCTAGTGCACAACAGATTAAATATTTGTGCATGCCACTCAAGTTTTGAAGAGGATCTTTAAACAAAATGTTGAAGTCCCTCCTATAAACCAGTAGGAAAAAGACAGAAACTTATTAGAAAAATGGGCAAAAGACTTGAACAGATATTTCACAAGAGGATTTCCAAATGGCCAATAACTGTGAACAAATGAAAAGGTGCTTACATTAACCATCAGAAAAAAACAAACAAAAAAACGTGAACTAAAACTACAATGAAATATCAGTGCACACTAACAGTATGGCTAACACAGACAATACAAGTAATGATGTGGAGCAACCAGAACTCTCACGTTGCTATTAGAAAGGTAAATAGATAAAAACACTTTATAAAATAGTTTGGCAGTTTTCTAAAGCTGAATATTTGCATTTCCTACAACCCAACAACTTTCTATTTCAGCATATGCCTAACAGAAATTCCTACATATGTTCACCAAAAGACAGGTACTGAGTCTTTTTGGCAGTACTATTCGTAGCAGTCCAAAACTGCAAACTATCAAATGTTTTTCAGCAGTAGAATGGGTAGATAAATTGTGGTATTGTCCTACAATGGAATTCTAGCAGGAGTGGAACAAACGATCCTCAACTATATGCCATGATATGGATGGACCTCACAAACAATGAACACTCTATGACTCCATCTGTATAAAGTACAAAAGTTGGCAAAATAGTTTATGGTCCTAGAAGTCAATGTAGTGGTTACCCTTAGCCAATGTAGTGGTTACCTTAAAGAGGAACACAAGGAGGGGTTGTGGGATTCCAGTAATATACTACTTCTGGTTCTACATGCTGCTTTAATAAGCTGTACACTTATGGTTTGAACACTTTTTATGAGTTATCTTAAACTCCAATATAAATTTCTTTAAATGCTCTGATTGTTATTCCTACCAAGTCTCATTCTAGGAATTCAACCTGAGGAACAATATTACAGTAAAGTTCAAATATATATCCTACAAAGATGTTCATTATGACATTAATTTAGATTGAAAAATTGAAAAAATTCCAAATGTCAAATAGTAGGAAATTTGTTTAAAATTTTGATATATTAAAAAATGAAATACAGTTAGTTATTTAAAAATATATTTGAGATACCTATTTATTTTACATAAAATATCTTGAAATATTAATAAATGAAAATAGGTTATATGAATACATTTGATATGTCCCAAGTATGGGTGTCAGGGCTATGAAGTGCACAACCAGTCTAATGGTACATGACCATCCTTCCAGGCATCTACCAAATGTTTAGTTTAAAAACTGAAACAGGGAATTCCCTGGAGGTCCAGTGATTAAGACTCTGTGCCTCCAATGCAGGAGGCACAATTTCCATCCCTGGGTGGGGAACTGAGATCCCACACGGCATGTGGCATGGCCAAAAAAACCAGAAACAGATTCATAGATACAGAGAACAAACTAGTGGTTACCAGTGGGGAGAAAGAAGTGGGGAGGGGTACAATAGGGGGAGGGGATTAAGAGGTACAAACTTCAATGTATAAAATAAATAAGCTATAAGGATATATTGTACAGCATAGGGAATATAATATTTTATAATAACTTTAAATGGAGTGTAATCTATAAAAATGAATCACTATGTTGTATAACCAAAACTAATATAATATTGTAAATCAACTGTATTTCAATAAAAAAAATTTTGTTTATCTCTCTGGAGAGACTATAGACATTTTTATTTTCCTCTTTGTAAATTTTCTGTGCTTTCCAGAAGTAAATTTTTGTTTCTTCTTTTTTAAATTAAAAAAGAAGTTAAAATAATTCAAATCCCAGAACACTTACTTCAAATGTTATACAAGACAGCTAGAAACTACAATTTCATTATTTATGATTTTCACCAATTATATTTATTATTAAAAGTGAAAGAAAATTTATTTTTTACTTCCTGGAACCTATGATCAAAGTCAACCTACAATAATGCAATGGATATATGGATATAAAGTAGAAACATAGGAAAATGAACATTGGACATAGAAACCATGCTTAAAAAATATACCTTTACAAAACTCTCCCCTTTTCTTGGAACTCTCCACATTTTTCAATGGCCAGTTTAAATCCCAGACTCCATTATGAAGAACTTCTAGACCAAGCCACCACAAATGATCTGCTCTCCCTTCTCCAAACTCCAGTTTCATTCAACTTGCTCAGTTCCTAGAAAATTCTACCTAAGTTGTCTTCCCAATTAGAAGTTAAGCTTTTTGAAAGCAGGAAGGGCCAAGGTATATTTGTACTTCTGAATAACTTCTTATCTCCCCCACTTCACCTGTCATAATGCTTTGTATTACAAATAAAATATGTGTTAGTGCCCAATATTTGTTAGTGGTCATTCGTGAATCTTAGTGAAGGCTTCCATTAATACTATATTGTTAAGGAGGACACCTATAAACTCAATAGGAAGGAAAGGATGTAAGAAGATAATCAGGTTCAGCTCTCACCACTTCTCAAAAAGTGACTGCTTAACCATAACAGGACCAAGAATAGAGGTCATCCATTTAATTAAATCATTTCAGAGAGAGTCCAGTTCTTCCCATGGACAAGAAGGGCCAAATACTGTGGGAAGGAGGCTTCTGGGACTCCCCAAGCCCTAGCACCCAGCCTGCAGGTGGCAGAGGTTAAGAGGGTGGCTTCAGATGGAGAGTAACCATCTATAGCTATAGCAATTGGATTAAAAGCGCTTTTATTTGAGCCATTCTAGCCAGATTATCATGGAGTGATAGTCCTAAAGAAGATGAAAACTAAACTATCAAAAAAGCATGTATTCAGGAATATAAGTCTGGGTGAAGTTACTAGTATTAAAAACCCTGGACTTTATGGTTAACAGAGACAGAAAACAAGATGGGAACCACAAGTAGAGTCCCTTGGACAAGTGAATTTCAGGGGAGGGGTTTCAGGAAAACAAAGTCAGGTGTTTACTAGTCGAAGCAATTACATAAATAGTGGAAGCATCACATCAAGTTCTAATGCTGTAAATGGGTGCTAGGAGAAGTGAGGATGGGAAAGAGACAGAAAAGGAGTAGGGAGTTTGGAAAGGGGTCCAACATGAGGCTGGGCCACCAGATGAGAGAGTTCCTGGGCCTTAAATAAAGATCTTCCAGTACCTTTTCTACCTGATCCAGGCTCCAGCTCACCTGCTCTGTTTCTTTCAAGTTTCCTACATTTCTTTACAGAGCTATCAATTTGCTTGTATTGTATAAACTCAACCACTGTTGGAAATCTAAGAGAATAGAGAGAAAGCTTTTCTAATTTCAATGGCTCAAGGTCACAAGCCTTGAGGCCTGCTATGTTTAAAAAAAAAGAGAGAGAATTTCAACATGATTATGGTTGTATTTCCTCACTGAAAAAGTTGAGAATCAAAAGAAACTCATGTGTTTTTTTTCTTTTATGGCTGTTTTATTGATCAAAGTTTAGCTCCTATTCCACTAAAAATAAAGTCAGCTGTCCTAAAATCTTCATCACTTGCAGGTTCTGCAACTGACCCATAGTGAACCAGTTAGTGAGTGCAGATGGAGAGCTGGAAGAGAAGGGGTGTGGGTTTATAAAAGTTTCTCCTGGACTTTAACTAGCCTCAGGCTACAATAAAATGTTAATGAAAATGCATTAGAAGAAACAGAACAATAATAATTAACCACATGAAACAACATCAAATTATTTAAAACAATGCCCACCCCCCTCCACTATTACAATTGCACAGAGAGAATAAGTCAGATGGAAAAGATCTCAAAGCTTTGCCTGAAGGTCAAGGTCCTAGGGCAAACTACAGAGGGCAAAGAATTCCAGAGGACAGGATGGAACATCTGCCTGAGGTCAGATCTGGGGAGGTTACCGGAAGCACATCCCCCTGGATACTGTCTTCAAATCCATGTTCAGATCCCTCCTGAACGAGAAGTATTTGGAGGATGGTCAGAGCAACTCAGTCTCTGCTGAAGATGTAAAGGGTTTACTTGTTAGTAAACTTAACCAAAATAATAGGAGTCAGTTGATGACTATAGTTTTTCCCATAAGTATATATTTCTGTGTTTATGCTCTATCCGCCACCATACTGAACACAATACTAATTTGTCATACTTTGAGAAACAGAGTCTTGAAATCACCTCATTTGAAGTGATGGAATGAAATGAAATGTCTTTGTAGTGCAGACGAGAAGAGTAAGATGCTCTTTCAAATGCACTCATGCCCTGACCTGACGTGTTCACAGGCCTTAAGTCCCACAGAACTCTTCATACAACAGAGCGACATTTGTTTTCCTAACCACAGGAGAAGACATCCTAAAGATGAGAAACTGTCCCCAGGGACGCAAAGTACTGATAAAGCAACATGTCAACATGCATAATGCAAAAAACAGGTTAAATTTAGTGATGGATGAACATCAAACAATTTCTAGCTCTGTTTCAATTTAGATACTTACTCAAAGCATGTCGAAATGATATAAACCTCGTGAGCCTACATAATTGAGCTTTAAAAAATTTTTTCTTGAGCAGTTTTTCCTCACATTCTCTCTCTCTCTGTCTCTCTCTTTCTTCTTTTCTTGCCTCTTTTCTTCTCTGTATTTAATCTGGAATGTAAAAGTCAAGGACTACACAAATATGAAAACAAACATTACAAAGTTTATAAATACGGTTCTGTTTGCTAGACTAAAGTGGGATTCAATTTTCATTCAGCCACTTTTTCTACACCATCATATTAAACCCGTTTTCCTCATGCCTCACAGGATGGAGAGCCAACATGACTCCAAAGTCCCAACTGTCTGCCAAGGATACTTTGTGGGTAACAAGGAGATATCAGTCATTATCTTGGATAAAATAATACCTTCCTGTCAAATTTTTCAGTTTAATTTGCTTATTTTTCTAATACTACAGTAATAAATATAAGAATACATATTTATGTCCCAGTTAAGAGTAATGTAAAGGACAGAAGATTTGGAATCAGTTGGCCTCCCTGAGAGTCCAGATTTGCTACTTGGTTTCTTTACTCTAAAGTGTTCCCTTCAGTAAATTTGGAAGATGCCTTTGAAGTTAAAGTAAGAAAGTAGAAACGGTCACACCTGAAAGATCTGAAGACCGTTGTAGTGCCGTGTTTAAATATAAAGACAGAGAGACTCAAGGATTTACCCTAGAATCAAGAGTCCCCAGAAATCCTAGACAAAAGCCCCCAAACTTTTGAAGTTCTAATCCTGGCCCTCACTCGATACCAGATGCCAATGTTTTGAAATATGCCACATGAATTACTTACTGAGTATACTTCACTTACCAGAAACTATACCTATCAAAAACAGAATCAGAACCAGAAGGAAGAAAGGGTAAGGGAAACCAAAAAGCAAGTCTCTGAAAAATACAAAACTAAGATTCTAATTCCATGCACATTTCTTAAAAGAGAACCACTTAAGCTTTCTCTACAACTATTTACTCTTACTTTATATAGAAGTCTAACATTAATAATATGGTTTGCCAACCCAGAATAAATTAGAAAAGAAAAAAGGAACTCCTAGACACAGGCAATTTATAGAAGACATTCACTTTTATTTTTTAACATCTTTATTGGAGTATAATTGCTTTACAATGGTGTGTTAGTTTCTGCTGTATAACAAAGTGAATCAGCTATACATATACATATATCCCCATATCCCCTCCCTCTTGCTTCTCCCTCCCACACTCCCTATCTCACCCCTCTAGGTGGACACAAAGCACCAAGCAGATCTCCCTCTGCTATGAGGCTGCGACCTACTAGCCATCTATTTTACATTTGGTAGTATATATATATGTCCATGCCACTCTCTCACTTCGTCCCAGCTTACCCTTCCTCTTCCCTGTGTCCTCATGTCCATTCTCTACATCTGCGTCTTTACTCCTGTCCTGCCCCTAGGTTCTTTAGAACCTTTTTATTTTTTAGATTCCATATATATTTGTTAGCATACGGTATTTATTTTTCTCTTTCTGACTTACTACACTCTTTATGACAGAATCTAGGTCCACCCACCTCACTACAAATAACTCAATTTCATTTCTTTTTATGGCTGAGTAATATTCCATTGTATATATGTGTCACATCTTCTTTATCCATTCATCTGTCGATGATCATTTAGGTTGATTCCATGTCCTGGCTATTGTAAATAGAACTGCAATGAACAATGTGGTACATGACTCTTTTTGAATTATGGTTTTCTCAGGGTATATGCCCAGTAGTGGGATTGCTGGGTCATATGGTAGTTCGATTTTTAGTTTTTTAAGGAACCTCCATACTGTTCTCCATAGTGGCTGTATCAGTTTACATTCCCACCAACAGTGCAAGAGGGTTCCCTTTTCTCCACACCCTCTCCAGCATTTATTGTTTGTAGACTTTTCAATGCTGGTTGTTCTGACCAGTGTGAGGTGATACCTCATTGTGTTTTTGATTTGCATTTCTTTAATGATTAGTGATGTTGAGCAGCCTTTCATGTGTTTGTTGGCAACCTGTATATCTCCTTTAGAGAAATGTCTA
This sequence comes from Mesoplodon densirostris, assembly GCF_025265405.1. Lineage (NCBI taxonomy): Eukaryota > Metazoa > Chordata > Mammalia > Artiodactyla > Ziphiidae > Mesoplodon > Mesoplodon densirostris. Next base: position 32,231,484 of record NC_082671.1, on the reverse strand, counting down.
TTTAGGTCTTCTACCCATTTTTAGATTGGGTTGTTTGTTTTTTTGATATTGAGCTGCATGAGCTGCTTGTATATTTTGGAGATTAATCCTTTGTTAGTTACTTCATTTGCAACTATTTTCTCCCATTCTGAGGGTTGTCTTTTCATCTTGTTTATGGTTTCCTTTGCTGTGCAAAAGCTTTGAAGTTTCATTAGGTCCCATTTGTTTGTTTTTGGTTTTATTTCCATTTCTCTAGGAGGTGGGTTAAAAAGGATCTTGCTGTGATTTATGTCATAGAGTGTTCTGCCTATGTTTTCCTCTAAGAGTTTAATAGTGTCTGGCCTTACATTTAAGTTTTTAATCCATTTTGAGTTTCTTTTTGTGTATGGTGTTAGGGAGTGTTCTAATTTCATTCTTTTACATATAGCTGTCCAGTTTTCCCAGCACGACTGATTGAAGAGGGTGTCTTTTCTCCATTGCATATTCTTGCCTCCTTTATCAAAGATAAGGTGACCACATGTGCGTGGGTTTATCTCTGGGCTTTCTATCCTGTTCCATTGATCTATATTTCTGTTTTTGTGCCAGTTTCCATACTGTCTTGATTACTGTAGCTTTGTAGTATAGTCTGAAGTCCGGGAGCCTGATTCCTCCAGCTCCATTTTTCTTTCTCAAGATTGCTTTGGCTATTTGGGGTCTTTTGTGTTTCCAGACAAATTGTGAAATTTTTTATTCTAGTTCTGTAAAAAATGCCTTTGGTAGTTTGATAGGGATTGCATTGAATCTGTAGATTGCTTTGGGTAGTATAGTCATTTTCCTAATGTTGATTCTTCCAATCCAAGAACATGGTATATCTCTCCATCTGATGTATCATCTTTAATTTCTTTCATCAGTGTCTTATAGTTTTATGCATACAGGTCTTTTGTCTCCTTGGGTAGGTTTATTCCTAGGTATTTTATTCTTTTTGTTGCAGTGGTAAATGGGAGTGTTTCCTTGATTTCTCTTTTAGATTTTTCATCATTACTGTGTAGGAATGCAAGAGATTTCTGTGCATTAATTCTGTATCCTGCTACTTTACCAAATTCATTGATTAGCTCTAGTAGTTTTCTGGTAGCATCTTTAGGATTCTCTATGTATAGTATCAAGAAGACATTCACTCTTTGAAGCATATCTTTGACAGCCTGGCAAAGCTCAGGCTCAGTTATGCTTTGCATGAATTTAGGTGATGCCATCACTGGTATCTAACAGATTTCCAAGATTTTAGTTGTATGTCATGGGAAGAACAAGGGCTCTATAACATAATTGGAGATTGGACATATGTCGCCATGTGAGACAGAATGAGAGATGGTCACAGAATTCAAGTTGCATGGGGCCCTTGCATGGAAAAATCACCATTATTTTAAAAGGAGGTTTAGAAACAGAACATGATGTGTTGATAGGAAGCAATTTTTCTGGGATAGAGCATGAGGGCGGCATCTAATTCCTCTCATTCCATCCCTGAAAGATTATAAATATATATTCAGGAGTCCTAGCAACTCTGCTTTAGGAACACTAAAAGGTGGATGCTAGTCAAAGACACAAAGTTAAGAGCCTGAGATCCAGAGGCCCATGGACCGGCAAGGTACTTAGAGCAGTAGTAGCAGACAGAGCATCCCAAGGAGATTTATATCACCTATTTTCTGCCTCCCCTGACTTGAATACTCCAGCAGAGCAGGGATTTTTGTCTGTTTTGTTTAGTGTAGCCCAAGTCTATAGAAAAGTGCCCAGCGAATAGTAAGTGTCTAATAAATGATTTAATAAATGATGATTTTGATGCATGATTCAATTCACAGACCTGTGTAGGAAGTACAGGCAATGAGTAGATCCACAGCAATATCACAAGAGAAAGTGAGAGCAGCTGGAGCAGAGGATGAAGAAGCTGGGAGGGGTGTGAATGCTATGAAAGCCAACCCTCCCTTGAAGGAAAGAGCTGAGACCCTGTCACCTGACTAGTGGGGACTACTGATTCAGTGGACTTGGACACAATGGTTAGAATGACCTCATTTAAGGTCTACTACCTTGTGGGATCCAGGGGACATTCACGTTATAAGTAAAAACAGCATTATGCATATCAAATGTTCTTGAGGACCTTCTTTCCTAGAAATGGAATTTTAAAAATGTCCTTGATACTATCTTGAGATATAAAAAACATCTATCGTGTTCATTTTGCTTTGGAAAATCCATGATATATTTTAGAACTATTTTCATCAAAAGTATCTAAAATGTAAAGATAGTGAGGCTAGGTTTCTGTTATCTTCTGTCTTCTGTAAGTATCTCAACCGTGGACAATGGAGCAGTGGCAATGCAGAACCACAGAACCCGTTCTCAGCCTCAGTCACACCAGAGATGATGCCTCTTGATTCGAGATGAACAGAAGTCTGGCTCCAGAGCTGAGTATCAGCACAGGAAGTGAATACCACAGTTAAGCACATTCAGGCCAGAGAGACCTAGAATGAAGTTCCCAGCAAAGAAAACATGCTTAATAATGAGTCACTGGACCCAGGAAGGATGAGACAAGGAGAAAACTCAACTTCAAAATATTGTCAGGAAACTGTAACGGTAAAGAGAAAAAGAGCTGTAAACACTGCATTCTAGTAGCTCCTAATGGCCAAAGCTAGAACAATTTGAGCAATAAATAAATGATGGTGGGATTGGATAACTTGCCAAAGAATACAATAGACATCCATAAGTCCATACTGATATAAATACATGATTGGTTAAATAAATAAAAGACAACAAATATGTATTATAGAAGAATTCAAAATACTAAATGTAAAAGGAATGAGGGAAATAGGAAACCAACATTAGAACACCACGGTATAACTGCTGCAGGCAAGATCCATGGATGAATGCTAAAATTAGTGGGTGAAACTTTTAGGAGAAACAGGATGTTTGAATAGCCTCAATGTAACTCCCCCAAAATATATATTAATTACTGTGGTGGTTTTAACATATGTCCACAAATTCTTTGATACTCCTCTTTCCAGATGTGGAGCTTAATTTCTCTCCCCTTGAGTGTTGGCTGAACTTGGTGACTTGTTTTCAAAGAATAGAGTATGGAAAGGAAAAAAAATAGAAACTTCACAGTGGAGAAACCTGGCAGACACCATTTTCACTAGGTGATCAAGGTCAACATCACCAGTGATGAGTCATGTTGCCATCATGTACCCCTTGATGTGAGAAGGGCACTTCACCTCGGACATTCTTCCCTAAAATACACTACCCCAGTCTAATCATGAGAAAAACCTCGATCAGCCCCAAATTGAGGGGCATTTTACAGAATGTTCTTTAAATGCATCAAGGTCATAAAAAGCAAGGAAAGACTGAGAAACTGACACAGATTAGAAGACACTAAGGAGATATGAGTAGTAAATGCAATTTGATATACTGGATTGGATTCTAGAATAGAAAAAAGGACATTAGTGGGAAAACTGGTGAAATCTGAATAAAATCTATAGTTTAGTTAATAGTTTAATACCAATGTTAGTTTTTTCGTTTTGATGAATGTACCATGGTTACATAAGATGTTAACATTAGAGGAAGCTGGGTAAAGGGTATAGGGGGATTCTCTCTACTGTCTACAACTTTTAGGTAATTCTAAAATTATTCCAAAATTAAATGTGTGTGTATAATACAAAAAAAGAATAAAAAATAAATGCCAGGAAACAGGATAAAAAGTAAAAATCATTCATGTTGAAAAAATAAATTTAGACTCAGCTCTAACACTGGCAAATTGAGGTTGAGAAATCTCAGAGAGATTCTCAGGTTTTTGGCTTCTTGTTGCCAAATAGTTGATCATCGTGGTGAACAAAGGCTGAGACAGGCTAGGGAGTGGGTGATAAGCTTACTAATCTTTATTATATGCATATAAGTTTGAGAGAAGAAGTCAACATCCAATTGATCTATTGATAAAACTAGAGTGTTCACTTATCTAGCTCATTTGTCACTCGAAAGAATGGTAAAGTGAAAAGGTCACATGATTTAGAAATACAAAAATCGGGTTCAAATCTTAACTCTCAGCAAACTATTTAGTTAAGTCAATCCCTTTACTGAAACACAGTTTCCTCATCTGCAAAACATAGGTAATAATAATAAAAATAACAATATCTATCTTATCCACTTCTAAAGTTTTGAGGAAACTTAAAAGAGATTATGTAAGTCAGAGGACTTGGCAAAATTCACCAAATGTAGTCCTACAGGGCCTTCTGCATTCTCTAAAAAGATGAAATTATAAACTGTGTACTTTTAATGATTAACAGATTCTAGGCATACTGTGGGATATGGGAAACTTTCCCATAATAAAGATATTTAGTTAACTAAAGTCTTCCTCCTTCATCATGCTCAAAAACAGAGAGTTTTCTAAATTGGGTTTCAAGTAGACTAGAAGAACATATAGTTACAATAAAATTCGTTTCATTTCCTGGGGTTTCATCATCTCAGTATATAACAGGGAAAATGATAAACACTCTTCATTTCCTCACCTGTAAAACGTAGAGATTGGTAGGTGATCTCAAAAAATCTTCCCAGCTCAAAAGTTTTTAGGATGTCTATATTCTTCCAAAGGAGTGATAATTCAAGACCAGGCTTTGCCAGATTACAGTTGGGGCATAGGGAAAGAAATCTATAACCTCTGTAAGTGCACTGTAGTTTTCAACATATTACATTAAAAAAACAAACAAACAGTCTTTGTGGTGAACGTCTTAACAACGAACACACTCTGAGGAGATCCTGAGCCCAATAATCTTCTTATTATAAATTGCAGTTTCCTGCTTAGATTTTTTGGGGATCTATCATCCACAATGTTCAACCACCAACTGTCAATAATCTAACCAACAAATAAGCCAGAGTAAAAAATGTCACTGTGTTTGTTCTTGTCTCAGATGTTACAACTGAACTCAGTACGTTCAAAAATTCCATTTATGTAATTGAGTGTGTGTGTGAGTGTGCGTTTTCTTCATATTAAGGTCTCTGAATTAAGTGAAATTCTTATTAATTGTTTTCAGGCATATAAAATTGCCCAACTGACTCCAAATAGGCAAAATCAAAGCAATCAACTCATTTTATTTTCAACTTTGACCACGTCATAGGAAAGGAACTTATAAATCTAGTCCAAATAAATCTGTTACATATCAGTCCAGAATAATTACCAAGCCCAGCTCAATCCCAGTTCAATTGACCAATCCTTTTATCTCTGTGATGTTTACATAAATCTTATCACAATCATCACTCAGGGTTTGGTTTGAAGGCTGCCAAAAGAATAATAATTTTTTTTAACGGTAAAAACTTCATATTAGCCTCTACTTTTACCAGCTCTGGAGTGCTAAAAAGAACCTTCAGGATACATTACTAGAGGTTGCCTTCTATTTTCTGAATTAAGAACCATTTAACATGTGAAAAGGTCTTCCTACTCTGTTCAGACTACCTCAGAGGTGTGTTTCCCTGTAAACACCCATAGCTACTGCCACATTTTGGCCTGGGAAAAATAAAAGTACTAGGTGTGGCATCTCCAATCCACCAACCCTAGAGAGCATTTTCATTCTTGTAAATTCACAAGTTTGGGCATATTCCTAACGTAAGCCAGATATACTTTGGTATTCATATTTTTCAGATTTTGTAAAGGTAATAAGGATCATATACCAAGTACCATGCAGCATCCCCAGGGAAGTCCGAGGAAACACCCAATGAGTCATAGGATCATGACTCCAGTGAAACATGAATATTCACAATCAGTAGAATAAGTAAAGATTATTAATAGCCTCAAGTCAATTCAGGACAAGTTTTGTCCTCAAATGAATTATGAAAACAAAAACTCACTTTCAATAATTTTTTGGATTTGGAAATTGAGGCACATGAATTGGGGACCTGTAATGGAACTAGGATTTGAGTGTGAGAAGGGAACAAGGGGGGAAAATTCATATTATTTGAGTGTCTTCCTGTCTAGAAAAGAAACTATTTCTCCATTTGCAATAGTTAAAAGAATATTTTGAGGGTTGATCCTCTCTAATTGAGACCTCAGCATCTCACCTTCAAAAGGATCCTTGCAGGGCCTCCCTGGTGGCGCAGTGGTTGGGAGTCCGCCTGCCGATGCAGGGGATACGGGTTCGTGCCCCGGTCTGGGAGGATCCCATATGCCGCGGAGCGGCTGGGCCCGTGAGCCATGGCCGCTGGGCCTGCGCGTCCGGAGCCTGTGCTCCGCAACGGGAGAGGCCACAACAGTGAGAGGCCCACATAACGCAAAAAAGGAAAAAAAAAAAAAAAAAAAGATCCTTGCAAGTAGATAGCATGTGTATGTGTATGTGCTTCCAACATATACTCTACAGTAATTTATTGCTTCCAAACTCCATCCAGTTTCTTTTATGATGTTCACAGTTTCAGAAGACAGTTCTGCTCAGGCCTGAAACAGCAGCCCACCTGGCTCCATTTATCCCCCTTTCATATTAAGGACAATGTAACCCCAAACTTTTATCTTCAAATTTTAAAGATTTCACACAGGCCATTGGGGAAATTTATTGTCGTCTTAAAGAGACTTGTCTTTTTCATTCAGTGTACCCCACTACAAAAACCAGCTCGGTACCTGTTGGCCATCTGGTCTCTGTGTATATACCAGGCCAAAATTTCCAGATTTCCTCCTTTGAGTTTGCTCTGTAGAAGACAAATCCGATTAGGTGAAAAATAATGCTGGAAGACTTACAAGCCATTATTCTGAATGCAAATGACATTTTCTTTAATAAGTGTTCCCAGTCTAAATAAGCTTTGAACTTCAGATCTGCCTGGGTGCTGGGGTTTGTTTGCAATATTCATGTAGCCAACATGACGACACCTTTGGCTGAGACCCAGATATTTTTAATCAGCAAAGCTGTAGTGTATGAAACAGATTCAAATGGCCCTTCCTTTTCCATGTCAGAAATTTCCGGGAACATAACCTAGGGATTCTAGCACAGAGCAAACAAAATTCAACCAAGGTTTATTGTATCATAACAGCCAGTGTCTACTGGTAACTTGAAATCTAGCAGACTCTTGTAACAATAAATAGGGAAGTATTTATTTTTTGAGAATACATAGGGTTATATGACAGTGAGAGGTGGCAAGAGTTTTAGGTTCTGAACAAGCCATGTTAGTAATTTACTAACAATTATCCTTTCCTCCAGATCACTGTTTCTTGTCTCTACCTGTATATCAGTATCACCCAAGAAACTCTTTAAAAAATACTAATGTCTCAATCCACAGCAGAAATTAAACCACAAACTCTAGAGGTGGGTTTCAGAGTCTCTAGTTTTTACGGTTTTCTTGGCAATTCAAACGCGTAGCTGATTTTGATAACAGTTACTCTGATATTCATTCATTCATTCAATTATTCAACAAGTATGTATTGACTACCAATTATGTCCTGGGACTACTCTAAAGACTGGAGATTCAGAAAAAAATGTCCAGAATGGCTGGAGGATGGTCATCAAAGGTCACAACTGATGTTGGACAGAGTGCAGGAGCTGGGTCTTGCAGAACCTTGAAGGACTCTGGATTTTATTCTAGGTGCAATGAAAAGCCATGGAGTGGGAAGGGAGAGGGTTAAGCAGAGGAGTGAAATGATCTGAGTTATATTTTTATTTTTATTTTATTTTATTTTATTTTTTTTTTAATTTTTTTTATTTTTTATTTTTTGCTTTATAACAAATTTAATCAGTTATACATATGTTACTATACATATGTTCCCATATCCCCTCCCTTTTGCATCTCCCTCCCACCCTCCCTATCCCACCCCTCCAGGCGGTCACAAAGCACCAAGCTGATCTCCCTGTGCTATGCGGCTGCTTCCCACTAGCTATCTACCTTACGTTTGGTAGTGTATATATGTCCATGCCGCTCTTTCACTTTGTCACAGCTTACCCTTCCCCCTCCCCATATCCTCAAGTCCATTCTCTAGTAGGTCTGTGTCTGTATTCCTGTCTTACCCCTATGTTCTTCATGACATTTTTTTTTCTTAAATTCCATATAAGCATAGAGTATTTGTCTTTCTCTTTCTGACTTACTTCACTCTGTATGACAGACTCTAGGTCCATCCACCTCATTAGAAATAGCTCAAATTCATTTCTTTTTATGGCTGAGTAATATTCCATTATATATATGTGCCACATCTTCTTTACCCATTCATCCGATGATGGACACTTAGGTTGTTTCCATCTCTGGGCTATTGTAAATAGGACTGCTATGAACATTTTGGTACATGTCTCTTTTTGAATTATGGTTTTCTCAGGGTATATGCCCAGTAGTGGGATTGCTGGGTCATATGGTAGTTCTATTTTTAGTTTTTTAAGGAACCTCCATACTGTTCTCCATAGTGGCTGTACCAATTCACATTCCCACCAGCAGTGCAAGAGTGTTCCTTTTTTCCCACACCCTCTCCAGCATTTATTGTTTGTAGATTTTTTGATGATGGCCATTCTGACTGGTGTGAGATGATATCTCATTGTAGTTTTGATTTGCATTTCTCTAATGAGTAAAGATGTTGAGCATCCTTTCATGTGTTTGTTGGCAGTCTGTATATCTTCTGTGGAGAAATGTCTATTTAGGTCTTCTGCCCATTTTTGGATTGGGTTGTTTGTTTTTTTGTTATTGAGATGCATGAGCTGCTTATAAATTTTGGAGATTAATCCTTTGTCAGTTGCTTCATTTACAAATATTTTCTCCCATTCTGAGGGTTGTCTTTTGGTCTTGTTTATGGTTTCCTTTGCTGTGCAAAAGCTTTTAAGTTTCATTAGGTCCCATGTGTTTATTTTTGTCTTTATTTCCATTTCTCTAGGAGGTGGGTCAAAAAGGATCTTGCTGTGATTTATGTCATAGAGTGTTCTGCCTATGTTTTCCTCTAAGAGTTGGATAGTGTCTGGCCTTACATTTAGGTCTTTAATCCATTTTGAGCTTATTTTTGTGTATGGCATTAAGGAGTGATCTAATCTCATACTTTTACATGTCCCTATCCAGTTTTCCCAGCACCACTTATTGAAGAGACTGTCCTTTCTCCACTGTACATTCCTGCCTCCTTTATCAAAGATAAGGTGACCATATGTCCGTGGGTTTATCTCTGGGCTTTCTATCCTGTTCCATTGATCTATCTTTCTGTTTTTGTGCCAGTACCATACTGTCTTGATTACTGTAGCTTTGTAGTATAGTCTGAAGTCAGGGAGCCTGATTCCTCCAGCTCCATTTTTCATTCTCAAGATTGCTTTGGCTATTCGGGGTCTTTTGTGTTTCCATACAAATTGCGAAATTTTTTGCTCTAGTTCTGTGAAAAATGCCAGGGGTAGTTTGATGGGGATTGCATTGAATCTGTAGATTGCTTTGGGTAGTAGAGTCATTTTCACAATGTTGATTCTTCCAATCCAAGAACATGGTACATCTCTCCATCTATTTGTATCATCTTTAATTTCTTTCATCAGTGTCTTATAATTTTCTGCATACAGGTCTTTTGTCTCCTTAGGTAGGTTTATTCCTAGATATTTTATTCTTTTTGTTGCAATGGTAAATGGGAGTGTGTCCTTCATTTCACTTTCAGCTTTTTCATCATTAATATATAGGAATGCCAGAGATTTCTGTGCATTAATTTTGTATCCTGCAACTTTACCAAATTCATTGATTAGCTATAGTAGTTTTCTGGTAGCATCTTTAGGATTCTCTATGTATAGTATCATGTCATCTGCAAACAGTGACAGCTTTACTTCTTCTTTTCCGATTTGGATTCCTTTTATTTCCTTTTCTTCTCTGATTGCTGTGGCTAAAACTTCCAAAACTAGGTTGAATAAGAGTGGTGAGAGTGGGCAACCTTGTCTTGTTCCTGATCTTAGTGGAAATGGTTTCAGTTTTTCACCATTGAGGACGATGCTGGCTGTGGGTTTGTCATATATGGCCTTTATTATGTTGAGGAAAGTTCCCTCTATGCCTACTTTCTGCAGGGTTTTTATCATAAATCAGTGTTGAATTTTGTCGAAAGCTTTCTCTGCATCTATTGAGATGATCATATGGTTTTTCTCCTTCAATTTGTTAATATGGTGTATCACGTTGATTGATTTGTGTATATTGAAGAATCCTTGCATTCCTGGAATAAACCCCACTTGATCATGGTGTATGATCCTTTTAATGTGCTGTTGGATTCTGTTTGCTAGTATTTTGTTGAGGATTTTTGCATCTATGTTCATCAGTGATATTGGCCTGTAGTGTTCTTTCTTTGTGACATCCGTGTCTGGTTTTGGTATCAAGGTGATGGTGGCCTCGTAGAATGAGTTTGGGAGTGTTCCTCCCTCTGCTATATTTTGGAAGAGTTTGAGAAGAATAGGTGTTAGCTCTTCTCTAAATGCTTGATAGAATTCGCCTGTGAAGCCATCTGGTCCTGGGCTTTTGTTTGTTGGAAGATTTTTTATCACAGTTTCAATTTCAGTGCTTGTGATTGGTCTGTTCATATTTTCTATTTCTTCGTGATTCAGTCTTGGCAGGTTGTGCATTTCTAAGAATTTGTCCATTTCTTCCAGGTTGTCCATTTTATTGGCATAGAGTTGCTTGTAGTAATCTCTCATGATCTTTTGTATTTCTGCAGTGTCAGTTGTTACTTCTCCTTTTTCATTTCTAATTCTATTGATTTGAGTCTTCTCCCTTTTTTTCTTGATGAGTCTGGCTAATGGTTTATCAATTTTGTTTATCTTCTCAAAGAACCAGCTTTTAGTTTTATTGATCTTTGCTATCGTTTCCTTCATTTCTTTTTCATTTATTTCTGATCTGATCTTTATGATTTCTTTCCTTCTGCTAACTTTGGGATGTTTTTGTTCTTCTTTCTCTAATTGCTTTAGGTGCAAGGTTAGGTTGTTTATTCGAGATGTTTCCTGTTTCTTAAGGTGGGATTGTATTGCTATAAACTTCCCTCTTAGAACTGCTTTTGCTGCATTCCATAGGTTTTGGGTCGTCGTGTCTCCATTGTCATTTGTTTCTAGGTATTTTTTAATTTCCCCTTTGATTTCTTCAGTGATCACTTTGTTATTAAGTAGTGTATTGTTTAGCCTCCATGTGTTTGTATTTTTTATAGCTCTTTTCCTGTAATTGATATCTAGTCTCATAGCATTGTGGTCGGAAAAGATACTTGATACAATTTCAATTTTCTTAAATTTACCAAGGCTTGATTTGTGACCCAAGATATGATCTATCCTGGAGAATGTTCCATGAGCACTTGAGAAAAATGTGTATTCTGTTGTTTTTGGATGGAATGTCCTATAAATATCAATTAAGTCCATCTTGTTTAATGTATCATTTAAAGCTTGTGTTTCCTTATTTATTTTCATTTTGGATGATCTGTCCATTGGTGAAAGTGGGGTGTTAAAGTCCCCTACTATGATTGTGTTACTGTCGATTTCCCCTTTTATGGCTGTTAGTATTTGCTTTATGTATTGAGGTGCTCCTATGTTGGGTGCATAAATATTTACAATTGTTATATCTTCTTCTTGGATCGATCCCTTGATCATTATGTAGTGTCCTTCTTTGTCTCTTCTAGTAGTCTTTATTTTAAAGTCTATTTTGTCTGATATGAGAATTGCTACTCCAGCTTTCTTTTGGTTTCCATTTACATGGAATATCTTTTTCCATCCCCTTACTTTCAGTCTGTATGTGTCTCTAGGTCTGAAGTGGGTCTCTTGTAGACAGCATATATATGGGTCTTGTTTTTGTATCCATTTAGCCAATCTGTGTCTTTTGGTGGGAGCATTTAGTCCATTTACATTTAAGGTAATTATCGATATGTATGTTCCTATTCCCATTTTCTTAATTGTTTTGGGTTCGTTATTGTAGGTCTTTTCCTTCTGTTGTGTTTCGTGCCTACAGAAGTTCCTTTAGCATTTGTTGTAAAGCTGGTTTGGTGGTGCTGAACTCTCTCAGCTTTTGCTTGTCTGTAAACGTTTTAATTTCTCCATCAAATCTGAATGAGATCCTTGCTGGGTAGAGTAATCTTGGTTGCAGGTTTTTCTCCTTCATCACTTTAAGTATGTCCTGCCACTCCCTTCTGGCTTGTAGAGTTTCTGCTGAGAGATCAGCTGTTATCCTGATGGGGATTCCCTTGTGTGTTATTTGTTGTTTTTGCCTTGCTGCTTTTAATATGATTTCTTTGTGTTTAATTTTTGACAGTTTGATTAATATGTGTCTTGGTGTATTTCTCCTTGGATTTATTCTGTATGGGACTCTCTGTGCCTCCTGGACTTGATTAACTATTTCCTTTCCCACACTAGGGAAGTTTTCAACTATAATCTCTTCAAATATTTTCTCAGTCCCTTTCTTTTTCTCTTCTTCTTCTGGAACCCCTATAATTCGAATGTTGGTGCGTTTAATGTTGTCCCAGAGGTCTCTGAGAGTGTCCTCTGTTCTTTTCATTCTTTTTTCTTTATTTTGCTGTGCAGCAGTTATTTCCACTATTTTATCTTCCACCTCACTTATCCGTTTTTCTGCCTCAGTTATTCTGCTATTGATCCCATCTAGAGTATTTTTTATTTCATTTATTGTGTTTTTAATCGATGCTTGATTCATCTTTAGTTCTTCTAGGTCCTTATTAACTGTTTCTTGCATTTTGTCTATTCTATTTCCAAGGTTTTGGATCATCTTTACCATCATTATTCTGAATTCTTTTTCAGGTAGACTGCCTATTACCTCTTCATTTGTTAGGTCTGGTGGGTTTTTATCTTGCTCCTTCTCCTGCTGTGTGTTTTTCTGTCTTCTCATTTTGCTTATGTTACTGTGTTTGGGGTCTCCTTTTTGCAGGCTGCAGGTTCGTAGTTCCCGTTGTTTTTGGTGTCTGTCCCCAGTGGCTAAGGTTGGTTTAGTGGGTTGTGTAGGCTTCCTGGTGGAGGGGACTACTGCCTGTGTTCTGGTGGATGAGGCTGGATCTTGTCTTTCTGTTGGGCAGGTCCACGTCTGGTGGTGTGTTTTGGGGTGTCTGTGTGGACTTTTTATGATTTTAGGCCACCTCTCTGCTAATGGGTGGCGTCGTGTTCCTGTCTTGCTAGTTGTTTGGCATAGGGTGTCCAGCACTGTAGCTTGCTGGTCGTTGAGTGAAGCTGGGTGTTGATATTGAGATGAAGATCTCTGGAAGATATTCGCCATTTGATATTATGTGGAGCTGGGAGGTCTCTTGTGGACCAGTGTCCTGAAGTTGGCTCTCCCACCTCAGAGGCACAGCACTGACTCCTGGCTCCTCAATTTGGGATGATTTGTTGTCTATTCATGTATTCCACAGATGCAGGGTACATGGAGTTGATTGTGGAGCTTTAATCCGCTGCTTCTGAGGCTGCTGGGAGAGGTTTCCCTTTCTCTTCTTTGTTCTCACAGCTCCTGGGTCTCAGCTTTGGATTTGGCCCCGCCTCTGCGCGTAGGTCGCCGGAGGGCATCTGTTCTTCGCTCAGACAGGACAGGGTTAAAGGAGCAGCCTCTTCGGGGATTCTGGCTCACTCAGGCCGGGCGGGAGGGAGGGGCACGGAGTGCGGGGCGAGCCTGCAGCGGCAGAGGTCGGCGTGACGCTGCACCAGCCCGAGGCGCGCCGTGCGTTCTCCCAGGGAAGCCGCCCCTGGATCCCGGGACCCCGGCAGTGGCGGGCTGCACAGGCTCCCGGAAGGGCGGTGTGGACAGTGACCTGCGCTCGCACACAGGCTTCTTGGCGGCGGCAGCAGCAGCCCCAGCGTCTCACGCCCGTCACTGGGCTCCGCGCTTTCAGTCGTGACTCGCACCCGTCTGTGGAGCCCCTTTAAGCAGCGCTCTTAATCCCCTCTCCTCACGCACCAGGAAACCAAGAGGGAAGAAAAAGTCTCTTGCCTCTTCGGCAGCTCCAGAGTTTTCCCGGACTCCCTGCCGGCTAGCTGTGGCACATTAGCCCCCTTCAGGCTGAGTTCTCGCCGCCAGCCCCAGTCCTCTCACTGCGCTCTGACCGAAGCCCGAGCCTCAGCTTCCAGCGCCGCCCGCCCCGGCGGGGGAGCAGAGAAGCCCCTCGGGCTGCTGAGTGCCGCTCGGCACCGCTCCTCTGTGCGGGAATCTCTCCGCTTTGCCCAACCCAGGTATGTGGGGAGTTTCTTGCCTTTTGGGAGGTCTGGGGTCTTCTGCCAGCGTTCAGTAGGTGTTCTGTAGGAGTTGTTCCACGTGTAGCTGTATTTCTGGTGTATCCGTGGGGAGGAAGGTGATCTCCGCGTCTTACTCTTCCGCCATCTTACCCGGAAGTTCTGAGTTATATTTTTAAAAGATTATTTTGACTGTCTCCTTGGAGAATATCATTAAAATGAAATCAAGTCCAAGGATAGAACAAACCATCAGTTTGGGGAACAAAACAATAGAAACTATTGGACACCTGCTTTTATTACTGGTTTTGTCTTAGACCAACTGAGTGGTATGCCTGCTGTTTTATAGTCATCATTCCTCTGGGCCACGTTTGGATAAATTACTCCAGCACCAGTGCACTTAGTGTGCTTCCAGTGTTCAGAGGAGACTGCATATGACTTCCTCAGCTACTAGATAGAACTCACCTTCCGAGCACAGCACACATTTCTCATCTTGATTGTGCATGACTGACTGCTTCCCAGCCGAGGCATTCTCTCAGTAATAGGAGGATAAAAAGAATCTAAGTGATGACTCTTCCCAGCTGAGGCTTTATATGCTCATAACCTAACATCTTCTCTTTGCCAAATATTGTTCAGATTATATGTTCCTTAAATGATGTCACGGACAGCATCATCTTTCTAACCTTTGCAAAATGGAATTAAATATTTACTCCATTATATCCTTAAAAGCACTTTAAACTTTAATTATTTTTTAAAAAATGTTTAAGACATGTATTATTGTGATTATAAGAAGAGTAAGCCTCCAGCCTAGCTTGATTCTGTTTTTATCCTAATTACACTTTAGAATGACAATTAAATAAGATATCTAGGCAAACTAATTTTAGTTGGCTGCCCAGTGAGTATACATTTACTTACATTTATCTACTATGTTTATTAGTCATTAACTTATGATTTAACTTATGAATAAGTAAGTAGAAAGCCAGTATGTTACTTAAGCAATGTGGGCATGTCCTCCAGCCCCAAAATACCTCCTTTTAAGCATGGTGCCAAATATACGAGACATTCATTTGTTCGGATCTCAGTCAAGTATTCATTTCATTTTGTAGAGCCCTCAGCTTTATTTTCTAACACCTTAAAAGATAAAGAATAGCAGGCAATTAAAAGCAAAAAATGCACATGAGGCTGAAACATCAGTCATAGGCTCTAAGTGTAGGAGGAGCAATGGAAAAAAGGCTCTAAGGGTAGGAGGAGCAATGGAAAAAAGGGCATTGAAGAAAGCTTTCTGAAAGAGAATGTAGAACAGTACAAAAGAATGATATTTCTGACTTCACAGTTATGTCCAAGATGATCCCTATAGTCCTAGATTTCCGTTGTGAGTCAGAGCATAATGTTTCAATTCTTAAAAATATTAGCTTTTCTTTTCATCTGACGCCACCCATTGATAAGATTACTAAGGGAATAAATGGAATTATTCTTATTTCCTGAGCTCTTTATCCCCTCTCAAAGGGTCAAGTTCCTAGAGGATGGTAATAAATGAACCGTGATAGAGCAGTTTGTGGAAATTTTTACTTGACCTGTAACTTAGCTTTATAAATAATTCTAAACAGCCATAAAATGACTATGCTTGAAAGATAATTGCTCGTTGAGGTAGCAGAAAAACTCTCTCCATGCAATTCAGCAAGAATATAATATCCAGGACTTCCCTGGTGGTGCAGTGGTTAAGAATCCGCCTGCCAAGGCAGGGGATACGGGTTCAAGCCCTGGTGCGGGAAGATCCCACATGCTGCGGAGCAACTAAGCCCGTGCACCACAACTACTGAGCCTGCGCTCTAGAGCCCACAAGCCACAACTACTGAAGCCTGTGCGCCTAGAGCCGGTGCTCTGCAACAAGAGAAGCCACCGCAGTGAGAAGCCTGCTCACCGCAGCAAAGAGTAGCCTCCGCTCGCCGCAACTAGAGAAAGCCTGCGTGCAGCAACAAAGACCCAACACAAACAAAAATTAATTAATTTTTTAAAAAAGAATATAATATCCAAAAAAAGACTCTCATTTAAAATTATGTTTTCTAGCTATTGTTTTTGTACTTTGATAATTATATAACTTTATTTTTAGAAAGTATACATTTTACATATTTTAAAGGAAGAGGAAAAAATACTTTACTGTTCCAGGATTTTTTTTTTTTTCTTCTTTTGCAGTACGCAGGCCTCTTACCGTTGTGGCCTCTCCCATTGCAGAACACAGGCTCCGGACACACAGGCTCAGCGGCCATGGCTCATGGGCCCAGCCGCTCCACAGCATGTGGGATCTTCCCGAACCAGGGCACGAACCCGTGTCGCCTGCATTGGCAGGTGGACTCTCAACCACTGCGCCACCAGGGAAGCCCAGGATACAGTTTTATCTTTTATCAAATGCTGTCCAGTTGCTCCAACATAATTTACTAAAACTCATATTTCCCCATAGTGATTTGAGATGCCACCTTTACCATAAACTAAATAGCCAGATGCACTCTGGTTTATTTATGGAATTCCTATTCTATTTATATCATAATATCAAGTGCTTTAATTATTACTCTTCATTTTCCTGCATAGCTATTTTTGCATATATTTTAGACTATCTAGCTCCAGAAGAAAATGCTTTTTGATATTCATATTCAGGTTACATTAAATGTGTATATAAATGAGATAATTGACATAATTATGATATTGAGTCTTCTAGTCAAAGAACAAGAGTTGAAGAGGCTGTCTTTTCTCCATTGTATATTCTTGCCTCTTTATCAAAGATAAGGTGACCACATGTGTGTGGGTTTATTTCTGGGCTTTTTATCCTGTTCCACTGATCTATTTTCCTATTTTTGTGACAGTACCATACTGTCTTGATTACTGTAGCTCTGTAGTATCGTCTGAAGTCCAGGAGCCTGATTCCTCCTGCTCCATTTTTCTTCCTCAAGATTGCTTTGGCTATTCAGGGTCTTTTGTGTTTCCAGACAAATTGTTAAATTTTTTGTTCTAGTTCTGTAAAAAATGCCATTGGTTGTTTGATAGGGATAGCCTGAATCTGTAGATTGCTTTGGGTAGTACAGTCATTTTCCCAATGTTGATTCTTCCAATCCAAGAACATGGTATATCTCTCCCTCTGTTTGTATCATCTTTAATTTCTTTCATCAGTGTCTTACAATTTTCTGTATACAGGTTTTTGTCTCCTTAGGTAGGTTTATTCCTAGGTGTTTTATTCTTTTTGTTGCAGTGGTAAATGGGAGTGTTTCCTTAATTTCTCTTTCAGATTTTTCATCATCACTGTGTAGGAATGCAAGAGATTTCTGTGCATTAATTTTGTATCCTGCTACTTTTCCAAATTCGTTGATTAGCTCTAGTAGTTTTCTGGTAGCATCTTTAGGATTCTCTATGTATAATATCATGCACCTGCAAACAGTGACAGTTTTACTTCTTCTTTTCTGATTTGGATTACTTTTATTTCTTTTTCTTCTCTGATTGCCATGGCTAAAACTTCCAAAACTATGTTGAATAAGAGTGGTGAGAGTGGGCAACCTTGTCTCTTTCCTGATCTTAGAGGAAATGCTTTCAGTTTTTCACCATTGAGAATGATGTTGGCTGTGGGTTTGTCATATATAGCCTTTATTATGTTGAGGTAGTCTCCCTCTATGCCTACTTTCTGGAGAGTTCTTATCATAAATGGCTGTTGAATTCTGTCAAAAGTTTTTCTGCATCTATTGAGATGATCATATGGTTTTTCTCCTTCAATTTGCTAATATGGTGTATCCATTGATTGATTTGTGTATATTGAAGAATCCTTATATTCCTGGGCTAAACCCCAGTTGATCATGGTGTATGATCCTTTTAATGTGCTGTTGGATTCTGTTCGCGAGTATGTTGTTGAGGATTTCTGCATCTATATTCATCAGTGATATTGACCTATAGTTTTTTTGTGACATCTTTGTCTGGTTTTTATCAGGGTGATGGTGGCCTCGTAAAATGTGTTTGGGTGTGTTACTCCCTCTGCTATATTTTGGAAGAGTTTGAGAAGGATAGGGGTTAACTCGTCTCTAAATGTTTGATAGAATTCGCCTGTGAAGCCATCTTGTCCTGGACTTTTGTTTGTTGGAAGATTTTTAATCACAGTTTCAATTTCAGTGCTTGTGATTGGTCTGTTTATGTTTTCTATTTCTTCCTGGTTGAGTCTAGGAAGGCTGTACTTTCCTAAGAATTTGTCCATTTCTTCCAGGTTGTCCATTTTACTGGCATAGAGTTGCTTGTAGTAATCTCTCATGATCCTTTGTATTTCTGCAGTGTCAGTTGTTACTTCTCCCTTTTCATTTCTAATTCTATTGATTTGAGTCTTCTCGCTTTTTTTCTTGATGAGTCTGGCTAGTGGTTTATCAATTTTGTTTATCTTCTCAAAGAACCAGCTTTTAGTTGTACTGATCTTTGCTATTGTTTCCTTCAGTTCTTTTTCATTTATTTCTGATCTGATCTTTATGATATCTTTCCTTCTGCTAACTTTGGGTTTTCTTTGTTCTTCTGTCTCTAATTGCTTTAGGTGTATGGTTAGGTTGTTTGAGATGTTTCTTGTTTCTTGAGGTAGGATTGTATTGCTATAAACTTCCCTTTTCAAACTGCTTTTGCTGCATCCCATAGTTGGTTTTTTTTGGGGGGGGTATGCAGGCCTCTCACCATTGTGGCCTCTCCTGTTGTGGAGCACAGGCTCTGGACGCACAGGCTCAGCGGCCATGGCTCACAGACCCAGCCGCTCCACGACATGTGGGACCCTCCCAGACCAGGGCATGAACCTGTGTCCCCTGCATTGGCAGGTGGACTCTCAACCACTGCGCCACCAGGGAAGCCCCATCCCATAGACTTTGGATCATCGTGTTTTCACTGTCATTTTTTTCTAGGTAGGTTTTGATTTCCTCTTTGATTTCTTCAGTGATCTCTTGGTTATTTAGTAGTGTATTGTTTAGCCTCCATGTGTTTGTATTTTTACAGATTTTTTTCTGTAATTGATATGTAGTCTCATAGTGTTGTGGTTGGAAATGATACTTGATACTATTTCAATTTTCTTAAATTTACCAAGGCTTGATTTGTGACCCAAGGTATGGTCTATCCTGGAGAATGTTCTATGAGCACTTGAGAAGAAAGTTTATTCTGTTGTTTTTGGATGGAATTTCCTTAAATATCAATTAAGTCCATCTTGTTTAATGTGTCATTTAAAGCTTGTGTTTCCTTATTTATTTTCATTTTGCATGATCTGTTCATTTGTGAAAGTGAGGTGTTAAATTTCCCTACTATTATTGTGTTACTGTTGATTTCCCCTTTCTTAAAATAATTAATTAATTAAAATTCTTTTTTTTTTGGCTGCATTGGGTCTTCATTGCAGCATGCAGGCTTTCTCTAGTTGCAGCGAGCAGGGGCTACTCTTTGTTGCAGTGCACGGGCTTCTCATTGCAGTGGCTTGCTTCTCTTGTTGCAGAGCGTGTGCTCTAGGCATGCAGGCTTCAGTAGTTGTGGCACAAGGGCTCTAGAGCACAGGCTCAGTAGTTGTGGCACACTGGCTTAGCTCCTCCGCGGCATGTGGGATCTTCCCAGAGCAGGGATCGAACCCACGTCCCCTGCATTGGCAGGTGGATTCTTAAGCACTGTGCGACCAGGGAAGTCCCTCAATTTCCCCTTTTATGGCTGGTAGCATTTGCCTTATGTATTAAGGTGCTCCTATGTTAGGTGCATAAATATTTACAATTGTTATATCTTCTTCTTGGATTGATCCCTCGATCATTATGTAGTGTCCTTCTTTTCTCTTGTAATAGTCTTTATTTTAAAGTCTATTTTGTCTGATATGAGAATTGCTACTCCAGCTTTCTTTTGATTTTCATTTGCATAGAATATCTTTTTCCATCCCCTCACTTTCAGTCTGTATGTGTCCCTAGGTCTGAAGTGGGTCTCTTGTAGACAGCATATATATGGGTCTTGTTTTTGTATCCATTCAGCCAGTTTATGTCTTTTGGTTGGAGCATTTAATCCATTTACCTTTAAGGTAATTAGCAATATGTAGGTTCCTATTATCATTTTCTTAATGGTTTTGGACTTATTATTGTAGGTCTTTTCCTTCTCTTGTGTGTCCTGCCTAGAGAAGTTCCTTTAGCATTTGTTGTAAAGCTGGTTTGGTGGTGCTGAATTCTCTTGGCTTTTGCTTGTCTGTAAAGGTTTTAGTTTCTCCATCAAATCTGAATGAGATCCTTGCTGGGTAGAGTAATCTTGGTTGTAGGTTTTTTCCCTTTCCTCACTTTAAATATGTCTTGCCACTCCCTTCTGGCTTGCAGAGTTTCTGCTGAAAGATCAGATGTTAACCTTATGGGGATTCCCTTGTATGTTATTTGTTGCTTTTCCCTTGCTGCTTTTAATATTTTTTCTTTGTATTTAATTTTTGATAGTTTGATTAATATGTGTCTTGGCATGTTTCTCCTTGGATTTACCCTGTATAGGACTCTCTGCACTTCCTGGATCTGATTGACTATTTCCTTTCCCATATTAGGGAAGTTTTCAACTATAATCTCAAATATTTTCTCAGACCCTTTCTTTTTCTCTTCCTCTTCTGGGACCCCTATAATTCAAATGTTGGTGTGTTTAATGTTACCCCAGAGGTCTCTGAGACTGTCCTCAATTCTTGTCATTCTTTTTTCTTTATTCTTCTCTGCAGTAGTTATTTCCACTATTTTATCTTCCAGGTCACTTATCTGCTCTTCTGCCCCAGTTATTCTGCTATTGATTCCTTCTAGAGAACTTTAAATTTCATTGGTTGTGTTGTTCATCATTGTTTGTTTGCTCTTTAGTTCTTCTAGGTCTTTGTTAAATGTTTCTTGTATTTTCTCCATTCTATTTCCAAGATTTTGGATCCTTTACTATCGTTACTCTGAATTCTTTTTTAGGTAGACTGCCTATTTCCTCTTCATTTGTTTGGTGTGAGGCGTTTTTACCTTGCTCCTTCATCTGCTGCATATTTCTCTGTCTTCTCATTTTGTTTTAGTTACTGGGTTTGGGGTCTCCTTTTCGCAGGCTGCACATTTGTAGTTCCCATTGTTTTTGGTGTCTTCCCCCAGTGGGTGAGGTTGGTTCAGTGGCTTGTGTAGGCTTCCTGGTGGAGGGGACTGGTGCTTGTGTTCTGGTAGGTGGGGCTGGATCTTGTCTTTCTGGTGGGCAGGGCCATGTCTGACAGTGTGTTTTGGGGTGTCTGTAAACTTAGTATGATTTTAGGCAGCCTCGCTGCTAATAAGTGGGGTTGTGTTTCTGTCTTGGTAGTTGTTTGGCATGAGGCATCCAGCACTGGAGCTTGCTGGCCTTTGGGTGGAGCTGGGTCTTAGTGCTGAGATGGAGACCTCTGGGAGAGCTCTTGCTGACTGGAATGCGGGGCAAGCCTGCGGTGGCAGAGGCCCACGTGAGATTGCAACAGCCTGAGGCGTGCCGTGTGTTCTCCCAGGGAAGTTGTCCCTGGATTACGGGGCCCTGGCAGTGGCGGGCTGCACAGGCTCCCGGGAGGGGAGGTGTGGATAGTGACCTGTGCTCACACACAGGCTTCTTGGTGGCGGAAGCAGCAGCCTTAGCGTCTCATGCCTGCCTCTGGGGTCCGCGCTGATAGCCGCAGCTCACTCCCATCTCTGGAGCTCCTTTAAGTGGTGCTTTTAATCCCCTCTCCTCGCACACCAGGAAACAAAGAGGTAAGAAAAAGTCTCTTGCCTCTTCGGCAGCTCCAGACATTTTCCCGGACTCCCTCCCGGCCAGCCGTGGTGCACTAACCCCTTCAGGCTGTGTTCATGCCACCAACCCCAGTCCTCTCCCTGGTATCCGACCTCCGAGGCCCGAGCCTCAGCTCCCAGCCCCCGCCCACCCCGGCGGGTGAGCAGACAAGCCTCTGGGGCTGGTGAGTGCTGGTCGACACCGATCCTCTGTGCGGGAATCTCCCTGCTTTGCCCTCCACACCCCCGTTGCTGTGCTCTCCTTCACGGCTCCGAAGCTTTCCCCCTCCACCACCCGCAGTCTCCGCCCGTGAAGGGGCTTCCTAGTGTGTGGGAACCTTGCCTTCTTCATGGATCCCTCCCACTGGTGCAGGTCCCGTCCCTATCATTTTGTCTCTGTTTTTTGTTTTTTCTTTTGCCCTACCCAGGTACGTGGGGAGTGTCTTACCTTTTGGGAGGTCTGAGGTCTTCTGCCAGCATTCAGTAGGTGTTCTGTAGGAGTTGTTCCACATGTAGACGTATTTCTGATGTATTTGTGCGGAGGAAGGTGATATCCAGGTCTTACTCTTCCGCCATCTTGAAGGTCCCCCTATCAAATAATGCAAATTTAAAATAAATATTCTTTCAACTTATACAGTGCTGTATGTCAATTATATCTTTAATAAAACTGGAAATAAAGAATCTAAGCCTAAAAAAATAAAAATTAAAAATAAATATTCTTTCAAATGGGCATTGTTAGGGAGCTCTTCTTCCCCATATCTGATATTTCTTCCATATTCAGGGAGCTCTGTTAGTTTAACTCTGGAAGGCTCTCTTCATGCCCTTCTCAGCCCCTCTTCAACACCAAACTGTCCTAGGGGCCTCCCCTCCCCAGGGGAGGTAGAGGGATTCATCTGATGGTAAATTGGAGATGAATAAACTGGGCTTAATTCCTCCTTTTCCCCTTTGGAAGCCAGCAAGTGTCTCAGATAGCTCACTTCATGGCCGAATTTTATAGTTTGTGAAGTGTTATCTCAAGCCCAACTTTTGGTGTATGTGCTTTGACACAGAAATAAAACAGAGTAGAATTTATAAACCCAAATAACACGTTGAGTATTCTTGCAGGGCTTGGATTAATGGACAATCGACTTGAATGTGTGGGGAGGGAATGACCCTTTGGCAGATCATAAAGCCTGACTTACACTGTGCCAAGAGGGGGTTTACCATGGTGTGATTGGAATTTAACTGCTGCAACTTGACCTTGGCAGGTGATTCCTACTTTTGGCAATTTTGTCCACAGGCTAGTGGCTGTTTCATAGAGGCAGAACTGTGCACATGGGTGGATTCATGCAAGTCTTTGGACCATGTAGGCCACAGCAAAGGCATGGGGGTGGGAGACCTGGGGTGGGTTGAAGAGGTGCAGTTCTAATCTCAGGAAAAATGTGTGCCATTAGCCCACCCTAAGCCAAATGCTGGAGGGTTTATAACACAGGCTGTTGCATTTTACTCCACAGGCACACCTGAGGCAGAGACTCAAGTCTAAAAGACAGTCATTCCACATTAGACAGTAGAAGAAAGAATAATGTTTGCTGCTTTCAATGCAAGACTCTTGAGTCCCTTCCATGCTCCAGAACACTGGGGAGATAATAGCTATGAATTCTCAGAGCCAGTCTTTACGAAGGCAGAACTTGATCAGCTGCCCCAAATTCACTCTGAAATAAGGATGAGATGGAATCTATGGAAGGCCTAATATTGAATTTATGAAGTTTGTCCATAGGCTCAAAAGTAGAAAATATTTAAGAATTTTTGGGTGTGTTTTAAGATGATCCCGTTATTGTAGGTGGCATGCAGGTGCTCTGAGGGAACATGTTTGAGAAAATTTATGAAGTTCAACATACCAAAAATAGGTACTATGGAGCAGAAACTGGTTCTCACTGGACTCCTCTAAGCACATGGTTCTCAACTGCACAGCACATATAATCATCAATTAATTCAAAATCTCTAGGGATAGGAACCAGGCATTGGTATTGAGCTATCAACTTGGAATAAAGTATGTAAAGTGCCTAGCCTTGAACCTGGCAAATAGCTGGCATCTTCTAAATAGATATTGGTGCCTGCCCCAATTTCCTCCTCTACACAATGTGGTCTTTCCTTTTCCTAGGATGACTGGGTAAATTACCCAAAGAATTTAAATGGTCTTACCAACATTTTTTTCACAACAGGTAATCCAACACTGCAGTTTAAATCCAGCCATCTCAGAAAAGCTTATTTGAACAGTTATTTTTCTTTGGAGACTTAGTAGTCTCATAATCCCAACATTGTTCCTTCTTTTTCCTCTTCCTTGAACTAAAAAATACAAGTTTCTCAGTTCTCTAACCAGGACACACATTACTACCAACCATAAAGATATAGGATAATTACATATAAGAGTAATCTGAGCAGTAGGGAAATAGAATTTCTGCTTTATATGTTTCAAATATATGCTGTTTCCAAGATATTTTTAGACTTTTTATGGCTGGATTCTTCCCAGGAAAGTTGGTTCTTCCATCAGAAATTTGCTCTATCTAAGGATTTTCAGATCTTTGGAAAGTACTTTCCAAAGTCCAGAACTTTAAACCACTGAGGGATAATTAATGAGGATAAAAAAGGTATTGGGGGTTTAGCCAGCATCGCACAAAGCCAGGCCCACAGCCTGACAGCTCCAGCTGCCAGACCCATGAGACTTTGCTTTTCCCAGGTCAACAAGGATTCACCGCATCCTAATGTCATTATACACATTTGATATTCATTTTATTTCTGAGTACTTATTGGGCTTAGTTTTCTTGACTTAACTGTCTCAAGGTTAAGATTTTTTTTTTTGGTTATTAGAAAAAAGAGGTCCGATTGCCAGTTATGATGGCTTCCAGTTATGAACTTATTAATGATTTCTTGCATGTCTATAACATTCCTGACCATTTCCATTTCAAATTTTGCCATGACCCTTAACCTGTTTTCCAAAATCACAATTTCTGCAGAGAACAACATGTTTTGTTGGAATCACTTGAAATAATGTCACAAATTACTCTTGGAGATATCGTGAGCCAGGTGCAATGTCATGTTTGCCTCGTTTAGTTATTGCTCTTGGCTTTGCCGCAACTGATGCTCAGATTGTATTAAATAGACATGACTTATTCGGGTCTCACCTTACTGGCAAAGCTGACTGAGCTTTCTCTCCACTTGATGTGTGCTGTTTAACATCACGATGATTCCTGGATTACATCCCTTTTCATTTACTGTCTGTCATTCCATGCGGCTCACTTCCTGGCTCATTATTCCTTCTCTGTCTTTTTGTTCCATAACTTAACATGATCGCTGGATAGCAGTCTTGGAAAGAGAGTCTGAGCAGATTTATCATTCTGTGGAGGAGCTGGTGTCAAAATCCATTTCAAAAATTCAGATCTTTGAAGATGAATTCCTTGATGGCCCCAAACTTTCTTTGAAGTATAAAGAAGCTGCATAATCAAAACCAAAACTCGATAAGTGAGTATTGAAATGCTAATGCTAGGTCTACTTATTCTTATAATGATGGTGATATTACAGCTACTAACATTTATTATGTACTAATTGTAGTATATGTTCTAAATATTTTGCATGCATTGATTGCCTCATTTAATCTCACAACAGCCCTATAGAGATTTCTTTTCATCCTTGGTTCTCAGGTGAGGTACAGAGAAAGTAAGTAATAGGTCCAAGATCACTCAATGACTAGATAGTGAAGCCATGATTGGAACTTGAACAAATCTGATTCCAGATTCTATAGCTCTTAACCACCACCTAGTGTAATAGAAAGAGGAGATCAAAGTGGTACTAAACAAACTCTTCTCAGGAAAAAGGACAGGATATTTTCATCTTCAGGTATCTTTTGGAGTCAAGTTAATTGGTTGTAAGTCATAGGACCTGTCAACTTTCATTTATGGATATGGCAATTTTAATGTCTTTAAAAATGCAAGCACTATTTCTTATTCTTTCATTTAATAAACATTGGTTGGATAAGCATCTGCCAGAAGTTACCATACTATGTGTGGGTAGTACATAAAGTTAAAAAAGACACATTTCTTGCCTCAATTGTTCCCAAAAAGACAAAAGCAGCAGGCATGAAAACAAAGGCTTGAAATACAGAGTGATACATGTTATGATGGGGGTTTGCATAAAGCATAAGGCTGAAGGAAAGGAGACCACTCAATTTGGGTTTATGGCAATATGTCAACATACTCTGATGTTCAGGTATTACCCTCAGCTATTTAGCTACTCTGGAAAGAATCTAAAACTGTTTCTTTAACAAATCAGCTTTTTTCCAAGAGATATACTACAGTGTTGTGTTTTAAGAATGTAAGCTGTGGAGTCAGGGTAGTTGAATTTGAATCCTGGTTCCATGAATTTTGGGCAACTTACTAAACCTCCCTGTGGCTCAGTTTCCTTATCTATAAAATGAGGATAATAATTTTAATAATGGAATTGTTGTGAGAATTGAATGAGTTAATACATGTGAATTCCTTAGAGCATTACCTGACATATAACACATATACTACTATATGTATTAAATATTTTTACTATAAATAAAAATATTGGTAATCTATGAAAAATCTTTATAAACTAAGAATGGATAACTTTCTTCAAATGGACCAGGTATTATTAATGAGCCTCTAATATATTCTAGGTACCTTGCCAGGGTCTGGGGAACAAATTCAATTTAGGGGCTCAGGAATACTCAAGAAGCTTATAATAAAATGGAGGCAACAAAAAAACTAGGCAAAATACATTAGAATAAGTGATATTTGAATATAAAGTGCTATGGGAAAATGCAGATGAATGGGAAAAATTAATTCAGTCCTGATGGATCCAGAAAAGCTTCACTGACTTTTGAGCCAGACCTTGAAGGAATCCAACCAAATGATTACCAAGGTCATTCGTGGCATAGGGAGCAGCATGGAAAAGATATGAAGAGATAACAGAAGAAAAGAAAGTTGAAGGCTCATGAGGTGCTACTGGAGCAGTGTCTGGAGTTGAGCCGGAAGAGGGGGATTAGTTCTTACTAAGAGCCTTGTAGTCAATTCCAAACTTGTGAGCGAGTAATATAAAATGATAACATCTGCATTTTGGAAATATCATTCCTCTGGCACAACGGGCAATGGATTTGAAGACAGTATAAAGTAGAAAAACTCATCAAGAGATTGTTGCAATGAGCTTAGAGAGAAGTGATGATGACCTGAACCAGGTCCATGGCTAAGGGAAGAGGAGGAAAGAAGATACAATAGAAGTATCAACAAGGCAGAGTGACAAACTAGACATGGTAGATAAAGAGATGTACTGTAGGATGTTTAGCAGCATCCCTGGCTTCCGCCCACTAGATACCAGTACCACTTCCCCTCTACCCCAGCTGTGACCACCCTTCAGACATTGTCAAATATCCCCTGAGGAGCAAATGGCCTCAGGTAAGAACAGCTGCTCTAAAGTCCTCTCTATCTCTAAATTGCTTTGAATATTCATCAAAGCAGAAAGAATCCAGGAAACTTCATAGAATTTCACATGAAAATTTTAAATCTTAGTTATACTTTCCACAATTTTCATACCCTTTAATCAAAAAGTTCAACACCTGCCAATTGCTATGTCAGTCTTCCCGGTCTGCTTAGTCCAATCCTTGCCTATCTCAGCTTTGCTTCGCATCAGAGGAAACTGCCTTTCCCAGGCTCCCTTGCTTTCTGGCGTCCAGGTGAGGTCAGCCAGTGGAAGGCACTGTCAGAAGATTGGAGAGGGGAAGAAGGAAGAAACCATGGCACGTCTCCCTTTCTCTGTTCTGACAGTAGCCACTGAGTCACCTTCATGGCTTCTATTCCTGCTAGACAGTCCTTCTTCTGTGTCTCTGCCATGGTTCCATCTTCCACCAGGTGGCCTTAGATCCTGGGATCTGGTAACATTTTCTCTGTCCCTCCAGGCCTACAAGTGGTAGCAACTTCCTACTGTTGCTAGTCTCTGGTTTACCTTGCCATCGCATTTGACTTCTTACTTCTTCCATCACCTACCTGTGCAAGCAGTTGCTACAAACTAAACTGTGTCCCCCCTGTACCCCAAATTCATATGTTTGGGCCCTAACCCTCAGTGTGGCTGTATTTGGACTAAGGAAGTAATTAAGGTTAAATGAGGTCAAAGGGTGAAGCCCAGATCTGACAGGATTGCTGTACTTTTAAGATGAGACACTAGAGAGCTCACTCTCTCTCCCTGTCATGTGAGAACGAAGCAAGCAGGTGGCTGTCTGCGAGCTAGGAAGAGAGCTCTCACCAGGAACTGAATCTGCCCCGATCTTGGACTCCCAGCCTCCAGAACTGTGAGAAGATTCATTTCTGTTGTTCGAGCCACCAGTCTGTCATATTTTATTACAGCAGCCTGAGCTAACTGAAACAGCAGTTCCCTGTGTTATATTTCCATTACTTGTAATGGCTAGAGAGGTTTTGTTTCTCTGCCAACCCTGACTGACACAGTTCTTTACATCATTGATACCATAAAATATTTACCATGAACTATCTTAATATATGCCTGACTATGCAAAAGCCATGTTCATATTCATTTCCTAATCTATTTCTTCCAAAAACTCTGTAAGGTAGGGCAAAATGATACAACATAAGGAGCACAAGTTTTGAGTCACTTGACTCAGTCACAACTCCTCTACTTACCAGCCGCATGACCCAAGGAAAGGTAGTTAATCTCATTAGACCCTGGTAGCCTTCTCTATTAAATGGGTCTAATAATAGTACTAACCTAAGAGGGTTGTTCTGGATTAAATGAGTTACTCTATGCAATGTACTTACAACATTTTTAGGCATATAGTAAGCTCTCAATAAATCTAAATATTATTTTTAGCTACAATTTATTGAGTGCCTGTTATGTGCCAAGGCCTGGGATAGGTACTAGGGACATAAAGACAAATAAGAAACAATCGATGTCTTCAAGGAGTTGCAGTATACTCACAGAGGCAAACACATAAACAGGTAATCATAATAAAATATGGCACGTTTATTAACAGATATATTCTGGGAAAGCCAAATAGAGCACAATCCACAGACAGGGTTTGAGAGGCAACTGTCAATGTTTGAATCCCAGTTCTGCCAATTACTTATGGTTTGGCTCTGGGCAAATTACCTAACTCCTCTAAGCCTCTATTTTCTCACTTACAAAACGAGGTTAGTAGTAGTATCTACGGCATATGGATGTGGTGAGAAGAAACAGATAATACAAGTAGTTTCTGGTATAGTTCCTGGAAGATGGCATGCTCAGAAAAGGATAGTTATATTTGTCATGAATAGGGAGTGGAGAATTGGGTTGCCTAACCTAGCCCAGGGCTCCCCCAAGTCCTTGCTCCTCACTGGCTCCTCTGATCTATTTCATCTACTTCCTCTTCCTCCTCAGAAGAGGCGGCTGAGTCTATCACACTTTTCTACTATGAGTATAGATTAATATAGCCACTTATAAAATTTCTCTACAGACTCTATGAAATCTAATTACAGTATGTATATGTATACAAAGTAGTTCCACTCCTGCATGTCTCTAGAAATGAGTACATATGTGTACCGAAAGACGTAAAAGAATGTTTATAGCAGCTTTGCTCACAATAGCACCAAACTGGAAGCAAACCCAATGCCCATCAACAAGAGGATGGATAAATACACTGTGATATATTCATATAGCATGGGATACTACATAGCAATGAGAATAAACTTAAGTGACACAAAGCAATACAGATGAATCTCACAGACAACATGTTGAGTGAAAGAAGCTAGAGTGCAGACTTTACTTTCTATTTATAGAAAGTTCAAGAAGGAGTAAAACAAATCTATGGTCATAGAAATCAGAAGAATTGTTACCTTTGGGGAGGTATTTGCTGAGAAGGGCAGTGGTGTACTGGTAAATGTTTCACAACCAGCACTCCGAAAAAAGCCCTGATTTTATAGAATTTGCCTATTTCTATGATGTAAATACTTAAATACCCCCAGTGTGGTGGATTTCAACTTACCAACTTGATGTCACTGAGCACTAAGTTGGGAAGAGATGTATATGTATATAGTCTGCTCTGGCAAGTCGGTGAGCTCCAACTCCAGCCGCCCCGGGCGGGTAACATGAAGGGGTGTTCTGGTGTGCTGGAAATGCTCTATATCTTGATCTGGACAGTGCTTGCTATCCAGGTAGTGAATACTTAAGATTTGTTCACTTTATTGTGTGTATACTATACCTTGATATAAAGTAAAATGTAAAAATGCCTGCAAGAGCTACAAAGAGAAAAGCACTTATAACTATTTCCCAGAGGAAGATTCAGAGACGTACCAGAGATTCAATGGCTGGAAAGGCAGCATTCAGATCTTCTTGTCCTCACAACAGAGAGAAAAAGAAACACCATTAATAGACACTGGCATAAACAGACAAGAGACGGTGACTCTTTTAGCTGGGCCACTCTCAACCTTCCAACATGAGGCTTAGTTCGATCTTACCACCCATGGTTGATACATCACACAAGACAGAGTGTTGCTTCTGAAAAGCCTAGACGCACTGCCTTAACTAACTATGGTCCTGTTACTTAGAGATTATTATTCCACTGGGTGGCTCCAGATGAATGCTTTAAGCACAGTACCACCTGAACACAAAGATCAGACAGGAAGAAGCATCAATGTAAACAATGTTACTTTTATTTTGAGGAAAAATGCACATTCATCTAATTTCCTTGTGTCCCTGAAATCTTAAATATGTTCAATATGACTGGAAGATCTCTGTGATCTAGCTAAATGACACATTTTAATAGGACAGCTGCGCTTAACACAGCACTCATATATTTAAAGTTACAGATCCGAAGCAAAATTTTAAAGGGGTTTGACCGATGATGACTTGACACATCCACAGACTTATTTCTTCCTGATCTGGCAGTACAGGACAATAGAAAATATCAGACCAAGTACCTAGAAAATAAAATAAGAGGATTAACATGGAATTTAAAGTAAAACACTAGATGTATTATAAATAAAAAGAACATTGTATATGAAAAGATTCTGGCTACTGACAATTCGAATGTTATTTATCTAAGTCATCTCTCTTCCTGGGAAATTAGAGACTCTAACATTGAGAAAGCACTCAGTATTTTTGTGTTTCAATCAGGGTTTTCAGTTAGCAGTCTGCCTCTAACTGGCCCTATTTGATTGTGCAGTAGCAGCTGTCACTGAAGCAACCCACCCTTTTGGAATACACACACCCTTCTGTAGGGCATGGCCATGGAACTCTGGGGAACTCAGGCCTCTGGGTCTAAAGATGCTTACTGCTTCTATGAAAAGCTTATAATCATCTGGTTTAGATCATCCACATAAAAATCAAGGAGTCTAGAATTTCTCTTGCCATATTTTTAGGCATCGCCAAGAGGAATGAAAGAAAAAGTAACTCTTTTCTTAAAAAGCTTCTAAACTGAAGGGGAATAGCATCATTCAGGAATTTCCTTTGAAGTGAAAATGTACAGCTGAAAATCTGGGGCATAATTTCCATCTCATTAAGTGGCTCTCCCAAGAATGAGGGACCCCAGCACTTGCCCTAATTGGCTCTGAAGTTGGTGAGTGGCATGCTGTGGCTTTGATGTAGAAATGACAGAACCTGTGTGTATTGCAGATAGAAAGTTTCCTCTCCACCAGCCTCCTCTGAGGGGAGTCAGGGAGAGGATGAGATGCCATTTATGTTGAGTCATCTCCAGTGCTCCTACTGTACGGAGATGTCCTGCTTACTAATTCTTTCCCGGAAATGCCTTTCAAATGAGAACTGCTGCCCAATATGTTTTCCTTCAAAAAAAAATATTGAGGGACTTCCCTGGCCATCCAGTGGTTAAGACTTCGCCTTCCAATGCAGGGGGTGCGGGCTCGATCCCTGGTCAGGAGCTAAGATCCCACATGCCTCATGGCCAAAAAACCAAAAAGAAAACAGAAGCAATATTGTAACAAATTCAATAAAGACTTTAAAAATAGTGCAAGTCCTGCTGGTGGGAATGTGAATTGGTACAGCCACTATGGAGAACAGTATGGAGGTTCCTTAAAAAACTAAAAATATAACTACCATATGACCCAGCAATCCCACTACTAGGCATATACCCTGAGAAAACCATAATTCAAAAAGAGACATGTACCAAAATGTTCATTGCAGCTCTATTCACAATAGCCCAGAGATGGAAACAACCTAAGTGTCCATCATTGGATGAATGGATAAAGAAAATGTGGCACATATATATAATGGAATATTACTCAGCCATAAAAAGAAATGAAACTGAGCTATTTGTAATGAGGTGGATAGACCTAGAGTCTGTCATACAGAGTGAAGTAAGTCAGAAAGAGAAAGACAAATACCGTATGCTAACACATACATATGGAATTTAAGAAAAAAAATGTCATGAAGAACCTAGGGGTAGGACAGGAATAAAGACACAGACCTGCTTGAGAGTGGACTTGAGGATATGGGGAGGGGGAAGGGTAAGCTGTGATGAGGCGAGAGAGAGGCATGGACATATATACAGTACCAAACGTAAGGTAGATAGATAGTGGGAAGCGGCCGCATAGTACAGGGAGATCAGCTTGGTGCTTGGTGACCGCCTGGAGGGGTGGGATAGGGAGGGATACGCAAGAGGAAAGGGATGTGGGAGCAGATGTATATGTATGACTGATTCACTTTGTTATAAAGCAGAAACTAATACAAAAATAAAATAAAAATGAAGTCAGGAAAAATAAATAAATAAAAATAAAAATAGTGCAAGTCAAAAAATCTTTAAAAATATTGACACCAATTCTTTGCAAAAATAATGACTTTCATTCAGAATGTTCTAGAAGTCATTCTTTTTGAATGACCGGAGAAAATGTTACAAGTTAGTCTTTTGCTTTGGTCCCAAGCCTTAAGTCTGGGAGATGAGTATCAGGAAAGAAAAACGAAAATGGGCAAAACAGTGGGATAAGGCAGCTATCATCTTTCACTGTTACGTCCGTGAAATAGAAGCCCAGCTTGCATCAGCAGACTAGACAGTTAATACCATACTTTCTTGCATTTCACTGCCTCTGAAAAGAAAATGTATCATTGTTCGTAAAAATAGGTAATAATTAAGAGATTCATCCTATAGTAATGTATGCTAAGACTCAGAATAAACTTGCTAAGTAATGTACACACGCTCCCCATATTCTGAAGCCATCTAAAAAATGTAAAATTATTTTTTCTCTCTTTTAACTGCTCCATTCCTGGGACCATTCCTGGATCCATTCCTGGGACCTCCTGTCAGGATAACTTTTATCCTACAAAGTGGTGACTAGCAGTGTCAATGGCTTTTTTTTTTTCTTCTTCTTCTTCTTAATTAAAGTGAGGAGAGAAAGTGCTGATCATTTTTTGTGCTTGTAAGTTGCTGCAGTCAAATAAGGAGAGATATGATAGTCTGGTTAATGCAGAATAATGAGAATTCCAGTGTCTATAGATAACATTTTCTTACAAAATAAAGCATTTTGCATAGATTTCTAGCATCCTACCTGACAAGAATACCTCAGGTATATGTTCTTAACAGAGCCTTCACAATAACTATTGGCCATTCCATCAGAGACTATACCTAAACAGACTAACACCAAAGGTGTAAACGTCAGAGGGTGTTTTTTTTCATATGATATTTTTCTATGGAGATAGTTTAAATGTATTTTCTGCAGGGAGATATTTGCTTCTTAAAAATACTTATCAGAAGTATTTTTCTGTCTATATATCTTTATGTTTTCTTGAATTTGAAGTTGGGGAAAAGAGAATGTAGATGGGCCTAAGTGTTAGGCAACTAGTATTAAGACTGTAAGACAGGGCTTTGCTGGTGGCGCAGTGGTTGAGAATCTGCCTGCCAATGCAGGGGACCCGGGTTCAAGCCCTGGTCTGGGAGGATCCTACATGCTGTGGAGCAACTGGGCCCGTGAGCCACAACTACTGAGCCTGTGTGTCTGGAGCCTGTGCTCCACAACAAGAGAGGCCGCGATAGTGAGAGGCCCACGCACCGTGATGAAGAGTGGCCCCCGCTTGCCACAACTAGAGAAAACCCTCGCACAGAAACGAAGACCCAACACAGCCAAAATAAATAAATCAATTAATAAACTCCTACTCCCAACATCTTAAAAAAAAAAAAAACCTGACTATTGACAGACTGAGACATGGAAATTAAAAAAAAAGACTGTAAGACAGACTGATGGACATTTTTTGGATACGTTTTTATAGAATAGCTATCTTAGCTATAGACTATTTTCAAAACTATTTTTTTAAGTAAAAATGAGAGGGAATACAAAATGATTTTTCTTTCTCTTCAAATCCCAGAGGGAGGGCAGATTTTCTATTGAGAGAGTGAATGAAAAAAAATTTCAAACAGTTCTTTGAACCAACTATTTATCATATCTACATAAAGTCTAGAAATCACACTTAACTGGCATAACTTGAAATGGTTATATTTTGTGATATTACCATGTAAATTCTATACCTAAAAATTCCTCTATGAAAGGTTTTCAGTAAGGTATTTTCATATATATATATATATATATATATATATATATATATATTTAGAACAACCAATAGAATATCTAAATATATAACAAACACATGGAGTATACCAATTTCATAAAATACTGAAATGCTATTCCTCTTGTAACCTTATTTTCCATCAGATGTCTTTAGATTCTTGGCAATGTCTTTGGCTATGATATGAGAGACATCAATCTTCCCAGCTGATTATGTCCTTTTTTCCCCGGCTTTGCTTTTGAGAAGCTTCTTAAAAGCATCTGTGGGTTGTGGCCAAAGTCAATTGTCTGAATTTGAGTCTAAGATGGAATTTGACACTTACATTGAATACCTCAATTATTTTTTTAATAAATTTATTTTATTTTTGGCTGTGTTGGGTCATCGTTGCTGCATGTGGGCTTTATCTAGTTGCGGTGAGCAGGGGCTACTCTTAGTTGCGGTGCACGGGCTTCTCATTGCAGTGGCTTCTCTTGTTGCGGAGCATGGACTCTATCTAGACACAAAGGTTTCATTAGTTGTGGCACATGGGCTCAGTAATTGTAGCTCACAGGCTCTAGAGCGCAGGCTCAGTAGTTGTGGTGCACGGGCTTAGTTGCTCCACAGCATGTGGGATCTTCCCAGACCAGGGCTCGAACCCCTATCCCCTGCATTGGCAGGCAGATTCCTAAACACTGTGCCACCAGGGAAGTCCTGAATACTTCATTTAAAGCTGGCTCATTTAAAGTCTACTTTACCAACACATGTGTGTGTTTTAGTTTATGGATGTGTTAGTACATATGTGTGATTGCTCACTTACATCCACAGCCATTAACTCATATTTCTAAATTAGCATAAACCCAAAATACAAAGCAGAGAAACAAAGGACATTTTACAGTGGGTAGAATTGAGAGAAACAGACCTAACGCACAGCACCATTTGACTTTGGTCATATATCGGACATAAAGGAAGACAGCCGCATCTACCAACAGAAAATGCTTCATATTTGGACCTATTCGTTTGGGCTACAAGGAGGTCATGCTTATAGCCCAATTTGCTTCTCATAGTTCCAGCCCTTTCTCTTATGGTTGGCTGAGAAATTCCACCGGTAACCTAAAAGACCACTTAGGACACTAAATTGCTTCAATCTCAGCTAAAATTACTCTCTGACAGTGATGTGGCACAAGTAAGAGGTAAAAGCTACCAGAAAACCCAAGGAGAACATTGCACAATATTTCATGAGAGTGAAGTAGAAGTCACTTAGCTGAGCAAACCAGCCCGCAGAGGCGTTAACTAGGGAGACCCCTCACAACGTTAGGATTCTTGCCAATGCCCTGACGTGGACTGGTGAGTGAATTTGACTCACTTGATATCTAAATTAGCAAGATCTGGGATGATTACAAAAACACTTCCCTGAAATAGTTTTATTTCATCTTTTTGCAAAGAATTTCAGGCCACGTTAAAAAAAAAAAATCCTTCAGGTTCTGAAAACACCATGCCAGCAGAGTCTAGCAAGATAAAAATCCTACACAGGATTTTTTTTTCAAAGTCAATAATCAAATTGATGAGAGTAAATGCAGAAACCTCAAGCAGAGCATCCTTAAAAACTTCTCCAAGTGAGTCCATAGTCCTTACAGTGAGAAAATCAAAGTCAACAAGCTTTTAGAACTTGTTAGATTTCTCTAGACTAGAATAGCAGGAAAACAGTTCTCCACACTCTTGAGCTCAGTTTTTATTTTCTGTTTCAAAATCAGCAAGAGGGATTAAAAACTTGTAAAGCTTGTGTTTTCACTTTGTTTGGTGCTTCTTCTAACTTCAGGAAACATTAACACGTGTGCTAGTTTTCAATGGGAAAAGGATATCTGGGACTAAGAACTGTGTGGAAATTAATTCAACTTCTTCCCCCAGGAGACAGATCATTCAGAAATAATAGCTTCTGTCCTGCCAATTTCCTAAGACTATAATCCCCTCCCCAGACCCAAGGCCAGTAGAGGCAGATGCTGGGCCTTGGGCACTTGGTACCCAGTGCTTTTCTGAAGAACCTGGTTTTTATTTGGCTCTTCATAAATATTTGTTAGAAAAATTAATGAGCAAACAAGGGAATAAACAAATAATTAATAATACAAGATAATACTATACCTCAACAGCTGCCAGTCCAAACGCTAGTCCAATAACTATGGAAAGACGTCTTGAAAATAAGCCTCTTATCAAAGAAAAGCATGACTGTTAAAAACATTAAAAAATTACTTTTAGTCAAATTTTGACCTTATTTTAGTACAGTACAAATTTTTATTTATTGGTTTAACTTTTTACATTGCTATCAAGGAACATACTCAACAGAAAGGAATTGGATTATTCCCGCCACTCCAAGTTCCTTCCCCCCTCTGAAAGGTTATAACTGTTGTGGTTTGTTCATACATTAGGAAGCATTTGAGGAACAAAGTTTTGCTTCAACTACCTAATTACTGAATCTAGGGCTATTTAGTTATAAATACTCATTTTATCCTAACTTCTGATTGTTCATTTTAGAGCTGTTATCACCTTGACTGTGTATTTTTTAGGTTTGTAACTTGCAGCAGAGTGTTCCCTTGTTGAGGTTTCAGCTAATTATAGTGCAGATTTTCATTTTTTTTAATGATTTAAAAAAATTTTTAATTTATTTTTTGGCATGTTGGGTCTTCGTTGCTGTTTGCGGGTTTTCTCTAGTTGCAACGAGCAGGGGCTACTGTTCGTTGTGGTGCGCAGGCTTCTCATTGCAGTGGCTTCTCTTGTTGCAGAGCACAGGCTCTAGGCACACGGGCTTCAGTAGTTGTGGCACACGGGCTCAGTAGTTGTGGCTCATGGACTCTAGAGTGCAGGCTCAGTAGTTGTGGCACACAGGCTCAGCAGTTGTGGCTCACGGACTCTAGAGTGCAGGCTCAGTAGTTGTGGTGCACAGGCTTAGTTGCTCCGTGGCATGTGGCATCTTCCTGGACCAGGGATCGAACCCATGTTCCCTACATTGGCAGGTGGATTCTTAACCACTGAGCCACCAGGGGAGTCCCTACATTTTCATTTTTAAAACAAGTTTTTTTTCAAAAATCCCTTAATATGTGTCCGGGTTATTTTTACCTTAAAAAGGAAAAAAAATCATTATGTCCACTGTTATGCTCTTACTTTAGACAAAAAAGAGAATTTAGAAATTTGCCTCTCTGCCACATTTTTAAACATTTATTCAAACCAGCATGAAATTTCAAGCTTAACATATTTTAGACAAGACCTAAAAATTTCAACAATTGTAAATTATATGAATAATTTTAAAAACGGAAAAATAATATACAATCTAATAGTGTTATTGTCTGTATTGCCAGAAAATATATAATCCCTATGATGGTCTTATATGTGCAAAGGGC
Source organism: Mesoplodon densirostris (assembly GCF_025265405.1). Classification (NCBI taxonomy): domain Eukaryota; kingdom Metazoa; phylum Chordata; class Mammalia; order Artiodactyla; family Ziphiidae; genus Mesoplodon; species Mesoplodon densirostris. The sequence continues at coordinate 32,193,753 of NC_082671.1, read as the reverse complement.
TAACAAAATATTGCTATTTGTTAAATAAAATAAAAGTTCTCTGTGAGGTTAAGACAGTCTCTTCCCCTTCATTCCTGAATGTAATGGGTTTCTCTATTCTCATCTGATCCAAAGTGGTAAACATTAGAGGAAATTATTACCTCATCTAAGATTAACTATGAGATTAATGGTATCTACTGAGTCACATTCATTATATTTTAGGGGTTTTCTCCCCCCTCCCCCTCTAGATAACCAGGTTATCTTGGCAAAAGGGAGGGGAAAAGAGAATGTGAATTATGGCCATTCCAGATTTCTTATTTTTCCAGACTTCTTGCAAGTGACACAAGGCAGATGGAAGTCTTTCATGAATTTATGATCTTCCTTTTGGGAAACGGGTGCAGCCATAAGTCTATCTTCAGCTGAATTATGTGTGAATTTGGAGGGAATATCTATTATTTTTCAGGATAATGCTAGGGCATTTCAAAATCTATCCTGAGGAAACACATCTTCGAGTTGAATCTTTAACAGGACACAGATAGCAATCTCCAATTTAATTTACTAATTTCCTCATTATCCTAAGTGGAAACCACATTTTCTTACACCATAGTTATTTCCCCTCCTTCTTGTGGATATTGTGTCACTAAAATTACATAGAGAGGAGGAGAGAAGGGAGGAACATAAAAATTAATAATGAAAAATTTTAATGATATTACTTTGATGATGAAAAGACATGGTAGCTCTGTAATCTGATAGATAACTTCTCCCCCATGTGTTACTTTAAATACTAGTAACAGCAATTTCCCTTCAGAACAGTCTCCTTTATTTTGATAAAATTAATAAAAGGGATGTGATAGTCAACAGGTGAGACATTTCCCCTGAGGTACTTTCTATTTCCTAGTATATAATTAACCTCAGTAGCCATTACTAAACCAATGCTAGATTGAAAATATTCTTTAGGGATTACAGAAATTAACTCACTGGACTATAATAGCTTTCACGTATCTCTCTCTCATCTAGACTATAATCTCCTAGAGGGTCCACAAGCATGTCTGATTCCAGCAAAGGTCTGTCTGACACCTAGTAAGCAGTGAAGAATAACAGCAAATAAATGAAACATTAATATCAACTGTCATTTCTGTACACTTTCCTTCCAGGCAGAAGGAACAAATTATGTAAAGCCCTATGGTAAGAGACATATCATGTCCTGCAGGAAGCTGTATCTTGAACCCCAAAGACTGAGTTAAATGGGTCCCATCATATCTTGTGCCTGGTCCTATCCAAGAAATACCAATAGTTCACTGGATTGAAGTTGCCTAATTATCTTTCTCTCTTCCCTATTAAAGCATTCACTCTGTGAGTGCAGACATTGCGCCCTATTTAGGTTTATTTACCAGCAACTGGTAAAAGGCCAGTACATAGGAAGTGGTCAATAAATATTTGATGAATTAAGCAATAATAAGAAATGTAACATCCACATATTAACATTCGCAAGTGACATAAATATGTCATCTACAACACATGAAAGACAAACCTAAGTTTTTCTTTTTTTTTTTTGGCTGTGCCAAGTGGCAAGCGGGATCTTAATTTCCAAACCAGGGATGTGCCCCCTGCAGTGGAAGCACAGAGTTGTAACCACTGGACCACCAGGGAAGTCCCCTAAGTTTTTCAATTGACTTTAAAGGCATGTGGCAAATTCTCAATTGGAGCAATAATTAGGCAAATTGGTAGGTACATTTAACAACCAGAGCGGAAACCTCTAAAGCCCAAGTTATTTCTTTACACCCAATACAATTACTTGAGAAAGAGAAACTTTGATTAGAAAAAGAAAGCTTTACTTTGAAAATTAAAGTGAAAATATAGATTTCTAAGACCTATGTTAAAATAGAAAAATAGAGGAGAATAATGATTAAAGTCGCCAAAGAGAGGACAAAATAAACTTTTATCTGTTAGCTTGTACTTTGCCTCCCCTTGCAGTAGAATGTTTCTTTGATCTACTAAAGTTGAATTTAAATGATGCCAGACTCATAGAAGAAATAAAATACTTTCATTTTTTATATCCACTTTTATCTTTAAATAAGGATTTCTTTTTTATTTGGGAAATTCCTGGGACTTTTACATCATGATTCCCATTGTAATTGCTGCAATTTAATATTTTGTAGAGACTTTCATTGTGGAAAAAAAAAACAACAGAAGCACTTACTGTGCCAAATTTGATTTGTTCTCACCTGTTTGTAAATAGTTTTTCCATCATACTTTATACAAGAAGAATCTGATGCACTTGGACATTCACATGACTTGTAATAGTATTGAAAATTATTTCCCCAGTCAGAAGCTCCACTGATCAAACCACAACATTTTAACTGTTTGATGAAAAGTAGATATGAAAAACAGTCACGAGAGAAGACAAAAACGTTGTCAATACATTGAATCACATTCTTCTGAAACCACTATGAAGATGTTTCTTATACTAGAATATCGTATAAGTCACCTCACCTAACTCCCTGAATGAAGAAACAAAAATGAAGGAATCTTCCATTTTGGCCTTCATGTTAATGAAGGAAAAAATAGAGTTTCAAATGAAAAAGTCTGAAGAACTTGGAGAGAATATAAAAAATTCACCTTCTAGTTTTTAATGAAAAAAGAGAGGGGCAGAATCAGATTTATGCTTCTTAGGTCTTAGAAAAGAAGCTTCCAGAGAGTTCATGAGAGAGTCAAGGTCTCTTTAAAGAACTTTTACTCAAAAAAGATGAGAGGTTTAAAAAGTGAAATTTCTGGGCTTCCCTGGTGGCACAGTGGTTGAGAGTCCACCTGCCGATGCAGGGGACGTGGGTTCGCGCCCCGGTCCGGGAAGATCCCACATGCTGTGGAGCGGCTGGGCCCGTGAGCCATGGCCACTGAGCCTGCGCGTCCGGAGCCTGTGCTCTGCAACGGGAGAGGCCACAACAGTGAGAGGCCCGCGTGCCGCAAAAAAAAAAGACAGAATAGACAATAAAAGAGAACCATAGTCCTGGGAACCCAAGGAGCTTCAGGCACAGAATTTGTGTACAAGAGCAGAAGTAATTCAGAATTGTGCTACATCAAACAGAACATTTAAAACCCTATGGTTGGCACTAAGACCTTGGATACCAGGGACAACGTGCAACAAGTATGATGCAGGACCCAACCTAGAGACCCAGTGGTTACCTGTAGTACATTTTGTCCTAGATCAGCAAGCAGGGAAGATCAAGGATGCTTGGTCCCACTCAGTGGAGAAACTGAGTTGCCTAAATTCTTCCTGCTTTTAAACCTGGATTAATCTGGACTCTAAAGTGGGAATAATCCTGGAGGAGAGAGAATCAAGGAATACAGCTCTGGGGGAGCTAGGAAAAACACAACACAGAGGAAGTTAAACAGAGACTAAATCATATCAGGTTTCAGCTCCTGGAAATGATGCTTTAAGCAGAATTTTTACAAGCTGGGGTCTATCCAAATAGGAACTGGGGAATGCTCTGGAAAAATGTCATCTGATAAATAGTTCAAGAAACAAGTTCAAAATCAAAGCTTTTAGAAGTCATACAAGAAGCCATTTTCAAAGAAAAAATTGCAATATGTAGGAGTAGATTTTTTTTCTTCTGAAATTCCAGAAGGAAGAACTAAGACTAAATGATATAAATTCTAGGGAGGAAGATTTTGTTTCAAATTAAGAAAGAACACATTAATCATCAGACTTAGATGTAAAGGGAATGGGATGGAATGGGCAAAAATGGGCAAACTTTCAGCTCTTCAATATTTAATTAGAGGGTGTGTGAACATTAACATAAAATGCTTCAATTAATGAGAAGTCAGGTTAAATGTCCTGTAAAATCTAGCTCCCCTCTAAGATTAGGAGGATTTCTATGACATATGTGAAATAAATGCTACATGTAGTTAATATGATGGAAATTCTGAGTAAAGAAGATGTGGTTGGGAGGAGTTTCACAGAGCAATACTTTAGTCAAACCTCAAAGTATATGTAGTATTTGTAAAGAAAGAAAAGTAGTAAGTACATTCCAAGGATGAGGAATGATGCAAAGTCAGGAAGGCAGATTTGTTTAAGAGATCCTGAGAAAACAAACCTGGTTGGACTAGAGTGCTTTCTTCATGGAGTAGTATTTAGTAAAGTTAAAATATTAGGTAGGATCCAGATAGTAGAATACCTTCAATACCTGCCCAAATTTTGACTTCACCCTGAAGACAGTGAAGTAGCCAAAGTAAATACATACATACATATATACTGGAAGGGCTACTGTACTGATTAAAAAGAATTAGTGAGTCAGACAGATCTGTATTCAAATTCTAACCCCATCACTTGTTAGCTGTCAGACCTCTCGAAGTCATAATCCCCTCATCTGTATAATAAAGATAATGAGGATAACGATATTATCCATCTCATAGAGTTGTTGTGAGAATTAAATGAGCTACTGAATGTAAATCTGGTACATACTAAGTAGCAATAAATGATAGCTATAATTAATTTTATGAGAGAAGCGTGGGCATGGAGGCAGAGGAGAGAGAGAAACTCCAAGCATCCCAAACACACTATCCTTCTAAATGGTAAACATTAAAACCCTTATTGATCTGGCTCAATCAAGGCTTAATCTTTCATAAACATATCTTCTTAATCTCTGTCCTAAGCTGCCTCAGAACTTCGTAAGAAGGTGGGAAAAAAATTAGAAATATTCCTGGATTTTTCTTATGGCATAGTGACAGAATAATCAGTCAAAATCTGCAGAAGGGAGAGACATTTTTCAATCTTTAAAGAATACACCTGTTAAAAATTAAGTAAACAGAGAACTATGTCCAACTCTCCAGATAACTTACAAATTCTAATTACCTTTTCTTGAATTTCAGAAAAGGCTTTCTGGAATAGTTTTCCATTTTCATTTGTTGCACTCAAAAGATGTACATTAGTCTGGAGAGTCTCATTCAGAGCACGTTCAGTCTGAAAATTGAAAAGTATTGTTAAATTATTCATGCCAGAGGTAGCATGTCAATTTTTCAGACTTTTCCAAGATTATTAAGTATCATACGTGTACACACCTTAGATTTGTTAGTAGCTCCTAGGATACCTGCCACCACTTGCAGAAGTTGGATCAGAATCAATCCTACGAAAAACTGAAAGAAAAGAAAAGGAATATATATTACACCCAGTACATTCAGTAACATCTAGGGACATTTTGGCACCATGCTTCTTTCTGCAGTTGGGATCATATTACAGTTGGAGTATTAACTCTTCATTTATTCCATCCTTTGCCTCAAGAATCAAAATTGGGGTCATTACTACTCAGAAACATTTTCTCCAAAGACTGACTAAGGAAAATGGTTAAAACTAAAATCGATTGATAGGACTGTATGCATCGGTATGATGTTGAATGGAGGGAAGTTTGAAAACTTAGATGAAGTTATTTGAATATGATCTTTCTCGTCCTTCATCAAACACAAACTCAAACTTCAAGACAAACTTCAGAACTGAATACAAAACATCTCTACCACTATTAGAATCACCTGGGGTCTTGTTATAAATATAGAGTCCTGAAATCTGCCTCAGATCTACCAAATCCTACTTTTGGAGGATCCCACAAATTAGTTTTTTTGTTAAAACAAGCTCCTCAAGTAATTAAATTCCCCAAATTGCAAATGAGGCCTTATTAATCAAAAAGCAACCACCAGGGATGCTATTAGAGTCCCATTAAAACTCTATCTTTACCTTCCCTCATAATCAACCATCAGTTAAAAATTATTTGTTCAGGGACTAACACAATACTACTTTTATCAGAGAAACAAGTTTAGATGAGCTCTGATAAACTCATGTCAGATTTCTATCTAGTAAATACTTGATGAACTTTTCTAACATTTTTTTCTATACCCATTTATTATTTTCTACTGTATATGTGTTAAAAGTGAATATCTGTGGGTTATCCCAACCCAATCCATCCCTGAAGCTTTCTAAGGGACAAATTTGATTATCTCACACCCTTACAATTTTCTTAGCATGGACTATGATTTGACTGTAGCCCACACCCAGACCCATCTTCCATTATTTACTGAAAATAGCCCTTGCACTCTCTAGCCATACCCAAGGCTTTGCAGTTCCCCAAACATGCTAGCATTGTACTGCCAGGTCCTCTCCCTGGAAAGCTCATCACACACTCACCCATACAAACACCTTATTCACTTCTGCTTCTGGCTTGAAAGTTCCCTTCTCTATCCTTGCCCTTCTCCTCTTGGGTCACCTTCACTGTTGCTAATTGTTTACTTGTCAATCTTCCCTAATGGGTTCTAATTGTTTTCATACCTATGTATCTTTTAGCACAGTATCTGGCATATAGCAGGTACTTAGTAATTGAATGAATGACTGAATGAGTAACTAAAATTTGTCTTCTCTCACAGTATCCTCTAATCTAAGATAAATATATTAGCTTCCACAACCAAACCCTCTAAACAAAAGTGAGAGAGTTTCATCAATCTTGGCAAGTCCTTTTGACAGACAATGGGGATGGGAGATAATCCTTAAAGTCTGAAGGTTGGGTATCGGGATTTGTTGGGAAAACTCACCAAAACAAGCATGAACTGGTTTTCTTTCATGGCACCAAAACATCCCAGGAAACCCAGAATCATGATGATAGCACCCACAACAATCAAGATATTCACAGCAATATAGGGGTTAATGGTAGCATCCCCAGGACTGAGAATCTGAAAATGAAAAAGATCAATGACAGAAAATTCCTTTTCTTGATGTTTTTTATTCAACAAATATCCACTGGGTAACTACTGTTGTGCCAGGCCCTGTTCTAGGACCTTGAGATACCTCAAGGATGTAAACAAGCAAAAATTCCTGCCTTCGAGGCACTTACATTCTATTCTATTGAGGTATTACTTGTTCAGATAATGTTTCCAATTTTATATTTTTGAAGATGATATATTGGACGTTGGATGGAAGAAATGAAATAGGCTTTTAAAACATCAATTATTCTAAAAAGCTTAGAAAGACCGGTAGTTTCACCCACGATGTGATCTTTGATTTGCATATTTTGTGTTTTATACCTGACAGTAGCATCATAAAGTATGTTTTTATGGCAGTTTAATTATTTAAATTATAAAGCCTAAGTTCCTCAAACAGATAGACTCAACAATATGAGTGACTCTCAAAAACATTACATTGAGCTAAATAAACCATATTCAAAAGAGTGATTGCTGTATGATTCCATTCATATGGCATTCAAGAATAGGTAAATCAGGGCCTCCCTGGTGGCGCAAGTGGTTGAGAGTCCGCCTGCCGATGCAGGGGATACGGGTTCGTGCCCCGGTCTGGGAGGATCCCATATGCCGCGGAGCGGCTGGGCCCGTGAGCCATGGCCGCTGAGCCTGCGCGTCCGGAGCCTGCGCGTCCGGAGCCTGTGCTCTGCAGCGGGGGAGGCCACAACAGTGAGGGGCCCGCATACCGAAAAAAAAAAAAAAGAATAGGTAAATCTATGCAAAAATAAACAAATTGGTCCTAATCAAGCTTACAAGCTTTTGCATAACAAAGGAAACCATAAACAAAACGAAAAGACAACCTATGGAATGGAAGAAAATATTGCAGACAATGCGACTCACAAGGGATGAATTTCCAAAATATACAAACAGCTCATGCAACTCAACAACAAAAAAAACAAACAACCCAATCAAAAAATGGGCAGAAGAGCTAAATAGACATTTCTTCAAAGAAGACATACAGATGCCTAACAGGCACATGAAAGGATGTTCAACATTGTTAATTATTAGAGAAATGTGAGTCAAAACTACAATGAGGTACCATCTCACACAGGTCAGAATGGTCATCATTAGAAAGTTTACAAAAAAACAAATTCCGGAGAGGGTATGGAGAAAGGGGAACCCTCCTACACTGTTGGTGGGAATGTAAGTTGGTACAGTTACTATGGTAAACAGTATGGAGGTTCCTCAAAAAACTAAAAATAGAGTTGTCATATGATCCAGCAATCCCACTCCTGGGCATATATCCAGACAAAACTACAATTCAAAAAGATATATGCACCCCTATGTTCATAGCAGCACTATTTACAATAGACAAACATGGAAACAACCTAAATGTCCATAGACAGATGAATGGATAAAGACGATGTAGTGTATGTGTATATATATGTGTGTGTGTGTGTGTGTGTGTGTGTGTGTGTGTATATATATACAATGGAATATTACTCAGCCATCAAAAAGAATGAAATAATGCTATGTGCAGCAACATGCATGGACCTAGAGATTATCATATTAAGTGAAGTAAGTCAGAAAGAGAAAGACAAATACCATATGACATAACATATGTGGAATCTAAAATATGACACAAGTGAACTTTTATGAAACAGAAACAGACTCGTAGAGAACAGACTTGTGGTTGCCAAGGGGGAGGGGAGTGGAGAACGGAAGGACTGAGAATGTGGTATTAGCAGATGTAAACTATTATCTATAGAATGGATAAACAACTAGGTCCTACTGTATAGCACAGGGAACTATATTCAATATTCTGTGATAAACCAGAATGGAAAAGAATATGAAAAAGAATATATATGCATGACTGAGTCACTTTGCTGTACAGCAGAAATTAACACAACATTGTAAATCAACTATATTTCAATGTTAAAAAGTATCCATTTGGGGAATAAATAAAAAAGAATAGGTAAATCTAAGCTATGATGATAGAAATCAGAGCAGTGTGGCCTTTGAGCAGAGTATAAAGGAAAGAAGGAACTGACTGCAATGGGATATGAAGGAACTTTTATGAGTTAATACAAACGCTTTGCATTTTGATTGTAATAGTGATTACATAGGTCTATACATTTGCCAAAACAAACAAAAATTTAAACTAAGAAAATAAAATAAGTCTAGTTTCTAATATTCCATATCAAGTCTATCTCCTTCTTCCCAGGAAGCATAGTCTATAGAGTCTTCCAGAAACTCTTTATTTTGACTGACTATTTAGTAATGGGATATTGAGGAAAATATCCTAGGGCCCATTATGATGGTTGGGCTACCCATTCTGCATAATTTGGTTCTTCTCTCCCCCACATGTATACTCTTTATCACTTTCATAACACCTAGCCTCAATCTATCTCTTGCTCTACAGATATGTCCAGAAGTAAATCACAATTAAAAAGTGAAACCTTGTGCCTCTGTTATATTTGAGTGCTATGTGTAGTCCATCTACCTCTTATGACCTCTATCTACTGGGCTATTTCTAGGTAGACCACTAGGTCTTACACTAGCTCAGAGACTGCCTCTTGGAATCTGCTGCACAGCATGTAGACCAGCTCCTTTAACAGGAAATACCAAAATAAAAAACAAAACAAGCAAACAAACACACACTACTATTCATGATCTTTACATTTTTAAAGACTTTTTATATCAACTCATAGCCTAGACAAAACCTTTATTTGATAATCAGGAGGAAGGAATATGCTAAAGTTGTAAGAGCACTAAAAACCAAAATCTATATTCCAGTCAGAGTCTTTATAAATAACTAAGTTTCTAACCATAGAACAGTCAACTAACCCTACTGGGCTCCAGTTTCTCACTTATAAAGGTATCAGCCTCTGTGATACCTAAGGCTTCCTTTGTCTCTAAGAGTCTATGCTTACAGACAATGTTTCGATTTACATTTAGAAAGCTGGGTTATGTCCTAAAGATTTTCTTTTTGTCTCTTTTTCAGGTTTTCTGTTTTTTTTTATTGTTGTTGTTGGTTTGCTTGTTAAGACTGGAGCTAAGAAATCAGTTTCGTTAATAAACAGGCATGGTAACTGAGTCAAAATAGGTAATGACAAAAAAAAACCCAAAAAAAGCAGCATTAGTAACCCCATTCTATCTACTCACCATCAAAAACTGCTTCACTAGTACATTGTGGCCAATGCAGGAAAACCCTAAGGTATCTAAGACAGTTCAAGCCTCAATGGCTGAGTTATGAAGACTTGGTTAGTCAGTTCAGATATAGAAACAGTAGGTCAAATACCTACCAGTGAGACCTGGATAGTGCAGCCAGCACTTATTTGGCAGCTAATGAGGCACTTCTCTGAGACTGATCTGGGCAGAATGATCCACTGCCAGAGTGGCCAGAAAGCTATGTGTTGGCTACCTGAGGATCACTGCTTCAAGTCCAGCCCAACAAGTGGCTATTCTTATTCAGAAAAGAAACAGAAATCTGAGTTCAGGTATTTGTTCCAGGGGAAAGACAGCAGAGTTTTAAAAGCTGCCTTGGATGAACACTGTCTGTGTGTGTCTTAGAACAAGGGGAGAATTTCTACAGAAAGGGACATGGCTGAACTTTGAAGAAGAGGGCTGAGGGTCTTCTTTGGATTATAAAGGATCTCCTGGGACAAGGATGGCTGTGCATACATTTTGCCTCATGCAGGGCTGAGTTCATCCTGATGGAGAACAAGGCATCCCTAAGAGACACTTTAGCACCAAAAGCTTTGCTAAAAGATGTTCATAAAGACATCCTGACATCCTTGTTTTCTGTGTTTGCACTCAGGTTTCTCCTTCTAAAACTTCTTCCTCTGTTTTTCCACTAGTAAAATTCAGTTTTCTGCACAGTCTTGATCCTTTGTCACTGACTTTGAATAAAAATAAATCAAGCCAATTTCACGTAAGTCAAGCTGGTTAAAATCGTCCTGGAAGATACTGACTTTTGTTTAGGGTTAGAGGCTGACAGAGCACAAGAGTCAAAATGTAACTAAAGATGCTGCCTAGCTCTATTAAGTCATTCTTATCCCCAGATTCATAGTAACACCCTCTCAAGGACAACAGTTCTTTAATACATTCAATGTGTGTGATTTCTTAGACTAAACACCAAGTTTGTTTACCAGAAGCACTGGGGGGAAGTAAAATGTTCCCATATCAAACAGAAATAAAATAAAATTTAAAAATAAAATACAGGTTGCATACACATCTTAAAAAGCCCAAAGCACCCTCTAAATCAATAGCTTTTAATCTCTGTGCTCTGAGTCCCAAAGTCAAACATCAGCTTCTAAATGATTCTAAGAATCTTCAAATACTCTTCCAGGACTCAAATCCCAGAGTCCAAGGGCATCAAGAAGTCACAGATATATTTATATCACTATAAAACAACAAATGAAATCCTGATGGACTAGAATGTTACCAACTATTGCCACACCTATCCCCCATTCAATTTCTTCACCATGGTGAGGCACAGAATGAAGAGGCAGAGAATTGCCACTGTGATTCTCTGGGTTCTCTAATGGTAGAAAGCAAATTTTAAGGAAAAGAAAAGAAAAGGAAAGAGAGAAGAGGAAATAAAAGAAAGGAAAGAAGAGAAAATGAAAGAAAGGGAAAGGGAAAAAGGAAAGGAAAGGGAAAAGAAAGAGGGAAGGAGAGAAGGAAGGGGAAAAAGGCAGGAAGGAAGGAAAGAAAGAAGGAAAAGAAGGAGAGAAACAGAGTGAGAGAGCAAGGAAAAAAGTCCAAAAAAAATCCTTTTAAAAAGGGAATCAGAACAGATGTCAATTTGCTTTTGCTTTTAATATTTCTTTCAACTAGGCTATGTCCAATGGCATGTAACTGCACCGTGGTTTAAGTTTTAATAGGAAATGCATTACCTTAATTTCTGTTTTAATAATATCTTAATAATTATTAAATAGGAATCAACATTCCTCTTAGAGAGGGAAACTTTATTTAGGCAAATACTTCGAAAGGGCCCTAGGAGCGTGAGCCTGAATAGTGGCAAGAGCCCAGATAACAAAGAACAAGGTAACTGCCCTGCGTGAGATAAGAATCGTAACTTGCAGGGCGGAACACCCCTGGGAAGAAGCGAGCTGGGAGAATGGAAGCAGGGGAGCCAGGAAATGGTGCCAGGCACCGTGTTAAGTGAAACTGACAGACCAACCCTCCCACATGCTCACCCTTCTCCCACCCCCCCAAACACACTCTTTCCACACTTGTGACACTGTGGTACAGAACAGAGACAGTGTGTGTGGAATCCAAAGACCAGAGCTAGAATTAATTGTAGGAACTAAACTTCCTCCAGACCCGCAGAAATCTTGGTAAGACTTTTGACACCCATGGAACAGTGTGCCGTGGGGCACAGGGGATCATGCTAATCTTATCTTGATGTCAGGAGGCTTGATCGCCAGTCAACTGCTGAGTTACACCGGTGACCAGCCTCTTGCTGTTACAAGGGGTTACCCTCAATACCAAGTGCCCCAAGTAATTACCAACTATCTTTGTACTTTGCTGCCTTTAAAACACAGATTCAAATACTTCTTCTCCAAGAGAACTTCTCACCTTCTTTTCTTTTGGATCACTACCCCACCTTGGGAATCAGCCAAATTATTGTCAATACCTTGTACAAAAATTGCTCTTGGTGGGGAGGCAAGGTAGTCTATATCCTCTAGATAACTTCAGGCTGCACTTGAGCAAATAACAAAGGAGGCTAATTTCTGCTTTGGCCCCTTCCCACCTCCTCTTTCATTGCCATCTTCCTATTAGGGGAATAACATCTTCTCCATTCTCTAGAAGGATTGATCAATGCCTAGCACAGTGCCAGGCACATAGTGGGTAATTTTGATTAATTAAATTTAATTAAATTATAAAATCACAGATCAGCACAGATGATTACATGAGGCAGTTAAGGAAATGCTATAGAAATATTTTATTATTATTACTGTCATTACTTTCATCATTATAAGAGAAATAAACTACTTTGGCAGTGGAGAAACTTGTATTTATTTACCTCTGGACCATCTTTGCCAACTCGTAGCCAAATTGCTACTGCCAGGATTGAGGCACCACATAGCTGCAGAAAAAAGAAAAAAATGTTAGAGTACGCCCAAGATAAACTACAACTCTAATTCCGCACACCTCTAGCCATGTGGTAACGATGGTTTATCATTAATTCTACCATTACAACCTAAAAGACATAAATGAGGCATATTTATGTGTAGATAATTGCTAAAATGTTCTGTTATAATTGGAAAGTTTGATAAGAATAATCTGTTTTCCATCCACTACAGGGGAGGGGAAAGATGGTTTTCCATGTTTCAACTCTTAACTGTGTTTCTGCTAGATTTTAACATATAAAAGATAAGTAATAACAGTTTAAAGACAAAATATCCTTATTGGGCCTCTAGGTTTGTCTTTGAGAAGCTGTCTTAGACCATAAAGGAAGGGAATAACTGATTAATCACCAAACGTTCCTTCAAGATTCAAGAATTCGGGATGTACAGGGAACAGCAGAACATTTGACAAAATTTGCAGTTAAGCAACAAGGGTTTACGACACTTTTTGTACCCAAATAAGCTCTTTTAAAAATAGGCTCTTTTTTTTTTTTTTTTTTTTTTTGCGGTACGTGGGCCTCTCACTGTTGCGGCCTCTCCTGTTGCAGAGCACAGGCTCCGGACGCGCAGGCTCAGCGGCCATGGCTCAAGGGCCCAGCTGCTCTGCGGCATGTGGGATCTTCCCGGATCCGGGCACAAACCCACGTCCCCTGCATCGGCAAGTGGACTCTCAACCACTGCGCCACCAGGGAAGCCCAAAATAAGCTCTTTTAGGTAGTAAAGCTTACCCAGAGAAGAGGAACAATGAGGAACAGTATTTAAAGTCTTAAATTCCTTTAATGACTTTACCAGATTATTTAATTTGGACCAAGACCAACACATAAAATGTGAAACACATTTTACTTTAATGTAAGAAAAAAACCTTGTCTTTCAGCTTTTTGTTTTGTTTTGTTTTTTAAGGTATAGATGTTGTGGCCTCAAAAAAAAAAATCAAAGATCTATTATTAGATAGAGATGTTGAGAACAAGCTCGGTAACATACCAGACACAGCAGTAGACTTTGGAGGAGTTTCTAGACTATTCTGGCCTTAGGGTTCTCTGACAGAGAAATGCCTGAGTCCTCCAAACCCCATGGCTTTGTAGTATCATGCATGGTTGGGCCACATGCCCAAAACCCCCAAACAGCAGTTTCACTTACCGGCTTCTCATTACGTTTGCTTTGGGAGTAGAGTTGGGGCTTTGTGAAAGCAATAGGGAGTGCAAAGAGCAGCTGAACCTGTGCTCCCTAAAAGATCTCAAAATTCATCTAGGTTCAAGCCCTTCATTTCAGATCAAAGAAACTGGGATCCCAAGAGATAACAACGGTCACATGGTGAAAATCCAGCAGCACTCCTAATCTAGCCCCACCCTTACTACATGCTTCAACTCCTGCAAAACAACAAATGCAATGGAAAAGCAAAGCTTTTTACCAAAGAGCTCTTTGCCAAATCACCAAATCACCTATACAACTTAATTATCTTATAGGTGTGCACACGCACACACTATAAACTGCAAATCTTTTTTTTTTAACTACAAATCTTTGAATAAACAGCTTTAGAGCCTGAAAACTCTCCTTATTTCTTTTCCTCTTTTCCACTAAATCCTAATTTCATTTGCAGATGGAGATAAATGCTCATTTTAGTGGTTCTTTGTTAATAAATAAATCTGCAAGAATTTATATCAAATGATAATGAGACCCTCTGTGATTTTCAGTAATTTTATAACAGTTGGATTTTTTGTTTTTCCAATTTGTTCACTGATATTTTTCTTTCTCTTTTTTCTCCTTTCACAGGTAGATTTACATTGTTTGTCTTAATAGTCACTCTCGCTTTCAGCTTTAAATGAAAATAACATTATCTGAATAGCTATTATGATTATCATCTTAATCTGATGTTTTTATAAAACTATCAATGAGAATATTTTAAGAAATGTATCATAATTTGCTAATTAAATTAATTAAAAGTAAATGGTTTTCTATCAAGAACAATCAGTCTAGAGCCATGATTGATACTAACCTGTTTTATCCCAATTGTTATAAGATTGATCATCATAATTGTTCTTTGAGTCCCTTCTCCAGTTTGGCTTTAAGGGTTTGCCCCTGATCTTTTTATAATGTTTTAAATAATTTGGAGTATGAATTAAGAAATAAGCATCTAAGTATGTCCTTCTTTCTGTTGATAAGGTTGTAAAAGGAAATTAGCTGATATGTTATGCCACCAGGTTAGCCATCAGTGGACACTGCAGAACTTACTAGGCCTACTCCCCACTACCCCTTTCTGGTTTCTTTTTGAAGAAAGTCACTGTTGTTGCCAATCAGCTCTCATGGGACATCCTTCTTTTTATGAAATTAAGATGCAGTTGGTCTGAGCCAGCATTCTAAGAAATTACATAATTGATGTTTGCTTATGAATATGCTATGGACTGAATTATGTGCCCCTAAATTCATATGTTGAAACCCTAATCCCCAATGTGACTGTATTTTGAGATAAGTACCCAGAGTGGAGGCCAGACTCAGGGTGAGCATCTCCCTCCAGCCCCACAGATTCCTTGCCCCATGAGGCCAGAGGAGGATAAGAGTAGGACTAAAATACTATCACACCGGATTCCAATATTTTTAAATTAAAAATCAATATGATTGTTGGAATTGGGAAAACAGCATTAATTGAATTATTATTGTGTGTCAGTCCTTGGACATAGGCTTTCATAAAGTATCTTAGTTAATCTTCACCATTGATCCTGCTGCGTAAAATTACCATCCTCGTTTAACAAGTGCAGAGACTGAGGCAAAGAAAAATCAAGGAACATGTTCCAGGCCACAGAGCAATGTAGATTCAGGATTTGAATCTCAGTCTGCCTGTTTCTTCAAAATCAACTTTCCATTCTTCTAATTTATGATAGAAGAAATTCTGTCTTATCATAATTCTTGCCATTTTATTTCTTCCTCTGTTTCAAAATCCAAATTGGAATTTATTCATCACTGCAGAGTGGTTTCATGCTCCTGACTCATACAAAAGCCTGTACAATGATGGCTGAAATGTCTGTTTCTTAAACATTTATTTAGCATTATTCTGAGTTCTTTATATGTATTAACCCATCTAAACTTCACAAAAACCCATGAATTAGATATTACTACTATCCCGATTTTACAGATAAGGAACTATAAAGCACAGAGAGGTTAACCAATTTCCCCAGGGCCACTCAGCTGGTGGTGAAGGAGCTGAGGTTCAGCTCTTAGCCTCTGGGCTCCAGTGTCTTCGTCACTATTTAAGTTCCAAGCTGACTGCACAGTGGCAGGCAACCACTGTATTTACAAAGTTCACACATTTCAGCCATAGTCAAGTCTATCTTGGGGGATTTCATCAATCAGAATGAAATATAATTACACCCTATTTTTCAGTTATCCCGTCTCATAGTTATGTCTGCTCTGCTTCAACTCTGTTCATTGCGCTCAGCACAACCAATCTAGTGTCCCAGGTACCATATAAAGTACAACGATGACATTGAAATGCTGGTTCCTGAACTCTCTCAATTCCTGACTTCCTTCTGCTCTCTTCAAAACTCTTCATGGTTGGCTTCCTTCAGTTGCTAACACCTTTGGCTTTACAGCTTGGCTCCTTCTACGTTCCCCCATTTGGGTTTGGTAATGTTACGTCACTCTGCTTTCCTTCATAAAGAGCCAGCCTTTCCACAGCTCTCTACCTCTGGCAATGGTTCCACTGAATCTGTGGGCTAAAGGCCCTGTATTCCATGCTTACCCAGACCCCTAAGATGCTCCAAGCATCCACACACTCCCATGCCTGACTTATCTAAGAGGAGCATAAGAAAATGTGGGCAGTTTATCTGTTTTGACACAAGACTCAGAGAAATAGGTTTTGCACCTATGACTTACCTATTATCTACTGCACCTCTAATTCACTCTAATTTGCATCAAACTCTAGCATGAGTGATTAGGAATGATTTTTACTTTCTCACATTTTTCTTCAATTACTAATTCTAACAAATAGAAATCACTGCGTATTTATGTGGCATATCTCAAGTTCTCTCACAAAAGAAACTGGTATGTTTAGCTTAAATGAACATATGCATATTTTAGAGATATTCCAACATCTGGCCCTACTTTGCAAAGGCTTAGTTTCTCTAAAGTTACACCAGAAAGAATTCATTTGAAAACATAAGGCCATGGATGTCTACAAGAAAACCACATCAGTGGGACCGTAAAATATTTGCTTAAGTAAACATTAGAAATGTGACAAATTGCTAATTTCCTATGAAGGATTATAAAATTCCAGCTGAGAACTCTGGGCTGGGAGTAGAGGGGAGAGTAGAAATAGGAATGGTTCCCTAACCTCACAGACTCCTGCTCTAACTTTTGAATGAAAATATTGATGTCACCTGTTGGCTGAGAAATTATCATTGGTCTTTACAACTGTTGCTCTTACTCAAGATGTCTCATATAAAGATTATAGGTCCTATCACTATGCTGATGGGAAGAACAAGGCCTTTTAAGGGAAATCAGAAATATCTAACTGAAATCCATAGCATCAGAAAGACTTCATTATCAGAAAAACAGAGATAACGGTAATCATAAAATAATCAGAGCTCTCCAGGAAAGCAGTAACAATGTCTGGGTACAGTATTGTACAGCTGTCCACAACTCACCTTGTACTCTTATATCAAATTTATAATCCTGAACCTATAACATACCCCTTTCCTAGACTGTCTTTTTCATTTCAGTTTAAAATTCAGATCTGTTTCAAATTCTTATTAGCTACTGAATAGCTATTCATTAGCTATTTAATGAAATACTGACCTCTGATGTATTTAAAACAGCCATCAACACTTTGTATGCTGTTTTTATACAACATGGATATATTTTGACTATTTCATAATTTGAGGACTGCTACTAGTTTGAAGACTTTGAGACGTTATTAAAGTAGAAGCCATGCATTTATTAGCATATTTATATTTCAGTTTGTTTAAATGGCCCATATATATTCTGCATCATAAAGAGACAATGGTTGCAGCTTTTCAGAAACAGATATCTTGGAGAAATCCTGATTCCAGGTCTGGGGCAAGAATTAGGGAAGTGAGCCTGGAACATCTTATCATCCCAAATAGTGAAGAAGTTATCAAAGTTATTAGGGTCACATCAAAAGGACTCAGGAGCCAACTTGAAGACTCTCCCACTGGCCAAAAATGGAATAAATTGCACATCAATGAGGATAAGAACTGTGATGGTATTTAAATCTATTATTTCATAAGGATATTTAAAGAAATACTTGCTTATCACTGTTGTATGATACCAGAAAATAAACTCATCATTTTGAAATCTGTTGAGTAAAGAGTAAGAAACATTTATGCTGCCTTTCTTAAAAAATAAGGTAATGGTAACCAATTAGTAATGCTAAATCTCTCCTTATTGAAAGTATTCCAGCTAGTAAATGAAGAAAATGATAGAAATAGTATGTCACCGGTTTGAAACTCAGTGAACTGATGGGTTGAGGTTCTTAAGCATCAATAGCTACTAACATCACAAAAAGTGAGATGGTCAGACAGTATACACCTCCTGATGAAAGAACAAAATATCACTTATAAGCTAGTTGTACCCAATCCCCTGAAATAATATCCTGAATCTTATCAAACTGCCAAGTGCAACTACTAAGTTAGAGATAACACAGAAGACAAGGGAACATGTTAAACTATACCATGGGTATGCAAATAGCAAAATCCAGGTCACAGAAAATGCAATAGGACAAACCAAACACACAAGTACATAAAACTTCCAGGGTGGGGGAAAGATGAAGATGGATGGAGAACCTAAAGATGAGAGTTGACATAAAAGATATATCAACCAATCAATCACAGTCGTGGACCTTGTTTGTATTCAGATTCAAAGAGGAACACTTGTGAGGCAATTGGAAATTTGAACCCTGGATAGACACTTGATAATCAATTTTAAAATTCTTATTAAGTTTTTAGTGTGATGACATTGTGGGTACATTTTTTCAAAAAAAGAATTATTTGTCTTTTAGAAATATACACTAAAGTATTTACAGATGAAATAGTATATCCAGGATTTGCTTCAAAATAATATGGGGTGGGGAAAGTGGATGAGAATATGGACCAGGAAAGATTGGCCATGGTTTCATGGCTTTTGGGGCTGGATGATGGGGTTGATTATCCTTTTCTATTTTGTGAATGTTTCAGGTTCTCCATAATAAAAAGTTAAAAGCAAAACCAGCCAAAGTACATAGGAATTTCTTTGTTTATATTCTAATCTCAATGTTTAACCAATTTAAAATATTTCAAGGGAAGAAATTTATCAGAACAAACTTTTAAAATCTGGCATATATTCATGAGCTTCATTTAGTATTTGCAAAAGCTGCCCATTTTTCTAAGGAAAAGAGGAAGTACAAAGAACAAACCTTTCTTATTTTATTTTATTTATTTATAGTCTCACTTACTTACTTTACCAATATATATATCACTTGTACTCATTAGGCTACTGACATTGAATGGAAAGTCATTCTAGACAATAAGACTATATTCATCTATTTAAGTTTAGCTAGGTACATCATTATTTTAACAGGACAGATATTTACCAACATGTAGATACCAGCTGCCTATTTACTAAAGATAACCAGGTAAAAAACAAAACCAGAACTTTCTCCCGCTTATACTGCATAAGCCATTTTTTAATCCAGCACACAAAATAATTTTTTTCATTTAAGTATTTTGGGCTATTTCTATTGACTTACTTTTGAACAATCTTTAATGGCATCATTTATATTACAAATGATAACATCAATTTTCCAACATCCCAACATCCAACATCCCTTAACCATTTTGCCTTTCCATATTTCATTTTTCAACTTTCCAATGTTAGATTTTGCTTATCAATTTATTTGTTATTTCTTGTGTCTGCAGACTTTCAAGAGAAACATAAGAGCTGGCTAAAACACAAACCCTGTTGATTAAAAGATGGTGCAATGACACATCAAAATACTAACTTTAAATTTCTGATACAACACTAGTGCCTTAGTTTAATCTTTCCATGATTAAGTAATTTTACTGTTTCTCTTTAAAGTTTAGCATGACCATTGTTTCTTCTTTGGATCTATGAAAATGATCTTCTTCTCATGTCTTTCTCATCACACCCCACCATTCACCTGTTTCAAACCCAGATGTAAAGGTTAGAATTTAGGAGTTAGGCTCCAAATGGAATCAAATCAGATTTTTCCCACAGGGTCCTTAAACTAGGGAGGCCTGAATGATATACAACTAAGAATTGTCTTTTAGTTAGGGGTATTTTTTTCCCTCTGTGATTGTTTTGTAACAATATCAAAACATTTATGAAATGTTTACCCCCACAGAACCCAAAGTGCACTTTTTTGAGTCATTGGCTCATTTTCAATTACTGAAATAACCAAAGAAAGAACAAACATATCCAAACAAGTAAATGGAAAATACACTCTCCTCCTCTTCTGTTTCTCTAGGGCAGAGTCTGTTCTCATTTATGATATTTATATCAAGATCCCTTTTCTTGCATAAAATTGATAATTACAAGAAAAACACTCACCCAGGACACGAAGTTGAAGATAAACATAGAATATTTTATACACTCACACCTGCCATGTCGGAAAAGGATCAGGAATCCAGATGCTGTGAGTTTAACCGTTCCTTCTAGGATTGTTCTGCAATGGCTCTGGAGTAATTTGCCTGCAGAGATTTCTCTGTTCACGGCCTCACAGCAGAAATAGAAAGCAAAGAAGTTGGGGCTGGGGGTGGGGGTGGAGGGTGGATAATCCAGTTATTAAAGTAGATTAAAAAAGTAACACACACAGTTAAATATCACAAGTTCTATCTCTAGGTAGGTGTGTTCTTTTGCTTGTCGTGGCCCCTAGGGTACTGGGCCAGAATATTTATGATCCTTTCTCCAAAACTGCCTTCTGTAAAGTAAACAGATACCAAGTTAAGGGAGTGGTGCTAAAGCAGCGAGAGAATGGCACAGCGATACAGGTTGCTGATTTCAGATACCACAACCCGACTTCCCCTGCCTCTATTTCAACTACAGGGAAATAAGATTGTTTTGCCCTGAGATAAAGGGACATTGTGTCTCAACTCATTTTTGCACTGTCTTTTCTCAAGAGTGCAAAATTTCTTCTAGATACAACAAAAATGCATTTAGAAATCTGCAAAGTCTGAAGGCTTAAGACACAGCAACCTTTCATCCTTAACCCCAGAATGGTGGGAACAACCATTACATGGACCTGCCTTCCAAAGCTTCTAAATGTATTTCAAAACAATTCCATGGAGCTGCCTTCAGTGCAGCTGGGGGAAATGGGGAGGGAGAGGCTGCCCTCTCTATCACAAGACCATTTAGTTTTTATCTTTATTTCTTTATGATGTAAAAGGAAAAAAATTCTCAGGAGTTACTCTCTGACTGTCCCTATTGTGTTCATTTTCTAACATGTAGCCATTCTGAGAGCTGTCTATTTTTAAGGTGGGCCCTCTACTCTTCCTCTGACAAATTGTATCTAACAACACTCCTCTCCACTAACTCAGTTTCTGGATTCCCTGGTCCTCTTGGACAAAAAATTCAGAATGAGAAGGTGGTCATAGTTCAGTGACCATAGATTGTACAATTTGTTTTTCGTGCTAATAGAAGGCAGCTGGCACAGGTAAAGGCAAAATTCCCTGACCTAATCAGGGAGGTGTAGACTGCTTTTCTGTAAACAGTTTGGGTCAGGCTAGTTTTCACATCCTGCCTCTAAAAGGGAGCTCTTTTCCCCCAAATAAAAGAAATGTATACTTCAAAAATTGTTGGGAAAAAAAATTCTTTAAAATCTTTCTGAAGTTCTATACAATAGGCAAGCATGGACTTCTTAAAAATTTGATTAGTTAAAAGAATATTTTTCTAATTTTCACTGACTAAGGTGTCTTTGAAACAATCCCATTACCTGACTATTAAACATAATATATTTTTAATGTAATAGTGACAATAATATCTAGTGTTAAGACCAAATTTAGGACTAGTTCAAAAATAATGGCTTAATATTTAAATAATCACTAAAATTGTTGGTGCTCTATGCTGTCTCCTCCTAGAAAATGGAAATAATTTCACGAACTTCTACTGAGACATTAATGTATATAGGATTATCCATGGCTGAAAGAAGAGAGTTTTTGCTTAAATGAAAAAAAACAAATGGATTTATAGACCTAGAAATGATTATTTATAGTTTAGAGATAAAATCAAAAGAAATATATAGATTACAATGCTGTTTTGTTGACAAGAATATATTGAGTACCTACCAAATTCCAGTTTGGAATAGACTTTTTGTAGATGCTGAATCTCCTTAAGAAGAATATAGTCTTTAGCTAAATCATTATTGAACCCTAAAACGTAAAAATCGATGGTTGTGCTTTTACAGCAAAATTACTCTGTGTAATAGAACACCCAGTCCAATTCAAATCTATATGAAACAGTTCACTCCTCTAAGTTCCTATCTCAGTAAATTTTATAATCACACAACATTTGCCCAAGCTAAATGCTGCAGAGTCATTTTGTATTCCTCTTTCTTTGTTGCCTTATGTCCAATCACTTCCCAGAGTGTGTTGAGCTCCTACATTTCCTTCAAACCTGTTTCTTCCATCTCATCCTTTTGCTTTTCAGCTTTTTATCATCTCTTACTTGAGCCATTTCAATAGAATCATAATTAGTTTTCTTGCCAACATTTTCCCCCTCCTATCCATCTTAGCACTCCAGAATTTTCTCTTTTTTTTCCATAATTCCCTTTATAAAATACTTATTGATAATGTAATTCCCCTGATTAAAAACCAATCTAATGGGCCTCCCTGGTGGCGCAAGTGGTTGAGAGTCCGCCTGCCGATGCAGGGGATACGGGTTCGTGCCCCGGTCTGGGAGGATCCCATATGCCGCGGAGCGGCTGGGCCCGTGAGCCATGGCCGCTGAGCCTGTGCGTCCGGAGCCTGCGCGTCCGGAGCCTGTGCTCCGCAACGGGGGAGGCCACAACAGTGAGAGGCCCGCATACCGAAAAAAAAAAAAAAAAAAAAAAAAAACAATCTAAGGATGGTTTCCTACTACCTAAAGGATAAATTCAGACTCCATAGAATGGCACTTAAAGCACATGGCAAACAGGCCTCAACTCATCTCCCAGAACTTTCTCCTGTTCCTCTCTCCCAAGATAGCTTCCACTCTTAGATTCCATAACCACAAAATTATTTCACAGGCCTAGAATATACCTGGGTCTTTTATGCCTCTGTGCATGTTGTTCCTTCTTCCTGGACTATCCTTTCCCACCTTCTCTACTTAGTGAATTATTGCAACCACCCCTTGGTGCTCAGCTCAAATGGCATCTCATCTGTGGAAGCGTCCCCTTCTATATCCACTGCCCCTACTCTGGGCAGACCTCCTTGCTTCTCAATCCTTATGCCCATTACAATTTGAACAAAGCTTTAGTCTAAAATTGCCATCCTTTACAACACTGATTTTTGTGTCCAACCTCTGATTTTTTAATACATGAAAGGCCAAGATCCTGACTTACTTATCTCTATACCCACAGCGGCTGGCATTGAAGATAAAGGGATGCGTGATTACAGCCAAGATTTCTAGGAAGTTCAACTGAGATTCCCTCATGGATTTCCAAGCAACTACCAACGTGTTTCCCCTCCTCACAATAAAAGTCAGTTATTGGGTAAAGAAAAAGATTTCCTTTATTTTGGGACTTGTCAGCACCTTAACTTGCAAATGTTTAAGAAGGTGACAAAGTACATAGCAATTCCCAAATGCATGTGACCCGAGAACATATTTTTGAAAGACAAGTGCTATAGCACTTACTTATAGAAACACTGATCTAGACAAGCCCACACATTTTATACATGAGAAAAGGGTATCCCAGACAGACTGAGTAGCCCAAGATCACAAAGCTGGTTAGTGGCAGAGCTCTTTCTAAAATTGAGGTCTCGTGATGATCAGATCAGTATCCTGTCCACTTGCATCAACTATCTCCTGGGTTACGTAGTGTGATTGTAAGATGAGTCAGCTACCACCTTAGATCATGAGAAATTGTCATACAACACAGTTAACAGTGAAGGGAAGGGGGTAGGGCAGGGCTAGAGAGTGTAAGCAATAACTCTTAGGCCCAGTGAAAAAGGCCACGTCTGGGAGGAGAGGCAATGAAGAGTGGGATATCACAAGAAACAATAACTGAAGGAAAGAGCAGAAGGTAAGTCTCAATAATTTTAGATAAAGTTTTCCTAATGCTGCCATCATGTCAATTATTATCACACACAGTGAATGCACAGGGCAGAGCAGGATGAGGATTCAAATCTGATTAATCATGAAGACTCGCCACGAGGCAGTCATATTAAACTAGGCTTTGAGAGCAGTACGGGGGACGCTGGCACAGAAAAAAGACAGAGATTCTCTGTGCTCAGAGTAGAGGAAAGGGCATGAATAGAACCATCAGATACCCTATGTAAATTATGGCATTTTCTCTAGGTCATCAAGCAAATCAGGCCCACATTTGGGGCTTGAACCAGAAAACAGGCATTGATAGGAGGTTCATATTTTTATCACTATATCATGTTTCCCTCTACAAGATAGGCCCAATAATTCATTCAACAAATGTTTTGAATGCCTTCTATGTCCCGTGCGTGATACTAGGAACTGGTAATACTGCAGTTAACAAAATAAGATAAAAACCCCTACCTTCACGGAGGATTTTAATATATATATATATATATATGTGTGTGTGTGTGTATATATATATATATATATATATATATATACACACACACACACACACACACACACATATTAGGTAACTAGATTTTGGAAACAAATGTATAAAAAGGAAGTTATCTTCTCATTATAATGTGAACAAAAACAGATGTTCTTTGTTATTATTAAAAAATAAATTAGCATATTCAGATAACTTGCTATTTAGTCATTCTTTCAACAAATATTTATTGATTACCTATTATATTCTGAGCCCTGGGGATATGGCAGTAAACAGCAACACAGAAATACTCCTGATCTCTTGAAGTTTACATTCCAGAAAGGAAGATAACTTCCTCTTGTATTTTTGCTTCGAAAATCTAGTTACCCGATATATTTGTCAGTGGAGTGTGTACTGGAAAACGAAACAATGTGTTTTAGAGAAAAGATTACATTCTCTTTCATCTTATATATTCTCCCATTATCACCATCACGCTATACTAAAGGGACTTTTTTATGGCATTGTGAATATTCAATTCATTTTCTCAAAGGCTGGTAGCAGGAGCAAGAAACATGATGCTGAAGTTTCTCTTCCCTATGACTGTGCTTAGGTGTGGGCGTGTGGGTGCATGAGGTCATGACATCATGCATTCTAAGCAGAGTGAAGAGAAAGTTACGGTACTCTTTAGCATTTCTCATTTTCAAAAATCTTTTTTCTTATTTTAGGAAAATTGAGGTTGCTCATTTATGGATTTCATGATCCCTTTTACAGGAGCAGAAGCTTGGCGTTTGTCCTCCAGTCTGATTCCAGCATTCCTGAGACCAACATTCCTCTTATGCTTTCATTTGAACACAATGCTCTATGCTTCCTATCCTGTGTGCTCATGGAGCCTGGCTCATAAAAACCTCCTGCATATTCCCACTGGGGATGGGAAGCATCTGGTATGAGAATGATCCATCTCCTGCTTTGCAGGACATTTTGAAACCACCATATCTACTTGCAGTATTAATTCCAGCTCAGAAAAGAATGTGCTTGGAATTGTTATTGTGAAGTAGCAATATGGTGTTTATAAAGAATGGGTACCAGGCTTCCCTGGTGGCGCACTGGTTGAGAGTCCGCCTGCCGATGCAGGGGACACGGCTTCGTGCCCCGGTCCGGGAAGATCCCACATGCCGCGGAGCAGCTGGGCCCGTGAGCCATGGCCGCTGAGCCTGCGTGTCCGGAGGCTGTGCTCCGCAACGGGAGAGGCCACAACAGTGAGAGGCCCGCGTAACCACAAAAAACAAAACAAAACAAACAAAAAAAATGGGTACCGATATTCTTCCTCTTTTTATAGATATTTTTATTCTAAAATATTCACGATTTTTACCTGGACATAAAGTTAATAACCAATAAAGGTCATATAAAGAAAAACATGAAAGTATGTATAAGAAAATAGACTCTGGATCACCAAAATCTATTAAGTGTTCATAAGTAAAGATTGAGGCAAAATGGTGCAGTAATTAAAAATGTGTACTCTGACCATGATGGATTAGAGATGCTCATGAATTCTTATTAGCCTCACTGCCATGTTTATACTCCTTTTATATTTGCAACAATTACAGCAAAATGAAAAAGTGGCCAGCTTCTGGGTGGGGTCCAGGGTCTGGTCCTTGGCTTGGCAGCCCTCTAAGCTCAGCTTTGCCAGCCTTTCCTTAAGTATCTCACAGGAGCCAGAATGTCAATTTCTTAGTTTATCATGAGAAATGCACACATCAAGCCACCCAGCATAATATAAAAGCAGATCAGAAAATCCTCTACCATAAAGAAACAGACTCATAGATATAGAGAACAAACTAGTACTTATCAGTGGGTAGAGGGAAGGGGGAGAGGCAGTAGAGGGGTAACGGATGAAGAAGTACAAACTACTGTACATAAAATAAATAAGCTACAAGGATATATTGTACAGCACAGGGAATATAGCCAATAGTTTATAATAACTATAAATGGAATATGGCTTTTAAAAATTGTGAATCACCTGAAACATATTATATTGTACATCAACTATACCTCAATTTTAAAAGTTTAAAAAATAATACTAAAAAGAAAGAAAATCCTCTTCCTATAAGAAAACAGCACAGAAGGAGAGCATACAGAGATAGTTTCTTGGTGGAGGGAGTGGATGGTAAATTCAGTAAAGGAGGTAGTAGATACATTGCCAAGAGTTGATAGGCTGTTGGTGAGTCTAGAACCATCCCAGGAATCCAAAAGCTAAACCCTCCAAAAGATGTTCTTCTCTCTCAATATGGCTGTGACACACCACCTTATTCTTTCT
The DNA here is from genome assembly GCF_025265405.1 of Mesoplodon densirostris. Taxonomy (NCBI): domain Eukaryota; kingdom Metazoa; phylum Chordata; class Mammalia; order Artiodactyla; family Ziphiidae; genus Mesoplodon; species Mesoplodon densirostris. The sequence goes on along the minus strand of NC_082671.1, from coordinate 32,166,890 downwards.
CCCCCAGGTTGCTTTCCCTGTACTCTCTTCAGTCCATGCCCCCTCTTGTGATCACAATCTAACCCTAGATAAGAGGACATCAAAATTCACTAGGTATTCATTTACCAAACTGTAATTACCGTTCAGTCCTGCTTCCAAGATTGCCTTTTCATTGCATTTTAAATATTTCCAAAATACTTCACTTAAACATGACTGCTTTCTTGATCCATTCCTATAGATTTTACTAGTTGATTTCTCTGAGGTCAATCTTATTGTCCTTCTCTCCAAATTGGGATGTGTGTCCTTGTACAGACAATGATATTCAACAAGAGAATGAAGGATACAAAACAGAGCTTTGTAATCACCAGCCCAGAATCACTGGATTCTCCATTTTTGTGCTGAATATTTGCCTGGTTGTTTGCTTTTAAATGTAAAGTTTAAATGCCAACCTGCTTTCCCGTGAGTTCTTTCTGAATCAGACTTTGTTTGGTCAGCTCACAAGGTACACATTGGCTGCCAGCATGATTAGGCTCTGGGGTAACAGTGATTAAGAGGTAGGGAAGTAAGTGGAGGCCACCAACACAGAATTTAAAAAGAAAAAAAAATAGAATACGGTGGGGATATTTAATGCTTGTATCAGACACCAGATTCTCATACTAAAGGAGCCAAGAAAATGTGACACAGAATTTAACACAGGCTTCTCCCATGACTGGTCAGGAAAAACATAGACATTTTACTCATAATGCTAATTAGGATCTCACAAGTGATTAATTCCAAATTATAAAGGTTTATTCAACCTCACAGAGTGGGAATGAATTGCATGGCTATTCTGGTTCCCAGGAGAAAATAAAATAACAGGAAGTCACTATAAAAGGTCATTTATCAGGATATCCCAAACTTCCATTTTATACCTTTATAAGAAGCGACAAAATGTATCCCAAATAAGCTCAGGTAGAAAAGAACTCAGACTCTGGTTTGAATTTTTTTTAAGTAGAGAGAGTCCTATTTAGATTTTCTTTAAGCACTTGGAAGGCCTCTCTTAATGCGAGAAGGCAAAAGAAACAGATATCCCAGGAAGCCTGTGATCAACACTTAGACCATCATTCCTGCAACAAGAGGGTCTGGCTGCATTTTCCTCACTGTCAACCCATATGAATGGATCACCCTAATTTCAATCCGTATGAAATGAAAGTACACTCTCCAAATGCAATCTTTAAAGATACAATATCCAAATGAAATTTTTCTAGAAACCGGGCATGGACTATACCATTTCTCCTAGAAATCTCCTCTAGCTCCTTTCTTCATTTATACTCAGGCATTAATGTATCCTTCCCTGAACTTCCAAGTCATTCCCTTGTTTATTAACAATGTGATTGATTCAGAAAATGCTTCAGCCATAGACCAACCATGTGAGGAGGTCAGAACATTTTTAAGTAAGCTACTCTTGGGGTCATCAAGTGCCTATGGGTAAAACAAAACCACGGGATTGTTTTTCTTTACATGGAGTCATATTGACCTCTAATTTTGCCTACACTAATCATTAAACCTTCAGGAAATATTCCAAGGGAAAACATACTGATTTTTTTTAATTGTGGAAAGAACCCAAACCTTTTCTGCATGCTAATATATATATATATATATATATATATATTTAAAAATTTGTTTTTTGTTTTTTTTTTAATTTTATTTATTTATTTATGGCTGTGTTGGGTCTTCGTTTCTGTGCGAGGGCTTCCTCTAGTTGTGGCAAGTGGGGGCCACTCCTCATCACGGTGCGCGGGCCTCTCATTATCGCAGCCTCTCTTGTTGCGGAGCACAGGCTCCAGACGCGCAGGCTCAGTAATTGTGGCTCACAGGGCTAGCTGCTCCGCGGCATGTGGGATCTTCCCAGACCAGGGCTCGAACCCATGTCCCCTGCATTGGCAGGCAGATTCTCAACCACTGCACCACCAGGGAAGCCCCATGCTAATATATTTATACAAGTTCATACTTGAAGCTTCATTGAGCCAGAGAATTCCTGTAAGTGGTCTGCTCTGTTTCCTCTTCACTCTTCATGCTCTCTTGAATACATGAGTGTGAAGAGGTATTGTTAAGCCAAAAATATTGGCCTAGCCAAGTCCCCCAAAAAGGAATGTGCAAATCTGGGAACACATTCCAGTATTTCTAGCTACCAGTACAGGGCCTGAAGTATAAGAAGTACCAGCCAGAAATATCGAGTTTCTCGAGAATCAGTGAGTCTCAGCCAATCCCCTGAAGAGCTTTCTGAGAAGGAAATAGTTCATAAAGCAATTCTCCATGCAGTTAGAGATTTACTTTAAATTTAAATAATAGTAATAGATATCACTTTAATCTCTCTTTAATAGATACCTCTTTAATAGATATTTAAGAGGTTTCCCAGGCTTTGAACCCTCTAATGGATTCCCATCACAATTAAAATGAAATCCAAAGCCACACAAGATGGGCCCTTGGCTGCCTCACTGACCTCATTTCCAACTACTTTCTCCCTCACTCATGCTGCTCCAGCCACAGTGGACTCCATGCTGGCCCTTGGACTTGTCAAGTGTACTCCCAGCTCAGGGGCCTTTCCATCTCCTCTCTCCCCTGTGGAATTCTCTTCATCTGCAGATGGCTTCATCCACAGAGGAGATGGCTCATCCTCTCCGCTCACTGTATTACATGTTCATTTGTCTGTTTGTCTTACTGTCAGTTTCCTTTTGGAGTGTAAACTTCAGGAGATCAGGAAAAATTTCTGTGTTGTTCATTGCTTATCCCTGGGGCTCAGAATATAGTAGGTGTTCAGTAAACATTTATTGAATGAATGACTAAACAGCAAGTTATCTGAATACACTAATTTATTTTTTTATAATAACAAAGAGCATCTGTTGTGTTCACCATTACATTCTCACTGCCTAGCACAGTGACTGGCCAATTATAATCTCCATATGTGCTGCGATACAGCACTGCAAAAGAAAAATGAGGCTGCTTGTATGGACCTTATATTCCACCAAACAAACAAATACACAAATAAACATGCAAGAAAACACCAGGGAGAGAAAAATGGCAGGATCCTGTGCTACAGAGTGACCAAGGGAACTACTTATGTCATATGAGATGGAATGCTTAAGGAGGTGACACTTAAACTGGGTCCTGCACCTGGGTCAAATCGTGAAGAAACACTGAAAAAGCCCAAATCAAGGGCATTCTACAAAATAACTGGCCTAAATCAATTAAAATGTTAAGATCATGAAAGTTAGGGAAAGACTAAGGAATTAACCCCTATTCAAGAGAGGCTAGGGCTTCCCTGGTGGCGGCGCAGTGGTTGAGAGTCCACCTGCCGATGCAGGGGACGCGGGTTTGTGCCCCGGTCCAGGAAGATCCCACATGCCGCAGAGCAGCTAGGCCCGTGAGCCATGGCCGCTGAGCCTGCACGTCCGGAGCATATGATTCGCAATGAGAGAGGCCACAACAGTGAGAGGCCCGCATACCGCAAAAAAAAAAGAGAGAGAGAGGCTAGAGAGAGACATGGCAACTTGGTGAAATGCATGACCCTGAATTGGATCCTTTGCTATATAAAAGATGGTACTTACCAAATTAGTGAATGTGAATGGAGTCTCTGAGCAAGGATATATAGAGATTCTTGATATTGTTCTTGTAACTTCTCTGAAGGTTTGAAATTATTTAGAATAAAAATAAACGGCCTCTGTGGGGGGAAAAATTGAGGCACAGAAAAGTTAAATAACTTTCCCAAGGTCCCATAATATGTGGTAAAGCCTGGATGTGAACCCAGGCAGTCTAGCTCCCAACTAGGTGTCTTCAACCATGTTGCTTCTATAAAATAGAGTATATTAGCATAACGTCTCATGCAAAGTAAGCTCTCAAGCAATATCTATTACTATTAAAAATTAATATACTGTAAACAAACAAATAATCTGAGTCCTGCATGATAAGAAGACACAAGCCATGCTAGGAGCTAGGGTAAGAGAATTCCAGACAAAGGTAACAGAGCGTACAAAGGCCCTAAGGTGAGCACAAACTTGGCATGTTGGAGAAAAAAGTCTGGTGTGTAGGTAGCATCAAAAGTTATGGGGAGCAGGGTTTGAGATGAGATCAGAGGCAGTTCTTCAGGTCAGACGCTGCAGAGAGTTGTAAGCCAGGAGAAAAAGAATGTCATGTATTTGCATGTTATTGGAAGTGTAGGCAAGTTTTATGGGCTGAATTGTACCCCCCACCAAATGCATATGGTAAAACCCTTACCCTCATTGCCTCAGAATGTGACTATGTAAGTGACATCAGCAAGATGTCAGAGTAGGGGTCCCTGGACCATCCTTCTGCCCACAAACACACCAAATAAGCAATAGTTCACAAATTCCCTTTATGAGGCATCTAGAAACTAAGTGAAAGGCTCCTAAACACTGAGTGACCATGAAAACATATTTATTGAAACCAGTAAAGGGATTCAGGATATCCTCTTCCTGGAGTCCCTTCCCCTGGTGCAGTGTCATATGGTCAGAAAGAGAGCTCCTGGCTCCTGACTTCTCCCCTTCTACCAGGGGAGGGAGGGATTGGTCTGCCTATCCAGTGCTCCTCCCCAGAAGCTTGACCTCAGTCCTGTCAGTCTTGGAGGCTAGATGGGTCCACCATAGCCTAACAGCCTGAAGGAAAATGGAAACAGCAGCATGGGATCACAGACACATCATAGCCCTACCTCCTGCTCAGCACAGAGTGTGTGGATGAAAGAGCCCAGCCCTCAGCTTCCGCCAGGGAGGGAAAGAGTAGAGCCATGTGTACAGCACCCCTACTTTTCTGAGGGGGCTCCCCCGGGCACTGACCTCTGCCCTGCCTGACTTGGAGTTATACAACTTAATAACAAAAAAACTAATAACCTAATTTAAAGATGGGCTAAGGTATGAATAGACATTTTTCCAAAGAAGACATACAAATTGCCAACAAGCATACAAAAAAATGCTTATGGTCACTAAGATAGGGAAATGCAAATCAAAACCACAATGAGATATCATCTTACACTTGTACGGATGGCTATTATCAAAAAAAACCAAAAACAACAGGTGTTGGTGAGGATGTGGAGAAATTGGAACCCTTGCACACTGTAAATAGGTATGGAGAATGGTATAGCCACTATGGAAAATGGTATTGGGTTCCTCAAAAAATTAAAGATAGAACTACCATATAACCAGCAACCCCACTTCTGGGTGCATATCCAAATGAACTGAAATCAGGATTTCACTGAGTTATCTTCACTCCTATGCTCATTGGAGCACTATTCACAATAGCTAGGATGTACAAACAACCTAAATTTTGATCACCAGATGAATAAATAAAATGTGGTATAAACATAAAATGAAATACTAGTTAGTCTTAAAAAAAGAGAGAAATTGTGCAATATGGGACAACATGGTGAACTTTGAGGACATTTTGCTAAGTGAAGTAAGCTAGACAAAGGAAGACAAGTACTGCATGATTCCACTTACATGAGGTATCTAAAATAGTCACATTCACAAAATCAAAACCAGGAACTGGGGGCGGGGGGGAGGAGGGGAGGGGGAGTTATATATTAACAGGCATAAAGTTTCAGTAAAGATAAATAAGCTATAGAGATCTGCTTTACAATATTGTACATTCATTCAATAATAAGGTATTGTACACTTAAATTTCATTAAGAGAATAGATCTCAGGTTAAGTGTCCTTACCACAATAAAACTGAAAGAAAGAAAAAGAAAGAAAGAAAGAAAGAGAGAGAGAGGGAGGGAGGGAGGGAGGGAGGGAGGAAGGAAGGAAGGAAGGGAAAGAAAGAAGGGAAAAAAAGGAGAATGTGGCTATATTTGGTCATACCTCTTTAAAGAGGTAGTTAAGGTAAAATGAGGTCATTAAGGTGGCCCTAATCCAATATGATTAATGTCCTAACAGGAAGAGAAAATTAGGATACAGACACACAGAGGAAAGACCATGTGAAGACAAAGAGAATACCACCTACAAGCCAAGAAGAGAGGGCTCAGAAGAAACCAACCCCACCGACACCTTGAGCTTAGACTTCTAACCTCCAGAATTGTAAGAAGATTAATTTCTGTTAAGTCACGCAGTTGTGGTACTTTGGTATGGTAACCCTAGCAAATTAATATAGCGGGTTTTAAGCAGTTAAAGTGACACGATGCAGTGATCCAGGCAGAAGATGATGGTGGCTGGTCTAGGATGAGAGTATAGAGGAAGAGAAGCAACTGGATTCAAGGTACGCTCTAGAGGTGAAATCAATGTTGAGAGTGAGAGAAAGAGAGGATCATGGATGCCACTCAGATCTTAATGTGAACAACTTGGTGGATAGTGATGTCACCAAGATGGAGAAAATGGAGGAAACCCCTGACCCCGTGACAGTTTCCCCTATTAACAGCATCTTGCTTTAGTGTGGTACATTTATTACAATTGATGTGTTACTATTAATACATTATTAATAACTAAAGTCCATAGTTCATATTAAGGTCCACTCTTTGTGTTGTACATTTGATGGGTATTGGCCAATGTATATGACATATATCTACCATTAAAGTATCATGCAGAATAGTTTCATTGCCCTAAAATCTCCTGTGCTCCACTGACCCATCCCTTTCCTTCACCTCCTTCAACTGCTGACAACCACTGATTTTTTTTTTTTTTACAGTATCTTCAGTTTTGCCTTTTTTAAAGTGCTGCAGAGTTGGAACCATACAGTTTGTATCTGTGGCATAATAAGAAATATATATTTAGTCTTTGTCCCCAGTTCCCAGCAGACTTCTAAAACCCTTAGAACTTCCAGAGGATAACAGTGTCTTTTGTATGCTAATGAAAAGATTGGCGGCTGGGGAGCCCTAAGTAACTTAAGGATGGTAGCTGGTTGCCAGGAAGACCAAGGCATGATTGCAACTTTCAGCCGCACCCCTCTACCTCTGGGAGGGAAGAGAGGCTGGACGTTGAATTAATCATCAATAGCTAAGGGTTTAATCGATCATGCCTATCTTATGAGACCTCCATAAAAACCCCTAAATGATGGTATTCAGAGAGCTTCTGAGTTGGTGAACACAGCGAGGTGCTGGGAGGGTGGCACGGCCAGAGCGGGCATGGAAGCTCTGTGCACAGCAACCCCCCGTACCTTCTCCTATGTATCGCTTCCATTTGGCTGTTCTTGAGTTGTATCCTTTATAACAAAGCAGTAATTTTAAGTTAAGTGCTTTCCTAGGTTCTGTGAGTCACTCTAACAAACTACAGAACCTGAAGGGGGAGTGTGGGAACCCCCGAGTTTAGAGCCAGTCCCTCAGAAGTGACCAGCATTTGAAGTGGGGAGGGGGAAACATTGTGGGACTGAGCCCTTAACCCCTGGGGTGTGTGCTAACTGCGAGTAGTTAGGGTCAGGACTGAACTGAATTGTAGGACATCTAGTTGGTGTCTGGAAAGTGGGAGAACTGGTGGATATGGGGGGGAAAAACACATATTTGGGATCAGAAGTGTTGTGAGTAAAAGCAGTTCAAAGCACCCTTTTCAGAATGGCCTCTTTCACTTATGAATGTGCATTTAAATTTCCTCCATGACTTTTCATGGCTCAATAACTCATTTCTTTTTAATGCTAAATAATATTCCATTTATGGATGTACCAGTTTATTTACCCATTCACCTACTGAAGGACATTTTGATTGCTTCCAAATTTTGGCAGCATGAATAGAGCTGCTATAAATGTGCATGTACAAGTTTTTATATCGACAGAAGTTTTCAACTCAATTAGTTAAATACCAGGGAGCACGACTGCTGGATCATATGGTAAGAGTATGTTCAGTTTTGTAAGAAACTGCCAACTGTCCTCCAAAGTGGCTCTACCATTTTATGTTCTCACCAGCAATGACTGAGAGTTGCTGATTCTCCACATCCTTGGCAGCATTTGATGTTGTCAGTATTCTGGATTTTGGCCATTCTAATAAGTGTGTAGTGGTACCTCACTGTTTTAACGTGCTTTTTTTTTTTTTTTTTTTTTTTTTTTTGCAGTACGCTGGCCTCTCACTGTTGTGGCCTCTCCCGTTGCGGAGCACAGGCTCCGGACGCGCAGGCTCAGCGGCCATGGCTCACGGGCCCAGCCGCTCCGCGGCATGTGGGATCTTCCCGGACCGGGGCACGAACCCGTGTCCCCTGCATTGGCAGGCGGACTCCCAACCACTGCGCCACCAGGGAAGCCCTAACATGCAATTCTTTAATAACATATGATTTGAGTCTTTTTTCATACTCTTATTTACCATCTGTATATCTTCTTCTGTGAGGTGTGTTTCAGATATTTTGCCCAATTCTTAATTGGGTTGTTTGTTTTCTTATTGCTAAGTTTTTAGAAACAGTCTTTTATCAGATAATGTGTTTTGCAAATATTTTCTCCCATTCTGTGGCTTGTCTTTTCATTCTCTTAATCCCGTTTGTTTTCTAATGAGACAAGCATCATTCCACAGGAAACTGAGACCCGAAATCCATTATTCTTGACTAATTCTTTTTCCAGTTTACAGACACATTTTGTTAATTCCATCTCTGAAAATTTCCAGCCTCATGTCCACTGCCAATACCTTATCATACGTTATTACATTACTACATTAACAGTCTCCTAGGACTTCAAGATTTCAGCCTGTCAAGAGCTGGGAAAGCTCTGAGATTTTACCCTACTTCCAAACTAACAAGTTAGCCTGCTGCAGTTCAATGGCTGTTGTTGGAAGACATGAAACTCCTGGGTCAGAGATGAGCGTCTTTATAACCCACAGCACAGCAAGCTCTATGAATCTCATTTGTATTGTTTCTTCTTGTTCCCCAAGTGCCAAAGGAGAGATGCCCAGCAGCCCAGGTAGATGGTGAACACACAGTAAGTTTGTATCACACTGAGAAACTCTGAGGTTAGGAAGCTCTGATTTGTTACAGGGCTTCCTTCCCCTTTAAAAATCTTCCCTCTGCCACAAGGGAAATACAGTAGCTTCCAAGGATATTCTTGAAAAGTTATCTGAAATGAAAGCTTTCAATGTCTGCTCAGAAGATATGCAGAAGTGTGAGTGACCCATAGAGAATTTTCCCCTGGATAGTCTTCCATCTCTCCAGTTCATGGTGGACAGTCAGAATAAGGATTCAATTAAAAACTCCTTATGTGTAACAAAAATACCTTTAATAGTTCTCCATTTCCTAAACAAAATATAAATTCCTTAGCAGAGCATTCAAGGCCCTTCAACACCAGTCTCCCAATCTCCCCTTTTAATATTAGTTCCTAAAACTTGACAACATGTACCATCCATGCCAAGCAATATTGACTTTTTTGCTTTTACCAGCTCTATCTACCCTTTTATTCCTTCCATTCTTTCTGTCTCAAATGTTCTCCCCATAACAACAATCACTGATACAATCAGATCTGTTCAACTCTTAACTCAAAAGATACCTATCACGACATGTTTTTTAAATAGATCTCTTCCTTCTCATCTCTTACAGCATTTCCCCATAACTCTATTAAAGTTAGTCATCTATTTGGGCTTCCCTGGTGGTGCAGTGGTTGAGAGTCTGCCTGCCGATGCAGGGGACACGGGTTCGTGCCCCAGTCCAGGAAGATCCCACACACCATGGAGCGGCTGGGCCCATGAGCCATGGCCTCTGAGCCTGCGCGTCCGGAGCCTGTGCTCCGCAACGGGAGAGGCCACAACAGTGAGAGGCCCGCGTACCGCAAAAAAAAAAAAAAAAAAAAAAAGTTAGTCATCTATTTGTATTTTCTTTCTACTAGAGTGCAAGCAACAGGGTCTATATTCTTCAACTTTGTGTCTCTCATACTATGACCCATATCTAGTGAATATTGAATGTATGAATGAATAAATAAATATTGTGATTATTGTTTCTCCCTAAGTAATTTCTGTAAGAGGATATGATTTTGAAAAATTATCACCTTTTGTCAGTGAAACAACTGTTTCCCAAGTCACCAACTTTTTCTCACCATCACCATAATTAGAGATACTTTTTAGACTTCCTGGTGGTTTTGTCACAAAACCCACTGCTTCTTTTTATTCAATCTGCTGTAATATTTGGGTTGGCCAAAAATTTTGTTCGGGTTTTCTGGCCAACCCAATACTTTAACCTAATGTGAGAGTAACAAAGCAAAATCAAAAACTGCATTGTGACTTTTATTCTCTTTTTATTCCTTTTAGTCTCAACTAAAATCCCCTCCAACTTTCCTAGCTTCCTGACACACCTTGAGTGCTTTCATGCTAGCACTGCTCATCATGAAGTCAACTTGCACAGCCCAGCCTTCCCAAGAGGAAGGCAGGTTCCAATTAAGCTAACAGACAGCAGGTTGAAAACAGTGTCCATTGACACCAGAATAACACGATGTTTTCAAGAATGAAAAGTTCACAACTTTTTTTCCCAGAAACAGGAATGTCCAAGGCAGCCCAGCTTGCAGGGAAGATAAGAAGGCTCCATCAGAGAGACTGTGAGGTAAAGGGGCAAAAAAAGGGAGACCACAGCGATCCGAAGAGAAGGAGGTGCAAACCACTTGCTGTTGGCAAAAGCATGGGCTTTGCCTTCACGGAGTCCTGAGTGTGTAAAGTAAGAATCTGCTTCTTACCAACTCAGAGAACTTTGTTCTTTTGTCTATTCAACAAATATTCTAAGTGCCTATAAAGTGCTAGATTCTGGGTATATGATAGTCAGTAGAGCAAATATAGTCTCAGTCCTGGTAGAGTTTACAATCTAGCAGGGCATAGTTACAATGCAAATAAACAAATCAATTTTAACTTAAAAATTATGATGAGTGCCATGAAGGAAAAGGACAAGGTGTCAAGAATGTCAATGATAGTAAGAACCTATTGATACTTTGAAGGTACCTCTTGGGAGGTAATATTTTAGTTGATGTGAAAAATAAGGAGCCAGTCATACTAAGAGTGCAGGGGAAAAATTATTCAGGAAGAGGAAAGGTGTTTTACTTCTTCCACAAGATGGTTACATACAAAGTGTTTGGCACAAGACTACTTTTTGTAAATTCTCAGCAAGTGTTCATTCTTGTAATTGCTAGGACTGTTGACCTTATATTCTTAGTAGCCAGTCTATAAAAGCCTACAGAACACTGAGTGATCTTCTAAACCCTAATGGACACTCAAATAATAAGCATCAGCAGTTACATATTTAGATAAGAGGGAAATATACAGAAAATTTTACAAAACAGAGAAAATCTCATGAGAAATTCAGTATCCTTTCTCTCTTCTTTCCTTGATTAGTCATTCTCTGGATTTCTGTATTATGACAAAACCTCGCTAATTCACATGCTGATAATTAGGGATTTTACATTTGTTCTGTGAAGCAAATGAATAATGTAATCAAAATGGAAGGAGGCAGAATGTTTCATTTAATTAAGGAAACCTGTTGTTTCCGAACATTTTTAACCACATACATTTGCGTACAATTAATGTGTTGATTACAAATGATGGATTTTCTCATGAAAGCAAAACATGTTAAGTTCTTACTCTGTAACACTTGACCTTCATAAACTTATATTTCTTGTCAAAGTTTGCCATAAATAAGGTATACCGCTAACTGAGACAGATTCTTTTCTTCAGTTAGTCCAAATTAGAGTTCTCTGTGTGACCAGTCCTAAATTGACCTGCTTTCCTTTAGTAGATTTTTATAATTCATACTTTGTCATTTTCCATAAGTTAGTGGATCCAATTAAGGTGTACTCTTTTATGGTTAAATGATTTTTATAATAATTATAATTTGATAAAGATTGAAAGGGTGTTCAAGATGTAATTTTCCTTCCTTTATTATTCTGCCAAATATTCCTTTCTATAATCCTCAAGACTATTCCCACATCTCTAATTCCATATGTCCAGAGCCTCATAAGGGCCGCATATGATACTCTACATACTTTTTTAAAAATTGTCTTTGTTCTCAGCCTCATGGGAGGAGATGATTTGTTAGAAAAGTTTTGCAAGTTTTCGCACCAAGATCCTGAAGTCAGGTCTCTCATTAGACAAAAAGTTTTAAACTTGGCCCTAAATGACTAATGTGTTGAATGATAATCTTGATGTCCTATAGGAAGGATGGTTTCAGATCACCTCTAGAGTGTGTTTTATTCAAACCATCTCATAAAATATTTTAAAATATCCAAGATAATCATTAGAGAAGACAATCATCCAAGACAACTTTTGGGTACTGTTAAAGGATTTTTTAAAAAAAAGATGAAGTCATGATGCTCATGCAAATATCAAATAAGCATGTGTTGAAGATTGTATTTAATTAGTCATTAATGAAGGAGTTGATAAGAGGTTACAATCAGCTTAAAGAAGACTCCAAAGACGATATGTAGGTCAAGAGTATTGAAATGAATGTGCAAATGGAGGAAAAGTTAGCTGCTTTCATAGTGAGGGACAGGAATCAACTGAGTCCCTACTGTGCTGAATTTATTTGCATGCCTAAGACAAGAACTATTATTCATTGCTATCAATTATCTATAATTTACAGAATTGCAAAATAACTCAAAGGCAATAAAAGGCCCAGTGCTTTCATAAAATCAGAATTGGATAACCCAGAAAGAAATGTTCTAAACAAAGCAGAGTTTCCACTGAAGCACAAATTTTTCCCTACAGTGTAAATGGTACATATGCTTTCCACTGTCTGTCATTCCTATACTCATTCAACCCCAAATGTATATGGAAATATTCCTATATGCCAGACAGAGTGCTAATCTCTGTGGACCCAGAGGTGAATTATACATAGTCCTTGTCCTCAAATACCTTCAAATATCACAGGGAGAGACATATGTGTAAACAACTGAGGGCAAAAAAGTGCCACAGGGTTTATAATAAAGGTTTATACAGAACACTATGGGGACAGAAATAATGAGTAAACTTCAGTAAGTGCCTGGAATTGTTCTAAGTGCTTTTACATTAGTGTTTCCTTTCAAGTGTCATGTGGTAGATACAATTACTATCCCCATTTTACAGATGAAGAAACTGAGGCACAGAGGAATAAAAGACATGTATCCAAAATGTGACAGATCACAAGTGGTAGAATCAGAATATAGACCTAAGCAGGGTTCCAGAGCCCATACTCCAATCTCTATTCTACACAATCCACAAAGATCAGAGCACTTAATTCTACCTTGGGTAAGGGATACAGGTAGAACACTGGAGAGACAGCTGAGCTGAATTTTGAAAGATGATGAGGGTGCATCTATAGATTTGGACAGGGCCTTTCCAGAAAGAAAAAGAGCCATATGAACCAACATACCGAGATATGTATTGCTAGGAAGAGATCAGATCATGAAGAGCCTCTTAGGCCAAACTAAACCTGTTTAGCTTTACCTATGGTGAATGGAGAACTGACAAAGAGTTTAAAGCTGGGGAAGTCATGATCCATTATGCTTTTTAGAAAGAACTATGCTCTTTATTCTTTTGATGGCAATATGGAAAATGGATTCGAGACTGGGATAATCATTAAGACACTATGGGAATAGAGCAAGCAAAAGATGATAAAGACCTAAAATAAGGCAGTAATACTGGAGAAGTAAAGGAGGAATGTGCACACACACACACACACACACAATGTAAAGGAAATAGAGTTGATATAACTTAGATATAGGGCCATTAGAGACCAATGATTTTAAGGTAACTTATAACAAAGTTTCTATTTTAAGTTACTGGGGAGACGTTAAATCATCCATTGAGGTAGAAGGAAGGTAAGAAAAGACAGATTTGGAGGAAAGATGAGCTTAGTTATGAATATTTTGAAGTTGAGGTTAAAAACATCCAGAAGAAAGTTGTATACCAAGGACTAGAGCTCAGGAGAAAAGTCTAAGCAGTGATAGAGATTCATGAATCTCTCATCGTAAGGAGGTAGGTGAAACCATGAGAGGGAATTAAATGACCCCAGGTAGGCAGAAAAGTCAAAAAAGAAGAGACAGAGATAAGAATGTTGGGACACTCTAACATTAAAAGTGTGGACTAAGAAGGAGGACCCCGTGAAGGGACTAGTAATGAGGAGAAGTAGGGGATTCAAGAGTGAAACAGTTGCAAATCCTAGGGAAAGGAATGGTTTCAAAGATGATAAAATGCTACTTATAAGACAAGTCCTGCTGAGGCCTGGGTCATCAGTTTCCTTGCCGGAGAGGTTTCAGTAGTGAAAAGTGTGGTTGGAAAAGTTACTTGAAAGCTGTGTAGGAATACCTGGTTAAAGGTAGCAGATTGAAAATATTCATGTACTCTTGTTCTTTTTTGAATCCACCAAGATAAGAGTAAAGAGCTTTTGAAATCCACTAACCTGTGAAGACAAAGCCAACATGCAAGGAGGCAACAAAAAAATTTTGGAATCTGGAAAACTGACAGATGAGTGGTAGATGATTTCATGACATCAAGAAAGCAGAATCCTAAATCAATAGTGAGGAAAGTTAAGAAGCCAACCAATTCGTACCACAAATCCCTTATCCAAATATTCTGGAAGTAGTGGCACCAGATTGTGATGCTGCTGGAAGTTTGAATGAAAGTGGGGTTAAAAAGAGAAGAATCATTTGAGAATTTGTACAGAACAGACTCCAAGATGGCAGCCCTCTCTGGCAGGTAGACTTCACCTCTTATGGAAGACTAGAAATTAATAGTCTGCAGAGAGTGAAAAAGTTCTTGCATGAGAAGACACCAAGTCATTGAAGTGTGCCATATTGAATTCCGGGACAGTGGAGGTTGCAATTTAAAGGACACTTTAATACGAAATACTGAAATCTTCAGCCCTCCTCCCTAACTCTGCCCCCATAAAACTGGCAGCTGGAATTATACCTTCCAGGCAGGAGACTAAAAGAGTCTTCTCCACAGACTCTAACCAGCATAAGGGAAAAGACCTAAAATACTGACATCAGGGGTTCTCTGAGGAAACAACGAACTTCTTCTCCACCATCAAGCTCACAGTCTACAATGCAGAATGCACACGACCCCGTCAGAAATTTCCATCAGCTTTTTACTTCTTCAACCTTAAACATGAACATACAGTCAAGGATCCCCAAACAACTAAAGAAAACCTCTAAAATGAAAGACAGAAAACAAAACAAGCAGCAAATAATCACCTGTGCAGGGAAGTGAAAACCTCAAAACACTGATATTTACATAGTCAGAGAAATAGGAGTGTTACCCTTGAAACATGAACAGAATGTTATTGATAAGGGAACAATCAAAGAATAAGAAAGAATTCTTGGAAAAATAAAAATATGTTTGCAGAAATGAAAAACTAAAAAGGGGGTTAGAAGATAGTGAGGAAATCTAAAAAGTAAAGCAAAATATAACAAGAAAATAGAGAAAATAAATTGGAAAATCAACCAAAGATGTCCAACCTTCAAATAGTAGAAGTTTCGGAAAGAATGATTAGAGAAAATGGAGGAAAGGAAATCATAAAGTAACAAATTCAAGAACACTTCCTACATTGAAAGCATCCACAGAGCGTTCTCCCAAAATACAACAGATAAAATATATCCATATCAAGGCAGAACCTAAGAAATTTCAGGACACTATGCACAAATAGGTGGTCCTAAAAAGTAACCGTGGAGAAAAAATAAAATGAAAATATAGGCAGGGAAGATGAAGATGGCAGAGTAGGACACTGAGCTCATCTCTCCCTGTGAACACATCAAAAATATGACCACATGTGGAGCAACTCTCCTGAAAACAACCTGGAGACTGGCAGAAAGACTCTTCTACAACCAAGGCTATAAGGAAAGATCCACACAGAGTCTGGTGGGAAGCATGGAGAAGCAATCTGGTCAGGACTCACACTCCTAACAGGGGACACAGAAAAAGAAAGAAATATAATGGGCTCAGGTATCCTCCCTGGGGAGTGAGAAGTTCAAGCCACATATTAGGCACCCCAGCCCTGGAGTCCAGCACTTGAGTCCTGTCACACTCAAAAAACTAGAAATAGAACCATGATCCAGCAATTCCACTCCTTAGTATATCTGAAGAAATCAAAAACACTAATTTGAAAAGATATATGCACCCCAATGTTCATAGCAGCATTATTTGCAACATCCAAGATATGGTAGCAACCTAAGTGTCCATCAACAGATGAACAGATAAAGAAGATGTGAGATACACACACACAGACACAAATATATATATATATATACTAAAAATACATATGTATATAAAATGTATATAATGAAATATTACTCAGCCATAAAAAAGAACAAAATTTTGCCATTTACAACAACATGGATGGACCTGGAGGGTATTATGCTTAGTAAAATAACAGACAGAGAAAGACAAATACTATATGTTTTCACTTATATGTAGAATCTAAAAAATAAAACAAACAAATGAATATAACAAAACAGAAACAGACTCAGATACAGAGAAAAACTAGTGGTTACCCGTGGGGAGAGGGGAGTGGAGAGGGGCAATATAGGGTTAGAGGATTAAGAGGTACAAACTACTATATATAAAATAAATAAGATACAGGATATAATGTACAGCACAGGGACTATAGCCAATATTTTATAATAACTTTAAATGGAGTATAATCTATAAAAATATTGAAAAGCTGTGCTGTATACCTGAAACTAGTATTGTAAATCAACTATTCTTTAGTAAAACTAAATAAATAAGCAAAACTAAGTCACATACAAGAGATCAGGAATTAGAATGGCTTTGGATTTCTTAGCAACACAGGAACAATGGCAGAATGTTTTCAAAATTCTGATGGAAAGTGATTTCTGGCTCTGAATTCTACATAGAAACACACTACTAATTAAGTGTGATAAGACTACACACATTTTTAGACATGTAGGAAACCAAAATATTTACACACTTCCCCTATGTACCCTTTCTGCAGAAGTTATCGCAAATACCCTACCAAAATGAGGGTATGGGGCTTCCCTGGTGGCGCAGTGGTTGGGAGTCCACCTGCCGGTGCAGGGGATGCGGGTTCATGCCCCGGTCCGGGAGGATCCCGCATACCGCGGAGCGGCTGGGCCCGTGGGCCATGGCCACTGGGCCTGCGTGTCTGGAGCCTGTGCTCCACAATGGGAGAGGCCACAGCAGTGAGAGGCCCGCGTACCGCAAAAAAAAAAAAAAAAAAAAAAAGAGGGTATGGAAATGGAATCCACCTCAAGGGTTAGGCAGAGGAAATCCTGAGTGATGAAGAAAGATTACAAAAGGACAGGCATTGGTAACAACCAGCCCAAACTGAAGCAGATCAGAAGGTCCAGCAAAGAAGTCTGTAATGAGGGATCCTTCTGGTGGTGGAACAATTCTGTATCTTGACTGTATCAATGTCAATATCCTGGTTGTGATATTGTACTATACTTCTGTAATATGTTACCATTGGAGAAACTGTGTGAAGTGTATATGGGATCTCTGTATTATTTCTAACAACTACATGTGAATCTATAATTATCTCAAAAGAAAAAGTTTAATTAAAAAACCTAATAAAGGAATAAGCCCACAAAAAAAAAGTCTGCAAAAGGTGAATTTGATAGAATCCCTGGTGTGTTTGAACATGAGAGCAAATTTAGACAGTCGAGGGATTAAATCAGTTCATAGAAAAACTAAGCAAATGAGGGAAAGAAGAATTGTTAACTCTAGGAAATACAAAGAGGTGTGCAGGAAAGGAAACATAATCATGTGATTCACCTATGAATGACATTTATAAGTCATAGTCACGTGACAACAAAATTAGTATTTAACTATATAGGAAAGGGAGTTCTGGGAAACGTATGTGTGAAGGATGGTGTTGGCAATAGAAGAATCCTCATCTTTCATAGAATAGAAGTGGTCAATAGATATTGCCTACAATGGAAAAATCGAGGAGTAGTAAGTTACACAGAGATATAAAGGGTAAAACATAAAGGAAATAAAAGTGTATTGCCTATGGGCTGCCAGAGAGGCAAAGCTAGCGGTTTTGTTACAAGTTTTGGAAAACTATCTGACCTCTTAAGCTGAAATTTTAATCAAATTTTACATTTTGGTAAAAATGTAAACTAAATTTTAAAAAAAGTGAATGGGAGTTGAGGATGTTGAGATAAGCACACATGAATTTTGGATGAATTTGGTGGGGAAGAAAAGGTAAGAGACAGGTAGGTAGGTAGGGAAAGAAAGACACGAGAAGTTTTTTTAAAAATATGAGACGCTTGAGCATTATACGAGTTGCAATGTCAGAGTCAGAACATCTAAAGAAGTTACAAATATAGATGACAGAGGAAACTGTACAGGACCAGGGTCCTCCCCTTGATGGGGGTGGGGAGAACTGACTTGGAATGCACAACTTTGCAAAGAGGAGAAACCTCTTCCGAAATTTGAGGTGGGGGGAAGTGTATGTGATTACAGACAAAAATGAAGTGATCTTGGCAGGGAGGAGCAATAAAAACACAACATTCTAATGCCAAATTCTCAAAACTCAATGAACTATGGAATTTGAATCTTCACTAGACATTTGAGATACTCTTCCTCCTTTCCAAAATCAGTCTCCACTATTTTTGTTTTTATGTTGTGAAGTCAATGCACTCAGTGATCCCTGGTCTTTTCAAGCCACTCCTGCAACAGTAAATGTGGGCTTGTGTTCATGTACACGTACACACACACACACACACACACACACACCCCTCTTTTTATTTTTTGTGGCCTCGTCCGTTGCGGAGCACACAGGGTCCGGACGCGCAGGCTCAGCGGCCATGGCTCACGGGCCTAGCCGCTCCGCGGCAGATGAGATCTTCCCGGACCAGGGCACGAACCCGTGTCCCCTACATCGACAGGCGGACTCTCAACCACTGCGCCACCAGGGAAGCCCAACACGGGCACCTCTTTTACTTACTGATAGGCACCTGCTTCCTGAGAAACTATGCTGAAAGCATAACAAAGAAGGCTTTGGTATTTTCTTATAATTAAAAGAAATCTTTTCCTTTTTGCATCTCTCAAGGAGAAAGGCAGTAGCGGTACCTTGTGGTGGCTACCAGCTTAAGTCTACACTTAACATAGGGACGGCAGTTCAACAACAGGTTCACCAAATTACATTTTCTTTGCACTTCTAGAGCCACATAAATCTGTCATGCCACCAAGAGTTGTCCTGTAAAATCATACCTTCCAAATGATAAATCATAGCCCTGGAGCAATATGTAATCAATTACCTCCATCCTCTTAGACGGTGTTAAAGTTTCATTTCCGTTTTCCCGCATTAATGCACTTTGTCAAATGTCATTCCTAGTTGCATTTCAAACACAAATGACTATCATTAATAGAGAACTTACAGTGTGTCAGACACTGTCTATGTTTGGTATATTCGTGTCAGCATTTTACATTTCATTAACTTCTTTTATTCTCCTAACAGCCACCCTAGAGCAGAAGTATGATACATATTAGCCTCACTTTAAGGAATTAGAAGTGACTGAGCTATGATTCCAACCCAGGCGTGTCACCCTCCAGAGTCCTAGAATAGCGAGTGCTACTGCCTTTCTCGCTCCCAAGGTGTAAGGGCAAAAGAATGAGGGCTTAACCCTAAACAACGGTCCATGGAAAAGACCATTTCTCCTTTTTGCTCCACAGCACATTTGATGCAAGTCTCTAATAGAGCTGACATCCACTACAAAGCTTATATAAACCCCCCTCCTATTACAAACATTCTTCCTGAATTCTTTAGGGTTTGGAGATGACTACGTATGTGTGTACATGTGCTTATATGCTAGAGCTCTATGTTACTTTATCAAATTTAGCAATAACACGAGTTATACATGATTATCCATGTTTTATGGAAAAAATTGGGATTCAGATTGGCTAAGTGACATGCCCTGCTTTAAATAGCTCAGAACTGACTAAGAGTTTGGGAGAAAGTGCAGCAATAAAACCAGCTCTGAATACTATAGCTGGGAATATAACAGTGTGTAGAGCTGAATTCCCTTTATCTGTTGCTGTTATGTATGTGGTCCAAAGGTGATAGGTAAATATTTCTCATTAATTTTTTTAAAGACACTTGATGGCTTCAATTTAGGAAATTATATATGCATACTATTATATGGAGACACACAAAGTGCATCCTAATTCCCACATAATTTATTTATTTATTTATTTTTATTTTATTTTATTTTTTTTGCGGTACACGGGCCTCTCACTGCTGTGGCCTCTCCTGTTGCAGAGCACAGGCTCCGGACGCACAGGCCCAGCGGCCATGGCTCACGGGCCCAGCCGCTCCGTGGCATGTGGGATCTTCCCGGACCGGGGCACGAACCCGTGTCCCCTGCATTGGTAGGCGGGCTCTCAACCACTGCGCCACCAGGGAAGCCCCCCACATAATCTAAATGCAAGAGTTGATAGGTTAAACTCAGCTCATTATTTTTTGTGATAAAGGAACAGACCAAGGATGCTCATTGTGCATAAATATAAGATCATACAACAATTACTCCTTCATAAGTCTCACACTGTACAACACAAGGTTCAACAATCGCAAGTGGTTGCTGCAAACAGATATGCAAACAGATATGCCTGGGCCTTTTAAAAGACAAAGGCAGGGCTTCCCTGGTGGCGCAGTGGTTGAGAGTCCTCCTGCCGATGCAGGGGACACGGGTTCGTGCCCCGGTCCGGGAAGATCCCACGTGCCGCTGAGCGGCTGGGCCCGCGAGCCATGGCCACTGAGCCTGCGCATCCAGAGCCTGTGCTCCGGGAGAGGCCACAACAGTGAGAGGCCCGCGTACCATAAATAAATAAATAAATAAATAAATAAATAAATAAAAAAGACAAAGGCATTTCCCTGAACAACTTCATTTCTTTCCTGCTAAAGCAGTAGTGCTAATCATGAGTTTCTCTGCCTTGCAATATTCAAAGGACAACCTTTTCTCCCAAAGAACCAGGAAACAATACTCTGCTTTCTATGGAAAAGTTGCCTTACAAAATTATCCTGACCTTGAGATTTTTTGAAGTAGAATCAATATGAAAACTGTCCTTGGGACCTCCTTTCCCCCCCAAAAAAAAGTTTTGTGAGAAATTTCCACTACCTGAACTGTTTAATCATGGTTTTTACTTTCCTCACATCTTATTCTTTGGCTGTTGAAAGAGCCCTTGTTTGTTTATTTCAGTTGGAGCAGACAGAGGCCTGGCATAGTACAGAGCCATTTTAATAAGTCACACTCTCAGGAGTTAGAAAAGGATAATTCAATTCTTTTTAAAATCATATAAAATTATATTTTCCTTCTAAGGTTATCTTGCTGTATACTCCAAACCCAGATACACTAAGGACATCAAAAAATAGAGTATGTTTGTGCATGCTATGCACACCATCTTCAGAAAGCTCTGCCTACTTTAACAGACATTTTTTTTCCACAAGGAAGATTCTAGAAACTATCCAAGCTTACCTTGTTAGAAAATAAAGAATAAATTTGCACACCGATGCCAGCTAAACCCAGAATCGACTTTAAAATACAAAACAGTTCCACGTTCATAATTACGCAAAACATCCCAAATATGAGGCTGTCACACCCAAGGAAAACACTCAAAATTAAAAATCTCATCACTTGTGTGGCTTTCAGAGATTTGTACTCTTCTCTCTTTTCAAACTACATCATATGTTACAGTTTCATCAAAGCAAACAGTTTGTTTCATTTAAAATATCTTCAATGAGCTTAGTGAGAACAGCTGCAATGCAGGTCTCTTCTCTCACATTAATACTACTGAGTATTCCTTTTTGTTTTGTTTCCAGACTAGACTTGATTAACCAGATTTGTGCTAAGTGTGCCCAGCCACCTGTCTCCATGTTCAAAGTTAATTGTTGTTTCTCCCAGGTGAGTATGAGTAGATGAGCAACATGAGTGTATTTTTTATAGGGAGAACAAACAAGCTTTAACAATTAAAAAGGAAGGAAGGGAGGAAGGATGGAAGGAAAGAAGGAGGGAGGGAGAATTTTTATTTCTTGAATTTTTGAATTTTATTTATTTTTTTATACAGCAGGTTCTTATTAGTCATCAATTGAGAATTTTTTATAACGGTTTGCCATGGTCCTTTTTTTTTTTACTTTTTGGCATAACTAATCAACATGATAGCTGTATTATCATTAGCATAAATCAGTTACCCTGGGACAGGAGTCGGTGCTGAGACAGGAAGTATTCATTTGCTCTGCTGGCTTCAGTATATGAAATATAGTGACGTATCTTACGTTATCTATTGTGACATCATTTGGCCAATGAGCCCACACTCTTCAGGCTGGAACCTGTAAAGCGCCACCATGCGCCCTCCTCCTGTGCAGCCCCGCCCCGCCCGCTCCGGCCCACTCCGCCCCGCTCCACCATTATTTGAATAATCTTACTTCACCACACTATGTTTCAAATTGGTTAGGATTCAATAAACTATTTAATGCAAAAAAAAAACAAAGACATATAGACAAAAGTCAAAGAACAAATTAAAGAAAACATTTTAGCTGTTAAGATGAACATAAATACACTCTGCTTTAATAAACTAATCAGATGTTCCTCCATACATTACACATAGAATCACCATCAATAAAGCAGAACTGCCAAGACTGAATCCTGAAAATCAATGAAAGGAAATGCTGACACTAAATTTACACACATTTTGAATGTATAGCATTAAACTTTTAATTCTTTTTAATTTCACACATACGGTCCTCTTTTTTTCCTTGTGAATTTCCATATATAAAGAAATACTAGCTAAGTTCAGAAGCTTGGCATTGTTCCTTTGAAATCCCTAGGATGCAACTTTGCAAACATGCTTCTTTATTGGGGCAAAATATTCAAAAGAGTACAGACTCAGCATCTCCAGGAGGTATGTTTATAGTTATAAAAACCTAGCAGTGCAAGAAGTACAATGTCAAAAGCCATTAACTCTTAACTCACACTGCTACAACCACTGGTAGCAAAGTATATGTACATAGCACCCTGGATCACCACATAAGCACATCCTATATTATATCACCACATAAGCACATCCTATATTTTAGGAGGGTCTTGTCTCTAGAAAAAAATTTAAAAATCTGTGTAGAACAGAAGTGTATGCATCTGTGATACACTGATTGGGGATGAGAATCTAGAGGCCATAGATGCATTCAGTATTAGTTCCAAGCTTCATCTAATAACAGTCTCATCCTCTCAAGTGAAAGAGTTGGAAAAAAATTCCCCCAAGAATCTTTTAATTACCTACTAATGAAGAAAGTGAATAGATTAGGCCTAATTTAATTAGTTAAATGCCCGTACATTGCTTTTCCAGGGAAATGAGTAAAAAGAAGAACCTCAGTCTGAAATCTATAAGTGTATTCTACACAGTGTCATACATATGGCAGTTCCATTAATGAGAAGCAGCATAATGCAGTGAGGTGTCAGGTACCTGGTTTCTAGACCTGGTTTTCCCATTCAGTAGCTATATGATATTAGAAAGGTTGTCTAAATTCTCTGGGCCTTCGTTTGTTCATGTTTTCCAAATGAATAGGAACTATCTTTGTCTTGCTTTGTTCTGTAACCATAATGGTTTTTAAACTCAGTTACTGAAATATATACAGAACAGAAAAATTACATTGTAAAACTAATAATGTTAACTTGCAGTTATAGCTCCTTCTATTTCTATTGCATTATTCCCAGGCAACTGGTAACACACAACCATTACTAGGCAACCTAGACAGCTCAGCAGCACAGGCAAATATGAGCTTCCTTGTCCAGTGTTAATATCCACTGATGCAATTAATCAAGCTGGCAGAACTTCCAGGGAAAACAAATGCCTACAAGGGGAAAATGGCATGGATCTGCTTCACAATGATTTCCAGGCAGCTCTCCTGGTAGATGCCAGATGACTGACTAAATCAGGATTCAGCAAACTTTCCCTGTAAAGGCCAGATAATAAATATTTTAAGCTTTGCAGGCCTTTGTCAAAGCTACTCAACCCTACCATTATTGTACAAAAGCAGCCACAGACTATATATACATGAAGAGTGTGGCTCTGTTCCAGTGAAACTTTACGGTCATTGACATTTAAATTTCATATAATTTTCACATATCACAAAATATTATTCTTCTTTTCTTTTCTTTTCCAGCTGTTTAAAAATGTAAAAACCATTCTTAGCTCTTCAGTGTACAAAAGCAAGAGTTCTCCAGAATTTGTCTCAAGGGCCTTAGTTTGCCAATCTCTAGATAAATGTTAGGAAATTATAGAGGTTTTTCATCTGGACTCTGTTGAGATGTCTGTTTGGGTTACATTGTGTGATTATTAAATGTTCTCAGCACCGATAACCCTTGGCAAGGTATGGTAGTTGTGTCCGTGGATCAGGGACACTGCACAAAGTGAATACACTGAGGGAGGGAAAAAAACCAAAACCAAACATCTCACATGTGGCACTGAGACAAAGGCAAGCAGTAGTCTGAAGCCAGCTGGCAGGATCTCTGATCGCTGTGACAAGTCCGGAGCCAGGTGGCAGGATGTCTGACCGCTGATGCTGCCCTTGCCACAGAATCACCGTGAGATGAAAGGAAAGATAAAGGCGGGAGCCCGCACACGATACAGGCAATGCCATGTTGGTGTCTGCACATGAAACGCAGCATTCTCCCAGCTAACAGAGCTTATCTAGTACCTCAGTAGTCACCCGCTCCCAAACTGGTTTGACAGGTCTTAGAGGTCCCCTGCCCCTCGTGGATAGAAAAATTCTACATGTACACTCAGTCTAACTCCCTTTGGAAATTGCAAATACTTCTCAAAAAAATAACTCATTAAGTCACCAATGTTCATGTTGATCAGATTATTTCACTCAGAGCTTGGAGCAAACGGTGGGGGGGATCAGGCATTCAAGGAGAAGAAAGAAGAAGGTCAACAAGGAGGAAGCACCCGAACTGTCAGTTTCATAACTCAGGCTAAGTGGATTCTTGCCATTCATTCCGTAGCATTTATTGCGCTCCCCCTCAATTCAAAGTTGGAAACCAGAACCTTTACCTTTGCAATGCTTATAAACACAGAAATATGATTGAGCATTCTTCCTGTGTTAATAATAGCTAACATTAAACTAAAAGGTCAACTGTAGTCTAGTAACAAAGCCAAAGTTAATTGGGAATTTCAGAAGTATCCATTTTCATTCAAAATACTCCATAATGAAATCTGCAGTGTAATGCTACACTGAGCTGACTGCCTACCAGATCCTTTTGCTTATATATTTTTTCTCACATTTGTAACCAGAATACATTTGTTATTCAATACTAATGTAATGGTTAATCAACCATGCGCAAGAAAAATACATAAAAGGAATAATCCCAATTTGAGTTTGACAAGATTTCCTACCATTTGCTTCACTAATACTTTGTGGTAGGAACAAAGCTCAAGAAATTCTCTGTGGAACATTCAGCTCATTAAAATATACATTAATTACCATATTGTCACTAACAGTGTTGGAAAGGCAGATTGATTGGAAATGCCTAAAAAATAGGGGGTAACAACAGAGATGAAATAAACTCTAGAGTTGGATGGTTCCAGATTTGAGTTCCAGCTCAGCCATCTAACAGCAGTGTGACCTCAGGAAAGTGATGTCTACTTCCCAAGACTCAAAGTCCTCGTGTGTGAAACATGGGTAGGAATTCTTACCCGTGTAGGTTTGTTGTGGGAATACCATGACATGCTGTCTAGAAGAGGGCTCAGGACAGCACCAGGCACAGAGCAGGCTTCCAATCAGTGTCAACTTTTCTGAAGAGATCAGATTATGCTAGTCTCAATTTAAAAACCCTGCAAAGCCAGAATCCAGGGCATAATCATTAGGTTCCTGGTAAACTGAGGTTATATAACAATCTCCTGTCCCCAGTCACTAAGAGACCTGGATTCACTTTCTTACTTCAAATAAGCAGGCCTGGAGGAACAGATTTAGGGGATTTTTTGGTAACTGAGGACCTAGCAGTGACTCAGTTTAGATTTGAATCTTGTCACTTATTGTGACTTTGCAAGTTTTTTTAACCCTTTCTATGCCTCAGTCCCATGTCTTTAAGGTTAGAAGAATAATAATACCTAATTCTTAGGCTATTAGGGTTATTGCATGGAGATATACACACACATACACATATACACACATATGTATATATATATGGAGAGAGAGAGCTTAATAACAGTAATTCTATGTAAGTTTTTAAGTATTAGCCATTATGATTAACATTAACATTCTGGACATTAAAGATAAGTACATATGGAAAAAAATAGTGAGGCTAAAAGACTGAGAAGGTACAGGGAGTCAGCTAAATGTATAAAGAGAGCAAGCTTTATTCATTTACAAAATCATTATTGAGTACCGTAATGTGCCAGGCACTGTTTTTTTCTTGTTACCTTCCTTCTAGGTGATGAGAGACACATATAAGATATAGCTTCAAAATTATTTGCTTGTTTTAAAATTTTTAAATAAATCTCTTTGTAAAGTTATGCTATGGCTATTTGCCTCTTTCTCCTAAAATCTGAAGGGAGAGAAACACAATTCAATCCATTAGGATTTTTTCTGTAGTTCTGGTCCCATTATAGATGTGTGTCTTTGGTTAGGTCTGCAGGAGCTCTATCACCTTTCAACTTGGCTTCTTAGTGGAGGTTGCACCATCTTTGCTATGTCACATGAGATGCAGACCATTAAAGGAATCCCTGAACTTGGAAGCTGCACTTAAAGCTGCACTTTAAGCTGCACTTAAATGTACTTTCTATGAATACTGTATTTAAGGCAAGAGGTAGCTATGGGACAAGAAGAAACTGAAATAGTTCTTACAACCCAATCCTAACTTATGATGATAGACGTATGCTGGGAGTATAAACTCCAGCTGATATGAAATAACAGCAACAGGTTAAGTCTTTAAAGAAGCTGTCACTTTGGCTTTTCAGGGATGGGGAGAGGTGGAGATGAGAGGCTTTATAGTATGTGCGACTCAAATCAGTACTCAAGCCTTAAAATATCTCTTTTTGCCAGATGACTAATAAAAAGTAAAATATGAAAACAAATGTTCTGGGGTCAAGAGGTTTATTGGTTTCCTAATTACAGAACCCTCTGGAATTAGGCTTCTTTGGATGTAAGGCTCTGGGACTGCAAGAGCCGCACTCTAAGGTCCCACTGATAAAGGACTCTTCACCCTCCTCTGCCCTGTGGTCGCAGCTGGAGCCGAGGTCCCAGCTGTCCTACATCAGATGCTTGCTTTCTGGTGACCTGTACAGCCACTTCCCAGAGCACTGGGCCTTCCTTCGTCACAT
The DNA here is from genome assembly GCF_025265405.1 of Mesoplodon densirostris. Lineage (NCBI taxonomy): Eukaryota > Metazoa > Chordata > Mammalia > Artiodactyla > Ziphiidae > Mesoplodon > Mesoplodon densirostris. Next base: position 32,139,723 of record NC_082671.1, on the reverse strand, counting down.
ATGTAGACAGCACCGTGCCCAACACCACTTCCTCCCCCAGGATGAAGGAAGCTTTCCTGGATTTTGGTTTAAATAGGTCGAAATATAAAAGAGCTAGTTATACCTTTCCATCAGGAAAATGATTCATACTTTCTCACACTTATATAACTGAGGTAAACCAATTAAATGTTTTGCACAGAATGAGGAAGATTTGCTTCATTTTCTCTCCTGCAAATAACGATCAAAGTCTCTGAGGAAAAAAAAAAGTCACCTCTGCAGATCTCTGGTTAGGCATTCACTCACAACAAGTAAAAGAGGCCTCCAGCTGACCTGAAAGAATTCAATTTTGGAAAATTACTAACCAAGTACTAGCTACTGAGGTCTCACCATGCATTTTAATATACTTGTTTGAAAACAAAACCAAAAAAAGCCTGTTTTGTTTGTTTGTTTATTGTTTCTCCTTGAAAATGTTACATTAAATTGGTAGGGTAACTTGATACCCACGACATCCTAACACTGAAAAAATACGGTATAGAGTCTTTCCATAAAATCCCAACAGAAAGCAGGTTGTGAATATCCGCTTACGTGCAAGGGTCTCCACTTGGAAAGTAACGGAGAAGCAGTACACGTAGTTTAAACAAGTGACTGAGTAGATTGGATTGGTTTTACTATAGTAACTAGTCAAAACTAGTAGAGAGGAAGGACTAGAGAGGGCAGCAGGAGCAGTGAACAAGGTCAGCAATTTAGAGGCTATTTCTCTGGGACCGAAAAGAAATCGGAGCAAATCCAAGAGACATTTAAGCAACAGCACCTAAAATATGCAGTTGTCATTCTAATATATAGGTCATGATTAAGAGGAAAGGAATAGGCACGTGAAGAAAACCACACTAATCCTGTTATTCAGACCTAGAACAGGGGGAAGAGAAAAATGATTGGCCTTCCTGAGTATATTCTTCAAAAGTGGCTCATATGATAGTATTAAAAATCAACTGCGCTTGAGTTTTTAAAAAAGGAGCCCATATGCAAGGGCAGGTAAACTGTGATGAAAAGAGAGAAAACAAAGCAATGTCACTGAAACATTCTGCGATCACACCTTGAGTCAGGTACAGAAGGTAATCAAAGCATGGACCCTTTTTTATGCACCTGACTCCTTACCAACAAAGGCTCAGGCCCTGTCCCAGATGAAAACTGTTTCCAAACTGATTTTCTCTAATATCTGAACCTGTCTTGGCCCCTTTCAAGGTCATATCAATTCACCATGGTAACAAACAATTGTCCAACTATGGTCACAGCCCTGGTTTTGGGGGGGAAAATTCATGAGGTTCCCTGAAACGAATAGGAACAACCCCATTCAGTATGAGCGAGACAAACAGATAGAGATGATGCTTCAGAAGGGAGACACCAGTAAGAAGGAGCTCAATTGCTATGGTTTGCCAATAGCAAACCAAATGCCATCGGCATTGGATCATTTTGGATCACCACAATGATCCTCATATTTCCCTGACTCCATGGATTGGAGGATGTACCACTTTAATATTGTTTTCCAAGATGGTGAAGGGCAAAGAGGCACCCTATTAAATATATATATATATATATATATATATATATATATATATATATCATTTGTAAGATATTTTCTAATTTCAGAAAGTTTTAAAAACATGTATCTTAGAAGGAGGAAATAAAGTAATTGCATGCATCAAAAGGGGAATTTATTCATTGGTTCATTCTCTCATTTACTGACTCTTTTGATGTGCTACACACACACTGTGGCCTAGAATTACAAAGTTGAACAAAGCAAAATCCTTGCCCTCAACAGAATCTCAGCCTGGAGGTGGAGATAAGCATGTGAACACATTTAAAAAGACCATAATAGGGCTTCCCTGGTGGCACAGTGGTTGAGAGCCCACCTGCCGATGCAGCCTGGGACACGGGTTCGTGCCCTGGTCCAGGAAGATCCCACGTGCCGCGGAGCGGCTGGGCCCGTGAGCCATGGCCGCTGAGCCTGCGCGTCCAGAGCCTGTGCTCCGCAACGGGAGAGGCCACAACAGTGAGAGGCCCGCGTACTGCAAAATATAATAATAATAATAAATAATAAAATAATAAAAAGACCATCATAAAGAACCTCTGAGAGGTAGTAGAACACAGTGGTTCACAGTCTGACTGTCTAGGTTAAGATCCTAGCTGTGCCGCTTACTAGCTGGGCTTTAGGGTGTTACTTAACCTTTCTGCCCCTGTTTCATCATGCATAATATGGAATGTTAATAACATACTTACCTTTATTAGACAGTAGGAAGAAGTAAATTAGTTAATGGATTAAAAATACGTGGTTTTGGACAGGTAATAAAAGTTGACTCCTTATTTTGCTATGTACACACAGGATGCACAAGGATCAGGGAAGGAAGAGCCTATAACTGTGTGTGGAAAGGCGCCAGGGAAGCCTTACCAAAGGGGTGTCTGATCCCAGCATTGAGGGAATAGGAATTCATTCGGCAGATAAGAAAGACTTTTCCGAGTCTTTTATGTTTTATGAGAAAACATGAACCGTTTTAGGAACCTAAGTCAGAAGATGGCATCTGGCAAACTACCTCTGGGTCAGATTACCAAAGAATTTTGTGTCAGTTCTGTTTGGTTAGCAGTTTCATCTAGTCAGGACAAAGTTTTGTCAACTTAAGCCAAAGAAAACAGGGAAAAGGAGAAGACAATTTATTGAGAAGTTGCAGATAACATACAGAAGCAAAGAAAACATTGAATAAGCAGGTCTTTGAAAGAATCCAGGACGACTAAGGGAATCCAGGTAACAGGAGCAAATGGTCAATTTTCTTAGCGTGCCTTACTCTAGAATACGTGTCAGCAACAGAATCTACAATATGTACCTGAAACAAATCGCTTCCAACTACTTTCAATCCTTCCTTCTCTGTATTCAGAATTGAAAATGTTCAGGAGAGAATTGGTCTAACTTGGCCAGGGGAGCAGAGGGCTTCTTGAATAACAGCCCTGCAAGCCTGCAGGCATTGGATCTGGGTATTTCCTGGAGTTGTACGGCTCCCAGGAAAGCTGAGGACGGACATTTCACAGGCAAAAAGAGACACACAAGAGTCTCACATGCTCTGCCAAAGGGTTTGGACTTTGTCCATAGGCAGAGGGAAGCCCGTGGAGGTATAAAGATGGAGATGACCCACACTTCTCTTCTGGAACACGAGAGTCTACTCTGGAAACTGTAACAAATACCAGTGAGCTGGCACTAACCCCAGGACCCAGCCTCATCCACCAGTGAGCAAGCAACAGCCCCAGGACACCCTGGGCCATGGCCCTACCCACCAGCCAGTGCACACCAGCCTTGGGACCCCCAGGTCCTACAGCTAGAGACCCCAGGACCCAATTCTGCCCACCAGTAGGCAGATACCAGTCCTAGGACTACCACAGCCCTGCAGCCTGCCATGTCAGCACCCAGCCCACTCACCAGCAGGCTAACACTAGCTCCAAGACACCCTGGACCCTTCAGCCAGCCATGCCCAGATCCAGCCCCATTCACCAGTGGGCCAGCACCAGCTTTGGGACACCCCGGATCCTGCAGCTAGCTGTGTCAGGAACTGGCCCCACCCACTAGCAGGCCAACACTAGATCCAGGAACCTCAGCCCTGTAACCACCCACCCCAAAACCAGGCTCCACCTACTAGTGGGCCAGCACTAGCCCTGGGATCACCCCATTTCCACCCTGGGCTCCACAGCCAGGCATCTCATGACCCAGCCCTGCCAACCAGAGGCCAACAGCCTCCATACAAGGCACAGCCTGGCAACCAACCAGTCCAGGGCCAGCCACACCTACCAGACCACCCACAGTAGTCAGCCTGCCACAATAGAAGGGCACACTCAGCCCACATAGGGGGCACCCCTAGAGCATGTAACTCTGGTGACCAGAGGGGAGTGTGCTGCTGAGATACACAGGATGTCTCCTACAAAAGGCCACTTCTCCAAGGTCAGGAAATGTAACCAACCTACTAAATACATAGAAATAAAAATGAGATGACAAAGGAATGTGTTCAAAGAGAAGCAACGAGATAAAACCCCAGAAGAAGAACTAAGTAAAGAGGAGATATGCAATCTACCCGACAAAGAGTTCAAGGTAATGATCATAAAGATGTTCAAAGAAATCAGGAGAAGATTGGACGAACAGAGTGAGAAGTTAGAATTTTTTAACAAAGAGTTAGAAAATATAAAGAAGAAACAAACAGAGATGAAGTAATACAATAACTGAAATGAAAAATACATTAGAAGGTATCACCAGTAGATTACATGATATGGAGGAGCAGATCAGCAAACTGGAAGACAGAGTAGTGGAAATCACTGAAGCTGAACAGAAAGAAGACAAAAGGAAAAAAAGAAATGAGGACAGTTTAAGAGACCTCTGGGACAACATCAGGCATACTAACCTTTGCATTATAGGGGTCCTAGAAGGAGAAGAGCAAGAGAAAGGGGCAGAGAACACACTTGAAGACATAATAGCTGAAAACTTCCCTAACCTGGAAAGGGAAACAGACATCCAGGTCCAGGAAGCATGGAGAGTCCGCAATAGGATCAACTCAAACAGGGAGTTTAAGATGTACAAACTTCCAGTTGCTATAAATGAGTCATGGGTATGAAATGTACAGTGTAGGGAATATAGTCAAAGATATATTGGTATAGTGACATATCATAACTAAACTTATTGTGGTGATCAGTTTGAAATGTATACAATTATCAAATCACTATGTTGTGTAACAGGAACTAATGGTGTTGTAAGTCAATTATACTTCAAAAACAAACTCATAGAAAAAGAGATCAGATTTGTGGTCATGAGAGGAGGGGAGTAGGGGGAGGGGTGATTGAATAAAGGAAGTTAAATGTGCAAACTTCCAGTTATAAGATAAATAAGTACTAGGGAAGTAATGTATGATATGATAAATATAATTAACACTGCTCTATGTTGTATATGAAAGTTGTCAAAAGAGCAAATCATAAGAGTTCTCATTACAAGAAAAAAGTCTTTTCTATTTCTTTAATTTTGTATCTATATGAGATGATGGATGTTCACTAAATTTACTGTGATCATCACTTCATGATGTATGTAAGCCAAATCATTATGCTGTACACCTTAAACTTATACAGGGCTGTATGTCAATTTTATCTCAATAAAAGTGGAAGAAAAAATATTTAAACCAGAATACAGTACTCAAATTTCATTTCTATAACCTGGTAGAGAATGCTCTAATTTCTGCTTGACAGCATTTATATACAAGCACTGTACTAATTGCTGGATAAAAAAAGATATGACATTTTGCTGAAGGAGCTCATAGTATAAGTGTTTCTACCTCTTCAGAGTTCTTTAAATTTCTATATTATTACTTCGCTGAAGATTTCTCACATTGAGTAACAAATTGTGAATGTGATATTCATCAGGTCCCAGATAGGACTATACTCATCTGCTAGAAACAAAAAGAGCTACATAAAAAAATACAAAGGTAGATTTTCTTAGTAGAGTTAGAACAAAAAACCTCACTTATCATTTAAATGGCAGAAGAAAACAAATTTTAGATAGGGTAATAAATCCCAAGTAATTTATATTTAGTTTTTGAATATTTGAGGAAAAAGATATACTCTCTTCCTGTACCCAATTCCTCCATCCACCAGGAACTTTATACATTCTTCCGTTAGTTTAGTTATTGTATATATTAGAGGCAGGAGAACCAAGTGGTTAAAAGCTAGGGCATCCATATAATATGTTATCCAAACCAGAGCACTTTTGGAAGTGAATAAAGTCACAACAATTACTTTTGGATAGCAGTAGTAACCTGGGACCATCCCAGGCAAACAGAGACATACAGACACCCTATTGAAAGCTTGTGCGCTGAGGTCAGAATTTGTTCGTGGACAGGGAGAAACAATTGAAGGCTTTTGAATACTGCTGATAAATGACCAAGACTTCAGGAAGCTTAGTATAAAAGTGGGTTATGGCTGGATTGGAGCACAGACAGACTGAGGATAGGAAAGCCCATGAAGACGTTCTTATGGCTAGGAAAGAAATAATGAAAGGCCAAGCTAGGATGGTGGCAATAAAAAGAGAAAACCTATATAAAGAGATAGGGCAGCTAAAGAAGTCAGACAGGTTGTAAACTAGTCCAAGTAGTTATAACTTATTGAACACCGCTCAAGGGTCTTGACAGGTGAAGGTCGGGCATAGCAGAGCACCTGCCAATAGGAAAAACCAATAGGAGCTCAGATTCTAGAGCAAAAGCCTTTGCTCCCTATCCATTTTCATACTTTCTGTTCATATCAGTACCAGGATCATAGGTGTGTGTTTCATCCCAAGGAGGATTGAAGCCCTCCATAGACCTCTTGTTACTATGCACGGCATAGGTAAGCCAAGAGTTTCTTTCACTGGTAGGGTGATAAAATGGCACCAACAATTGCTTCAGACACCACTTGGTGGCACCAGTACCTTGAAATGATTGAATGCAACTCGCTGCTCCTGATCTTACACTGGAAACTTTAGACTCATAATGGTCTTCAGCCAATCTTCAAGGTTAAATTATTTTTCATGATTATTTGACTTCTTCCAGAACATTTACATCCTCCTTTATCTTAATCTATAGAGATCCTGAAAACTGGAAGATAGTATATTTTATTTTGATAATGATCTCTTATTATTTCAAAAATTCTTTTGCATGTATTATACATATACTTTTGCATAAATGTGACCATAACTTTCATACCTAATTTTCTTATATCAGCCTCTTCCTTTATCTTTCTCACGTCACCACTGCAATTCCTCCCACCCCCTTCCAGAAAACCCATCTTAACCTAGTGTGTGTCCATCCATATCCATTTCCATCACCATAGGACCTTACACAAATGTGTGTCTAGACAAATTATAGACAGATTAAACGTATACCTATAAAAGTTTTTTGATCAGTGATTTGTAAAATGGGCTCGTAATACACTCGTCTATACATCTTGCTTTTCTCCCTCAGCAATATCTGGTGGTAATCCTTCTAAGCAACCAGTATTGCTCCAATTCACTTTTTTGTGAGTCTACATAATATTCCATGGTATAGGCATACCTTAATTCTTTCAACAACAGTCCCTTACTGAAGGGTATTCACATGGTTTCACTTTTTTTGTTTGTTTGTTTTGCTACAATAAATAATGCTGCTGTAGAAATCCTGGGCCTATATCTTATGTACTAGTGCTTTTGTCCCTATGAGTTAGATTCCCAAGAGCGGAATGCTGGATTGAAGGCTAAGTATGTATTTTTAGTTTTAAAAAAAATGTTGCCAGATTTACTTCCCAAAAAAGCTGTTTAAAAATTCCCATTTCCACCAGCAATATATGAAAGTGCCCTTTTCTTCACATCTCCACTAGCAATGTTACGATTTTGCTTTTCGCTTTTTGCCAGCCTGATGGATGTAAAGGGATAACTCATCATTATTTTACTTTTTGTTTTCCTCACTGGTTGTGATTTTGAGCATCCTGCCAGGTGTTTTGGCCATTCTGATTTGATTCTTCACAGCTTTTGCCCAAAGCAAGAATATTTTAAAAGGATCTTTGCTTAGTGAAGATGCTAGAAAAATATTGCTAAAATATTTTAGAAAATAGAAAAATAGGATTTATCATAGTCACCAGTATCTATATGTAATGTCTAACACTAACTAAAAGCCCTGGGGTGCCAGGAAATAACCTTGTGAGTACTATTCAATTCTGGAATGTCTACTCTCAGGGCCAAAGATGATGATTTTTTTTTTTCATAAGGGATTGTCTCCCTCTTAGTGCTTCTTTTCTGATTGGATGATGTATTATTGTATATGCTTAAGTAGGATTTGTTATTAAATAGAACCAGCCCCATTTATTTAAGTGTCATTCAAAATATGTGTTTTAAAAAAAGAAAAGAACAAAAATCAGTAGGGAAAGAAATTGTATTTTTAAGCTTCTAAGAAGATTTTATAAACAATGGAGCCCAGAGAACAAAAAAAAAAAAAGTCATAAAATGACTTGACAGTGTCCTTTTAAGTGAACATATGTGAGTTTTATGCATCCATATGTGTTCACATATGCCCTACATATGCACAGCCAGCTGCTAACCAACCAGATTGTTCAATGTGTATGTTTATTGTAAAACAAGCCGAAAGTGTTTGGTCTCTTTGTTAGAGAAACAGCTCATAATTTCAAGTATACACATATCAGTTGTTTTTCATTTCTTTGCCTTCCAAGCCAAATGAGCTGCTGATGCTCAGTTTGGCAGCATCCTAACTGAGGCTGACTCTTGGCCAGCCACAGAAACCTGGCCCTGAAAGTTCAGGAAATTTTTACAAGAATAAGGAGTTTTTCCTAATGGATCCCTAAACCATAGGAAGTTTCTTTAGAGCCTCAGCCAGTTCTTTCCCACTCAATATCCCAGAGGATAATCATTAACATTGTTTGGACACTAATGGATGGATTTAGGGTGTGAAATGAGGGTACTGAGTCCTCCCATATTTGACCAAATACTCTTTCAAAACGCACTATTAACAGAGAACAGCCTGGGGTGCAGAGATGATTTTTGTGATAACAACTTAATCTAGGTGCCCTCGGTATCTCACCTTTTATTTCACCCTTGATGACAGTGACCCACAGCTTAAAATGGTTAAGTGAAGTTTGGACCAATTTCCAATTGAGGATAAAGGCTTTGGGCCAATTATACATCGACTTCTACAATCACAGTATTAAACCCAATTATCACTAGTATTCTCTAATACTAACATTAATATTCTCTGAATAGCAGAAAGAAAAAGTATGTAAGGAAGTAGGCTGTGATGAAATGAGCTTGTGCTTGGGAGTGGGAGAGTCTGTGCCCAGTCCTATCTACCTCTGACATTCCCTGGCTGTGTGGCCTTAGGTAAGCAGCTTCATGCCTCCAACTTCAGTTTCCTCATCAGCTGGATGGGAATAGTGATGCTGATTTCCTAAGTTTCTGATGAAGATGAAATGAAATAATCTATGTAAAAGGACAATGCACAGTACTGGGAATATAGTAAATACTCAATAAATGTGAGTTTCCTTCTTCTATAGTTCCACCTTCCCTCTCTAAAAGAGAGAAACATGAGAACTAGGAATGTTTCTTGGTCAAGGACCAAAGTCCCCAGTCACAATGTTGGGAGCAGAAGAGGCTGAATTCCACAGAGAAAATTCATTTAAAATGTTGTTAGCTTTTGATATCATTAACAGAGACTAGACTGAGAAATGTGTGTAGGTATGCGTGTATATGCTCATTTATAAAAAGCATACTCATTTATTTAGCACCTACTGTGTGTCTAGAATAGTGCTTGCCATGTAGTAAATGTCCATAAATATTTTTTTTTAATGAATGAAGACTAAACCCTTAAAGCACCATCATAATTTCTTCCTAGGTGCTTAGTGATGATGCCCCGCTTTCCAAGGAAGAAGTATGGGTATTTGTAATCGCTGACTTATTCACCCCTGAAAAACAACTAGAAGTGTCCTGTCTACCTTCCAGCTTGCCAACACAGGCTTCTTCTACATCTAACCACCTCTCATTCCCTCTTTCCCTCCCTCCATTAAACCTTCCTGAAGCTGTCCAGTATTTCACCACAACTGCCAAATAAAATTCCTATTGCTGCATGTGTTTGGGGCAAAATGAGCCACTGCTTGACAATTGTAAAGAAAGAGAGAACAGCTGTTTGCATCTGGATATGGGGTAAGAAAGAGAGAACAGCGGCTGGCAGCTGTGGCAGATAAGAAAGTGAGCAAGTGAGCAGCTGCTGGTAATTCAGAATCTACCAGACTGCCCAGAATAATTGAAATCCAGAGGAAGCATGCAAGACTCGACTTAACTGCTTTACTGTATGCTGCTCTTCATTAGATCCTACTTGTCCTTTGTTAGAGACATTGCCATGAGAGCCACAGGGGGGCTCCCAGCAGGAATATCAACCCCCAGCTCCCCAACCATAACCCTTTGGAGAATCAAAGCAAGAGAGTTAAAATGGCACAGACTTTTCTTCCATTAACTCCATACTTACTTTTACGAGAAGAAAAGTCTATGGTTGGCAAGGGAAAGAATACTAACCGATGATGGATCTATCACAAAATGGTGCGAAAAGAATTCTTTCTATATTACAAGAGGTTGTGGTCATTTTGGTGATGATCTCACATTTCAGAATTCAGTAGGCTAACATAAATATGTCATAACTTAAGTATAATTTATACTTCTAAAAATATATTTTAAAACCCTGTCAATAGTTTCAATGTTTCTTTTTCTGTGTATATATAATCCTATGAATGTGTATACATAGAAAACTTTCCCTCTACTTCCTTTTTTTTTTTTAATAAAATGAAGAGGATAACATCTTTGTATCATGCACTGGGTAACAAAATGTTGAGTTTGGTTTTGTGCTTCACACTGGTTCTTCTAGTCAGCTGGGATTCTAGGATAAATTGAGTGACCCAAAAGTATATAATCAGTCTATTTCTCACCTTCCTCAACACAGAAGAAAAGCATCTCACCACTCCAGTTTGTAGAATTTCAACTCTTTACTTTCTGAAAGATACAGTTCAAGAGAAGAAAAAAGAAGCTACTGCACAATGTTATTTATTACTGAATTATATACAACTACATGTCCCAAGTAAAAGAATAAACAAATTATATGGCAATCTATACATATTTAAAGAAATCATTTTGAAGATAGTGATGGAGAAAATGCTTGTGATATAACATTCATGGAGAAGACTCTGCTAAGATGATTCATAAGTGAAAAGTTGAATGCAAAATGTACACTGTGATTAAAACTAAGGTATCAGGAGGGACCTTCAAGATGGCGGAGGAGCAAGACATGGAAACCAAGTTCCTCCCCACAGATACATCAAAAATACATCTACATGAGGAACAACTCCCACAGAACACCTACTGAACGCTGGCAGAAGACCTCAGACTTCCCAAAAGGCAAGAAACTCCCCACATACCTGGGTAGGGCAAAAGAAAAAAGAATAAACAGAGACAAAAAATAGGGACAGGACCTGCACCTCTGGGAGGATCTGTGAAGGAGGAAAGGTTTCTACACACTAGGAAGCCCCTTCGCAGGCGGAGACTGCAGGTGGAGGAGCGGGGAAGTTTCGGAGCCACGGAGGAGAGCGCAGCCACAGGGGTGCGGAGGGCACAGCAGAGAGATTCCCACACAGAGGATCGGTGCCGACCGGCACTCACCAGCCCGAGAGGCTTGTCTGCTCACCTGCCGGGGCGGGCGGAGCTGGGAGCTGAGGCTCGGGCTTAGGTCGGATCGCAGGGAGAGGACTGGGGTTGATGGCGTGAACACAGCCTGAAGGGGCTAGTGCGGCACAGCTGGCCGGGAGGGAGTCCAGGGAAAAGTCTGGAGCTGCCGAAGAGGCAAGAGATTTTTTCTTGCCTCTTTGTTTCCTGGTGCGAGAGGAGAGGGGATTCAGAGCGCAGCTTAAAGGAGCTCCAGGGACGGGCACAAGCCGTGGCTATCAGCGCGGACACCAGAGACGGGCACGAAATGCTAAGGCTGCTGCTGCCGCCACCAAGAAGCCTATGTGCAAGCACAGGTCACTATCCACACCTCCCCTCCTGGGAGCCTGTGCAGCCTGCCACTGCCAGGGTCCCGTAATCCAGGGACAACTTCCCCGGGAGAACACACGGCGCACCTCAGGCTGTTGCAATGTCACATGGGCCTCTGCCACCGCAGGCTTGCCCCGCATTCCAGTTATGACTATCATACCCTCCCCCCACCCTCACACGCCTGAGCGAGCAAGAGCACCCTAATCAGCCACGGCTTTAACCCCCTCCTGTATGGGTGGGGAACAGAAGCCTGAGGGCAACCTACACGCAGAAGCGGGTCCAAATCCAAAGCTGAACCCCAGGAGCTGTGCAAACAAAGAAGAGAAAGGGAAATTTCTCCCAGCAGCCTCAGGAGCAGCAGATTAAATCCCCACAATCAACTTGATGTACCTGCATCTGTGGAATACCTGAATAGACAACGAATCATCCCAAATTGAGGAGGTGGACTTTGGGAGAAACAGTAGAATTGGGGTTTCCTGTCTGCGAATGATAAGTTTCTGATTTTTTTTGCCACAGTGCCTAAATACGAATAAGTATTTGTTAAGTGAAGAAGTAAATGAAATGAGTGAATCATCTACATTTTTAAACCATGGTTGTAGAAGAAAGAATGAAATCACTTCTACCAATAGCACATATGCGAGTGAGAAAAGAAGGCCTGCTCTACTCTAAGGATCAATTAGAAACATCTCAGAAGGCATGCACTCACAGTGTTTTGAAACTGGCTCCTCCTTGGTGATATATGTGGCCCTGAGTTCCCACATTCTGAATTGGAAGAGACAGAGAAATTAGCCAGTCTCTAAATATGCCTCCAACTCTTAAGATATGATTCTGCAACCTGGATTAGGAGAAAAGTGAGAGAGAGTAATTGCCAAAGGACTAGTGTCCCAAGCACCTGGCCCCTGATTTACCAACCAAGAATGGCCTGTGACAAAGTTCCCAGATGTTTTGTGATCCAGGTAAGTAACTTTGCTCAAAGCAAATTAGATTAATGTTTCTATCCACAGCTCACCTCTCAGGTCCAGGCTTTGTTCCCTGGTCTGGCACTGAAAGAAGTGCTTGAGCTTTAAACAAGGTGGAAAAAAACATGAGATGTCGTCCACTCTTGATTTTCCCGTCGCGTACTCCTGCAACAGTAGACTCCAAAGTTTAGACTTTTTACTATGTCAAAGTTGCCTCTGAATCAGCCTTGTCTATTCAGCTGTTCCCTGGGGACATTGCGATAGGCTCATCATTACAGTATGAGCATCTTTATACAAAGTCTGTTTTCCGGATATTTTGAAACTTCCCCAAGCCCTGCTTATGTGTGAATGTTCCATATTAACATAAGGTACTCCTGCACTCTGAGCATGGAGTAACTCAAGACCCTGACAAACTTGTATGTTTTCCAAAATATGTTTGCAGCATTTCCCTCTGGCTTATAAAATAGCATTAAAGGAAATGTCTCGCTCCATAAATATAACTGTCAAGTACTTAAGTGACTTACACTTCATCATCATCATCACCAAAACAGTAAAGTGCCTTTTTGTCCAGGGCTAGGATCATAGTGTACTGGGCATATTCCACAGATATTTGAGTAACACGTTGAGAAGATGCAGCCACTGGGTTTTTATCAAACTTTTCTAAAGGGACCATAACATCCAGTTGTTTCCAGATATAATTTCTATATTTTAAGTGTGATGGCTAATTTTATGTGTCAACTTGACTGGACCACGGGATGCCCAGGTATTTGGTCAAACGTTATCCAGTGTTTCTGTGAGGGTATTTCTGGATGAGATTAACATTTAAATTGGTAGACTGAGTCAAGCAGATTGCCTTCCATAATGTGAGTGTGACTCATCCAGTCAGTTGAAGGCCTGAATAGAATAAAAAGTCTGACTCCCGGGCCTCCCTGGTGGCGCAGTGGTTGAGAGTCCGCCTGCCGATGCAGGGGATACGGGTTCGTGCCCCGGTCTGGGAGGATCCCATATGCCGCGGAGCGGCTGGGCCCGTGAGCCATGGCCGCTGGACCTGCGCATCCGGAGCCTGTGCTCCGCAACGGGAGAAGCCACAACAGTGAGAGGCCCACATACCGCAAAAAGGAAAAAAAAAAAAAAAAGTCTGACTCCCCACCAAAGTGAGGATTCTTCCTGCCTGATGGCCTACATACCAGTATATTGACTTTTTCCTGCCTTTGAACTTGAACTGAAACATTGGCCCTTTCCGAGTCATGAGCCTACTGGCCTTCAGACTGGAACTACACCATTAGCTCTTGTGGGTCTCCAGCTTCACCCACTCACCCTGCAGATCTTGAAACTTGCCAGCCTCCATAATTACACAAGCCAATTCCTTACAATAAATCTCTATCTCTTTACATACACATTCTATTGGTTTTCCTTCTCTTGAGAACACTGACTAATAGAACACATAAGAACCAACATATTATTCAACATGGAAGATTCTGTCCACTGATAGAGGATTCTGGGAAGATAGTGGAGTAGGGAGCACCAGGAATCCGCCTCCCCACGCAAACAACAATTGGCAGAATCGCTCTGATGTACTTGGAACTCTGGAATCTGTTGAAGGCTTGCAATTTCTAGGGAAAGCCTTGGATGGTAAATTGCAGTTAATTTTAGTCAATTTCAGCTCTTAGCACAGTAGCAGCTATCCATCCCCCACTCCCAACCCCATGGCAGGCAGCTGTGCTGATGTTCCTGGAGCAGCTTGCACACATCTTGTGGGAGCCAGGGCAGGCAAAAAGGATGCTGTCCTCTAAATACTGGAAATCTATGCACTGCTCACTGATTGCTGTTTCTGATCACAGAGGTGCAGACAAAAAGGCAGGCAACCATTGTTGCTCTTCCACACATTGTTGCAAGCCCTTCCAGCTGAAAGGAATTCCAGGGAATTTAAAGGGCCACCCTTCCGCCCCTTCATTTTTCACTCTTCCCTCTTTCAGATGCCAGACGTTAAAGATTAGGACATTCAAAACAAATTAGGACATTCAAAAACAAATACCTATATGGGGAAAATTAGAAAGTAACCATGCATGACCAGGGAAAGGCTCAGAAAAGGGCTGATAAGACCTTAAGTTTACAACTCAGCCTGACCCTCAGCATAAAGACACCTGACACAACTAAAAACAAACATATAAACAAACAAAAACAAGAAACAAGAATAATGACAAAAAACAGCAAATCCTGGGGAAGAGGGAGAATCTGACTTCCAGAGTTACCACATTACTAGATTCAAATGTCCAGTGTGCAAAAAAAGCACATGGCATACAAAGAAACAGGAAAGTACAGCTCATTTAAAGGCAAAAAATAAATCAACAGAAACTTTCTCCGTAAAGACCTAATGGCAGATCTCCAAGACAAAGACTTAAAACAACTGTCTTAAAAATGCTCAAAGAATTAAAGGAAGATATAGAAAAACTCAAGAAGATGATGTGTGAACAAAATGGAAATATTATTAAAGAGATAGAAGATCTAAAAATAAATCAAAAGGAAATTCTGGAGCCGAAAAGTATAGTAACTGAAATGAAAAAATTCACTACAGGTAAAGGCAGGTTTGAGCAATCAGAAGAAAGTATCAGCAAATTTTAAGATAGGAAAATGGAAATTATTAAGTATGAGGAACAGAAAGAAAAATGATTAAAGGAAAGCAAACGAATCTATCTATGTTATTGCAAATGGCAAAATTTCATTCTTTTTATAGCTGAGTAGTATTCCACTGTGTATATGTACCACATCTTCTTTATCCATTCAGCTATCAGTGGACATTCAGGCTGCTTCCATATCTTGGCTATTGTAAATAATGCTGCAGTGAATGTGGAGGTACAGGTAACTTTTCAAGTTAGTGTTTTCATTTTTCTTTGGATAAATACCCAGAAGTGAGTTGATGAATCCTATGGTAGTTCTATGTTTAATTTTTTGAGGAACCTCCATACTGTTCTCCATAGTGGCTGTATCAATTTACATTCCCACCAACAATGTAGGAGGGTTCCCTTTTCTCCATAGTCTCTCCAACACTTATTTCTGTACAGCACAGGGAATAATATAGTCAATATTTTATAATAACTTTGTATGGAGTATAATCTATAAAAATATCAAATTACTGTATTTTAAAACTGAAACAATATAATATTGTAAGTCAACTATATTTCAATAAAATAATAATAATAATAATAAAATAAAATTTAACCATCACCAATTAAAAGAAAACAAGTGAACAAGACCCAAGGAACCTGTGGGACACCATAAATCTAATCCAGTAAAACTAAGATGTGCAAAAAAATATATAGCATCTTTATTTTCTTATCCTTATAACTCAATCTCTTCTGATTAAACAATCTATGTCTGGTAAATGCTCAGTCTTTCAAACTTCCTCCCTCTTTGCTCCTACAGGAAGTGTCATCTTGGGGTACATAGGCACTGATGTGACTTCATTATGGCAAGTGTTGGGAGGATGGGAGGATCTTGGATCCCATTCACCATCTGAGTTCTTTTTTTTTTTTTTTTTTTTTTTTGCGGTATGCGGGTCTCTCACTGTTGTGGCCTCCCCCGTTGCGGAGCACAGGCTCTGGACGCGCAGGCTCTGGACGCGCAGGCTCAGCGGCCATGGCCCACGGGCCCAGCCGCTCCGCGGCATATGGGATCCTCCCAGACCGGGGCACGAACCCGCATCCCCTGCATCGGCAGGCGGACTCTCAACCACTTGCGCCACCAGGGAGGCCCTACCATCTGAGTTCTTGCTGGTTCCTGCTGTGGGACTATATCTAGGCCCTGAACTGATATCTGCTGAAGTGAAAATGGACCTATCTGTCTTTGGGGCATTGTGCTGGCATTCACTGCTGAAGTCAATAAGAACAGCCAATTATCTCTGGTCTTGAACTCTTTCATATCCCCCATTATGTTCTTTGACTAGTCCTCAGAACTCCATACAATCTAGTCCCACTCCATTACCTCTCTGGCCTCTTCCTTGTCACTCTTCCCTTTGCCTAATCTTCCCCAAGCACATTAATCTCCTTGCTGTTCCTTAATGCACCTGGCATGTTTCTACGTCAGGGTCTTTGTACCACTGTTCCCTCTGTTTGGAAGTCATGGCTTGCTCCCTCACTGTATTCAAGCCTTTGCTCCAATGTCATCTTCTCTACACATTCCTTAACCATCTTATTTAAAACTGAACATGACTCCTGAGCTCCCACACTCCCTTCTTGCTTTATTTTATCCATGACAATCAACACTATCAAATATATCATATGCTTTGCTTATTTGTTTGATTTATTATTATCTGTTTCCCACCTCATGAATGTAGGTTCACTGTAGAGATTAGGGCTGATAAATAGTGCAGAGGACTCAGAATTGATACGGTATCTGCTCCATGACCTTGGGGTTCAATGAAGTGCATCAATGCCTTAAGTAAAGATGAGCACTGAATGGTACCATAAAAACCTCATATGATTTGGGGTGGGATCAAGTCAGTATCAGGCCACCCCCCCATCCATTCATGTCCTCCACTTTTCATATTTCCATAACTGTCCTCTTCTCAGCCTCTACTGGCTTTTATTTTAAAACTCCAAAGGTACTAACAAATGACAAAGATGTCTTATTTTTTTAATCAAAAATTTATTGAGGGCATATATACTTAAATTTTTGTGTTAGTGAAGGTAATTCTAGCTGCTATAACAAAAACATTTCAACCAAATAGAACCTATTTCTCACTGAGATGATCAACCCAGGGTGGCTGGTGGGTGGGGTTTTACCCACAGAGGGATTTAAGAGCCCAGGCATGTCCCATCTTATGGCTCCACCCTCCCTGTCAGTTGCTTAGCACCCAGTTAGGAGAGGAAACAGAGGATGAAAGAGACAGAGCAGCTGCCTAACCACCTTGACCACACACATCACTTCTGCTCACATACCATTGGTTAGAACTAGATCATGGAATAACTGGAGGCAGGAAGCCATGGAAATTGCAGTCTCTGCCTGGGCAACTCTTTCCCTGTGCCAATTCTATGCCGTAGAAGGAAAAGCACAGATCTTGGGCAGTTAGCTATTTCTACCACGCATGTTGCATGATATGTAAGCATTTTCACATACATTGCTTCATTAATACTTTCAACATCTTCATAAGTTATTAAGATCATTCCTATTATACAGAGAAGGAGACTGATACCCAGAGATAAAAATTGAGGCTTTAGAATGTGACTCCATTTTTGGTGATTTGCATTTTTAATATAGTCTTTATAGAGATATAAATCACACACCATACAATTCACTAATTTAAAATGTACAAAGAAATGGTTTTTAGTATGTTCACATGTTGTGCAACCATCACCATGATCAATTTTAGAATATTTTAACCAGACCAAAAAGAAACCTTGTACTCTTTAGCATTTTCTTCCTATTTTCTCCTCAGCCCCTTCAGCCCTAAGCAACCACTAATCTACCTCCTGTCTCTATAGATTTGCATATTCTGGACATTTAATATAAAGGACGTCATACAATGTGTGGTCTTTTGTGACTGGCTTCTTTCACTCACCTTCATGATTTCAAGGTTCATCTGTGTTGTAGCATGGATCATTCCTTTATCTCTTTTTATTGCCCCAAAATATGGCACTGTATGGATAAAGCACAAATTTGTTTATCCATTCATCACGTGATCAACACTTGGATTGTTTCCATTTTGCCTATCATGGATAATACTGCTATGAACATTTGTAAACAAGTTTTTATGTGAAAATATATTTTTATTTTTCTTGGGTATATACCTAGGAACAGAATTGTTGGGTCATATGGTAATCAATGTGTAACCTTTCTGAGGAACTGCCAGACTCTTTTCCAAAGTGTCTGTGTCCTTTTACAATCTCCTTAGCAGTGTAGAGGGTTCCCGTTTCTCCACATCCTCCCCCCACACTTGTTATTATTCCTCTTTTTTATAGTGGGATTTGCATTTTGAGAGATGACTACTTTGGTCAACTTCAAGACTTAGAATTATGGTTCAGTTCCCTCAGTAAGAAACTAGTCCGGAGCCTGTGCTCTGCAACGGGAGAGGCCACAAGAGTGAGAGGCCTGCGTACCACAAAAAACAAAACAAAAAAAAGAAACTAGATAAGGAGAGAGGGGCTTAGGAAACATTTGAAAGGATTTGTCTTCTGTGCTCTTTCTCCTAGGTACACATACCTTATCCTGCCATCTGGATGCCCAGGGACCTGAAGTGGTGGCACTCCATGAATGCTTACCCTTCTTGGGTTTACCCCATGTTCCAGACTTTTCCTGACCGCTCCTTTCATGACACCCCACAATAAATAATTGGATGCAGAAAGTTTTAAGCCTTTTTGTTTTGACCTATCCATGTCGACCCTGTGGACTTCCTGATCTGAGAATATTTTGACCCCTGTGTTTGGGAGTTAAAACTTTACATTAAAATTATGCATACATAGATTAAAATACTCATTAAGAAAGTATTTCTGGAGCCATAGTAATTTCTATTAAGCTACTATAATTCCTTGATAAAATTTTTATTCCCAGGCATTAAGATATTTCTAATTTTTTTCCATTTTAATTTTTAATTTACTGAAATTCTTTTCATTGGAATCAATTATTTTCCACATACGGTTTAAATGAAAATGTTATTCAATGTGGTTTTTCTCCTTATTGCTCATATCAAATTTTTACTGATTATAGTTGCTGCAACTGCAGCTTTTCTTTTATAACCATTAATTGTACCAAATCCAATTGTCTCAGGTCAAATTATTCATACCTAAACTTAGTCAAAAAATGGGATTCTTCTGTCAATTTTTAGGCAATAATAAATTTTAACATGTGCCAATGTAGTTGTTGGAAGTTTTATTTAGCGTTTAATTTTTTTAGTTTAATTTTTAGTTTAATTTTTTAATTTAATTTTTTTTAGTTTAATTTTTCCCTGCTTAACGTTTGCATGTTTCAATGTGAGCATCAAGGCATGATTCTTCAGATTTTCATTTCTAACAAATTTTATCATGTACAGTTTTCACCACCGTCATTTTCTTTTGTACTGATTATTCCTGCCAATAATATTTAGTAGGAAATGGATAAAGGACTGATAGTTGGAAATTTTTTTCTTTTTAGCTAATTAATGAGAAAACTGTGAGAAGTTTCCCTCAGCTATTTCAAAGTTGTTCTGCTGTCTGGAATTTCTCTGTATTGATGACTTAATTCTTTAACACATTTCCAATCAAGTTGGGTATTCTGTACTAACCACTCATGTTGATGGCCGAGCAATGAGCAAATGGTGGGATTATCATATACTTGGGTCAAATGTCCCTGGATCAGTATAATCCTGGGTCACAAAATTAATCTGTTCAATGTGTTCTATACCTGATTCATCGTTGGAATCAGCTGGGGAACTTCTTTTAAACATACAGGTTCCTAACCCACCTCTTCCATCCCTATCTGTCCCAAGTCAGCAAAGTCTCACTTTACATGTCTGAGATAGGCTTCCAGCAGTTATTTAATTTTTTAAAATTCTTCTAATGATTCTCATGTCTATCCATGGGAGTCTTCTGGGCTAAGCCATACCCAGAAGGGGGCTGTCCACACAAGCCTATGTCAGAATACTTTTATAACTTACCAAAAAAGAGAAACAGGACATTAAGGAGGAAAAGGAAACTGCTGGTGGCCAAGAAACAGTGGATGGGTGTGTTCACTGGAAGGTCCTGGTAAAGATATAAGAGGCATACAGGCAGTGGTCATCAATTTGGAGGTCAAGAGAAGGAGATGGAAGTAAAGTAGCACCGTTCAGAGTCTAAGTTCTCAAACCTTAGGCACTATTGAGTCTTCCCTCTTTTCTGGTCCTCGTTCTGCTTTGCTTGGTTGGGGGAGACTTTTAAGGCTGGGCAAGATGGTGTCCTGCACAGTGACTAAATTGTCAGTAACCTGATAGAGCAAATGTGAATCTCAGTCTACAACTCAAGGTGGGAAAGAAATAGAAGTTCATTTTCTGTGATTCAACTTATTTTCTATTTTTGAGATGCCCATTCATTGTAGGAAGGAAAATAAGTTCAGTCAGTTCAAGGTTTTCCTTCTCTTACCCCAAGGTGGGTCAAAAGTAGGGTAGTGGACCAGTAGTTTTAGTGCCAATGTGTTTTGAATGGAAGGTTACTATGTCACCTGCAGAGGCAGATGGATCCACACCCAAAGTTTGGTTCAGATGTTGCTACTGATGCTGCCACACATACACACCAAAACGGTATAAAAATGTTTATTACTTACATAATTGGTGTCTGTGTCTGGGGTGCACAGGATAGGCTTCTTAAGCAAGTCTGAAATAAAAAAGCAAGGAAATGAGACTGGCCTGGGTTTTTGTTGTGGTTAGGGTTTGGGGCTGGGCATGAGAGTCCCCATGCAGCAACGTCTTGTGGTTTGGCTGGTGCCAAAATGGTGAGCACCCATGCTTTTTTATCAGTGTGTCCAGATGTGGGGCAGAAAGGAAAGAGGAAGAGGTAAGGCTTAGAAGGTGTAGGCAGTCAAATATCAAAATATGAAATCAGATTCTTCATTAGAAGGGCATTTGTCTTTGATTTCACTTGTCCACACAGAAATCCTCTGAAGCAACCAGCATCTTGTCTGATCCTTGGTATTTAAGAATAATTATTATTACAGTTATATTTATTGATTAATTAGAAAGTCCCAGGAACTCTTGTGTCTTACATGTACATTTCATTTAATCCTGACTGCAATCTTATGAGACAAGTACTATTATTATCCCAATTACAGATGAGGAAAGTGAGGCACAGAAGTAATGGCATCTGGGACTTACCTGGCTGTTCAGTGGTTAAGTCTCTGTGCTTCCACTGCGGGGGGCACGGGTTTGGTCCCTGGTTGGGGAACTAAGATCCCACAAGCCGAGTGGTGTGGCCAAAATAATAATAAACAAACAAACAAATAAATAAATAAATGTTTAAAAAAAAAAAGAAGATGTAATGGCATCTGCCTGCTGCTGGACTCAGGCTGTCTGGCTTCAGATTCTGTGCTCTAACCTCTGCATTATACCTCTCTTCCTTGTCTTCCTGGTCCCTCTCATCCTACCACTACATGATAAAACTGAGCTGCTTTGGTGCACAGGACGTTCCAAGAGGCTGTCTCTACCTCTAGAGCTTCCTGCTTCCATGTGAATCTAATCCTGGAAGCAGGGCTCTAATCCCACTCTCCAGAAATGGGTCATCCAGGATCCAGGCAGATATCAAATGGCACTTTCAAACTGGGTAATTTAAGGAGAACTCATAAAGGAACTGTTTACAAAAATGTGGGAAGAGTTTAGGAAAAGAAACAGAGAATGGGACAGGGACCCATCACCAACCCTAGACCCCAGCCTGAATGAATGAGGGGAGGAAGTGGTTACAGGAACCAAGAAAGTGAGTTGTGGAGAGAAGGCCATCTGAGAGGACCTGTGGCCTTTAGTTGAGGAGCACAGCTGGGAAGACAAAGGAATAGATATCCTGACCTTACTTTCCTCCTGCTCTCCAGATCTCTTGCCAATGTCTTCTACTAGTCAAACCCAACGGAATGGAAGGAAAGGAAATTGTCGATGCAGTCCATATGGACAGCCACCCAGGGCACCAGGCAGGATGAAGGATGGGAAGTGGATCTGTGAGGTAAAATGGAAAATGTCCATCATAGGCTTACTGATATCTATGCTTTTATCACTCCTCCTCCCTCTCTTCTCTCCCCAGTCTAGGTAAAAAACAAACAGACAAATATATATATATATATATATGTCTGGGGTGCGCAGGTATATATATATATATATATATATATATATATATATATATATATATATATATATATTCAGGAAGCTGGCAGGAGCAGAAAGGAAGCTCTTTTCTCTCTCTTTCAATTTCTCTCTCTCTCTCCCTTTGCTCACCCTCTCCATTTCTTAGAAACCCACTCAACTGCCAATATTAGAGGGTCTGCCATATATTGGCTTAAACACAAAAAGTTTACGTGGTTCACATAAGTAGTTTTATGACCCAATGAGCTATTGAGAGCCCATCTTTCAGATCTATCATCATTGACATTTTCGCTTTCATCCTCACTCTGGTTGTCTTATGGTTCTAAGATGGCTGTTACTGCTCCAAGCATCACATCAGTACATCTGTGTAGTAGGCCGAAAGAAGGATAAAGGAAAAAGAGGAAGAAAAAGTCCTCCCAGAAATGCATCATTTATATCTCATTGGCCAGATTGTGTCATATAACCACCTTGAACCCTTGGACTACAAGAGAATGTGTCCAGCAATTGTCTTTAGTTGGGAGAATTCGAGTTCTCTTCAAAAGGATGGAAAGAAAATAGATACTGTGTAGGCAGCTATTGGTGCCTGACATACTTAACATTTTATCTATATTAGAAATCTGCTTTGCTCCCATAACTCTTTAGGCCATTGGAAATCAAAAGGAAGAGACTTATAGACACTCAGAGAGAGAGAGAGAGAGGGAGAGGTGGATAAATAGGTGGATAGATGGATAGATAGAGAGATAGAGAGATATAAAATTGAGCACATGACTGCTCAGCTAGTACACATTTCTTAGACCTTCCTGCAGCTAGATGTGAGCGTTTGTCCATCCTCTCACCAACTGAATGTGAGTAGAAGAGGTATGTGTCCTTGTGTTTAGGCCTTAAGACATAGGACATGTGTTCCTATGCAGCTTCTTCCCCTTCCTACAGTCTAAAAGCTACTGCCTGTGACCAGCTTCTGCTATGCTCTAGGGGATAATAGACCAACAAGACGGCAAATCTCTAAATGTCTACATGGATCAGAGACATGGCCAAACCTGGACTGTTAAATCCAAGGCTGTTATGAGAAAGAGATAAGAACTTCTTCATTCTATAAAGCTACTTCTTTTTGAGGTCTCTATGTCACAGCCTCAAATACCTTCTGTTCCAAACATGATTCTCCAGGATGGTTACTACCTCATGCAAAGCTGTGCCTGGGTTTATTTGTGATATTTTCCCAGGCTCCCCAATGCAGAATTCAGATGGGAAGAAAGGGGATTATTCTTGTGGATTAGCAGCCATTCTCTGAGCAGTCTGGATGTTCTCAAGAAGGATGAGGACAAACAGGAACTAAAGTTATGCATAAGAGGGGTATAGAGGAACAGCTAAAGGAGACCAGGACATAGAAGGCCACAGTGGAAAATTCTCACAGTCCTTCCTCTAGGTCAGTGGGGAGACAGTCTCATTCAACCTAATCTTGATTTGTTCAGTTTTCTAGGTCTATATCACTTGAGTCAATTATAGTCACAGACTCATTGGTAATGATGCCATTGGGGCTTTTCTTAACATTGTACCTCTTTTTCCTGTCTTCCTGGTAAATTTTGCCTTTGTGATTGAATTTTAATCATTTGTCAAGTGAGTGGCTGAAGTATTTAAAATTCTAGAGAGAATATAGCAAATGACTGTGGAGACAAGTATTGACATGAGAATCATTAGAAGGCCTTGGATAATGCCTCTTAGACAAGATCCTGCCCCATCTGGGATTATCCAGGAAAACAAATCCCATCTCCACCCTGAGTCTATAGCGAAGGGAGGTTTGACCTAAATAGGTTTGTATAATACTTGTTCATCCTCCTGATTTATCCAGAGAAACAAAACTATGGAAAGAAAGTTTAAGAATCTCACAGATGGTTATGAAAAGAAGGAGATGAAGAAGGATGTGGTAGTTTGTTACTTTTAGGGTACAGGAGGTCTTGAACTGAAGATCTTGGATAGAAGCTATCCATTTTGAGCAGCCTGCTGCTTTGTCCAAAGATCTTGGAAAAGCTGTCACCTTCTTGATGTCATCTTCTGGAAGATTCCAAGGGATTCTGTTTTGGATCTCCTGTTGATATAGAAGTCTAGGAAATAAATGTATGATAACTTTTTTACTGGAAACAAGGATCCAAGGGTTGATTCCCTAGAGTTTTACTGCAGTGCTTATGGCTAACAACACTTGATATGATCCTTTCCAATGAAGTTTGAGAAGAGTCTTATGCTTTTGTTGTTTCCTGTAATCCAAGACTTGAGGCTGAAGGTCATGCAGGGGTTCCTGTGCTTTATCATTGAGAGAAGCTGCTTGGACCTGTTGATTATGAACTTGAATATGCTGCATTCATTTTCTACAGTATTTGCCATGTTGGACTGTAAAAGAGCAGTCAAGAGAGGGGGTGAGGGCATCCCTGGTGGCGCAGTGGTTGAGAGTCCGCCTGCCGATGCAGGGGACACGGGTTCGTGCCCCGGTCTGGGAAGATCCCACATGCCGCGGAGAGACTGGGCCCGTGAGCCATGGCCGCTGGGCCTGCACGTCCGGAGCCTATGCTCTTCAACGGGAGAGGCCACAGCAGTGAGAGGTCTGCGTACCACAAAAAAAAAAAAAAAAAAAAAAAAAAAAGAAAGAAAGAAAAAGAAAGGGGGTGAGAACCCTAAAGGCAAGTTCATAGGGGGACAGTCTATGAGTTCCTGTTAGACTGGCCCTAATGGCCATGAGAACTAAGGGCAAAGCCTTTGGCCTTGGTAACTAAAGTTCTTCAGATAGCTTTACAAGTCTCAGTTAGTACCTCAATCACTAGATAAATAGGTGGGTATTGACAAGTGGAAAAAACAAAGTCTAAAAGTTTCTTTGCTACTATCAAAGGAGTTGCTTTATGGCAATGAAAGACTTCTAGAAGACCAGGACACACAAAACACATTAGTAAGGACATATTCATAACCACATGAAGTGAGTAACTGAATGAAGTCCATTTGTAGATAGATTTCCAAAAGGTCCTAAAGGTTTTGGCTTGTCTTTATGGCTCAGCTTTACAATTCTCTCAAGATGGTAGGTTTGACAGATGGGAAATACATCAGAGATGTACTTTGAGATCTTATTGAAATGTCCCTACCAACGTTTATTTTTGATGGTTTTTAAATTTGCCTTTCCAGAGTGGGTCACAACATTTAACACTTTTTGAGAAGATTCATTTCAGCATCTTGGGGCAGACCAAGAGATCATCTTGGTGCCACTATAGCTTTCTGCGAGAAGAAAACAATTTGATATTTTTCAGTACACATTTGCAGAATCAAACGCTTAATATTGGAGTTAACTCAAGACCTGATGCCAATAGTTAGGAGTTAGTTTTGGCTTTGACTCTTGGACTTGCTGGACAGCTTGGAGGTGTTAAAGCAGCTCATTTAGTGTAGTAACCTGCTAAAGCATTACCCTTTGATCCTTGAGTCTGCTTTTTACTGTGGGGCTCAACCCTAAAATAGCCAATTCCTTTGGCAAAACAAGGCATCTAATAGGACTTTTATGTGATTGCCATGTTTAATTGGAAAACCAGATGCAGTTAAGAAGCCATATACTGCTTCCAAAGCATATCAAAATCATGAATTACTCCACACACATATTTGTTATATGTATAGATATTTGCTCTCTTATCTCTACCTAACTGGCAGGCTGCAATTGTAAGTGCTGCAATTTCAGCAACTTGTATAGATTTTGCCTCTGGGAAAAGACAATATTCACCTAAGTCTGAGTGGGCTGCAATCACACACTAGGCTTGATAGCCTCTTTGTTCAGTTCTCAAATGGGCTCCTTCCAAAAACAGTTCTAAATCTGGGTTGTCTAAAAGAGTTTCGAGGATATCAGAGTGAGGCAAGGAAAATTCCTGAATACGTGCATGACAGTGGTGAGGTTTTCCTTCTTTTGAGAGAGGAAAAAAGTTGGAGGGCTTTGGGGACTACAGCAATGGATAGAAATATGTGTGAATGAGAAGAGGAGGATTTCATAGAAGGTCAGTCTAGAAACAGAAAAGCATTGAGTGTTTTCAATAAAGAGTAAGATCTGCATGACATGAAGGACCAAAGGTTAAGTGGAGATCTTAAGACTAAGTCAGTAGAAGCCTCAGTCAACTTTGCTGCTGTTGCCACTGAACGCAAACAAAGAGGGTAGGCTTTTGGTGTAGGGTAAAATGAGAGGCTGTTTAAGTGATGGGTGTTTGAAACCCATTGTGCTGTTGAGTTAGAACCCTCACAGCTTGTCTTTGGATCTTTTGTATACAAACAGAAAGAAAGGTCTATGGTAATTGGGGAGTAGAAGCATAGGAGCTTCTGAAAGGCATTTTTAAAGTTACACAAGGCTGTATCCCAGTGAGTCTATCCCAGACAGGGGCTCAGTTACTGGAAAAATCAATCTGTACCAACACCAAATGATTCTTCTCTTCTATAGAATTCCAGAAAGACGTGGTCCAGCCATGGCACATTTAAGAGTGGCACCGCATTAGCAAAGTAGCTTTCACTCCAACAGATTCACCATATTCATTCAACAGATTCATTACCCAGAAGAGAATGCTGATTAGTGAGAGGAATATCTGAGATTCCTACCACTGAAATGTTTTGGTTACTCCAAGGCAGGAATGATGGAAAGCTAGGTTGATGGTAGAAATGTGTATGTCTGGTATCAAAAAAGGAAGATCCTAGAGTTTTTTTCACGATTGCATGGAAATTTCTTCTTTTTGTTTTAAGGGCAATTTTAGAAAACCAGAGAATCTACTTACTCAGAGGAGTCATTGTGTTAGACAAAGTTGGTACTTTGTCACTTTAGAGTCTGTCTTTCAATGAAAGTTAAGGCAAAGCAAGTGTTTTTCAGTGTCCTTTTTCCTTATGATATCCACAGGTATCTTTGTCTAGACTAGCCATAGAGATGTTTTTGTCCCTAGATTTATCTAAGTGCTTAATCTGAAAAGTTATTAAGTTAATCTGTAATTTTTTTTTCTGAGCCAAAGTATCTTCAAAGTGCTCATCAAGCTCTTGTAATTCAGAGGGAAAGCAGTCTACCATTCTATATTCTGTTTTCTAACTAAATCTGTCACATCAGGTTTAAGACCATCAACAAAGAACATAGTTAGGGCAGTTGTGATATCTTCATTCCGATTGAGAAAAGAATATTCTAGAATGTGATAGTTAAGCTGTTTCTGAAATCAGGGATGGATCTATTTTTCTCCCTCCTTACATAACTGGATTTTTCACCAATGAATTTTGACAGGAAATACCTCAGGAATAGCTGCTAAGAGATCTGATCCTATTTTTATACTTTTTATATTCATTTACAGTTAAAATTTGTCCCCCCCCCTTTTTTTGTATCATTTTGGTAATCAATCCATCCTGCTTTTCAAATGAAGTTCTACCATCTCTGGTTTCCCACAAAGAGATGAACTAACTGATAGAGATCAGGGAAGCCCAGATTCTAAATTCCTACAACAATGCTTAAAATCTTCAACTAACTTCCATTTTTCCCTAGGAGGAATAAGAAAGTCCCTTGCTACATTATGAAAATCTGATCTGGACCAAGATTTAAAGCTGCAGAATCATTTCCATCTACCTTAAAAGATACTATGAGGAGATATTCTCCAGTGAGAGGACTATATTTAGGAATGGGCAGTGGAGGATAGAGAAGGGGGCTGAGAGAAGGTGCAGGAGAAGGAGGGAAGGAGAAGAGCAGGGACAGGAGGAAATTGAGACACAGGGGGCCAGGAGGAAAGCCAATCCAGAGATGGAGCAGAAGTGGAAAAAGAGAGCTTAAGTTTGGATTTTTAGATCCTTCACATTTTTATTAGATTTTCCTAAGGAGTCCTTAAGAGAAGTAATTTTATAACTTTGCTGACTTTAAAAGTCTTCTTCATACCAGTTAAAATTTGTTGACCATTGAATATTTGGAATCTTTGAATCTTTTCATGCTAAGGTGCCATACAAAGGCATTGTCTTACTCATATCCCAAGTTCCCCAGGGTGGCCTCTGTTGTTCTAAACTACTCCCAAAGCTTCCAATGTTTAGTGCTGTTGGCTTTATAATGGTAAACCTATATTCAAGTGGCCTGAACAAACTAACGAAACCTCCTTGGCACTATGGCCCCACCATGACTAGGAGAACTTCTATTAGTAGAATGAATCAAACCAAGAGATGTATACCAAAGATAATAAAGAGGAAGAATAAAGGCTTAGGCAGTGCTTCAACACCAAGAGAGCTGGGCACTGGTGTGGTCCATAGAAGGACTTGCTCCTCTATGAAGTGGCCTGGGCTGAGCAGCAAAGGGGCCAATCCTGCCTGAATCTCAGCAGCAAAACTGTGGAAGAAATCAACTAGAGAGCTATTAGCATAAGGCTCTGAAGGAGGGCTCCAAAGAAGCATTCTACTTGGAGAAGGACAACGGAAAATTTTGCATGGCTTTAGCAGGAGGGGGTTGGTTGAAGTTCAGCTAGACCTAGCAGGATAAGGGGTTGGCTGAAGTCCAGCTAGTTTTGGAAATGGGAATAGAGGGATTGTTCTTGCGGAATAAGAGTCATTGTTCGGGCAGGCTGGATTTTACTGAGCAAGGTAAAAAGGAAGAATTAGGGGTTAAAGTCACATGTAAGAGGGGATGGGAAGGAACAGCTGTGGGGTGAGAGTGGGGATACAAGGACTTGTAAAGGCCAAAGTGGAAAATTCTCCAGTCTCAATTTGTTTGGGTCTCTTGCATACAAAAGCAGTAAAATTTGTTTTCACGGGGGCCTTCAATGCCTTCATTCAAAGTGATTTCCAACAACGTGACCATGTCAGTGGGGACAATGTCTTTTAGCAGAACTCCCTTGACTAAGTTTCTTTAAGCTTCTGGACTAGGCTGTGGATTGGGGGATTCTGGGAAAATAAGAGGAACATTTCCTTTGATGGCCTCTTCTTTTCACAGAGGATAATTCAGATTTGTCAGGAATTTTGCAGGGTAGGATTCAAATGGAAAAAAGGTAAATCCAATGGATAAATTCCTCCACATTATTGCATATACAGATAAATGTGAAAACCTTTTAGAATTCAGCAGTGTTCTTTTATTCTGTCAAGATCCCAGAATAATGAAACATAATTTTGAGGAAGAGAATTCAAAGTACTTGGATGTTTGCTTATTTTGGTTCAGGGGAATGCTGGCACCTTTAGAAGACTAGCCCTTAAGTATGCAACATTGGAATGAAAGTCAAGTAGGAAAAAGCATTGGTTCTTCTTACATAAACTTCAGCTGAATATAACTTTCTCATGACATTTCAGCCTTTTTTTCCCCTCCCATCTTGGATAGAAATAAGTGAAAAGATAGAACCAAAAGAAGGGACAATATTAAAGAGATTTTCCAGATGTTTTAAAACCCTGGAAAGCATTCAATTCTGGTTTGATGTGGGGTATAAGTTAGTCCACTTATTTTTTTTCTCTGGATCATACAGCTGGTTCCTGAACTGAATGTTCATCTGTGCCCTTGTGAACAAGTTCCACCACAGTCAGAGGTGAAAATATTGGAGAGGCTTCCACAAATCTGAGTCATTGAAGGGAAATCGTGTTACTTTTGTCCTCCTCTTCATGATTAAAAAAATTGTAATAAAAGCATTGTTTTTGCCATAATTTCAAAGGAGGTCATAACATTGATGGATCTTGCCAGAAGTGGATCATTTAAGTAACTATTTATTCCAACTTTGCCACAGATGTAGAGTAACATGCTGTAGGTGTTACTTGCCTGTACTTGAGTCTCATGAAATATAAAACCCATTCATTATTAAATTTGTCTTGTTTGAGGTTTATTTGAACTTGTTTTTTCAATGTGCATGGAATGTATAAAAATTGACTTTGTCCAAACCATTCATTTAATTGCTTTTGACTGCTTGGTGAGCGTACCATACACCAGGCGTTGACAGTGTTTTGTGCTAAGTAAGTAATTCTGAAATAGCAGAAAACCAAGGATACTGTTGTCATAGTTTAACATAAAACCCATCAGGGCCAGGACACTGATGTTCATTATTTCATTCGTGTATCCCTGAAAAGCCTTAATGATGAATCATGTTGGTTCTTTCAGAATATGTATTTTCTTCTCTACCATTTGCCATTCAACTACTACATTCTGCTAAAGGCAGTGTTTAGAACATTTTTAAATTGTTTCAAGAACATATACTGTAGATATTCTATAATTTTTAGTGCTATGCTTTAAAATTTTTTGGAGAAAGATAACTTTTTTCCTGTACCTAAAAGGAAGGGTCTGCTTAAGGAAATTCAATTTAATAAGCTTATGTCAAGTTAAGTGACTGGCATTGTGGTAAATCCTGTAAATATACTTTTTTTTTCAAAGACAAGATTTGTATATTTGCCTATGAGTACAGGGATATTTAGAAAAAAGATATACAAGAAATTAGGAAACAAAATAAAACTTTACAAGTGTTTCAAATTAGGGGTTCAGGTAAGTCTTTGGGTAAAATTGTTACATAAGTAAATATTGTCTTCCTTTGCTCTCCTTATCCTTCTTAATGCTATTTTCTCTCAGTTGTGTATGCACTTTTTCAATCAGTTGTATAAACTAATTCACACTAGAGTAATTTTGATTGAAATCTCTAAATATTTGTTGGACATCTCCCCATGGATCAAACTCTGTACTTGGGACTACAGACGTTCTTTCTTTGATCTTCAGACTATCTCCTAAAGCATCAGTATTACCTGCCATCCTGATAGAAATGCAGAATCTCAGACCAACTAAATTGAAACCTGCATTTTAACATAATCTCCAAGTGATTTGTAAACACATTAAAATTTGAGACAGTGGTCTAGAGCAAAGGTTCTCAAACTTTAGCTTAACCACATGCATCTGGGCGGTTTGTTATGAGGTCTACATTTGAAGAACCTCTGGTTTAGAGGAAATAAAAGAAATCCTTGCCTTTAAGTATTTTATAACATAGCTGGGAAGCAAATTGAATAATTAGAGAACAGTTGAGTGCTAATCTATGTGATTTTGAGTTTAATGCAGTGGAGTTTTGCGAAGGGAAAGATTAATGTGGAGTTGAATTGTCAGGAAAAGTTCCATTGCCTGGGAAAGGTGGTAACACCGATGAAATTGAGAAAGGCAGAAAGTATGGCCAATTTGTAAGAAAAGATGATATGTTTCATCACAGATATACTGAGCTAGAGGGACTGATGGACCAAAAGAAAGTTCATATCACTGACACTTGGAAATGCATGATTTTAGTGCAGTTCAAGCTAAGGATCAAAAGACCATTTGCATTGTGAGGGCAGGAACCTTCCCTTATTCTTCCATCCTCAGTGCTCATGGTATACCTGACACACAGGAGGTGTTCAGTAGCTTTTTGCTGACTTAATGAATAAATGAATATAGATTTAGATTCCCTAAAGCCATGACCCTTCATAAATTTTCCCACTTAGATGCATTTAGTCTTTGAAAGAAGACAACAGGAATAACCAAAAAGCTTAAGCCAAAACTATAAAACTTTAATAGTGGATTTTCCAGCCCTGAGGAAGCCAGAAGAAAAATATTTTTGGTGGGAAACATTGAACTTCCTACATTACCTATGAATAAGGCTATTATATAAGGAGCTCTATATACATTCATTCTATTTTTTTAATGTTTGTCATGCGTTTTGCTAGCAGAAAAATTGTTAGCAATCTTAAACACTCTCAGAAAAGTTTTAAAATTAATTTGAACCTTATGATTTTCCCATTATCATTACTGGAAAGCATTGGGTGTTACTGCCTGCAAAATCTCCTCCGAGCCAAGAAAAACCCGCATATTGTGAGAAGTCTTATAGAGAGAAATGTAGTTTCTAGCCAATTCTTCTATAACCATCCATCACATCTCTTGATTTCCAGTCTTTCTCCTTATAAAAACAAGATTGAATTTGCTTTACTGCTACCAGGCACAACTGAAGTTGGTGTCAGGGTTGGTATGTTCCATCGCTGTTAAACTAATTCTTTGATCTTAAGGTAATATTTACTGACTTGGGGAGCTTGAGACGTGATGTGACATTACATCCGGGTCATTCAACGTGACTAAAAAATGATTAA
Organism: Mesoplodon densirostris; assembly: GCF_025265405.1. NCBI lineage: Eukaryota > Metazoa > Chordata > Mammalia > Artiodactyla > Ziphiidae > Mesoplodon > Mesoplodon densirostris. Next base: position 32,107,319 of record NC_082671.1, on the reverse strand, counting down.
ATATGCGATCCAGCTTTCAACAGAGTAGAAAAGGGGATAGAAGAAAGAGAGAATCATAGCACCCTCTCCCCCACTGAAACATGTTGGATGAATTGTACATACAAAGAGATAGCTTTTTTGTTGAGTTTTAATCAAATGAATCATGCTTTATTATTTTATAAGCATGCTGTAGTATATAAAATACTTATGTAACAAATCAGTTAAACTTAAACCTCTTTGTAGGTGTTTTTGATTTAGTAAACAGCTTTCCCCTTTACTCTGTTATGATGCATGATGTCATACTTACAAACAGTTGCCATACTTACAAACACATACCATATATTTCACCCATACATAGAAATGACTATCCCACCCATGCCCTACCTTCTGAACCAGAATCCCCCTCAACTACTGCTTTGGAGCCATTATGAAAAAAAATCTGTGGCTTTTAAATACCTTATGGGAAAAAGTGGAGAAAAAAATAAATAAAACCAGCTTAGGGGAGCTGACCCTAACTGTTTTCCTCATCGGAATGGCATTAACCCTAGATTCATTCAGGTTAGAAAATCACCTTCTCTTTAAACTGTAAATACCATTTTGAAGGTTACTATTTTCCAATTACATTTTAGAATGATTTGCTTGACCCAGTTGCTTTCCTCTTAATTATGGGTTGAGTGAATTGGGCTCAGGATTGGGGATAAAGGAAGGCAGATAACCATGGCATATGAAGCCACTGGTGGGGGGGAAAGGGATCAAATATTAACAGCATGTTGCAGTGGAGCACTGAGGGTAACATAGAAGTACTAAGGATTGAGACTAGATGGCAGGAAAGGACTATAGAAAGCAAGGTGAGGGAGGCAATGTCAAAATCAAATTTCATGTGCTTCAAAATTTTGTTTTGCTAATCCAAAATTAGGAAGAGAAACTGTTTTGTCCTTCTTCACATATCCCAAAGATCCTTTCTCTTGGGATCCAGAATTCTGGTTAGTATTGATTAATAAAAAGGGTTTTTGTCTTGCCTATCTTTGGTTGGTAACCTTTTAAGTACACAAACAATCATTTCGAGTTTCTGTTTCTTGACAACATGCCTATTTCCTACCTCAACTACCTTAAGTGCAAAAAGCTCCGTCTCCACAGTATTTACAGTTCAATTATGAAATCATATACATAAAGGTAGGGAAGATAATTGTTTGGATGCAAGCACAAACTTAGAAACTTCAAACCATCAATGACACTATCATGATTCTGATTACAAAGTTGCTGAGAATAGATTCTATCATGAGTTTTCCATCACTTCCCAAAATGTCACCAGAATAGTGTGCTGTTTTCAGTCTAAGCACTGAAATAACATAAAGAAGCAAAATTCCAAGAAAGATTAAAATCAGTTGCATTGCTAAATTAAAAACTAATTCAACAGGAGCCAATTGCACATGAGACAAGGTTCCTCCCCACCACTCCACCCTACCTCAACCCCTGAAACATAATGAACAAGTCATTTGGCTCAAGAAGTCATGGTACTATTCACAATTGCCTTATCACCAGGGAAAAACTAGGGACAAACTTTGTTCTTCTAAAAATCAGAAGTCCGTTTTGTACCACGTTAGAAGACCTCACTATACCCTGCAGAATGGATTGCCTGTGGCTTATTGCCCATTGCCTACTGAGTTGAGTTAAGCTGAAAAAACTGGGCAAACCCACTGTTGCATTATTTTACAGTTAAACAGAAAGAAAACTAAGAGCTTCAAAGAACCTTAGTGTTCAGAAAAATAGTTGTGATATAATGTATATGTTATGAATATATATTCATATAATTATGTATGTATATAATATAAATTTGTATAGTATAAATGAATATAATGTATATTAAAAATCAGTTTAATAAATACAACTCAATTTCCTGTCTTTAAGACATGATTTCCGGTTTGACCATGCAGCCTTCAAACCAGACATACTAGTCACGTAATTACTTTAGCCAGCCGGTAATCTGGGCTGTCCATGTGATGGAAAACAAATGCTTCGTATATAAGCCTTTTCTAGTTTTGACAGGATAGACCAAATAATTTTTTTAAAGAAATGTTTCATTGTGGGCTATGGTCAGGCAATAAGAACCCTGCCAGTCACCCACATTCACTGCCGTGCCCTATGCCCTTTCCAAAGCCATTTGTTTGCTTGTATGAAAGCACAGACTGAAAACAGGCTGAATACTAAATCCAAGGAATATTAAATTATTATTTAATGAGGATGTTTGTGGAACATAAAATTAAACCATAGCAGTATTCTACAAGACTACATGATTACAGAGAGAAAGAGAGAGAGAGCGAGAGAGAGGGAGGGAGAGAAAAGATGGAGCTAGTTTACCACTGTTGGAGTTTAAAGTTATCACAACCAGTTTCAGAAGCATACGGTATGCTTGAGGGTCTAGTGTACCTGAGAACATGATACTCCCAACAGGAATTTATTTAGCTTCCAAATGATCCATTAAGAAAGTTATAAAGTACAAGAAATGTTCCCAACTACTGTTTAGCAAACAAAATTTTTAGTACTTGTAGGTGAGCCCAAAAGACACTAGTGTATAAATATAATAAAAGTTTTGTGTTCCAGAACCTTTTGCCAAGATCATTTATGTCTTATTTTGTTAACCATACTTTTCAGAATTGCCCGGGGTCTTTGCTTTCTGCAAAGAAAACTTTTCCCCTCCAAAAAAAAAAACAATGGAGAGAAACATGCCCTCCAAGAAAGAAACTTTCTCCTCTCCAACAAAGAGGCTAACATCTTATGCATACACATATTCTTTCACCTAATTCTAAAGATGTGTAAGAATAGACCATAAACTCATTTATCTGCTAGGGGTCACTATGTTTAAAAGATAGTAAAGATGTTTCAAACTGGCAACATTTAAAATCATCTCTGTGTCATCTATTTATGTGTATACTTTGGAGATAATAAGTAATTGTTTGTTCTTTTAAAACATTTTTCTCATGCTTATCAACTAAATCTTGAAACTCACTTTAGGGCTGTTAGAATTGCATAACTAGATGCAACAGTTTCTCATCCATCTGGGGAATCCCAATGGATAATCTAACTTCTTGTTATTTAGAATGACTGAAAATTCTCTCCTAAAGCAAATCGCAAATGTCCATTTAACTAAGCCCAAAAGAAATTCAAAAATTTACTTAAAATAAAGATGGCAATGAATTAATTAGCATTACATAATAACAAATTGCCAAGAATGTTATTATATGAATATACAGCATTTAAAAATCTATAGCTGATTCCTTCCTGCTAACTAGTTTCTGCAAAAAATGGCACCTTCACTTTAGCTACTCAAGTCAGAAGTCTGGGAATCTGCCATGTCCCTTTGCTGCCCACATCTCATTCCCAGGTCCTTTGGATTCTATCCCCTAAATATTTCTGGAATGTGTTCACTGATACAATGCCCATCCAGGCCACCACTGGCCCTTATCTGTGTTATTCCACCAGGTCTGTGTCCAGGCTTGCTCTCCTTTAAGCCATTCTCCACACAGCAGCCAGAATGATCTTTCTAAAATAAGTAGTGTCATGTTTCTCTTCTACTGAACAACCATTAAATTACCTCTAATAGTCCTTGTAATAAAAGCCAAACTCCTTAACATGGCTTAAAACCCTCCAACTCTACCTTCTTCTGCCCTTTCCGGTCTCATCTGCTGGCTCCATTCTCCCATTTCCACCTCTTTATCCAGCTACAATTCCTTGATCTCTCTGTTGAGCTAGATGGCCTGTAAAGAACACCAATAGCTCCCTGTTTGTTACCTGATTCCCTAATTTAGCACATATCATATATTTTTGATAACTGCTTGTTTAATTTTCCATTATTCCTGATATGCTGTAGAAGCTACAAGATAGCACAGATTGCATCTGTCTTTGTTTAAAATTGAATCCTCAACTTCCAGTAATGAGCCTAACAAAAACTAAGTGCTCAGTAGATGCTTATTGAGCATTAAGAATGAATAAGGCTATGGACACCAAGTGGGGAAAATGGCAGGGGAGGGGGGTGGTGATGAACTGGGAGATTGGGATTGACATATATACACTAATATGTATAAAATGGATAACTAATAAGAACCTGCTGTATAAAAATAAATAAATAAAATTAAATTAAAAAAAAAGAAGAATGAATAAGGCAAAACACAAAGAAACAGAAAAGAAGGTACAACCAACTGGGAAAAATATTTGATGCCAATATCATAGATCAAGAGTAATTTCTTTATTAGCTAAAGGCTCATACAAATAAGGAAAATGCTCAACGTATAAATGTGTAATAGTTCACAAAAGTGTAAATAGGGCTCATTAATAAACATATAGGCAACTATTTAACCCCACTTCAGTGAAATATCCACTTTTCCATGCAAACTGACTTGGAGATTTTGTTTTCTAATGCTAGCATCCTAGCAAGGGTGTGATGAAAGGAATAATCTCATATAATTTCTGTGGGAGGTATAAATTGATCCAAATGTTTTTGAAACAAATTAGTTAATGTGTAACTTTAATGGGTACACCCTTAGGAATTCATCCTAAACAATTATAAGTATGAGAGATTTATAAAACTACACAAAGCAGCATTATTTTCAGCAGTAAAAAATTAGAAGCAAATTAAATATTCAATAAGATAGACAATGTAAGACATGACATATCCTCTAGTTAGATTATTATATAATTTTGTGAGAATGATTAAGAAGCAATAGAAAAATAGCTTATAAGTGAAAAAATAAGAAATATAAATTTTTAAGTACAGTATGATTAAGTACATAAAAACTATGTATAAGAAAGGGGCTGAAAATATTTCATTTAACTAGCAGTCATAATTATTCTGCTAATTCAGTGAAAACAGAACTTGTGCCCTAATTAGTCTTAAATTTCCACTTTACTTTGTTCATGTGAGCTGGTCTACTAATTACATCTTTGTTAAAAAGAAATAAAAAATACTTTCCATTGGCTTTGCTTTTGCTGTTTTGATGGGTGTCCTGGGAGGAATAAGAGAAAGAAATAGTCACAATGACTCAAAACCATGCCATGTATGCATGTTTCCTTTGTTTGCATGTTATCCTTATTATTCTTAGGAGGATAGTTACTCAAGTTCTTTTGAAATAGTATCATAAAAAGCATCAGATGTGTTCCTGACAAACCATTCTTATAATTCTTAAAGAAAGTATTTAACAGTTGAAAATGTCTGTATTGTTATATGGTATAAAATAGGTTATTGCTTATGCCCACGTAAATGGATACTACAGATTGATAGGGAAACTTAGCTATCAAATTACAAAACCATAGAAAAATCTCACAATGTATTCTCAAAGGGATTTTCCTTCAAAAAGGTATTGTGTAAAAGCAGATGTCAAGATGGGATTAGTTATGCAAAAGATTTAATGGAGGAAACATCTATGAGGGAAAATGATGAAGGGCTCCAGGGGAGGCTCAGAGAACTGTCAGACCATAATGCAAGTCTGACCCCTGTGAAGGAAAGAGGAAAGGATGTGGGGTTGGGTAAAAAGCATCTGAGACTGCAATGCAATTTGAAGGAAGTTCAGTGAGGTTGCTGGGAAGTCCTTGAGACAAAGTCTCCCACCAGAGGAGTCCTTTCTCTTCAAGAAATTGCCCTCTCTTAGTAATCCTACCGTATTCAATCACAGACTTGAAGCAGCCCGTGGTAAGTGTGGCTTCCATGTGACAGCAGTGGGGGATTTAGAGTGAGGCAGCTGGGACCATCTGTTAATTATGCCTTCTGCAGTAGGAGCTCTGAGAGGCTCTTTTTCATGGCTGCACAGGTAGTATTTAATTACACTCAAAATAGAGCATCTTATTTTATAACAGAGCATCTATTTCAGTGTTTGCTCAAAGTAGCCACCTAGTTATTTGGTGGCATTTTTTGATGTAAAATGACCATGAGTTTCTCATGACAACAGCCTGGGAGATAATTAGGAAAGCGTATATCTCTATTGTTTTGGTGGAGAAGCAAGAGGACTTACCAAAGTTAAAAATAAGTAACAAACCAGAACCCAAATCACTGTTATTTTAGTATAAGAAGGCCCCTTCTCTTTTATATTCATATATGTAGAAATATAATAAAAATTTCAGAACTTTAGCATAGATAACATGTAAATATCCAAGACCACATGGCTCCCTAGTTCACTGTTATATAAGAAAGGAGATTTCACAGTTAAGTACATTTATTTCAGAATGAAATCAAAGAGCTCAGTGTCTATTCATAAACTTTCCTGAGAGAAATTATTTTTTACCTATTATTTGAGTCATCAAATTAGGGAGAAATATTAATATTTTCCTAAATAAGTCTTGAGAGTACATACTCAATTCTGAAATTCAACCAAAGGAAAGGAACCTAACATGTCCTTCTAGCCATCGGGCACAAAGAAATTAATTAAGGCCTTTAAAACAACTCCTAGCTCCAAATATGACGATCCACATAGAAAACAGGTTTCTCTTTTAATTCTATGCATGTAAAGACCCAAATTAACCTTAAAAATAAATGTTTTACTCTGCCCAAGTGTTATGAGAATGGTCCCTTGTACTTTATTAAGCCAAATTTTGAAGTGAGCAAAATGAGGACATTAGAAAGCTGAATTAAATCATTAATGCAAAATAGCTATACCTTTCGTTATGATGGTCTATTTGTCAAAAAGAATTTGTTTATGCTCAAGGGGTAGTTTATTGATGTGAGATGCTTATATCACTTCAAATCCCATAAACATCATGAAGAAAGAATTTTACTTTCTAAACATCAAGAACATATCTGTCCCAACATATGAGTCTCATCAGAACCAGCTCTAACCTTATCATCTCTATTGGTGGCTGCTTTTAGTTACAAATGTTAGTATTTAAATATTTCCCAGGATCTTCTGAATATTACGTAACAGGTTTTGGGGCAAGGAGGGGGATGTATGTTAAACTTACTAAAAACATCATTTCCAAGGCATCACTTGAATGACATCCAAGGTTGGTTTGTCTTGGATTTATTTTCTTATCTTCAACAATCCATAAGTTTTATGAGGCAGCTACATGGATTCAAAATGATGAGCAACATTAGTAATCTCCACTCAGGTACATTATTTTAAAAATAAAATTCATTGCCATAGAAATTTTCTCTTTCCCCAGACTTTGAAAAATGAAATCTTCTGCTTATTTATAACAACAGTTACAGCAGTCCAAGTTTTAGGGACCATCATTGCCAGATTTTAAATTGAGCCTGAAACAGCCTACCTCAAAGACCTCTCTTGGGCAGCTTAGTAACTTTATCTTTTTCTACTCTAGCCATCTACATAGTTAAACAGAGCAAACTCACATCATTTATTTTGCACATTTGACTCCACTCCCTTGGGGCAAATTCATTCTCTGGATGAAATGGAACTACAAAGGGTGTTAGTAACACTTGATCATTTAGAAGGAAATAGAACATACACTCCCTGGTCAATATACATTAGGTCATCGGTATTTTTGTATAATGATTTCATAAAAATATAACCATGTGCATGCCTGAAAATAAATTTAAGTTCCACTAAGTAAAAAAAAAAAAAAAAAAGCATTCAAGGAAGTAATTCCAAAAGCTTAAAACAATGATTTGTCTTTTTCAAGTCAAAATTACTCAAATATATTCAAATTCCAAATCAACTAGGGGTAAAATAATCAGAGAATTTTGGAGCTTGAAAGACCTAAGAGGTTGTTTTAATTCAGGTACAGCTTTACATGTGTGTAATCGAGACCCAAATTAAAATTGGCTTAAACAAGATGGAAGTTAATTTTTCTCTCATGTAACACTACTGAAGTAGTGAACTGCTAATAGGGATACTCTGCTCTATGGAGTCATCTAGGGACCCAGGATTCTTCCATAATGTTGTTCTGTCATTTCTAGTGTGATATCTTTGTCCACATGGTCCTAGATTGCTCATCACCAAATTCCTATTTCAGGCACAACCTGAATTTTGTACACATCACTCTGCTCCTATCCCATTGGCTAGAAATCAGTCACATGGCCATACCTAGATGCAAAAGATGCTGGGAGCTGTAGTGTTTATTCTTAACATTCACATGCTCAGCTAAAATTCAATTACTATGGAAGAAGGACAGAAGATATTTGAGAGGATTAGCTAAAAGTCTGTGCCCCAGAGGCCATTTTAGATCCTAATATATAAAACAAATAAAAACTGAACTCTTTGCTTAAAGGTGGTGAGAGGTTGGACCCCTGTTCCCAGCCTCTTGATTCCTCATAAGTTTCCTTTAATGACTAAGGCTCTGTAAAACACATTTAGAAACCATTGCTCTAGACAAGGGGTGGAAAACTAAAATGTCTAAAAAGGTCAGGTGGGTAAAGTAAATAAATGTAGTGAGTTGAATGGGTCCAGTGGCTGGCAATGGGACAGCCTAAAGAGAACATTCCCAATTAGATCAAAAGGTATCTGATGCACTCAGTACCAGCATATTTTTGCTCCATTAAACTGTGGGTCCTGAGTTACCAGACCTTCCAATTTTTCAAGAGAAGCCAGAAATCTATGTTTTAGTGAAATGTCCTTTTTAATATTGGTTACTAGTTAACACATCTTGTGATACTGCAAAAGCCAAAAGTACATCTGCAAGCCAGATTTACCCAAGGGCCACTCAATACAATTTATAATCATCTAAACCAATCACGTCATTTTCTAGACAGGGAAACAGAGGCTTCGAGTGCTTAAGTAACTAGCAACCGGTCACGTAGCTAACCACACCTGGTCAGGTTTTTAGTCTTTGAATTTAGTACTCCTTACACTACACCATCATAAAATGCCACAGTGAAGTTCAGAATAAGCAAATAAGAAAAAAATGTCTCTAAAAGTAACAATTCGGGCTTCCCTGGTGGCGCAGTGGTTGAGAGTCCACCTGCCGATGCAGGGGACATGGATTCGTGCCCCGGTCCGGGAGGATCCCACATGCTGCCGAGTGGCTGGGCCCGTGAGCCATGGCCACTGAGCCTGCGCGTCCGGAGCCTGTGCTCCGCAACGGGAGAGGCCACAGCAGTGAGAGGCCCGCGTACCGCAAAAAAAAAACAAAAAAACAAAACAATTCTATGCTACAATTTAGTGTTCGGCTTTGAAATAAAATATTTGACAGCAGATCAAATGTGTGTTCTATGTCCCATTCCCTCTCAACCCCATAATTGAAAGTAAAATCTGTTCCGTTTTCTACCTTCCTGGCCTGGGTTTGCCAGATCCCTGGCTGCCTGATCAGGAACACATGAGGCCAAGAAGCGTCAAAGGATATCACTGGCATCCACCCAGTAGCCAATCTTTCCTTTCTTCAGCATGGTCCATTTAATTGCACATTCATATCATATCAGTGGCAGATTCATTGCAAAACACATTTTTTACTTTTATGTGTATTTTTTTTTTCTGTATGCTGTAAAGTTATATGGCTAAAATAGTTTGGGCTGAAATTTTTAAATACATAGAAATGGATAACATTTACCTTCTAAATGCCTGAGTGGAACTAAATTGTTCATGGATTAGTTATATGGTACTTACATAAGCTGTTTTATGAATATTTCTATTCTTTAGAAGCTTCTTGCAGAAGAATCTTATACTAAAAGTGTGTGTCAAGCATGAAAAAGTCCCTCATACATTATTTCTACGTTATGGTGGGGTCTTCTGAGTCCAAAACTTAGATGAAAGGATATGCTTATTTTCTGCTTTTATTCCTAGAACTTTTGTTTTGGTCAATCTTTCCAACACTTAAATTAGATTTTTTTTTGGTGTAGTGAATGTTATCCTAAATGTATAACAAGAGGAAAGGTTAAAAATATAAGTAGTCTATACCCAATAATAATTCAAAAATTATTTAGTTCTCAAATTTGAATTTTCTTTCATTTAAAATCATTAGGGCTCTTTCTTTACCTGAGGTTTTTGTGGTTTCTGTGATGCTAGCAGTTGGTAAAAGTAAGGTCTATAGGGGGCCAACCTTAGAAAATAAGAGCTAAGGACTGGGTTTGGTTTGGCTGGGAAAATACATTATTTTTCCATTCCCTATTTCTAATGTCTTAAATCATCAGATTTTATTAATAGAATAAATAGAACCACATGGAGCAATTCCAACGACTATTAGAAAAACACAGACATAAATGTACAAACAAAACTACTCTATTTCCTGGTCACTTTCTGCAGTCTTTTTTTTTTTTTTTTTTAATCTTCTATCTTTCTTTATTCTTCATTCTCTTTCTCTCTTCTATTTATTTGCATTAACTTCAACCTAAATATTAAAGAATTACATTTTCACTATATTTAGGGTAAAAGCTTATTTTCTTTTTTAAAAGTGGACTCTTTTTTTTTTTTTTTTTTTTTTTTTTTTGCGGTATGCGGGCCTCTCACTGTTGTGGCCTCCCCCGTTGCGGAGCACAGGCTCCGGACGCGCAGGCTCCAGACGCGCAGGCTCAGCGGCCATGGCTCACGGGCCCAGCCGCTCCGCGGCATATGGGATCCTCCCAGACCGGGGCACGAACCCGTATCCCCTGCATCGGCAGGCGGACTCTCAACCACTTGCGCCACCAGGGAGGCCCAAAAGTGGACTCCTTTGCTTCCTGTGCTAAAGAGAACAGCCTGGCTAGTGTACAGGTGGCAGCTTTCATTACATTAAACGGGGAGCAAAGGTAGGAATGTGACAGATAAAATCCCAAGCAATGAGAGTCAGAGAGGAAAGCTTACGTAGCAATGAGGCGAGAAGGAAGATGATTCAAGAAGCACAGAGAAGGGCAAGAGCAATTTTAAAGTGGTTCAGGGCGAATCACTTCATACACATGACACTGAATCAGTCATAAGTTAATGGGTTTAAGTAAATCACTAATAATTGAACATTCATTAGTGAATATTCTGGGTCTTTCCTTGCCTCAATGTCACTCACCACCTTCTTCAATGACAAGGCGGATGTCTAAGGTACGAAGTAAAGGAGATAAGAAGAACTTATCAACAAGTCCACACTTGGCAAAGACTTTTCTGGTTTGATCTCACTTGTCTTACTGCAGTACTCTTCCCTTTTTAAGAATACAAAGAAACTGAGGTAGTTATATTTAGGAGAAGGAAGCAAAGGAAAAACTATCGAGAGTAGTTGCAAGGGCAGAGTTGGGCAAAGGAAACAAAAAGTAGAGCAAAGATGGGAAGTAAGCAACAGGATGGATTTTCTCTCTCTCTCTCTCTCTCTCTCTCTCTCTCTCTCTCCCCATCCCCCTCTCTCCCTCCCTCTATCTTCCTCCCCACCCCTCCCTCCCTCTTTTTTCCCCTCCCTCCTTCCCTCCCTCCCCTCCTCTCATCTTCCATTTGCTTGATCTCTTCATCTCCTTTGAAGCTTCCAAGCATCTCTCCTCCATTTAATAAACTAGCTCCTTAGGCTGTTCTTGTTCATTCTTCTGCTATTTTCACACTTTATTTATGACTCAGAGTGCTTTGGAACTAAGAAGGGGGAGATGGATGGTTTTTCAAAACCATAACGTTTCGTCTAAATTCCTACAATTCCTAACTGATCTCTCTGCCACCAAGCTGGCCTCTCACTAATCTGTCTGCCACACCTCTGCCAGAAAGTTCTTCCTAAAGTGCAAATAAATCACATTGTTACTACACTGGAAGCCTTTTGAAATGATTCCTGAAGGTGTAAAGAATGCTGTCACCTTAATCAACTGAGCACGAAGACCACCCCTTCACCTCCAACTATCCCCAAATACTTATTATTCCCCAAATGTGTCATGCAGGGTTTTGTGCTGGGTGTCTTTGCACACACAGATCCCTTTGCTTCTGGTTATTTCCTACCCATCCTTAAAAATTCACCTCGAGCAGTCCTTCAGCAGGAAGTTTTCCCTTACCCATATGATTTCATTTGCTCTACATGTATCACAGCAAATTTTATATGGAATTACAGGTGGTAGATTTATTTGTCTGTCCTCTGCTCTACAAGACCCTAAGCAAGGAAGCAAAGTATCAGCAATAAGGGAGGCGTTTGGTAGTGGGAGGTGCTCATCACATACAAGTGATAAGAGGTTATGAGTCGGGTGGTCACACCATTTACCTTCCTGAACTGACCTCAATTTCATCATCAATTTCAGCATTCATCTAAAACTGAAAAAGCCTGGCTAACAGTAAACACTCCAAAACATGATAGGGACTTCCCTGGTGGTGCAGTGGTTAATACTCCACGCTCCCAGTGCAGGGGGTTTGGGTTCAATTCCTGGTCAGGGAACTAGATCGCACATGCATACTGAAACTAAGAGTTTGTATGCCACAACTAAGGAGCCCTCCTGCCACAACTAAGACCTGGTGCAACCAAATAATTTTTTAAAAATTACAAAATATGACGATAGTTTTGAATATCTGTATCTGTTTATATCTGTAGCTATAGCTACATGTAAATCTGTGTATCTGCCTAGGGTATTAGCAGCGTCTAACCTTGTTGTCACTCTGCAGGCGTGTCTAAAGGTCGCTCCCTCATGTAGACTGGCTTCTTTTAGAAATGTGCTCTAGAAATCAGTGTTAGACAAATGTATCAAATACTCTTAAGACTAAATATGTTCAATGGATACATAAAATGTTACAGATTTGAAAAGGACTCCAAGCTAAACATTTAATTTTATTCAGCCAATACACACATTACTCTTTATTTATGACTGGAGTGACCATACATCCAAGTTTGCTTGGGATGGCCCCTGTTTATGCCTCTCATTCTGACATAATTTTTAATAGTGCCTCATTTCACCCTCCACCGTGTCCTGATTTGGACAGTTAATTATATGGTCTCTTTACTTGTGGCTCATGAACCTTCTGATTGATTACAGTGTTTTTTCTAATTGGTCAGTGCCCATGCCATACCAGTTGTTAGATATTTTTAGTATCAGATATGCTTATGAGGTAATTAAAGCATAGAACAGTGACATGATTTCTTCTCCTATAAGTTGAATTAAATACAAATACATTAAGTCCCTAGAATAAGAAAAGTGAGAAGAAACACAAGACAGGAGAGCACCTAATTCACTCCCCAAGGACTGACCTAAAAAGGGAAGGAAACCTGAGCCATTCTGAGTCCCACTGGTGATGCTTTCCTCGGTTGCATTCCACCCTCTCCAACCCCCCTCTCCCACCTAGACCTTCTCTCTTTCCTGTTTTTTTGGTTTTGGGGTTTTGGTTTTTCAGTTTCAGTCACTGTTGAGAAGAAAAATTCATTTCTTCCCTTTCTAATCCCATAAAAATTTAAGATGCTAACCTGGTCATGCCCAGTTGTCACAGACCATTTTTGTTCAAAAGTAGAAATTCTAGCTATTGTCCCTCTTTATATGAGCATCCTCCACTGATTTGCAGATGACTTAGTTAGAAATCTCTTCTACTTGGCCATAGAATTTCTTCAAAGAGTACACTTCCTTGAAAGGCAGACTAGGGAAATTGAGTTCTGTAGTTAAGAAAGCATTATCCTTACCATATCCAGAAGGCTGACCTCATTAGACTAAAAAGATGATAAGAATCATACCATTTGATCATTTGGCAATGAGGAAAGATTTTCTATGGAAGAATTTCTAATGGAATTAATGCCAATTGAATTCATATGGAAAGAAAAGTTGTGCATAGAGTCAGAATAAGTGCTTCCCAAGAATAATATGATCTTGAAAGAGAGCATTTTAACCCTCACTAGAAAGTTGAAAGAGTTATGGGATCTAGAGCAGTGAGTAGCTATTGGTATTTATTCCTTGGTTTTCTACAGATAAAGGTAGAAGTGTAGTGGTTCAGGTTGGGGCTTAGCTAAGTAATTTTAGCAGTAATAAAGACTGTCCTTAAAGGTTTACACAGGTCTGTCCATTTATTTCCATCCATACAAAATACATTGTGATAAACACAGTAGGATCTGGGGGATGGGGGTCGAATAGTGTTGAACTAACCCAAGTTCAAATAAGAATAATAGCTGCCATATATTTAGCACTTACTACATGTATTGGCAAACCATGTAATTCGATCTCCACTCTGAAACTGAAGCTGAATCTACATGTAAAACAACTGCTTTGTGGTATGCAAAGGTTGCTGTCAGACAAATGGCATACTAAGAAGCATGTAATGAAAAGTTTTTATTTCGCTTTCAGGGAAACAAAATGTCAGACACTGCTGTGATTACAGCAGTCTGTGAAACCAAATCATGTGTAATAATTTTTCACTATCATACTTTCAAGTGAGGTAGTTAAGGGATTCCTTAAAAGATTTCTCAATAGTCCCAGTCAATAATGACAGTTTTAAATTTCAAAATGGAATCAACAATTGAATGAAAGAATTTTTGTTTATCTCCCAGTGCATCTGTCTCAAAATTACACTTTGGGATGTATCTCTTAGATCGGTGCTTCTTAAGATGGCAGTATACAAACTCTTTGCTACCAGTCCATCATGAGATAAAGAGCTTACACCAGAAAATAAATCATCATACTGTTTCATTGATTGAGAACATCTTGCAACCCCCCCCAAAAAAAATTAGTTGAATTGAACAGTGTGTTTAGTGGAGAAACTGGTCTATATTCTGGCGCTAGTTTCTGATTTTATTGCCACTGCTAGCAAAGTCCGGGACTGACAGTAGCTTATACAACACAGCTCGAGTATCATGTTGTGAGATATAAAGTTTTGTGTCAGTTAGAAATTGTATTCAGCTGCTGATAAAAGAGCCAACTACAGAAACTTAAGTGAATTAAGAGATTCTTCTCTCACAGAAGAGATGTGACAGACTATATGGGACATGCATGTCCACCACAAGCTGAGTTCTACCAGACCCACCAAAACATAAGGTCGGGTGGGCCCAGCAGCATCCCATAAGATGCAGATGGTACATTTGGGATCAGGTGTACATAAGCTGCATAGCAGCTGCCCCAGACCCTTGTGTTATCTACCACCATCACACCAGTACCTCTCTCCCAGCTCATATCTATGGCTCCATGGGGAGTCCACTATGATCAGCTAATGGAGGAGGGAAATGGCCAAGTTTGTTTCACAGCCTGATCAACTCCATATGTGAGTATAAGCCAAAAATAGAAGGTTGCCGCTCTATAGCCCAATTCAGAGCAACCCTGAACGGAAGCGGGGAGGGAAATCCTTTCAATGCATAGGGCTTTAGGCAGTCCACCTGGTCATCCACTTTGTGTGGAAAGAGAAGGGTTTGAGTCAAGAATAAATATGGCTTAAAGAATAAATAGTAAGATTGAAGACACAAAGGTCTGGAAAGGCATATATGGAGGCACCTGTGGGAGTGGGGAAATGTACTGCATTCTATCCATCAGAGAACGCCTATCGCAGAGAAGACAATAAAGTAGACAGAATGACTGCCAGTGGCCATCAGCAGCCTCTGTCCCGTCTTGGCACAATGTGGACATGAACAGGACAGCCATGGTGATCCAGACGGGGGCATGCGCCTAACTGCATGGGCTCCCACTCTCCAGAGCTGATTTCAATTTTGCTTCTGCTGAAGGTACAAACCTGCCACTGGCAGAGACAAATTCTGAGCAGCCAATACGGCACCAGCTCTCCAGACCAACTTGGTGTCAAGCTGATTACACTAGACTCTTTTCACCCTGGAAGATGCATTTATCTAGACTGAAATCCACACATATTCCTAATATGGGTTTGCCTTTCTTGCCTGCACTGTTCTCCACAGGCTTACAGAATCTGTGACCTACTGACTTGGGATACCACATAACAATGAAGGGGACAAAATGACACAACTTAAAGGGAAGGAAGTTAGACAGGAAGCACACGATCATGGGAACTTCTCTCTAAATACAAAGATGCTTAAACTTTCTATGCCCCACCGGACCGATACACATTGGGGTATCAAATAAGACTTGACACATGCTCTATGAATTCTCTAATTTTCGAAAGCCTTTCTCTGACGATTTGGGCCTCAGCCAGAGCACTTTCCCCAGTACTCCACTCTACTTTCACTGTTCTCTTCTGAACATGATTATGGTGTCCGTTTTCATTATTCCTCTCTTCTTTTCCTATCTTATCTTACTCTCATACAATCTTGCCCTTACTCTATAGAATACAGTTCTTGGAATTTATGTCCCAACATAATGTTGCCAGCAGTGGTGAATTATAGCAATGTCCTTTTGGTTCTTCTAACAGCTAAAAATAAAACTAAAAAGTAAAAGCCTGTTAAGCAGATAGTACCTTCTAACAGGTTAGTGGTCACAAAATAAGAATCAGGTTGATGCATCACACAGGGAAATTTTTTCCTATACCTTCTGTTCTCCAATCCCTCTGAATAATTGTTTGATTAATAAAAATATTTTCTTTTTCCCTTAAGAGATCTTTTCTCTGCTTCTACAAAATACAGGCAGGATCAAATTTGGTTACCTCTAATTTTTTCATCTTCCCTTTACCTTATGTTTTCTATTCAAATATGTTAAAAGCCTAGAAAAAAATATGTTCCTCCTCAAATCAAGATTTTTTATCTCTTCATTAAATGCAACTTACCCTGTCTGACTTGACATGTACACATTACTATATTTAAAATAGATAACCAACAAGGACCTACTGTATAGCACAGGGAACTCTACTCAATATTCTGTAATAACCTAAATGGGAACACAATTTGAAAAAGAATGGATACATGTATATGTATATGTATATAACTGAATCATTTTGCTGTACACCTGAAACTAACACAATATTCTTAGTCAACTATGCTCTGATATAAAGTTTAAAAAAAATTTTTAAATGCAACTTTTGCAATATTCTAACCATGTGAGCAAAAGTCAACCAACTCCTCAAAATTCACACGTTCATTTATAAGGCAGGTTCACAGTGGTTTCATTTATCAACATGAACTTCTCTCTGCTCCCAGAAAAAAAATTTGTACATCTGGCTTTTTCTAGCCCCCATTTCTATGCCTCCTATTCATATTTCCATTGTCATCTTCTATTTTATTCATCCAGCTTAAAACATCACAGTGCCTTTTTACCCATGCAACATTGTCTTCTCATTTCTGTAATATGCAATTTTTCTCTTTTAATAAAATCTTGGTCTGCTTAGCTGTATTCCTGGAACATCAAGCCAGAAGCTCTTGTTATTTTTTTCCAGTTATTTCTTCCAAAGTATATCACACATTACTTTACTCTTGAAGCTTACATCACCCTCTTTTATCCCTAGCAAGGAATGACTACAAATATGCCTCCTGGAGTAAATCTTAGTTATTTGATAATCAAAATTCCCATAACATAATCCCCAGGCAGCCCATACTGATTTATCTTTTGAATCTTTTTCTGACAATAAAGCATTGCTGAAACAATTCAGTAATGTCTATGTTTTCATGGCTTCAAATAGGTTTCCCTTTCCCATTTGGGCTTCCCCTTTCTTTACTTAGATCTCAAGAGGAATAGGAGGGATCTGAAAGAAAATAAACCCTTAAGTCCCAATAACAGATGAGCCTTAAATAGTCCAGCAATAAACCGGTTATTTTTTAAAAGACCACACATTCACAGATAAAACATTAAGCATTTGAAAAATACTAGGCATCTGGAGTGTAAAATATGTGTGAAATTAGCATCCAACTAAATTGGACAGATAAATCCTTAGTAAAATGTGGAAAGACTATAACAAAACTAAAACTTTGAAAAAAATCTTCCATAATTCATCAGTTTCGACATATTGACTTTTTGGAAATTTATTTTTGGTGAATTGTCCTGAGAAATTGTTGGGAGAAATGTCTAGCCTCAGTTGCTTACACATTCTTCTTCTATCAAGGTTCCAGGTTTGTGTATGGGCGACACAGCTGGTTTCTGATCCAAGACCTTAGTCTATACCTTAATGCTATCCTACCTGGTGTTGCTTTTTCTTGTGTCTTTCTCTCAAGATTTTAAGTTCTATGAAGGTTGGGAATATACATCACATCTCATGCCTCTTTATGTTCCTAGTAACTTGCACACATATATTTGGTGGCCAGCATGTTAGCGATCAGGTGAGACCAGGGCACCAATCCAATTACCTCACCTTTGAGGGGGTGGTTACGGGAACCCTCAAAAGATATTCCTCCTAATGGTGGTTCAAAAGTTTCATCTTTCTATATGAAAGACATATTATTATTACAACTAAATTGAGAGTATTCTGGAGGAGAATAAAGTTTTCCTGTCCTATTCTAACCCCATCTAACTTGACTAAAGTCTGTTCCTTTTCTTAAGTAGAAATTGGGAAAAGGAACCATATGTTATCCTACCAATTATTGTATAATTTTCATATAATAAACTTTGAATTGCAAGAGATTTCTGTTATTGAGACTTCCTTTTAGTAGGAATTTGAATTATTTTATTAAACTGTTATTTCTATTTTGCAATGATGCAAAGCCTAACCAGAAAGCAGAGCTTCTCCAGCTATGAATCTGGGCTTCTGGCTATTTCATTATATTAGACATGCCTCCACCATGCCCCCAGATATTATAACTGTTGTCTGACCTGCCTTCACCTCTGACCCTCAGGGAGAAAGGTCTACCCATATCTGCTCGTGAGACTCCTCTCTTATATTTCAGATGTCCTGAGCTATCCTGTAATTACCTCCTGGATGTCTCCTTGATTCTCAGATAGGGAAGTCTCTCATCTGGTCCAGCTTGGTGCTGTTTCCTGAAACTCGTTTATTAGGTTGTTATTAAAGCCTAAATTTACCCTCTTGTGAAATCTGATTAATGCCCATTATTCTAAGGTATATCTTGTTTATATGCTACCACAGCATTTTTCATATTATATTTTAACTATACTCACATCTGATGTCTTCACTATTTTCTGAACATTCATTTTTCCCCTCATTTATCCTCAAACAGACAGTTCTGTCTCTCATAATATACGCTTTCATACTAGGAAGAGCCACCTTTTCTGCATATGAAATGACTAGATTCCCAAATCTCCTAGAATATAGTCTAATCAAATCCAAAACTTCTAGAACATAAGCTCCATGAGAGCAGGGAGCTTCCCTGTGTTCATCACCGTAGCCTGCTTTACAGAACACAGCCTGGCAATGGTCAGATCTAGTCTCAACAATGTTTGTGGTACAAAACAGTACTCGGTTAATATGCAACATTATGAAGGGAACCGTGTTACATCAGTTTCTTTAGATACTTGTCAATCATAAAGACTCCCATAATCCTTTCATACCCTACAGACAGAACATTGTCTAGAATTTTAAATTTTTCCATCGCTGATATTTTACATTCTTGTGGTTTCACAAGAACACTCTTATTGCAATACTCAAATAATTGTCATTTTTAAAAGCTTTACAGGTTCTGGGCTTTCTGCTTATAAAGTGACTGCCATATCCACCTAGAAACTCAAGCAGCTGATATGATCTTGGATACAAAGAGCAGTCCTTCAGGATGACTTGAAGAGGCAGGTCACCCCACCCCTAGATGCCTCCTGTGTGCTCCAAGCAGTTCAGACTGTTTCCTGACATGGAATGGCCAGGGACCCTACTCTGCATGGGCCCCGGAGCTCTGTAGGAAAGAACTGAAACCTGACCAGCAATTGGAGTTTGGACATGTGCCCATTATATGGTACAAGGGTTCCCTGAAAGAAACCAGACTGAGGGAAGAGAAAGTCCAGCATTGAAAACAAAAACAAAAACAAAAATTGCCCAAATGGAGACAACAGCCTGACCAAGTGGGCAGATTGAGCTTCAAGGAAGATGGGTTCCAGGGACTGTATTCGATCTGGGTCCATGCCTGGGTCTGAGCCTAGCGGGAGGGGAGCAGAATGCCCAAAGGTTAGCAGCAAATGGGCAATGAGGGCGGCAGCAGATCAGTGACCCACTGAAACAAAAGGTTCATGGAAGAGCAATGCAAAAGCAGAGAGCATCAGATGGAGAGCCCACGGCTCTAATTATGTGTGAGACCCTGTCAGACTTCTTGGGAAAAACTCAATGAGGTGAGAAAGATTGGATTTCCTACCAAACAAGGCTCAGACCATTGTTCCCACCCCCTACCTCCAGCTAGAGGAAAGAAACGTGGCATGAGTAAGAAGCATTAAGCTGAAAGGAAAGGAAAAAAACTTTTCAAAGTTTAAGTCATGTCACCAGTTCAGCTCCTAGCAGCTTTTTCGACAAAAATGTACATTCGTGTAGAAGGGAAAACAATGTATACTTGAAAGTCTCTTGTGTCATAACACCTTGCGAAGGAAGATGAATAGACGCAGATGGTCTAGACCAGATGGAAATAGAAGTGTGGCACCAGGAAGGTGAGCCATCAGGCTCATTTCACCATCAGGCTCATTCAGCATGAGTGTGTTAAAGGGAAATACCACTGAAAGGAGCAATGTAGCACTCACCAGCACCTTGGCAAGAGCTGGAGTATCCAGGTTCCGAGACGGCAGAGAGTGCAGGGACCAGAGTGCACAGTGCCTGGAGTGAGGGCACGAGGAACCTGAAATAACAAAAACAACTTATGACTGGCTGGGTATGTTCTGTGTTCTCTGTATGTTCTCATGTATTCATTTAGTCCTCAAGACAGCCCTATGAGGTAGGGACTATTATTACACCCCCATTTTACAGATCAGGGAATTGAAGCACAGAAAGGCTGAGTAACTTGCCCAAAGTCACACAGAGGTACCAAGTAGCATAGTTGAGATTCACACCCAGACCATCTGGTTTCTTACCCTAATGCTCCCAAGTGCTCCTCAGACAACAGTTCTCCAGCTCTTACTCTGTGCCTCATTCCCTTCCAAGCACTTTGCACAGGTTAACACGTTTGAGGTTGCAAGTCACGATAAAGACAGTGGAAGATAAAATTTACCTAGGGCTTCCCCTGACATGGAGTAACTTTAAAAAAGAAAATTACTGGGATTCACTAATCTTCACTACTGCAGAATGCAACCTGAGAAGGAAATGAACTAATATTAAGAAAATACAGGGCTTCCCTGGTGGCGCAGCGGTTGAGAATCTGCCTGCTAATGCAGGGGACATGGGTTCAAGCCCTGGTCTGGGAGGATCCCACATGCCGCGGAGCAACTAGGCCCGTGAGCCACAACTACTGAGCCTGCACGTCTGGAGCCTGTGCTCCGCAACAAGAGAGGCCGCGACAGTGAGAGGCCGCGCACTGCAATGAAGAGTGGCCCCCGCTTGCCACAACTAGAGAAAGCCCTCGCACAGAAACGAACACCCAACACAGCCAAAAATAAATAAATAAATAAAATTTTAAAGCATTAAAAAATATATATATGGTAACATTTCTAGACATGAATGAGAATGATAACCACCCGATTCCAGATGCTGGTTACCTCTGTGGAGGTGGAAGGGAAAGTGAATGAGGAGAATACCCAAGGGGCTTCCATCTGTTTTTTTAATGTGTTATTTATTAGGCTGGATGATAGGTATATGACTGTGCTCTCTATATAAACCTACTTATATAGGTCTGAAATAATTCTTAAAATAAAAAAATCATTAAGTAGCCTCAGAATAGGTGGCAATGCTATAGAGAGAGATATTTCCATTCAAATAAATATCCTATGTCTCTCTTTTCATGTATGTCTTTTAGAAATCCTTTCCTTCAGTGGACCAAAAGAGAAATCTTTTGAAAGAAAGCTACAGTTGTATATAATCTTCCATTCCACTCACCATATTTCTGTACCCTGCTCTGTGACTTTGGAGTCTGACCTGGACCAATGGCATCAACAGGATTTCTCCATCCTCTGGGTTCTGGTTGGGCTCAATCAATAGTGAGCACCCAAGAAATCAAACGGAAGGGGTAAATTTAGGTCAAAATATTTATTCCTTTGCCTCCCTTCTGCTAGGTTGCCTTGAATTGGCCTGCCCATCCACCAAAGTTCATTGGTCTGCTCAACATAACTCAAGATAATTCTCTCTCCTTTGTGCTTCTTTCTAATTCCAATAACTGCTCTCTGCTTCATCTCTCTGTGCCTATGAGTGGTAAGAATCGAGCTGATATTAGCCCTTAGTCCCTGTGCTATCCCTTGTAAATAGTTCATTTTTTAAATAAACTCTCCTTGAGTTGTCCTTTATAGAAATCATTAGTTTTATTCTCCTACCCTTATTTATACCTTAACTAGCTTTCCACTCCCTCAAAAACAATGAGAATCTAACTTATCTTTATATGTTCATACAACATTTATTTAACAAGTATTTAGAATATGCTAATAGGGTTCCTAAAGATAAATAATTTTTAAAAATTGTTATTATCATTAGGCCACAGGTAATCTTCAAAGATGCCATAATAAATTAGGAAGACAAAGTCACAGTCAAGTAATTCTTATTTATATTATCATATTATTATATATTATATTATCCTTAAATTCTATATCACAGTATATGCAAAATGATATGAAACTATAGAGAAGGGTGCACTAAATTTGAACCTTTTATTAAAGTCTTCTTGAGAAGTGCTCCTTAAAATAAGTCAATACACTGCTTCCTTCATCAGGAAAGTCTTATTACAGTAATAATAACTAGTGAACTAATTCTGTATGCTTAATGATGTACGTGATTTGCCTTCTGATGTAAGTGTCTTATCTTCTAATGGACACATAATAGTCTGTAGCCCAGGAATGGACCACTTATTTCATAAAATACAATAAAATCAAAAGTGAGACAAATATCTGCCTTAAACATTTATCAATACCTTCTTATATACACACATTTACAAACTGGTTGACAATCCTTTTATACAATAATTCTGATGAGTTCCTATAATAAGACATGTGGCCACAAAAGGTAGAAATTAATATGGCTCTTAATAGTCTTTTTTCTCCCAACTTTATTGCCCTTCAGATAAGGGGAAAAAGGAACTCCATATTTGTGCAATATAAAAGATTTTACCAATTGCTGGAAGTTCAATCCAAGAATGTAGTGACAGGAGAGGGGCACTGGCACACACACAGGAACAGCACGAGAAGACTGTGATTCTTTTCACTTTAGCTTTATAGTCACTTGCTTTGGCGTGCATGTAGTTGTACCATAAATATCTCCATTGCCATAAAAATTTGACACCATCCTGTCTGGGTACTATCACCTTAAGGGAAGTAAGCTCTAGTTTCTGGACTAGAGAAAAACTTTCATAAATTGTATCAGTCACTGTCCAGTCAGGATAAGAGAAACCACTCTGCATTTCAAGCAGAGAGAATTTAATACAGGAAACCCGTCACAAAAATGCTGGAAGAGCTCCATGAGCCAGAAGAGAGAAGTTCACTCCAAAATCAGTAACTGCAGGAAGCCACTAGGACCAGGGGAGTGAAAGAGGAAATCGTATTACCAGAACCCAGAGTGTGGGCATCTGAAGCTGCTGAGAACCCCTACTAGCGATGCTCCACTGGGGCTCCTGGTGCCA
This sequence comes from Mesoplodon densirostris, assembly GCF_025265405.1. NCBI lineage: Eukaryota > Metazoa > Chordata > Mammalia > Artiodactyla > Ziphiidae > Mesoplodon > Mesoplodon densirostris. The sequence continues at coordinate 32,084,009 of NC_082671.1, read as the reverse complement.
GTGCCTCTTCAAACACCCACCGTAGCTGCCATTGGAGCAAGAATCCAGAGCCCACGCTGTCTAGTGACATCTATCTACTGCCAGACGCAGCTGCCAGATGCCAGGAGGAAGAACATGTCTCCTGCCCTCTTCCCAACTCCTAATCACTTGCCAGTGTCTCCCATTAGCAGAACTTAATAGGAAGGCAACTGGCCAGGGAATCCAGGGAAAGTGGCATGCAGGCTTTCGGCCCCCAAAATGGAGAGGAGGATAGAGAAGGGCAGGGGTGAAACTGAGAGGTCAGATACTCTCAGCAACTAACTAAAGCATATTTTACATTTTCAAGAGGAGTTCAATTGTCTTCTCAGAAATGAAGAAAAGGAGCAATTAGTTCAAGACTATAGTCAATGTTTTAGTTTTTTTCTCCCGGCAACATATTTTCCGACTTTACTGAGATATAACTGACACAAAGCATTGTGTAAGTTTAAGGTGTACAACATGTTCATTTGATACATTTATAAATTGCAACATAAATTACACTTATAAATTTACAAGTTACCACCATGGTATTAACTATCACCTCCATTCTATCACATCTCTTTTTTTTTTTTTTTTTTTTGGTGAGAACATCTAAGATCTACTGTCTTAGCAACATTCATACAGTATTATTACCTATAATCACTATCCTGTATATTAGATCCCCAAGCTTGTTAATCTTATAGCTGGAAGTCTGTATCCTTTAACCAAATATCTCCCCATTTTCCCCACCCCATAACCCCTGATAACCAGCACTCTACTCTGTTTCCAGGACTTTGTTTTTTTTTGGATTCCACACATAAATGAGATCATACAGTATTTGTCTTTCTCTGTCTGACTTATTCTACTTAGCATAATGCCCTCAAAGTCCATCCATGTTGTCACAAGTGGCAGGATTTCCTTCTTATGGTTGAATAATTCCATTGTGCATGCGTCTGCATGTGTCTGTGTGTATCACATTATCTTGATTTGTTCCATCTGTTGACAGACACTTAGGTTGTTTCTATATCTTGGCTATCATGAGTAACACTGCAATGAACATGGGAGTGCAGATATCTCTACGAGATCCTGATTTCAATTTCTTTGGAGATATACACAGAAGTGGGATTGCTGGAACATATGGTAGGTCTGTTTTTAATCTTTTGCGGAACCTCCATACTATTTTTCATAGTGGCTGTATCAATTTAGATCCCCAGGAACAGTACAGAAGTGTTCCCTTTTCTCTACACCCTCACCAACACTTGTTATCTCTTATCTTTTTGATGACAGAAATTCTAACTGGTGTGAGGTGATATCTCATTGTAGTTTTTTTTTTTTTTTTTTTTTTTTTCGGTATGCGGGCCTCTCACTGTTGTGGCCTCCCCCGCTGCGGAGCACAGGCTCCGGACGCGCAGGCTCCGGACGCGCAGGCTCAGCGGCCATGGCTCACGGGCCCAGCCGCTCCGCGGCATATGGGATCCTCCCAGACCGGGGCACGAACCCGTATCCCCTGCATCGGCAGGCGGACTCTCAACCACTTGCGCCACCAGGGAGGTCATTGTAGTTTTGATTTGCATTTTTCTGATGATTAGTGATGTTGGGCAATTTTTAATTACCAGTTAACATATGGTTTAGTTGAGAACTAGATTTTCTACTTTCCTCTACCTTCCACCTAATCATGGACCTGAAAAATATCAATATATGCGTATTTATCCACATATTCTCTTTTATCCAAGACTAAATCAGGGTCAGAGATAGTGTAATTTATTATCCTACTTATTACCCTGAATTCTCAAGGGCAGGCCAGAAAGTTGATGTATAGTGTCAAAATTTTTACTCTTACAAATAAATATTGCTTAAGTAATTATATGAACAACAAAGTATAAATATTTAAGAATGCTAAAGAAAATTTCCTCCAAATATGTAAATCATTAAAATAAGATATTTCCAAATTTTAAAATCTTAGTTTTAGTAGAGACTTTTACAAATTTCTAACATTATTATTAAATGGCAGAACCTTTTTGAGACCTCTTGTTGACACTTTAATTTTTTATTCAAGGAGTTTTTGTTTGTTTGTTTGTTTTGCGGTACACGGGCCTCTCACTGTTGTGGCCTCTCCCGTTGTGGAGCACAGGCTCTGGACGCACAGGCTCAGCGGCCATGGCTCACGCACCCAGCCGCTCCGCGGCATGTGGGATCTTCCCGGACCGGGGCACGAACCCGTGCCCCCTGAATTGGCAGGCAGACTCTCAACCACTGCGCCACCAGGGAAGCCCTTCAAGGATGTTTTCATCAAGTCTGAACTGACATATGGCATTTTCTTCCTAAATAATTTTGGAAATTACATATGTTTTATTTTCTATTTTACTTGTAGTAAAGGCCTAAAATACCCATAATGAGGGGTAATTAAGGAGTAACTCTTCAAAGACTTAGTCCCTTGCACTGAATGCAGCCACGAAGTTGAAAAAGATAAAGATAAGGACTAAGAATTGTTAGATTTGGAAACAAATAGCCATTGGTGACCTGCCCGGTTTCAGTGGAATAGCAGATTGTGACAGTGAGAATGTAAATTCTGAGGTCAGGCTACCAGAGTTTGAAATGTCTTCAATTTTGTTCAAGTTACTTGTTTCTCTGTGTCTCATTTTCCTTATGTATAGAGATAATACTACCTAAATCAGGGTACATTAAATACAAAGCTCTTAGCACAAAATACGGCAAATAGTAAGCAGTCATTTAATGTTTATTGTCATCAGTATTAACGCAGTGGTTTACCGAATAGTCATACACTGCTGTTGGAAGTCCCAAAATAGTAACACTCAGTGGAGGTCAATTTGGCATTCACTTGTTAACTTAGTAATCCTGAGCCTGGGAATTTGTCCAACAGATAAACCTGCTCACACACAGCATGGTGTGTACAATATTGGTAATTGGCTCATTGTTTGAAAAAGATAAAGATTAAAAAAAAACACAGGGGACTAATTATATGCACCAGCCTATATCACCAAAGGAATACTAAGTTACTTACAAAAAAACTGAGGAGGTATTCAGTGTTCTGAGATAGACAATCTCCAAGATATATGATGAAGTGTAAAAAGCAAGAGGCAAACAGCCATGTATCATATGCTTCCTTTTTGGTTAATAAAAGAGAAAAGGAAAAAAAAAAAGAATCATTCTTCAAGGGGTTTGTTATCCCATCAAGGAAGTCATTCAATGATAGAATAAATTCTCCCATACCAGTGTTTACAGGAATTAAACTATAGACCATGACATTGGCATCTGCCTGAGACAACAGTTAATTATTCCCACCGACACTGGTCCATCATCTTCTAGGTCTGCTGACTTTCCAAATAAAGTCACTATTCCTTGCCACAAAAAAAAAAAAAAAAAAAAAAAAAAAAATTATTCCCACCATGAACACAGCTTTCTTCTACTGGTTTCCTGTTACTCCATCAATCTTACTTCCTTCCAGGTCTCCCTTCCCTTTCCATCCTTTCCTTTTCTGCTCTGTTCTCTTAACTCTTATTTTCCTGCTTTTTCCTTTGCCCCAACTTGTTCCTCGTACCCACAGGCATTCCCAAGCCACACAGGGAGCAGGCAGGACCAGATACCTAATTATCTGTACTAGAGCAGCCCATCCTGTAAATATCACAACAAAACCCTGGTTTTAACTTTCCACATTTATTACTCTCACATCAAATCTCTAAACAACTCTTCAGCATTTTCATCTTAAAAGCCAAAACCTGGAAGATCATCTGGCCAACAGCAACACCATCTAGTTCAACATCATTTGAAGTTCAAGAACTGTGTTATAATTTTAGCTCCATTTCTTATCACCTCCAATTAGCTGAAACCTCACTCCGGAGATTAAGGGCCACAGGAAAAGGTGTTACTTGCACGTTATGCTCACTTCTATGCTGAACAAACTTCTCTGTTTCCAAAGTTGGTAGAGGAACTAGTTTCAAAGAACAGGTTTTACAGACGAAATGTAACAAATCTTGAAAGAAAAGCCACATTGCCCCTTATCATTTGCCAAAACCTGTTAGTACACCCAGGGAGTAATACAAGGCACAGACAATACCAGTACCCAACAGGATTTTTCTTAGCCCAGGTCCAGATAGACATTTACCAGGAACAATGTTTGCTCATCTCTATCTTATCAATTCAATTTTTCATGCTCTTTTTCTAGAGGATTATAGAAAGAATTATATTCAAATTAATGGGGAGACAGTCAAAGGTAGTGTCTGATAATATAGGTTTTGAAATCAGACTTACTGGCTGCATGATTATATAAAAGCTACATAACTTCCTTGAGATTCAGTTTCATCTCAAAATGGTGATGAAAATGATTTTCATATCCATAAGGTTGTTGTGAAGATTATATGAAAAATAGGTCAAGTACTTGGCACAGAACCTGACACATAGTGGACACATAAAATTAGCTATTAATCCTATTACTACTTTTTACAACCCAGATTGGTGACTATGTCCTTATCACTGGTGATCTGCAATATGTAAAATATTTACATGGTCCACCAAAACTCATCTCTAGGGTAGAACTGTATGCCCTGACGACTCAAAAGTGCTCATTTTACCACGGCTTACATCAGAATAGGTATCTTATTCTGTGTGCTCATCAGATGGCAAACTACTGCTAGAACCATCCAGGAAACAGAGCAGCCCTTCTCTCAAAGTAAGTTTTTTAAAAAATATCAAACTTATAATATACAATTCTCATTTTAAAAAATACAATCATCCCTGATGTCATCACTAAGTCTTGTTCCTCACTATCAGACTAGCTCTTCTGTTAATATTTAAATGATAAAGTTGTAACAATTTTTAAAAAGAGCAAAACAAAATAGTAGGGGGGGGGGGGAAGCAAAGCCAAAGAGGACTAAGAGCAAGAGAATGAGAACAGGAGCGTAAATCTATTTAAAATGTCAAAACTGGGAAATAAAAGGAAAAGCAGCTCTGCTGAATATAGTCCAGACCTGTAAGAGCATTATAGGAAGGAGGAAAAAGATAAACCCCTCAATCAAGCTCCAATCATGCCCTAGCCCTGGCCAGACGCTATGGTCTGGGATGTGTTTACAAGAAATGTACAAGTCTGCGTTAGTTCCTAATTAGGTTAGGATGGCTGCCAAAGAAAGTAGTAGTGTTTTTAAATGTAAGGTTATGGTTACAAATGGATATCAAAAGCCTTGACACTTAAGTGGCCATGACAATAGCCACCAACTGAATCTACATAATTGCTCCTCCAAGGTTGAGCCAGCGGCTTGTGTTTCATTCTCATGGGGGCCGTACCTCAAAGAATCACAGCTTCTAGAAAGTGGTACAATGTTGACTCATTAAATTAATTGACATTATTAACTTGGGTTAGGATAAAGGCAAAAAGTAATTGATATAAAATAATTGTAGGTTTTATTATGCTATTTACCTCTACCACTCACCTGGTAAGAGGGTCCTTTGACAGTAGTTTCTTTAAAAATCTCTGAGGTGGGTTCGGGAATGAAAAAAAAAAATTAACTATTTCTATACAAAATGTGGACCATTTTTCGTTCCACACAAACCACTCTAAGACATAAAATAATTGACTGAATTCTCCAAATCAATTTAAACTATTCTTTCAGTTTAATTCACTTTTATTAGCCAGGTAAATAAATAATAAAAGTAGACCATTTGGAATCATAATCAGTGGCACTGTCTCCAGTGAATGGTACAGATGGAATTCTTGCAGATCACAAATCTAAATGCAGTATGTCTTAGCATCTAAAAAAAATGTCATCGAGAGGCTCACAGAATCCAATTTTATACCGCACTGCCAAGGAAAAAATGGGCAAAGTTCAAAGTGCCTGGAGAGCAGAGAAGTCCTGTTGAACCACTCTTGCCAATTAACACATTTATTTTACGTGAATAATATTTTTCTGCCATCTCCTTTTCTTAGTTCAGTGTTTTGCCTTTAATGAGTCCTAAAAATATTTATTGAAAACGGCATTTATTATTAATGAAAGTTACTTCTTTCCTCCTGCAGAATTCAGTGCTGGATCAAAAGTAGCAAGTGAGGGCTTCCCTGGTGGCGCAGTGGTTGAGAGTCCGCTTGCTGATGCGGGGGACACGGGCTCGTGCCCCCGTCCAGGAAGATCCCACATGCCGCGGAGCGGCTGGGCCCATGAGCCATGGCCGCTGAGCCTGCGCGTCCGGAGCCTGTGCTCCGCAACGGGAGAGGCCACAACAGTGAGAGGCCCGCGTACTACAAAAAAAAAAAAAAAGAAAAAGAAAAGAAAAAAAAAAAGGAAGCAAGTGAAATTGAAATAACCTGAAAATGCAATGCACTGTTATTCTCCACTCCAGAATTATACCAGGAAGCCCACTGGAGTGGTACATGTGTGTCAGATAGGTACATTGTCAGTAATATTAGAACATGAATATTATTTCTAAAGAACACACCTAATGAAATGTTACAGAGATCCACTCCGCCAAAGCCAAACTCAATTTCACAGCTCTCGGGAAAGACAATAGGAACTATGTGATCCTACAGCTGAAGAAAGTGACTTTTGATCATTCTTTGCCTAGAACAGTGGTTCTCAACCAGGGGCTATTTGTCTCTCAAAGGACATTTTGGCAATGTCAGAAAACATTTTTGGTTGTCACACTGGGGGTGGGGTGCAACTGGCACCTAGTAGGTAGAGACCAGGAATGCTGGTAAACATTCTACAAGGCACACCATAGCACCAACACCCCCAAAGGAAAAAAAAGAGAAAATCATCTGGTCCGACATATCAATACTACTTCAGAGAACAAAATCCCTGAGACAATGTTAGAAATATTCTAGAACTATCGTACTCTACTTATGGGAATCCAATAATTTCACTTTTATTTTTTCAGTTTCATCATCCAGATCTTCAAAGCATTATCTTAAGATCAACAACAAAATAGCTCACATTTACTGAGCAGTCTCTTTATACCACGTGCCTTCCTAAGCATTTTCACATATTGTTTAATCTTCCCCACAGCCCAATGAGCGATAAACTCTTGTCACCATGTCACAGTCAAGAAAATTGAGGCATAGGGAGGATGTGAGCCACCCAGGACACACAGCTACAAAGGAATGAGATGCAAACCGAGGTCCATCTGACTCCAGAAGCAAATCCTTAATCCACAACACCCCACAAAATAGCCACAGAAATAGAAACCAGAGGAGAGAACTTAAAGACAATTCCCTGAAAGAGAAAAAAAAACAAGATTTTTTTAATGAGCTGCTGGATGAAATTAAATTGTACTTAATCAGCTCTGTCTCCCCCACCCACCATTACCAGCACTCAATCCAAAGAAGCCCAGCACCTCCCCCCTTTTTTTACACATGGGAATGACTAGAAATGGCCCGAGTTACAAATACTGAATTAGTCCAGTTTCCATCTGGGTGGTTCTCAAATCTCTCTAGTTTCATTTTATGCTTAAAAGAAAAAAAGATTTCTAAACTAATTCAGAGCTGACTTGTATATATAAAAATAACTAATATTTTCCATGGAATCTTGAGGCAAGGTTTTTGGCCTGAATGATGTTGAGTGGGTGGGGAGAAGCAAGCTAACTGTTCCTCTAACTATTTTGCTTTGTGTGGGAGACCCAATTAGAAGCACTCTAAAGCAGCGTTGGCATTCTACCCCAACTTAGGTTAAACAAGACTAGAGCAACTATCCTTTAAATACAAATACAAGTGTAATTGGAAATGGAAACAGCTAATTGTTGCCATCTGTGACTAAGCAAAGTCACCTTAGTCATGGGTATGGGGCAGAATCGGGGGTGGGGGGAGCATAGATAAATTCTGTAAAAGGAAAAGGTCAAAAATTGTCTTCACAAGAGAGCAGTAAGTGGTTGATCTCATCTATCTGGTAAAGAGCATCCAGACAAGATAAAGAGTTCAGTACCACACCATTGCTGGGCCTTCAGCTTAATGGCCAATAAACCCACAATGGTGGTAATTTTTTAAATGTTGCATAAGAGTGACAAAAAGGGTTCATAAGATTGGAACTACCTGAGACAAGTGTTTCTAAACTATGTAGGTCTACTTGACCCCAAATGGATTTTCATCATTCTATGATTATTCTACCCAAGTCCTGATTCTACCTGCGTATCTCGTGCATCCTTCTAGTATTGATTTGTCTGTTAATGTGTTAGTCTTCTTCCTTAGGCTGTGGGCCTCTTGATAGCAGAGATAAGCAGTTCATAATTTATCCTTAGGACATAATGTGTCATTTGGTATATCATAGGTACCTAAGAGAATACTGACAAGTGCAGCAATGTCATCTAGAAGGGAGATCCTAGGGAAATGCACAAGCCTATTACTATTAAATATTTTCTATTGGTGACTTGGATGAGGGTATAGAAAGCTTGGTGATATTTTTAAATGGCACAAGGATGGAAGGGTTAGCTAAATATATTGTATGACAGAAATAAAATTTAAAAATACCTCTAGAGGCATGACTTTTGGGCCAAAACTAACAAGAAGCAATTTAGCAGAGATAAATGTAAAATCCTGCACTTGGGTTCAAGCACTCAATTGCACAACTACAAGCCAAATTTGTCTTAGTTTAGTAGTACTTTATGTGACAAAAAACTTCAAGGATTTCACTGACAGAATTTTTCATATGAGCCAAGTGCATGTTTTGGCGGCTAGAAAAGCTAGTGTGAGTGTAGGCTGCCTTAGCAGAAGTGAGTTAGTTATGATATAAGCCCATTTAATTAGGAAATAGCTTGGTGTGGCCATTAGTGAGGGTGTAACACATAAAATAAGGGAATTAGAGGGCCTGTTGCACTCAGTATGGTCATGCCACATCAGTACCCTGTGTTCAGCTCTGAGTACCATATTTTAAGAGGGATATTGACAAACCCAAGTGTCTGAAGATGCTGCCAATTGGAAAGGGCTCCAGAAAACAGATCCTATGCTCCAATGCTGGACAGCAGAAAAAACTCGGAATTTTTTAAGCTGGAGAAGGAAAGGCTTCCCTTGAATTTTTTTTTTTTTTTTTTTTTTTTTTTTTTTTTTTGCGGTATGCGGGCCTCTCACTGCTGTGGCCTCTCCCGTTGCGGAGCACAGGCTCCGGATGCGCAGGCTCAGCGGCCATGGCTCACGGGCCCAGCCGCTCCGCGGCATATGGGATCCTCCCGGACCGGGGCACGAACCCATATCCCCTGCGTCGGCAGGCGGACTCTCAACCACTGCGCCACCAGGGAGGCCCCCCCTTGAATATTTTGATGATCGAAATATGCCCTGTTCTCTGTCTTGCGATCTCCACAAGATCTCCACCTGGCACCATTTTTATTCATTCATTAAATACCTCTAATGTGCACTATGTGGAAACATGAATCCTGTCTCTACTAAGGGAAAACTTAAAGAACCCTGATTTAGCAACTCACTTGTTTCAGAGTCAAGTAAAATTACTGGTGACTCCACAATGAGTTTATGGACTCTTATCCTGTGACCAAACTATAACCCATTCTCCATTTCAGCATCTGAGTCCTTGGTGTTCTGTATGCTTTGATCATCTTCCCGATGATGTTATCACCTGTCTGCCTCCCCACCTGGATTTCTGTGTTTGATCCATGCACAGGTTCCCTGTCACTGTGCTGGGATAGACATCACCTTGAGGACGTATTCCTTATGGAACTGTTGACTCTGGAGACTGTTCCACCTGTCAGACTTGTAAACATATCTAATCCTCAGGTCCCATATGCTCCCACAATGGCTTTCCCATTGCCTCCCTCGCCGATAATCTTCGTGGCTCAGAAGACTGAATAGGTCAGATGTAGAGAAAATAAGGTGAAGATGTTTTTCATTCAGTTACAAAGATGATGTTTCTAATAATCCAAGCCTTTTTAAAAACAAGTTGGGCTTCCTTTTGTGAGAGGAAGCTCGCCATCCTCAGGAACTCCCAAGAAGCCTGGGAATGATTGTAGTAATGCCATGAAAGGATTTCTGCATTGTTAGCAAACTGGGCTGGATTCATGCTAAGGTAGAGTCTCCTAAGCTTTGGTGTATTAAAAATCAGCCAAGAAGCATGTTTTTAAAAGGTAGAATTCCCAGAATCCAGTAGGTCCAGATTGGAGTCCAAGAATCAGCATTTCTGACAAACCTGCCCCCCACCCCAGGTGATTTCAATACATGTGAACATGGGTCACATTTTTAAAAACACTCTTCAAAGGAGAGTAGTCAACATTTATTGAAAATCCACTCTGTGTTAATGGCTTTGTGTGGTTTTTCTTAATTAAACCTCCACATAGTTCTCTGGGAGCTATGGCATAATTATTAAGGACTTGGTTTCAAGAACAAAGCTATTAAGGTTCAAATTCTGACTTCCTAAAATTTTCCCCATCTCAATTTCCTTTCCTGCAAAATGGGGCTTATATCAGTAATGACCTCATAGAGTTATAAAGATTAAATCATTCAATTCATACAAAGTGCTTAGAACAGTGCTGGGCACATAGTAAGCACTTAACATTACATTCCTTTGAGGTAGTATGATACTTCCCCCATTTACACATAAGGAAATTGAGACTCAAGGAAGTGAAGTCAGTTGCCTCAGATCCTTCAGCTAGTAGTGACTTCAGTCTGTTTTCAAAGATTATCCATTCTATTGCTCCTCCCAACTCTAAGAGTCTATGATCCTACCAGCCAAAGACATCACCATTAATAGGACTGGGTGGGAAACATTCTAAAGACAGCCCTATTCCTATAGGGAACAGACAGACACCTATCTTAAAGTCCACCACGAATGATTTTACAAATGAAGAAACTGAGGCTAAGAGAGTGAAGTGATGTTGACAAGGGCTCACTCAAGAAAGTGGCAGAGTCTAAATCTGAACCCGTGTTTCTTCTGCCACCTACCCTGTGATTCTAACCTACAGTGAGTCACTGCCTGGAAAATTCTTCTCATCCTAGTAAACACAAATGCTTTAAAAACAAAGGTAGGAAACAAAAGTGGAATTCAGGGTGAAACTAGTTCTTGTATAAAGACACTGCCACCCACAAACATGGAAACAGCATATTTCCAGAAAAATATTTATTTTCTATCCCATAGCCACAGCCTAGAAAACTTAGCTAACAACTGACATCTCAAAAGTAACCTCAAAAGACAGCACTGCGGGGAGAAAATCTGTCTTAAAAACAAGGCAAACTTAGTAAACTGGCACAGAAAGAATTGGTTCTTGGAAACACACAACCTTGTTTGAAGCCCTGCCTCTGTCACTTACTAGCAGTTTACTTGACTTTACTGAAATTCTGTTTCCTCATTTACAAGGAGGTGATCATGCCTACCTTGCAGCATGTGAGATTTCAAATGGCATCATTTAAGCAAAGCCTCTGGCCACAAATCTGGACCTCTAAAACTGTCACGATAGGGAAGCACAGTGCTCATCTCCAGAGAGCAGGGAACTTGTGTAACCATGTGGGAAGAGAAAAGGAGGTTCAGGATGCTGGCATAGACGGTGGAGAGAGAAAAGTTCACAGTCTGCACGCATTGCATCAAACCTTGGGATAGAGCTCTTCTTAGGAAAGAATTTGGAGGACCTAAAGTTACTATGGCTCTCTGCCCAATTCGGTATTTTTTTGTAAAAATTTTTTAGTATGACTGTCTAAATAACATGTAATCGTTTCATATAATCTTCTCTAGGACAAAGAACTTGTCCTACACATCTCTCTATTCCTTCTCCTGGTTCAGCATCAGTACTCAATAAAGGTTTTATTGAATGAAAGAATAAATGAATTAATTAATGTCATTCAGGCTTCCACAAAAGAAACAAAACATAAACAAGTCCTCACAGCAAGTACACTAAGGAATTTTCTAATCCAGAGGACAGCAAACTTTCTCTGTAAAGGACCATACCATAACTATTTTAAACTTTGATGAACATACAGTCTCTGTCATATATACTCAACTTTCCCATTGGAGCATAAAAGCAGCCATAGACAATGCAAAAACGAATGGGTCTGTGTGATTTATGGATACTGAAATTTAAATTTCCTATCATTTTCATGTGTCATAACATATTCTTTTTAAAAATATTTTTCAATCAATCATTTTAAACGTAAGGACCATTCTCAGCTCGTGGTCAGTACACAAACAGGCAGGCTGTCCTAGACTCTGGTCATTTCCACAAGCATCGGTAAATGTTCCCATGCAAAGCTGTTTCCAATTAGGAAAAAGGGGCTGAATTTAAAGCCATTTCTCCAACACGACAAGTATTTTTTATATGGGACCAAACTCAAAATACGTACAAATGGTAACTTTATTTTAATTTTCAACCTCGAATCGTTGACCTGATATGCTTGCATCATGATATAGACACATGAGGGTCTTTACTATAAATATAAGTAGAAAAAACATACTCAGTTAAGAGATATATTCCCTTAAATGTAAACATTTCTTCTTCTAAATGATCATTTATAGGGAAAATCAAAGGTTGTTCCATGAATATAAGGGTACCCATTAGGATCTTCTTGAGGGCCTAAGTTTCATTATATATTTTTTGTTCACTTTAAACTCATGCACAGAATCTAAATGAATTAACCATATATGTTTACAGAGTTCAGATAAGCATCCACATCGTTACTTACACTGCATTTCTGTTATCTCTGGCTCTATCTCCTCTAAAATGTCACTGCAGGAAAAAAACAGGAACAGGATATCTGTGAGATTTAAATCTCTACTAATCTAGTCAGTTTATATATTGGCTATAGAAAGCAAACTGAAAACCAAAACTATGAATAATGAGACAACCTTTAGGTATTTTAAAAATCAAGCAAGTACAGTCTTATCACATGTGTTCATTTTTATGTTAAAGCAGCATTATTTATGGCTTGCTGGGGGGAAAGGTGTAATCTTACAAGGGCTTATCTTAGTACCTAAAATTTAGAAGGAGAGGGAGAATTTTATTTAAAATGATTGTCGGGGGCCCATCTCAACTTCACCACTGACTCACCTGAACATTGGCAAGTTAGAACCTCCTGAATCACAATTTCCTCATTGTTAACTTCTCGTGATAATTATTTTGGTTAACTTATTGTGATTCAGAGAATACTTTATTTATTTTTAATAAATTAATTTATTTACTTTTGGCTGAGTTGAATCTTCATTGCTGCATGCAGGCTTTCTCTAGTTGCGGTGAGCAGGGGTTACTCTTCGTTGCAGTGCACAGGCTTCTCATTGCGGTGGCTTCTCTTTGCTGCAGAGCACGGGCTCTAGGCATGCAGGCTTCAGTAGTTGTGGCACGTGGGCTCAGAAGTTGTGGTGCACGGGCTTAGTTGCTCTGCGGCATCTTCCCAGACCAGGGCTAGAACCCGTAGCCCCTGCATTGACAGGCAGATTCTTAACCACTGCACCACGAGGGGAGTCCTCAGAGAATACTTTAAATACCATATCTGTATACGGACAGCAAAGCTGGATGAGAACCAAGAGAACCAGAGGTTGTGTTTTTGACACAAGACTCAGGACTGATAATTCCAGATCCCCACCACTAGATAAATCTCCAACAGTCAGTCTTCAAGGTTCTTGCTTGCCTGTTGCTTGCTTTTTTATATATACTAATTCAAGTTGGTCATGAATACATAGATGTAGGATATAATAACTAATACCTAATAACTAGTTATCTAGTGTTATAACAATGTTAGAGCTATGGTTTATAGGAAGTCCAAAAATACATAGGATTTTTATCATCTCTCTTCATTCCCTTGGTTCCTGAAACGCCTTTAGTGTACCTGTTTCATTTGTATGATTTATTCTTTTACTTAGGTTTCCTAATTTTCTAAGAGGTCTAACATCTTAAAATGCTTTACATGATCTATTTGTCTATGAATAAATATCCATTTTGCTTGTTTTTTTACTATTCTAATTATTTGAAGTAGTATGTGCTCATTTTAAAAAGTAAACAATAGAGAGGTAGTAAAAAGAAAACTTAATAATCTCCATTAACTGCAATCAATCCCATCTCAAGAGATTACCAGTGTCATCTGTGTGGTATCTAATCTTGTCTCTATACTCATTAAGGTATATACCAACATATATATACATATATTGAATTTTGCTTACTTCATATTTTTAAAAATTCAGATTGTTCTTTATATATTACTCTGCAACTTGTTTTATTTCACTTAAAAATGTATCTTGGACATGCCTCTAGATGAATATACATATTATATACACATATATATAATTGAGTTGACTTGCATCATATTCCACAAAGTAGATTTATTAAATTAAATATTTTCAGTAATTCTTTAAACTGATAGACGTTCAGGGTTTGTTTCCAGGTGTTTCTACTACAAACATCCATATACGGTTGTACCCTTGAACAACATAGGGTTTGGGGCGCTGACCCACCTCGCAGAAGAAAATATACATATAACTTATAGTCGGTCCTCTATATACGTGGTTCCTTCCTATTCTCAGCCACTGGTGGATAGTGCAGTACTGTAGTATTTACTTTTTTTTTTTTACTATATAATATTCTAAATTTTTTAAAGTTTTATTTTATATTGGAGTATAGCTGATTAACAATGTTGTGTTAGTTTTAGGTGTACAGCAGAGTAATTCAACTATACATATACATGTATCTATTCTTTTTCAAATTATTTTCCCATTTAGGTTATTACAAAGCACTGAGCTGAGTTCCCCCATGTTTAAGTGGACCCGCGCAGTTCAAACATGTAGTGTTCAAGGGTCAACTGTACATGTTTCCTTATGCAGTTGGGCAAGTATTTCTCCTGGACATAGTCCCAAAAGAGGAATTTGCTGACAAATAACTTTCCTGAAGATTAAATGATCTCACTCCAGGTATATGAATATTAATGTTATCAAGCTCTTTAATGTTTTCCAATATAATGGGTGAAAATTATGTTTCATTATTACTTTATGATGTATTTTCTTGACTATTAGTAAGTTTGATCACATTTTCAAATATTTATTGGACATTTGACTTTATTTTTTTCTACTAGGCTTTTGCTAATCAATGTGTAGCAATACCTTAAATGTTTGCAACAGTAACCCTTTATTTGTTATTAGCGTTGAAAACATTTTCTCCGAATTTGTCATTTGACTTTTTTAATGATGTAGTTCCACATATAGAGAAATTTAATTGTTTTCTATAGTCATCCATCTATTTATTTCTTTGTGTTCCTTCTGTCGTAATTTTTCTTTTCCTTTTTTTTCACTTTTATTTTTTTCCAGTTTTATTGAGATATAACTGACATACAGTACTGTATAAGTTGAAGGTGTACAGCATAAGGATTTCACTTACATTCATCATGAAATGATGATCACAATAAGTTTAGTGAACATCCATCATCTCATATAGATATAAAATTTTTTAAAATAGAAAAAAATTGTTTTCTTGTGATGAGAACTCTTAGGATTTATTCTCAACAACTTTCATATATAACATACAGCAGTGTTAACTATACTTATCATGTTGTACATTACATCCCTAGTACTTATTTATCTTATAACTGGAAGTTTGTACCTTTTGACTGCCTTCATTGACTGACTTATTTTAATGTATGACAACAGGTAAGAATCTAACTTTTGTGTTTCCCAACTAAATTGTCTTTCTGCCAGCACCATTTATTAAACATATCATTTTTCCCACTGAACTGAAATGTCATCTTCATAATATATTAGGCTCTACTATACACATATACTCTCTATTTGGCTCTACTCATCTACTTCTGTGCCAAACTGTACAGGTTTGATTATAGATAACAGCTTTATGATAAGCTTTGATATCTGGTAATGAAAGAACCCCACCACTAATATTGTCCCAAGAATTGTTGGCAATTCTGCAACACATATTCTTCCAGATGAATTAAAAAATTTTTTTCCTATTTTAAAAATTACATGTGAAAACTCTGATTGAACATATATAACTTGATTTTATATATTCATTTTTGAGTAACTGATAGTTTCATCATATTAACTCATTCAATTCAGGAACAGGGCATGTCTCTTCATTTATTTAGAACCTTCAATAATGTCTTATAGTTTTGTCCACACAAATCCTTAAATGTTCTTTTAAATGCATTCCTTCCATTCTAGCTGTTTACTAATATGAAGAACAATCAACTTGTTTTTACAGTAATCTTATATCCAGCCACTCTACCAAACTCTAATACCTTTAGTAGAATCACTTGAATTACATGCAATTAAGGATATATGTCTCTTTGGGGACTTCCCTGGTGGCACAGTGGTTAAGAACCCGCCATCCATTGCAGGGGACACAGGTTCGATACCTGGTCCAGGAAGATCTCACATGCCGTGGAGCAACTAAGCCCACGTGCCACAACTACTGAACCTGCACTCTAGAGCCCACAAGCCACAACTACTGAGCCCATGCACCACAACTACTGAAGCCTGTGTGCCCTAGAGGCTGCGTGCCACAACTACTGAGCCCACTCGCCACAATTACTGAAGCCCGTGCCCTCTAGGGCCCATGTGCCACAACTACTGAGCTTACATGCTGCAACTACTGAAGCCCACATGCCTAAAGTCTGTGCTCTGCAACAGGAGAAGCCACTGTGATGAGAAAGCTGCACACCACAATGGAGAGTAGCCCCTGCTCACCACAACTAGAGAAAGCCTGAGTGTAGCAATGAGGACCCAACACAGCCAGTAAATAAATAAATAAGGAGATTTGTCCCTTTTAATATTTATACCACTCCTTTGTTCTCTTGTCTCATTGCTTTATCTAGAACCTCCAAAACAGCATTTAACAGTGAGGAAAACAGTGAGTATCCTAGCATTAGTCTTACTTTAAATGAGAATAACACTAATATTTTATTGTTTACTTTGAGGTTTGCTGTCAAACTTTTTGATAAGTGGTTTTATTGTGTTGTGATAATTTCCTCTGTCACTATTTTTCTTAGCATTATTTATTATAAATGCAGTTAATTTTAAATTTAATTTAATCTGCTTTTTAAAGACTATTGGTAGAATGATACTGGGGTTTTTTTCTTCTTTCATATGATAATGAAATGAGTTATGTTGCTCGCCTTTTTTAATTGAACCATCCTTGCATTCCTGGAACAAAATTTACTTGATGTATTATTCTTTTAATACACTGCTAAATGTTATTTGCCTATACATTTCTAGATCTATAATTTTTATACTCTCAGTATTGAGTTTGATATTAAGGTTATGCTAGCTTTGTAAATGGTATTTGTAGTTTTTCTGTGATCCTGAATTATTGTATTATGCATGAATTATTTCTTTTCGAATGTTACTTAGAACACAGTTGTAAAACCACCTGGGCCTCATATGTTCAAAAATTCTGAGTGTTCTGTAACATTTTATAACAACATTTCTAATTTCTTTTACAGCAACTAGTCTACTTATGTTTTTTATCTTTTTTAGGGCAAAATCCGGTATTTATATTTTGCTTGTTAAATTACCTAATAAACTATGTGATAAATTTTCCAATTTATACCAGACAGTTCCACATAACATTTATAAAATTTTATTAATCTTATTAATATTTAGAGTTATATTTCCTTTACCATACTTAATATTATATAATTTTTCTTTTTTTGTTCTTAACTCAGATCTTCCATGAAATTGTCTATTTTATTTTTTAATAAACACAGCAGAAAATGACTGGGGAAATAAGTAATAACTCTCCTAAAGATGAGCTAGATAGCTTGGTGTAGTCATCAAAAATATTTGTTTCCTCACTAACAAATCAGCTCAGGCAATGAGGGCACAATAAGCCAATTTAATTCCTTAATCCAATACAATAGCCTTGGATTTTCTTTATTTGTGCATGTATTTGTTTGTTTGTTTACTTATTATTTATTTACTTATTTACTTTGGTCAACTAGGAGGATTCTACACCATTGTTTCCACTTCATGTTATACCTGGATTAATGCTACAGGTGAGATGGAATGATATATATTTAAGCTAAAAGAAAAAGTATTCTTTCTAAATTAGACTCCAGGAATTCTTATTTTCCTGACCAGGCCTGAGAAATCTTGAGTCATGGTTCCAGAGTGTCTTCTAGGCCCTTTTTGTAACACTTCTAGTTATACTTGTTTGTGCCACAGTTATTCAATATTTGTTATTCATTGTCTTAAATGATTCTGCACAGCCACTGTCCAAACAGATGATTTAACAAATAATTAAAAAATGAAAACATGTTAGTCAAAGATGAAATCTCATCTTCCTGAGAATAAACAAAAGTAGTATATATCTTGGCAATCTTCCTGCAGCTTTATCTGGATAAGGACCAAAATGGGAGAGTGCAAACAAAGATATTCTCACAATCTTAGGACAAAGAATGATTGTTCTATAACTGCAGTAGCAAGTAGCCAGCACAACCACTTTTACATTTATTCAATTGATCAATGACAATTTTGTTTCAATTAACGTGCTTTTGCAAGCCAACCAATCAATAACAGGTCTTCGCTTCAAAAAGTCAGCCAATGAGAAACAAACTCACTCTAAGAAAAATGCCTCTGAATGCCAACCAATCAGCAACAATCTCACTTGAGTAATCATGCTTAAACAGATGATGTCAACCTACTTATGCCTCTCAAAGTAGACCAATCCCTGAACCCCATGCGGTTCAAAACCCCTATAAAACATCAGCAGTCTACTCTCCTCAGGGAGACTTCTCAGGCATAGCTCTCCCTTATGAACAAATTCAGTGCTGTCTTTTTATTTCAAATATTAAGTAGTGATCTCACCACCCTCTGACATCAATAAAGATTTATTTAATGCTAACTATGGGATTAAAGGAAAAGACAGTAAGGCAAGTTGGCTGCTCCTCTGTGAATTCAGAACAAAATGTACACTATTTCCAAATGTGTTTAATGTCTCTAAATATCCTGAAAAGCAGTGAGGAAAGGCATAAGAAAGATACAGAAAATTCTCTGAATTGATGCATAGCTGAAATAATTCTAGTTTACCATCCATACAAATTACTTATCGCTCATAATACCTATGATTCTAATAATGCTGACTTCTAGTACACCTTTAAATCCATTTGGGGACTAGACATATAAGGAAGAAACGGAAGGGACAAAGAAGATGTAAAAGTGAAAAATTAATAAAGGAGAAAGAATAAAAGGAAGAGAAAATAAGTTCTGAAAAATTATTTATAAGAAAGACAAACCTCAGTGAATCTGTGAATTGAACAAAGGGTTTCCTTTGTGCTTTCTTTCATATCCCATATCCTCACTCTTGGCTTCTGAGATACTCTCTATTTGCTCCCAGTCTTAACTGAGGACCTAACTTACTCTCACTTAGCTGTCAACTAATCCCCAAAAGAAGGTAATAAAAATTCCATTTAAAAACATTTATTGGGCATTCACTGTGTGTCAGACCCAATACTGGGTGTTATTTCTCCCAGAAAGATTCTCAGTGACCCAAAGCCATTTGAAACCCAAAATAATAAATCCACTGGTGAAATTTTAAGCACTAGGATATCTGGTAGTGCTTGTATTTGGGAGCAGGGAACCACACAAATAGCCATGATAGTATTTGTGAAAATACTTTGGTAAATCCTGTAAGCCTTATTTTTTTAATTTTTATTTTATATTGGAGTATAGTTGATTAACAATGTTGTGTTGGGGCTTCCCTGGTGGCGCAGTGGTTGAGAGTCCGCCTGCCGATGCAGGGGACATGGGTTTGTGCCCTGGTCCAGGAAGATCCCACATGCCACGGAGCGGCTGAGCCTGTGAGCCATGGCCACTGAGCCTGCGTGTCCGGAGCCTGTGGTCCGCAGCGAGAGAGGCCACAACAGTGAGAGGCCCACGTACCACAAAAAACAATGTTGTGTTAGTTTCAGGTGTACAGCAAAGTGATTCACTTATATACATATACATGTATCCATTCTTTTTCAAATTCTTTTCCCATTTAGGGTATTACAGAATATTGAGAAGAGTTTCCTGTGCTATACAGTAGGCCCTTGTTGATTATCTATTTTAAATATACCAGTGTATACATGTCAATCCCAAACTCCCAATCTACCCCTCCCCCCCTTCCCTGCTGGTAACCATAAGTTCATTCTCTACGCCTTATTAAATTTCAACTTATTTCCACCTTTCCCATCTTCAGGATGAGGCAAGTTATGCCTTTCGTATTTCTGTGTCTGTATATGGAGGGAGAGGTTAGGGAGAAGGGGGGCTTTCATTGAAAAGTTTACCATAGCCATTTCAGAAAGCAATGGATTTGGTTAATCTATTTCTTGGTCACTATTAGAAACAGAAGCATAGGCAGAATGGATCTCTGTGGTCTCATATTATTTTGTGTTTTATGACTGTCATAATTCTCAGTGTAGAAGAAGAGGTATGGCAGTTATATCCGTTTTGACTTCAACTTTCTTTGCATAAAGATTTAAAAATTCATGATTATGTTAATACTGACACAGTTTTCTAATTCTATTTGCTAAGCTACTGCTGAATTTAATATCTATATGATGGTAAAGCTTTCTTTACCATGAAAATGTCAGTTGCCATTGAATTTAGTACTAAACCAGCCCTAAAATTTGTTTATCTCTTAAACTGGAAATCATTCAAAACTGTATGGGATAGAATTAAATTTGTTTAAATACATTTAACATCTTCTGAATAGTTAAAATTGATCTCCTTGTTAAAAAACGTTTGTTTTCTTAGACTATATTTACTAAGTAAATGAATTTTTTATGTTTTCCCCTAATTATTCAGCAAAATAGGATGTATAATTTCTTAAAAGAGAAAGTGATCTCCTGAATTCCAAATCTTCCAGCCGTTTTGCCCCTATTTCTTAAGTTTTCATAGGCCAGAAATTAAGGTCCAAAAAGAATCTCAGGCATTGCCTGGCATCCTTTTTTTTCCCTTTAATTTTCTCCTTTTCTTTATTTTTGAAGCATTGAAAGAACTGGTATAATTTCTCCTCTTATAAAACTGAACCACAGAAAACACTTGTGTGTGTTGTTTATTTACATATTTTTATTACTTTTTTTTAATGGAGATAATTTCACTGTAATGGTTATCTAAAACTAGAAATTGCCATGTCACCAAGTAAATAAGCTGTTTACATAATGAGGTTGTTTCAAGAGGAACCAAGTTGGAGTATTTTTTGACAATTCATTATCCTGTGCTCTCATTAGTGATATGGCTCTAGGCAACCACTGAGGTTCCACTTGTCTCAGTTTCTCCATCTGTAAAAAGGAGATAATAATTCCTCTATGCAAAGTGTAATTCTTGGGAACAAATGGGATCCAACACAACAATGTAGCAAAAGCACTTTGTAGATGTTAAAAAAAATTAAACACAAATATTCTTTTCCAGCACACATATGGCAAGCTTTGGCACAGCGAGTGTATAGAAGGGGGATTAAAAAAGAATTTAAGACTAAACAAATGCACAGTAGCTTCTCTCCTAGGCAGCCTGGAAAATTAGTTATACAGCTACTACTATGTGAATGGTATTAGTGAGGAAGAATTCAGACAAGAATCCTATCAACAACAATTTTCATCAGGTCAATTTGTTACTCCAGACAGATATGCCCTGAGAATTTCAGGAAATATACATCCTGTATTCTTGGATTTCTGATTAAGAGACATTATAACTCATTTTACACATCCTTCTCACCAATAAGTATTTTCTTATTTTTACTTCATTTTACTTCTGTTTCAAATTTATTCTCATACCAAATGCACCTTTATCAAACTTTTCCTGCAAAATTCCATGATGTCTGTCTCAGCTTCCACTGCATGTTTTTACAGTTAAGTCGATGTCTACATCAGCTCTTCTACTGTGCATTTGTGTCTTAGGAGTTTAAACTCATCCATAAAAATTAACTAAGGCTGAAACTTGGCAGAGAGTTTAGAAGCACACTTTGTTTCGACCAACCTTCAAGAAAATCCATATGGCTGTTTCTAAATTCCTGTATATCAGGCTCAAATAAAATATATCCTGGCCAACACAAGACACTTATTTAAACTAATTCACATCAAAACCAGGTTTTGGTTTTTTTTAATGCAACTATTCCATGCCTAGCTCTCATCTCTTCTCCAAGTCCTTCATCCAACACCCTGGATGGATGCCTGGTCACCCTGGTGGCTGGTGTGGCTGACACCTGCAGCCCAACCTTCTAACTATGAGATGCATAGTTAATGTTTCATGTTGTCATAGGACTGTTGGAAGCTGCCAACTGAACTGACACATCAGAGATTTCCTTGGCTCAGCCCTGTTCCTCCTCTGTCCCACCCAAAGACATGCCCCTTTTAGTATTGTGGTCACATCCAGAAGTCCCAGAAGGCAGCATTTGAAAAAACTGCTTTTCACCCCTATAAGTAGAGCTGTCTCTAATCTGATGAATCAGCCCATGGCTTTGAACTGTTGGAAAAGAATTCTCCACAGGTCTCTCTTGTTTCTGCACGTCTTGCAAATGAGGTACTGAGAGCTTTTTGTTCCAGACCACCTTTTTCAGGATGTTTATATAGTGAACAGCTTTGGAAGGCAGAGACAGGGTCTCCCTCTAGGGAAAAGGGCAGGCATGCTTACTTTCCAGCATAATAAAAGATAATGTCTCTCTCCAAAATAAAGGCCAGGCATGCTTACTGCCCATTATTGTGGATTCAGGCTACTAAACTGCTAAACAGGAGCAGTCCTCTCCTGCCCTTGCAGGTATCATCTGGCCCTCTTCACATACACCCTGCGGGAAGTGGGCTTTGAGGAACTTGCACATAAATGCTGACTCTCCAGCAACTGCTATTACTCTGAGTAATAAAATGACCTTTATCTCTGATCCAGGTGTCTCATCTCTTCTAACAGCATTCGTGAAACTCCAGCAGCTAACTTGTTAGCTTGCAAATAGGATGAAACTCAGACTCTTGAAAGGAGGATAAAACTGAGAACTTATTAGGTTGTCTCTGTCACTAGAATGTAAGCTCCTTCCAAGATGAGATGATGTCTACTTTACTTATCACTGTATCCCCAGCACTTAGTCCAGTACCTAGCAAATAGATGGTGCTGGATAAATATTTGTGGAACAAGTGTTTGGTAGAGATCTAAATTCAAAAGTGAGGGGGAGTGATCCCTGGGGACTCCTTGGTGACAAACGTTTAATGAAGGAAGTGACATTTAAGGTGTGAACTCTGATTACTCCTCTAGTCTCCTCTTTACTCTGCTGTGAGAATTTGAAAATATCATTCAGAGACAAAGCCTCTCCAGAAACGCTTTTGTCTTTTAGATTGCTAGTATAAACATCTTATATCTTTACTTCTTTGCCTCTAGTGGGTCAAGGAATGTAGCCTCAGAGATTCTGTGTCCTCTGTGGGTTCTTTCCTCTTGAATCTCAGCTTCTTAAAAATTTCTGCCCTCCCTCCCCAAATGGCAGGATTGGAGCAGCAAAGTGAATGACAGATCATTTACAGCTTATCTTAAAAACAGATCTGTCAAGGGATAATCAGGGTGCATCCCCTTAAAATACTGAAATTAATTTTTCCTGAATCTCTTTTTTCCCAAAATTTAAAAAAGATTCCTCCCTGTTGGTTCTTTGATCTGACTTCATGACAATGTGTAATTTTATTTTCAGAGAAAGTTTTTAAAATCCTAATAAGAACTTAGGAGGTTTGAGGCTAATTTGGAGACAATTTTAAAACTGAACGGGCCAGCATGCTTATGTTCAGGTGCAGCGGCCAAGCTGGGCAGAGACAAGAGAGGGTGGAGGGGTGGATGCCGTCCATGAAAGAAAAGGACAGAAAGTGAGGACCTGCCTGGGCTGGAGCAGGGGCCCTGGTGTGGTGCCCCAGAAAAGCCGATGAGGAAACTTTATATCTCAAATATAAAACCTTGCGAGATTCCTATTGTCATTGGATCAAGACGGTCCTTAGGATTCATGGTGCAGAAAGAGCAGAATTTGTCAGTATCTCCCCACCCTATAGAACTGATAATCCTTTGTTTCCCTTAAAGCTGTTTCAAAAGGCATAGCACAGGGAGATCAGCTCGCTGCTTTGTGACCACCTAGAGGGGTGGGATAGGGAGGGTGGGAGGGAGATGCAAGAGGGAGGGGATATGGGGATATATGTATACATATAGCTGATTCACTTTGTAATACAGCAGAAACTAACACACCATTGTAAAGCAATTATACTCCAATAAAGATGTTAAAAAAAAAAAAGGCTTCCACTCTTCCCATTATTTTTAGTCTCAGATGGAAAACCTTAAACACTCACACCTTACTTCCAATCCACAAAAAAAAAAAAAACCGTAATGCACGAATGGCTAGGGAGTACCCTGGTGAGATAAAAACAAAATGTTTTCAAAAATAGGACCCCATCGCAGTTAACAGTTTTACTTACAATCGGTCTGAGGTTTTAACCCTTTGCCAATTCCAACTTCAGAAGAGCAAATACCTAATGAATTG
The DNA here is from genome assembly GCF_025265405.1 of Mesoplodon densirostris. Classification (NCBI taxonomy): domain Eukaryota; kingdom Metazoa; phylum Chordata; class Mammalia; order Artiodactyla; family Ziphiidae; genus Mesoplodon; species Mesoplodon densirostris. The sequence continues at coordinate 32,059,625 of NC_082671.1, read as the reverse complement.
GTTTTAAGATAAAAAACACTTTGTCATGGATTTCATGTTCATGACAGAGAAGGATTAATAGCGCTTGGCCTGAAGCAAGCACACGTCCAGGCAGGTGGCAGGCAGAGCCAGCACACCTCAGCCTGATCCTGTTTACCCAACCCGGGCCTCCCCTTCAACAGACACTGCCAGTTGGAGCAAACCAAGCCAGATGATGTGGTGGTTTTCTAATGAAGCTAAGCAGGGAGAGAATGAACCAAGTAAGTTTTTTCCTGTGGCCAAAGCAAGGCTGAGTTATAAACTCAGACCTCCAGAGGTGAGAGGCCTGTGTACTCACCAGCTGCCACTTCTGCCTTTCACACGAAGCCTCGGAGTGTGGCCATGCACGCCGTTCTCTTAAAACAGATGCCAGGAGTTCCCTTGAAAATGGCTTTTCATTCCGGGCAGTGAAGCCACCCCTGGGTGTGAAGTCACATCTGAGATTTACAAGCTATTACTGACATCGATAAAATGCAACACTTGTTATTCTCTTTTCAGTGTCCTGTAAGTGTATTGGCACTCATTAAATGCTTCCTAAAAATATCATTTGGCAAACATTCTTGTTTTGTTCATAAAGGTTTATATACATCATTGAGAGCGTCATCTTAGAAAGCTGCTGTAAAAATGTACGTGCATTCATTAAATCAAGCTTGTTTCATTTTAATTAATACGCAGAATTCTTTCTCTCTGCCCAAAAGCACAGCTTATGTTCCAAAGAACTGCTTTTGGAGCCTCCCTGTACTTCTAGGGGACTCCATACCTCTTTCAAATGGAGCCAAGTTTGCAGGTCTCGGTGTCAGGTTTCCTGAAATAATGTTTGAAATCATAAAGGGCAAACCATTTAAGAATTCTTCAGCAGGATGCTTCACCAATTAATTTGTCAGTTAGATGTGCTTGCCTACACATGCCCATCTGGTCTCATGAGGCTCCAAAACTGTCTTCTCCGGGTATAAGTAGAAAATGAGAATTGACCAGACATGCTATTTCAACCAGGCTGAAAGGAAAACTAATGACCACCTTGTTTAACTGGGGCCAAAAATACACTAAGGAACATTGCATTACAAGCCTAGGGATCCTCAAGAGAAAACATCAGTGGAATAGAAGAATTCCTCATTGCTGAGCTCTCTTTCCAGCCCTGTCCTAACCCAGACAGCTGATAGAGAGCAGAAGTAGGAATAAACAGAGAGTGAGAGTAAGAAGAAAGAAGGAGAGAAAACAGGGCGATGGGTTGAAGAACTGTTTGCAGTATGCCTGCATTGAGTGACTGTCCCCACTCCTTCCTGTGCAGCAGGGTCATATGCACCCAAGCTGAAGCAGAAAATTATGCTGTGAAGAAATTGAGCTATCTGCCTTAAAAGAATTAAGGCTTCCAAGTCAGGGACTGGACACACATAGCAGAGCTCTCATTATTTTGGCAAGTCTTAGGGGGTTAAGGTGGAGAATTTTGCTTTCCTGTTCCAAGCCTATACAGCCTGGAGTGAGATCAACAGTCAACAAGCTGTTCACGTTACACAGAGCTCAGTCACCTCTCTCACTCAGGACACAGGTTAGTAAAGTCAGGTGGACAGCAAAGCACTTATCTGTATGAGTCAAACCTCACTCTTCATTCACAAATATAAATAGAAAACCGAGGTCATCAGACACGTGGGGAAGACCAGCAAAGCCAAGGAAAAGGATCAAGCTGAATAAAAATAGAACTGACCCAAGAGGAAACAAAAATAATTCAGATCCAATCAAGAGAGTTTTTAATTAATGTTGTCAATGACATCAAGAAAGGTTTTAATAACACATAAAGAAAAGGCTTAAAAAGGAGTAATAAGAAAGAAAGAGCTCTTGGAAAATAATAATCTGATAGCCAAGATAAATTTTCACTAGAAATCTGGAAGAAAAAGTTAAGGTAATGCACAAGTAAAGAAAAAAGATGTAATTATTTAAAATATGAGAGAAAAATGACAAAAAGATAATCAATCAAGGATATCCAATTTCCACTTAATAAGAGTTCCAGAGACAAACAAAATCAAGAGAAAGAAATAATAAAAGAAATAATAGAATAAAACTTGTCAGAACCAAAAATATAAGTCTTCAAATTAAACTGTCTCACTGGCTGCAGAGCAGGATAAACGAAATCACACCCATACCTAAGGGCATACTTATAAAACTTCAGCATAGCAAGACAAACAAAATGACCAAAAAGTATCCACAGGAAGAAAGAAGTTACCTACAAGGAAGAAAAAACAGATTAGTATCACATTTCTCATCAGACACACTGACTCTTGGAAACTAAGGAAACAATGGCTTCTCAGATAAAACAGGAAATTATTTTCAACTTAGAATTCTGTACCTAGCCAAATTTTCAATCAAACTGTAAAGAGGTTATAAAAACATTTTTGTACCTACAGATAATCAGTAGGTATATTTCCCTTTCTGTGAAAAAAAACATTACTTGAAGATACACTACATTTAAATTAAGAAGGAAACCAAAAAAAAAAAAAAAAAAAAAAAATGAAGAAATAAGATCCAAGAGAACCCATAATAATGCCGACCCATAATAATGCCTCTACAGCAGGCCTAGGACACATATTGGTGTATATAACAAATAGCATAATTAAGAAACTGAATTATCTTAGGAATATAGTTTTTTAAGGCACAAGTTTTTTTCTGAAAAAAACAAAAAACACAAAAGGCATTTAGAAACTCTAAAAAGAATTTAAAACTGTAGAAGAAATTTATGATCCAAGTAGGAGCATATTAAAATGTCATTGTTTGGGGATTTCCTGGCAGTCCAGTGGTTAGGACTCTGCATTTTCACTGCCGGGAACCTAGGTTTGATCCCTGGTTGGGGAATTAGGATCCCACAAGCCATGTGGCAAAAAAAACAAAACAAAAAAAAAAACCCAGTCATTGTTTGGGGCAATAGACATCTGAGAAAGACAACCTGCTTGACTTTTATGCTTAGAGCAACTTCTTCCAAACTGTACAGATTTAGGGATGTAAGATTCTGTTTCTTTTTTTTTTTTAACCATTTATAAAATGTATTTGTATTTTTAAATTACTCAATACATGAATATAAACATTACAAGCATTCATAAACATTGCAAATACAGAAATATATATTTTTTTAAAAAAGAGATAGTGCTTCTCACCCATCACATAAATGCCACTCTCTTCTGATTCTGTTTCTTTTTCCATGGATTTTTACACAAACAAATATTTACATAATCATCATATTTTAAATGCTTCTTATTAGTTTCCATTTGAAATTCAATTTACAGAAATGATATGAAAACTCTGTTTATAACAATGGCAAAGAATTCAAGCTATAAAACTTGACCATGTAAAGTACTGGTACATGTAAAGTCCTAGTACAGTTGGCAGATTTTGAAAAGAGACAGGAAAAGAAGAAATGGAGGAGGGGGACCAAAGTGTTCATCTTATGTAATTGGAAGGAAAGAGAAGTGTCTAACAATTATCAGGAGACAATTTAAGGAGGGGGAGCAATCAGATACAACTTTAACTAAAAAGTAAACAACTAGAGGTGTAAACATAATATTTAACATTAATACTTAATAATCAGAAAAGACAAATCCAGAAATGGTCCAAAATAGTTTTGTTGGAGAAAGTGATTCTCCAAATATAGCCCAGGACCAAGTGACTCCACAGACCCTTTTCAGGGGATCCACGGGTCAAAACTGTTTTCCTGATAATACCAAAATGTTATTTTCCTTTTTCAATCTTACATTGACATCGTTGTACAGTGGAGTTCTCTAGAGGCTACATGATGAATAATATTACAACAGATTGAACACAGAAGCAGAGATGAGAATCCTCTTGCCTTGTATTAATCCAGACATTAAAGAGATGTACAAAAACAAACAATACTATTCTTCTCACTATCATGGAAAATCTTTTTCATTATTTTTTCCTTAAATGGCATTTTTTAATGTTAATATGCAATGGGTTTATCATTATTTTTAAATGAATTAATAAATAAATATTTTATAATTTTCTCAGTTGCTAATGTGATAAATATTGATAGATTAGCAAACGCTCTTTGGGGTCTTTAATAATTTCTAAGAGTCTAAAAGGGTCCTGAGATCAAAAAGTTTCCTCTGAAGAGTAAGACAAGGGTGAGGAAAGGGAAAACTTCCTGTTCCCATGTGCACATATCTATCTTGTTTTAACTATTTGCATGCACATACGTTGCTATTTTTTATTGAGATATAATTGCCATATAACATTATATGAGTTTCAGGTGTACAACATAATGATTCAAAATATGTATATATTGTGAAATGATCACTACAGTAAGTCTACTCACTCTTTAATAGCAATTTTTAAGTGCACATGCAAATAAGACAGTTGTGTTCAGATAAGAGAGGCACAAAAATAGTAGCCTCACACCAATGATGACTAGATTTTCAGGAAATGGAAGCATTTTTCCCAGGAAAGATTATTACACATTGAGATCAACGAACAGGTTTTACCTGTGGAAAGCCTTTAGATGAACCCAGAGAAGCCATTTCCTTGTAGACCTTAAGTATATTTCTGGGCAGAGGAGAGGACTTGGCTAGACAACTCTGGGGATTCCTTAGAGACTCTAGGATACAGTGTTCCTTGGAGTGCTAACCTGATAACCTTCATGTTCAATAACGTCAATTTAATATCTCTTTCTAAATTCTTTTACAGCATATAGATAGATGCCACATGAACACATATGCAGATAATAACTCTGTGTTTGTAATGCCAATTTCCTTTCATGAAGCTTAAACTGCCTTACAAACACCACCTCAGCCCAATTTCTTGTCCAAAAATTATACTTGTCCAGAGCCAGAATATAAACTTCTCTCATGATTCCTTCTCTCTCTCTCTCTCTCTCCCTCTTTCTCTCCTTCTCTTTCTTCCTAGGTTTAAATATAGTCTTTTAGAGACTGTTAAAAAAAATCATGATTCTTTTGGAAATGTCAAAATTTCCTAAGGAAAATCTATTATACTATTTATTGCCAAAGTCAGGGAAGCCAATTAAATGCAATTTTACTTTTGCCTTTAAGATGCCAGAAACTGTAGCCAAGATTATATTTCAGCAATCTAAATTAATTTAGCTTTAAATGGCTGTTCAAAAGGAAAGTAAAAAGGACAATCTTGGTGACTCCAGTGTGCTATCTTTGTAATCCACATCAGGTTACAATTGTTTTGTTTTCATATCATTGATGAGCATTGTTTATGCCATGAATAATGTTTATACTTATGTGTCTTGCTTTTTCAAAAGACCATAGACAAAAGACAAGAATGACAAGAAGCATATCAAGAAATTATACCATCAAAGACGTTGTATCACGAGACACATCTATTTCCAAAGACATAAAGTAGTTACATGGGAAGTGTGCTCTCCAGCTAACATTCGATATGAAGATATCTTTGGACTGGACATAACTATTTAGAAGCTTGAAATAATAAGTCGTTTTTATTGAAAACCTACTATGTGCTAGACACTGTGCTAGGTACTTTATATTAGTATTTCATCAGTCCTAACAACCACCCTACATTAGATATTCTTATCTAATATTATTATGCCCCATTTGTATGTAAATAAATTGAAGTTTACAAGAGGTTAGTAATTTGCCCAAGGCTTCAGAACTAGTATATGGCAAAGCCAGGACTCAACCTCAGATCTGCTTCATTCTATAGCCCACGTCTTAACCACTTTGCCAAATGTGAAGAGCTTATGAATGGCATCCTACAAATATGAGACAATGAATCTTCAATAGTTTATCAGCCATCACTTAGAATGGGCACTTTACTATGAGCCCAAGACATACAACAGAGGTCATTTTAAGGAACATTTATTGAATGTCTACTATAGTCAAGACACTATACTAGAAGATGCTAAGAAGGGAATCAGAGAGACAGGTCAGGCAACTGATCTGAATGGGGACTGCAGTCTAGTGAGGGAGAAACCATCCTAACACAAGGTAGAATTAAATAAATGGAGAGATATGAGCTCTCAAAGTGCAAAGGGAGGCTTCATAGTAGACGTTTAAACAGCATCTCAAAGAGTGAATGGGATTTTTTTTATATGTAAAGACTCAAGGAAAGGCACATAAACTGAGACCAGGGTGTGCTTAAAGGCACAGAGGAGACAGACCTGGGGACACCCAAGGGGCACAAACAATCTAGTGTGGTTGGGTGTGTTGAGACTATGAGCATGTGAAGCTAGAAAGATATTTGGGACCAGATTTCAGGAGAATTTCTATGACTTCATAAAGAAATTGGAAACCTCTTCTGGGGGGAAAAAAAAAGCAAGGAGTTTGCAGGAAAGGGAAATGATGATATCAGAAGCCATGTTGGTTACTATATTAGTCAACATAGGAAATGATGAAAGTCTAAGCTTCAGAGTGACTGAGAAGAAGATGAGGAGAAAAACAAAAGACAGCAAGTGAGATGTGGGATAAGAAGTCGATAGCTCCTTAGTTGACTAGAAAATATCCATAACATGGTATAGAAGAACCGAACAGACCTTTTGGCCAACCCAATAAAATGAGAAAAGTAGAAGAAACAATATAACATATTTGGTTTGACACATCATAATCTTGAGGTACCAAAAGGAAAATCTATGCAAAGATATCAAGTAACAGTTGGAAATTCAAACCTGGGAACCGAAAGAAATGTTGATGCTAGAGGCATATGTTAAGGAATTATCATCAGCATGAAGATGACAGAGGAGGCTGTTAGGCAGGATTTGAATGAGAAGAGGACAGAGGACAGAGTTCTAGTGAATTTTTAAGGTGTAGACAAGGAAGAGGAGCTGGTTAAGATAACAGGGCAGTAGACAAACATCAGGAAACTATCTTCATAGAAGGCAAGAAGGAGGAATATTTTCAAGAAGTAGTGAGTGATCAGTGCCATATGCTCTTGGGTGATTAACTAAAGTGAGGCTGGGAAGAGATTTAGAGCCTATATGGCCCCATAATCTTTACGCCCCTTCTCATGCTCGTTCTCATTTGCAGTCACCACCTGCTTCTTCCTTGCTGCCTGTAGGTATTGTCAGAAGAGAGGCAGGTACAGTTTCACTGGTCAAAAAGCATGTGTTCCTGGCGGGATGATGCTGATGTTGATTGACTGCAGAGGAAGCAAATCCAGGATCTTCTTCTGATTTAGACCTTAAGAGTCATTTTTTTTCCCAGTCGGACCTTTGTTCCAATACAACTCACCATCTAGTGTCTATTATAATTTACAATTTCTCACTTGATCTTGGCATATGTTAAAGCCAGAAACAGATTCTTTGTGCTTCTTACTTGAAAAATTAGTATTTCCTCCTTATGGTAAAAGAGCTAATATATGACATTTTCTATTTTACCCTAAATTCAATCACTCATTCACCAACACGCATTTATCAAGCACCTGAAGTATATGTGGCTGGGGGTGCAGTCATAAACTAGACAAACCTCCAGCCCACATGGAACTTACATTCTAGTGGCTGAGACAGATACTAAATGAGTGAGTGAATACAGCTGTGCAGTCTCAGACTCTCTGTCGTAAGTGTTCTAGTGGAAACAGTAAAGCAGATAGTGTGGTCTACAAGGCAAGACCTCCCTGAGAAGACACTTGAGCTGAGACTGGAATGAGGAGGGTGAAAGACCCACTCTGAGATTTGGAGAAGGAGCATTCCTGGCAGAGAGAACAGCAAATGCAAAGTCTCTGAGGCTTAGCATGGGATCTTGGCAAGTTCAAAGAATAGTATTTCCTTTGGATATGTACCCAGCAGTGGAATGGCTGGATCATATGGTAGTTCTATTTTTAGTTTTTGGAGGACTCTCCATAATGTTTTCCATAGTGACTGCGCTAATCTACGTTCCCACCAATAGTGCACAAGGGTTCCCTTTTCTCCACATCCTTGTCAGCGTGTGTTATCTCAGTGTTCTTGATGATAGCCATTCTAACAGGTGTGAGGTGATATTTCATTGTGTTTTGATTTGCATTTTCTTCATAATTAGTGATGTTGAGCACCTTTTCATCTACCAGTTGGCCATTTGTATGTCATCTTTGAAAAATACCTATACAGGTCCTTTGGCCATTTTTCAATCAAATTATTTGGGTTTTTTCTTGTTTTGTTTTTGCTATTTGAGTTGTATGAGTTCCTTATATATTTTGGATATTAACCCCTATCAGATATATGTTTTGCAAATATTTTCTCCCATTATGTAGATGAGTGTAGTTAATAATACTGTATTGTGTATTTGGAATTTGCTAAGACTCTACACACATACACACACACATACACACACACACAAATGGTAACTGTGTGAGTTAATTAATGTGTTAATTAACTTCACTGTGGCAATTATTTTACAATGTATACATATATTAAATCATCACATCGTACACCTCAAAAAATCATGTTGTACAACCTAAATACATACAATTTTTATTTGCCAAAGAACAGCAGGTTCTTCTGCAACCTCAGTAAAATGTTGAGAAGACAAGAAAGACTCAGAACTTATCAGGTCCCACTTCCTCCAGCATTGCTCTCGTGGACTTCACTAGCTCTCATTTCATCAAGATGTCGAATTCCTCAGATTTTCTTCCCCAATAGATATTCTGAAAGACAGAGATTCCTAGAGATCTCTCATGTCTAATTCATTTATCTAAACAAAGTAAGGAAGAAAGACTCAGAATACTTTTCTTTGGGCCCCACAAGTACAGGATGGTTAATTTGCTTCAGTATTAAAGTCTGGTGAAGAACTATTACCCTTTCCTTGGAAACAGCATGCCTGACAAAAGATGCCATCAGAAGGAAATGCTGTGTTTATTTACTTCCTTTTTAACCCCTCAGCTTACTTTTGCACAGCCCTGATGCCTAATTACTTCTGGCACTCTGCCCTTATCATGGGTACTGAGCTACACATACTGTATATTTATGACTGTCCAGAGAACAGCTAACCATTGACCACTTCAGGCTTCCTCCATTGCTCCATTTGAAAAACTGCTGACAGGTGGGAATGAATAATTTAGTACATGTGGTTAAAGAATAATTTGCTGGAGAGGAAAACCCAGAAGATGTTCTAATTCTGAATAAAGATAATGTATGATTTACATTTCTTAGGATATAGATAGCTTGCTATACATTGCTTAGGACTATAAGGAAGACTATTAACCATTAAAAAAAGAATGACCTGGAAACAAAATCTTAAGGGTGGTCATTAGGGGTTAAAATTCACATTTCCTGGTTTTCCCATTACTACCCAAAGAGAGAAACACAAATTTACTCTTCAAAAGTCAAAAACAAGGGACTTCCCTGGTGGCGCAGTGGTTAAGAATCTGCCTGCCAATGCGGGGGAGACGGGTTCAATCACTGGCCCAGGAAGATCCCACATGCCACGGAGCAACTAAGTCTGTGTGCAACAACTACTGAAGCCCATGCTCTAGAGCTCTCGAGCCACAGCTTCTGAAGCCCACGCACCTAGAGCCTGTGCCCTGCAACAAGAGAAGCCACCGTGATGAGAACCCCGTGCACCGCAACAGAGTCGTGCCCGCTCACCACAACTAGAGAAACCCTGCGTGCCGCAACGAAGACCCAACTCAGCCAAAAATTAATTAATTAATTATTTTTTTAAAAAAAATAATTAAAAAAAGTCAAAAACAAGTAACATTTTTTGTGCAACTGTCAGGTAGAAATCCTGAATAGGCGACTGAACTACTGCAGTAGGAAAAGGCATCGTGAAATACTGCTGAGTTAGTATGCAGCTTTATTCCCTTACAGAAGACTACCTATCTATCTGTTTATCTATCCATCTATCTTTCTACCTATCTATCTATATCTATTTTACACTCAAGGAATATATCTACAGCCAGATCTGTAGATATAAATTAGTGTCGTGAAAAGCTATTTGTGAGGTGATACCTCATTGTAGTTTTGATCTGTATTTCTCTAATAATTAGGGATGTTGAGCATCTTTTCATGTGCCTCTTGGCCATCTGTATGTCTTCTTTGGAGAAATGTCTATTTAGGTCTTCCACCCATTTTTTGATCGGGTTGTTTGTTTTTTGATATTGAGCTGCATGAGCTGTTTATATATTTTGGAGATTAATCCCTTGTCAGTTGCTTCGTTGGCAAATATTTTCTCCCATTCTGAGGGTTGTCTTTTGTCTTGTTTATGGTTTTCCTTGCTGTGCAAAAGCTTTTAAGTTTAATTAGGTCTCATTTGTTTATTTTTGGTTTTATTTCCATTACTCTAGGAGGTGGGTCAAAAAGGATATTGCTGTGATTTATGTCAAACAGTGTTCTGCCTATGTTTTCCTCTAAGAGTTTTATAGTGTCTAGAGTCTGTCATACAGAGTGAAGTGTCAGAAAAAGAAAAACAAATATCATATATTAATGCATATATGTGGAATCTAGAAAAATGGTACAGATGAACCTATTTGTAGGGCAGGAATAGAGACACAGACATAGAGAACAGATGTGTGGACACAGAGGGGGAAGAGGGGGTGGGATAAATTGGGAGATTGGGATTGACATAAATACACTACCATGTGTAAAACAGATAGCTAGTGGGAGCCTGCTGTATAGCACAGGGAGCTCAGCTCAATTCTCTGTGGTGACCTAGATGGGTGGGATGGGGGGAGCTGAGAGGGAGGTCCAAGAGGGAGGGGATATGTGTACACATGTAGTTGATTCACTTTGCTGTACAGCAGAAACTAACATAATATTGTAAAGCAATTATACACCAATTTTTTAAAAAAGCTATTTGTGATATAATTAAAATCTGTCTTTTATCATTGGAAAAATATATAATATGAATATTAAAAATATTAAATATACTAAAAACTAAAATATTTAAAATATAATTAAATAACATTAAAATATTTAAAGTATAATTATATATAATTATATAATTAAAATATAATTATAAAATATATATATACTGAGAGATTGATCCTACATAGGACCTACAAAGGAAATGATACTAGTTCTTCCTGAAAGCGGTATTTCACCTGACACTAGGTATGGCATGCAGTTCAACTCTTTGCTCTTTTTTTTTTTTTTAGTAATTATATCTCTTCCATTTTTATTGCCTTTGCCCTTTTTTATATTAGGGTCTGCTCACTATTAAAGAATGAAGAGGAGAAGAAGACCACAGAGGGCAGTTGAGGCCTTGATTATGTGCAGTATGGCAAAACAGCCCATGAACTACAAAAGAAAGGAAAACGTGGTTACAACTAATTCTATCATTTAATATGGCCATCCCCTGACATGTAATATTAGAACATCTATTTCCCTAAGTTCCTAAAGAAGGGGACCTTCTATTTCCTCTCACTTTCTTTGTTGACCAAAACAAACAAAAGAAACCCACAAAAAACAAAAATAAAACAAAACAAAAACACACAGAAGCCTGCAAATAAGGAAAGAGTCTTATTTGGAGTCTTAAGAATTGCAATTTGGGAGACACGGATATGGGTAAAACTGAAAGAATGTTCTGGGGAAAAGAAAGAGTCAGGTGCTTATAAAGGGAAAGCCATGAGGCTGTACTCTGACACAAGAAAAGAAATACTTGTCCTTAAGGAATAGGCTGTCATGAGTTATTTAGGGTAAGCGTTTGATAAGTATCTTGCATTTCTGGAACTTTGGACAGATGTTCTGGATGTCTATGTTAAGACAGTAAGTGGTCAAAGGTCAGATTTCATCTGGGTTGAGATGTGCATAAGTCACACTTCCTCAGTGGCCCCCTGGCTCCATTTTAGAGAACTCTCTTAGTACCAACTCCATTTTTATTTTCCTTTCACACCTTCAGGAATGAAATGGACATTCAACGCATTTGTCATTCCATGTCCAATCAGCAGGAATAAACGGACCAGATAGGGGTGCCCATACAATGCAACTATTAGTTATAACCAGAGTGAATTAATGAGCTTTTGTAACATTTTATGTTCAATATTATGACCCACTTTACTCCTGCAGGTTAAAATTGATTCTTTGCAACTCTGAAAGAAGGAAGCCCTTCAGATTAAAGTTTAAGAAAGGAGAGCCTTTTTTTCTAAGATGGTTCCTCCAAGCTCAATGTCTCCAGGAATCTGCTAGGTATTCTTTGTCTCATATGCTATGTCTCACTGAAATAAATCTTAAAATACTCAATATTTGGGATAATTCAAGCTCTTTGGAGTTTTGGATTACAGCATTTCATGAGAGGGAGCAGAGTTGTCTATAAGAGAAAGCCAACGCACATCAAGCCTGTTTCACAAACCAGAGCTCTGGGAAAAGAAAAAGGAGTAAGGAGTGTTGACAAGAGATTTATTTTTCAGACATGTAAAACCCGAGTGTCTGATTCTCAGCAAAAACAGTACATGGGGAACTTCATAATTACTCTGCTCAGACTCACAAAGAAGTAGAAATATGTTTAGTGACCTCTAAAAGTAAATATCTCAACACAGAAAATAAGCAACTGGAAAAGAAATTAATAAAAAATATTTCTTAATGAGGTTCTTGGTCAGTAATTTCTTATGTTTTATTGAATGAAAACTAAGAAATAATGTAAAAGGTTTACAGCAAATTCTGTATTTTTAACATAGTAAAATCTGGGCTAAATATAGATCTATAAATAACTAAATTTTTTTTAAAGTCAGAAATATCCAATTATCTCCTTGCTAAGAAGATCAATACTTAAATAAGTAATATTTCAGGGCTTCCCTGGTGGTGCAGTGGTTGAGAATCTGCCTGCTAATGCAGGGGACACGGGTTCGAGCCCTGGTCTGGGAAGATCCCACATGCCGCGGAACAACTGGGCCCGTGAGCCACAGCTACTGAGCCTGCGCATCTGGAGCCTGTGCGCCAGCAACAAAAGAGGCCTCGATAGTGAGAGGCCCGCGCACCGCGATGAAGAGTGACCCCCCACTTGCCACAACTAGAGAAAGCCCTCGCACAGAAGTAAAGAACCAACATAGCCAAAAATAAATAAAAATAAACAAATGTGGGTTTAAAAAAAAAAATAAGTAATATTTCAAAGAATTAGTTAAATCCTAATGGTAATCCCCCAAAAACTGAAGACCCACTTGGGATATATATTTCATAATTAATGTTATGCTATCGAGTTAGGTATTTTTCATATAATTTTTAATGTATATTATTAATACACTAGGATGACTGTTCAAGTTTTCAGAGAACTGTCCCATGTCCCAGGAAACTCCTCAGTCCTGGGCAAACACGGATGGTTGTTTACCTATCACTAAAATCTGCATTATACTTTCTCTATACGATCTCAACAATAACTTTTATAAGGCTCCATCAGAAAACTAGATTAAGCAAATATTTGGGGCCTGCCTCCCTCTCATGGTAAATATGTAGGCTATAGCTATGATTGGATAACAGAACTAATTTAGGTTGACAGGAGTTTAAGGTAAACTAGGAGAATAAGAAGATAGATAATGTAGACTAAGGAAAACAAATGAATTTCCACAGTAACATTCTTTCCATCAGTATTCATAAACCATACTTTAAACTGAGAAAATGTTAGTCCCAGATTCTTTAGCATGGGAATCACTAATCTTAATAATATGGAAAGAGCAATGAAAGCATGGAAATTTCCATAGGAATATCAAATTTTCCTCAATCATATTGATTTATTGAAATGCTTAACAATGGACTTCTAAAATATATTCTTACCACAGGAGATTCCCTAAAGGGAATTACTTAGAGATCAAGGTTATTCATTTTAAGTGAATTTGACAATAATAAACTGTTTAGTAGTTTTATGGTTAACATAGACAATAATTTCCAGAGAATTTTTGGACCCCCAGCTAAGAAGCATAGCCAATTTTTTGAGAAGTCTAAATAATGTACAATTTCTTCAGTACCTGATGCCAGGGAATCTATTATTTCTCAGTTTAAAGCCTTTGTTGTATCTGCTTTTCATTTAAGCTCAGGAGAAAACATTTTGTTTCTGGAATTGTTTGTTGGAAAAGGGAGTAAGCCATTCAGTTCATTACCAAAACCTAAAGCTTTATTGCCTTCTCTTGCTACAGCACCATATATTGCTGCCTGAAAATATCCCACACATGTGGTCCTATAATTTGGCAATAAAAACATCGCATCCAGCAGTGACAAAAGATTCACGTTTGAAGGAAAGCAATCCAAGATAATTTCACTGCTAGCACTTAGAGAGGGTCCAAATAAACTCGACAACACATCCAATATACAAGGTACATTAACAAGGAGAATACTCAGTACCACAGGGCACATTCCAACCAAACACTTTTCAAAATCAGAAGCTTATGCCAATGAAAGTAATGAGCCCTTTCTTACACAGAACCGAAGGGAAATCAGACGTTGATGGGAAGGACACTTACTCAAACACTAATCTGCTTTTGACTATTAACGTGTTGCTCCTTCTAAGGCAGATACAGCAACATTCAGAAAGGAAGAAAAAAGACTTCCAAACTTGAATTCTGTTTTTCTCAAATAAATTATCTAAAAGATTATTCATTATGTGGTTTTTAACTTTTTCTGGTGCTTCTGTTGTTCTTTATATCCTTCTTTTAAGTACTTGCTGAATGCATTTCCATGTGACTGTGACATGCTCAGAAAACAGGATAACTCTGGGACCTAAGCAAGGATGAGCACACAAGTTTTACTGAGGTTCAACTTCCCTCATGTTCCAAGGCAAAAAGACATATGATTCAGTTTTATCACCCATATGTAATGTAAAGTCTGTACTAAAGCCAAACAGTTGTGGGAAAATATATGTTTTAAATAGTCTCCTGAACTCTACACATTTAATTCCAGTAGTGGTACTAGTATCTTACATTACAGTTTCACAAAGCACTCATGTATATATTATTTCATTTGATCATCATAGAATCCTTTTAAGTAAATGGAATAATAGTATTCTTATTTTATAAATGAGGAAAATTGAGACTCAGAGATTCCATATTAGGGACACATTTTAGCACTTAATTCAACATCCCTTCCACTACCCCATGCTACCCCTTTAACAAGAGTAGCATATATTTTCTGAGTGTCTACCATGCACTAGATACTGTGCCAGGGAGCTGTGAATACAGTGGTAAATAAGAAAACCTCAGACCCTGTTCTCAAAAGAATTTTAATAAAAATTATTATTTGATAATTTACACAAATCAGTTATATAGTAACTAAGGTCATTGAATGGATAGAAAATTTACTGACTAGGCTGGAAAATGTAACACCAGAAAATCATTAAGATTAGAGAAGTTTCTATATAAGTATAATTTGAAACGCATTTACAAGGCTCCATTAATCCCCAAATTTCAGTTTTTTAACACAATATGTTTTTCTCTCATGCATGTAAAGCCAGTCTGTAGACTAAAGAATGTGGGGGAGGGAAGGCAGCTCTGTTCCATGGAGTCATTCATGAGCTGTATTGGCAGAAGTTCAGCTGTCTTCAACAGGGGGCTCCCACGTTTGCCTTGGACATTGGTGTCCAACTGGCTGACTAGGAAAAAGAAAGAGTGGAGAAAATCAAGTGGTTTCTGTGGGTCCAGTTATCCATCTATGTTCCATTGTCCAGAATTGTGCCTCATGCCTAACTTAACTGCAAGAGAGGTTTTAAAATATAGATCAACTGTGCCCAGGATGAAAAATAAACTGATTTTCTCAACAGCTATCCATTACCTGTCACAACCAATCTCTAGTTGGGTAACCTAAAAAAATTATTTAATCTCTACAGTTGCCTCTGAAAAATGGAGATACTGTATCTCATTGCATCCAAAACACCATCTTTTTTAAAGCTGTGATATTATTCTATGGGCCACTAAGTAAAAGAAAAAACAGTACCACCAACTAAACTAGATTTGTACATACCATCAATTCCAAAAGACATTCTGACTTAGCGATATTAAAATATGAGGGGAAGGGAGGATGCAATGAATTGAGGAAATATAGTAATAATATCTGCCTCCTTGGATTATCGGAAAATTAAATAAAGCAGTGTGCTAAAAAATAGGTCATGTTGCAGAATCACCACAGAGTTCTAAGTTATTAGCTAAAACAACAGTCACATACAACCAAATCAAACAAAACCTACACAAAAACAAATCTTGGCTTGGAAATACACAGCAGGTATTGAGGCATTCTTGCAACTGACAAGCAGAGTCACTACAGGGCAAACCCTGAGTGCCATAAACCCCCTTTCCAATCTTTCCTATGACCATTACTCCCTGTTGAACCTCCTAGGCTCAGAGAGAGGAAAGGAAAGCAACAGACAGAAGCAGACAGCAGTTTCCCTTCTTGGAATGTTCCCTGGTATCGATACAGATGTTTCAAAGTCCTTCTTTGAGGCAGAACAATGTAATGACTGAGACATGCTTCTCACGTCAAATTATTCAGATTTGAATTGCAGATCCTCCAAATTAACTAATTTCCCTAAACCTCTTCTCTCCTCGTGCATGGTATGGGGATAATGACAGTATACATCTCTGGCTGTTAAATGAGATCATCCGTCTGACGTCCTTAGCACTGCACACGGCTTATAGTAAATACTTAATAAGCATAGCAGTTATTTGAACCTATGATTTTTACCCTATCCTCTTGTGCCTTTTGTGAGTCATTACCCATCAGAAACCACACGAGGAGCTTGCAAGGAGCCATAAAAAAAACAAAACCCTGGGCTCCCCTGGTGGCACAGTGGTTGGGAGTCCGCCTGCCTGTGCAGGGGACGCGGGTTCGTGCCCCAGTCTGGGAGGATCCCGCATGCCGCGGAGCGGCTGGGCCCGTGGGCCATGGCCGCTGAGCCTGCGCGTCCGGAGCCTGTGCTCCGCGGCGGGAGAGGCCGCAGCAGTGAGAGGCCCGCGTACCACACACACACACAAAAAAAAACCTATCCTCATTTTTCTCCACTCCTTCTTCCTGAACCCAGCAACTAGAATAACAGTACTGCTTTCTCTGTAGTACTGGGTCCACCATAACTTTACCCCTATAACCTTTTCTCAGAACTGCTGGGAAGGAGATCCTATGTTCCTGTATTTTGTCTCATCAGCATCCTAAATCATGACGATATGGCCTCATTCCTCAGACCAAAGTAAAGACCTTGAAAATAACCACTAAGTAAAAAAACACCCTAGAAATTATAGATCAGTCGCTGTAATTTTTGCTTTTGTTTGTTTGTTTTCCACTTTAAAACCATTACTGACACCATTTATAAACGAAGGATACAAAGAGATCTAGATCTGGATCTAGACATAGATGTAATGTCATGCAAGGTCACCACAAAGTTCTAAGTAGTCACTCAAGCTAAAAAGATGAAGTCATCATCAACTAAAATCATGCATATACATGCACATTCTGTATGTATAGAGTAATAATATACAACCTAATGATGTAGAATGAAGAAGGAACACAAGGGAATGTAGTTCCGTTGACCAATATCATTCATGTTGATCAGCAGAAACATCATTTCACAGAATATAGTGTAGCAAGATTAGGTCATTTCCCTGAGTAAGTAAATTCCACCTCATAATTGTTGATGACATAAGTCATCATAATTAGTTTACTAACTAGTTTATTAGTGCTTTTATTAGTAACTAACCTCACAAAGAAACTAATCCACCTCTTAATTAATCTAAGGTGTGAATCCTGCTTCAGGTAAGGAAAAATATTACGTGAAAATCAGGTGATCATTGCTAATTCATATCAATTTTAATGGATCAGTGTTTGATCTTATCTGACACAACCAACATAATGCTACAAGTAGACAGTCACATCCCCTGGTGAACTATCTGGATATCTTTTCTGCACAGGGCAAATTCACAAAATATTGCTGCCAGTACTTCATTACTAGTGAACCTACTACAGAAGTATTTCTTTAAAACACAGTACTGTTCTATTACAAATATTCTATCTCAATTTTTCTTACTTCATTACTAGTGAACCTACCACAAAAGAAGTATTTCTTTAAAACACAGTACTGTTCTATTACAAGCATTCTATCTCAATTTTTCTGATGATTAAAGGGGATTTTAATTATACAATCAATGAGAAAATAGATAGAAACCATCTGGACATTCTTCTGTTTTCTGCCAAAGAATTTTCTTTTGTTTTACATATCAATGACTTAAGCTAACAAAGGAATTTCAGTGCCAGTCATTTGTCCTTGGCAGGGCTGGATCTTTTTTATGTTATGAAAGATCTTTTAAATTTACTGATTGAGAGTCAAATTATCCCACACGGTCAGTGAATTAACCTCAACATTTTCCTACACATAAAACTAAGAACAAAGAGTATTTTTTAATTACTTGATCTTTAAAGCATACAAACTTTAAATCATTTTGTGCTTCAATGTTTTTACTAGTCAGGGTGGTCAAAACTCAAAAACACTTTCTCTTTTTTGAGATGCTGATGGAAAATGCTTAACCAGTAGGGTACTTAAGAAAAAAAAAGTACTATTGGTTTTAAATGAAACAAAATAATGGAGAAGGACATGGCATGAAAGAAACAGAGAGCCTTCCAAAAGTTATATTGCTATAATACTGGGTGGCCAGTCTGCATGAAGTAAACGTTTAGGAAACTCTAGCAGAGAAGGCTCCTGGGGACAGACTTCCCAGGAGTCTAGCTGCAAGTATGAGGACCTAGAGGGGTGGGATAGGGAGGGTGGGAGAGAGACGCAAGAGGGAGGAGATATGGGGATATAGGTATATGTATAGCTGATTCACTTTGTTATACAGCAGAAACTAACACACCATTGTAAAGCAATTATACTCCAATAAAGATGTTTAAAAAGAAAAAGAACAAAGGGGAAGGGAGTAGGGATAAATTAGGAGGTTGGGATTAACATATACATCCTACTGTATATAAAATAGATAATCAACAAGGACCTACTGTATAGCACAGGGAACTCTATTTAATACTCTGTAATAACCTATATGGAAAAGAACCTGAAAAAGAATAGATATATGGGGGCTTCCCTGGTGGCACAGTGGTTGAGAGTCCGCCTGCCGATGCAGGGGACACGGGTTCGTGCCCCGGTCCGGGAAGATCCCACATGCCAGGGAGCAGCTGGGCCTGTGAGCCATGGCCACTGAGCCTGCGCATCCGGAGCCTGTGCTCTGCAACGGGAGAGGCCACAGCAGTGAGAGGCCAGCGTACCGCAAAAAAAAAAAAAAAAAAAGAATAGATATATGTATAACTTAATCACTTTGCTGTACACCTGAAACTGACACAACATTGCAAATCAACTATAGTCCAATATAAAATAAAAATCTTTTGTTTAAAAAGTGAACTACCTGAAAAACCAAATGAACTACTAGGTCAGAAACTAAAATTCACTTCTGCCATTGCTCCTAGAATGGAAGAAAAAGAGGCATGTTGGCCATGGACTTTGCCACATTTCCCTGGTAAGCACCATGATTTTGACTTTGACAGGTGAGTTTTGTTTCTTAAATCTACTCTTTGTAGGGAACTGCACAAAATAGAAGGTAGCTCCTTCCATGGAGCAAAGAAGCAATAAGATTTTTTTCAGCATTCTCTAGAGGCATCTCTGTAATAAGCAGGATTTGTTGATTTGATAGGTGGGTATAAAAAACCAGTAGCGTCTGGGACTTGGAAATTTAGTGTCCAAAGAATACTAAAGAATTATGTTACCATTTACAGTAGGGAAAAGAAGGCACTGATTTGAAAGTTTGATTCACAGCTATATATTTTAGAGATAATGTGTGGGACTAACACACAAAAGTTTTTCAAAGATATTTTAAAGATTTCTTTGGAGGAAAGGATAGAACTGGAAATTGTTATAAGATTTATTAAACTGTCAACAGTTATGAAAGGAAAGAATTTGACCAAGAAACATTTTTCTCCCTTGGACACCTCTTTAAAACAACAACGATGATCTGTTTGGGGTTAGGAAGTACTATGAAAATTCACAGGGAAAAAAAATCAAGGAGAGAAAATTACCTTTTATCTGTTACTAAGCTGACATTAGTTTACTATCCTCATTTTTTGAAAAACTTCACAATTTATTATAGTCAGATGACCTTCTTTGATTGTTTTTACTTTCAAGAGGTGATTCTCCAAGGTGATTCTCTTAACTCCATTACTGAAAGTTAAGGGAAGACAGAATTTAATGACTCAGTATGTGAGGTCAAAAAAACTGATCCCAACCTAAAGATATATTTTTATCATACTGTAAGGATTTTTGATGAAAAAATTTTAAATTAAATTAGTGAGCTTCCAACAAACATAATGAAATTATTTTGTCTTCACCTTAATATTTATAGATCCTTGATGATTACCAGACTTTAACTTGTATAACTCCCTGTAAATTAAATACAGTGTATTAAAAGGGATGATGTAGGTATTTTTAAATAAAATAAACACATTTTCAAAAAGCTACATGGTAAGGTGTATTTTAGAGATATCTGCAGCGGGAACACTAGAAATAGTCATATTGGAAACTGTAAATGGAATGGAGATGATGCAGGCAAAGAAGAGGTGTAGCAATGTTGGGGGAGGGCCATGGCCTTTGGCCATAAACTGCTTGGCATTTGAAACATGGCCCTGGCTCTTGCTACCTTTAGCAAGTTACTCTATAAACCAGTTTCTTCCTACTTCTTAGAACTGTTTTGAGGAGAGTCAGGGAGGAGGAAATTTTCCTCTATCCTTCTAGGTTCTCCTGGCTGGTCTAAGAATTAAATTGACATGAGACAGATTAACAGGAGAAAATTAAACGAAAGTTTAATAACACATATACATGGAAGAGACCCAGGAAAACTGAATAACTCACCAAAATGGCTGAAAACTTCACCTTAAATATCACCTTCAGCTAAAGACAACAGAGATGTTGGGAGTAGTGATTTGGAACTTCGAAGAGGAGGAAAGTAAGTGACATGAAGATAGAAAAGCAAATGTTTGGTAAATAAATCTTTGCTGAGCCCTGCAGAGACAGTGGGACACAGAGAGGAATTTTAACAAGCAGACTTTGCTAGACTCCTCCTTGTCTACTATACCTAGTTCATACTATAGTGAACTATGGTGATACCTCCCTTTCTGGAATGGTCCTCCATTTAAATTCCTTAGGCAACTAAGGGGGAAGTAAAAAGAAAGACTTCCTGACTCTTCTGTTCCTTAAAAATAATCAACTTAGGGCTTCCCTGGTGGCGCAGTGGTTGAGAGTCGCCTGCCGATGCAGGGAACGCGGGTTCATGCCCCGGTCCGGGAAGATCCCACATGCAGGGGAGTGGCTGGGCCCGTGAGCCATGGCCGCTGAGCCTGTGCGTCCGGAGCCTGTGCTCCGCAACGGGAGAGGCCACGACAGTGAGAGGCCCGTGTACCGCAAAAAAACAAAACAAAACAAAAAAATAAAATAAAATAAAATAATCAACTTAATTGAAACCTCAGGCCAAAGAGACACACTTTGGGGTGGCAAATTTTTCTCCTTCACAGGGTTAAATAAGATTTTTTTTGCATATGTTATATGCCTTACATAACACATATAACTATATATGTGCTACATACCACCACAGTACCAGGTACACAAAAGATAGTAAACATGAATGCTCTGTCCCCTAGACTGAAGGAGTGAGGTAGGAGAAGGAAGCAGTGAAGGGACAGTGAAGGATGCAAGTGGATGATGAGCTAACCTGGGACAACAGAGATGCAGTGGCTGCTGTGGTGTGCTGCCGGAGCCCCACTTCCTACAGCCACCAACAGTGTTGCCTGCTGACAGGTCACAGCAGAGTCCCTTTCAGGGAATGGCCTGAATGGAGGTGTCTCTCCCAAAGCCATACCCCGTCCCGGAGGCAGCTGCATTCAATGGCTGGAGGAAAAGGCATCCAAAGGCTCAACTCAGGACATTCATAAAGTGCCGTCGCAGCTTCAGAGTGCCGGATGGGATCCACTGGGATTTCTGTTGCGAATGCAGCACAGATCAACTTCTCCCACTGCCCAGTACAGCTTCCCTCCTCCCTTTACAGGTGCTGTTCCTGCGAACACTCCCAAATAAATCTCCCGCCTGCAAATTTCCATCTCAAAGTCTATCTATCTCCCTAGGATAAAAGGTAATATAAGTGGAGGAGAGGGTGGATTAGTTCAATGTGAAGAAGCAGGGATTTTCTGAGATCATGAATGATTAATATTATAATTATACTAGATCATTCGCATAGTTTTTCTCTTCAACTACATGTGTGATTATCCCCATTCGACAGATTAAGAGAGGTTAAGTGATTTGCCTAATATCACAGAGCCACCAATTAACTGAAAAACTTTCAGCCCAAGTTTATCCATCACTGAAGTCTAGACTCTTTCTACTGCATCCTGCTGTCTCCCAACCACATCACTTTATTTATTTATTTTTTAATATCTTTGTTGGAGTATAATTGCTTTACAATATTGTGTTAGTTTCTGCTGTACAACAAAGTGAATCAGCTATAGGTATACATATATCCCCATATCCCCTACCTCTTGCGTCTCCCTCCCACCCTCCCTATCCCACCCCTCTAGGTGGTCACAAAGCATCGAGCTGATCTCCCTGTGCTATGCAGCAGCTTCCCACTAGCTATCTATTTTACATTTGGTAGTGTATGTATGTCAATGCTACTTTCTCACTTCATCCCAGCTTCCCCTTCCCCCCGCCATGTCCTCAAGTCCAGTTTCTACATCTGCATCTTTATTCCTGCCCTACCACTAGTTTCATCAGTACCGTTTTTTTAGATTCCATATATGTGCGTTAGCATACGGTATTTGTTTTTCTCTTTCTGACTTACTTCACTCTGTATGACAGACTCTAGGTCCATCCACCTCATTACAAATAACTCAGTTTTGTTCCTTTTTGTGGCTGAATAATATTCCATTGTATCTATGTGCTACATCTTCTTTATCCATTCGTCTGTCGATGGACACTTAGGTTGCTTCCATGTTCTGGCTATTGTAAATAGGGCTGCAATGAACATTGGGGTGCATGTATCTTTTTGAATTATGGTTTTCTCAGGGTATATGCCCAGTAGTGGGATTGCTGGGTCATATGGTAGTTCTATTTTTAGTTTTTGAAGGAACCTCCATACTGTTCTCCATAGTGGCTGTATCCATTTACATTCCCACCAACAGTGCAAGAGGGTTCCCTTTTCTCCAGCCACATCACTCTAAATGAGAGGTGTGTGAGATGCAGTAAGAAGGGTTGAAGGCACAGTGGTTCAGATCAATTTCCCATTCACAAATCCCAACTTTTGTTAACATGGCTCAGCCTCTGTTTTCAATTTCTTGTGCCCTGAGCTTTTGGTTTTTCCTTTAAGGCTGTTTCTCAACCCCAAAATGCCAGGTATTTAGTATATGAATTTTCTCTGTGTGTGTTTCTGTCTTTTTGTCCAAACATCCTATTTTAAAAGAACATCCTATTTTAACATCCTTTAACCTATAATTAAAAGTTAAAATAAAAGAACATGAACTTTAGAGTCTGAGAACTGAATTTTAATCCCAGCTCTGTTATTTACTTGCTATGCATCTCAGAAGAATGGATTAACCTCTTGTAGCCTCTTTTTTATCATCTGTGTACGGGAGTAATAATAGCCATCTCATATGGTTGTTGTGAGGTTCCCATGAGATAACCCACATTAAGCACATAGCACAGTGGGCATTCCATATATCCTCAATCCAACAATCTCACTCTTTTCTAAAAAACTCTCTGATGGTTCTGCTCATGCAACCACTCCATTGTCATCAAAGCAAATCACAGTCAGTAAGTGAATAATTTGCCTTCCCAGACTGTGTCACATCTCCTTTACAATATACCTATTCTGACTCACAATACACATACAGATTCCAGAAGCGATATCTACCCTCTCTAGGTCTTTATCATCATGCCTCTTACCCAGGTCCTAGACATAATGTAAAACCCACCTTGAATGGTTAGAACATCTAAGACACACTCTCTTTTCCTGGGAAGATGAGGGCTCCTCACTTCCCCTTTGTTCAGCCCTGATGCTCAGGACAAAGCATCCCATCACACCCAAAAGATCTGGGTCTTCAGAGGAATAGAAATTATTCCTGCTCAGAAAAATAGGCTGGATTCTCCTGAATTAAATATTTAGAATCCCATATTGAGACTTAAACCCACAAACTCTGATTTCCAGCAAGGGACACACCCCCTCAATCACAATCACTGTTTGGGTAGGTAAATGTTTGCCACATTTTATTTTGGACTTTGAAATACAATAATTAATATCTATTTAACACTTACTATGTGCCAGACACTCTGCTAAGTGTTTTTCTGCATTGTGTTATTAAGCCTCATGAGAAACCTAGTTAGTTATTATAATAATCCCAATTTTATAAAAGAAGGAAAACAGTGTCAAAGAAAGTATCCTTCCCCCTGATTCTAGGAGGAATGGAAAGTTGGGGCCACCCTAGTTATCAGCTCAACCAGATTGAACAGGGAGCTGAAGGACATAAGAACTAGAGAGAACCACCAATAAGAGTAAGCTTATAGGGCTTCCCTGGTGGCGCAGTGGTTGAGAGTCCACCTGCCAATGCAGGGGACACGGGTTCGTGCCCCGGTCCAGGAAGATCCCACATGCCGCGGAGCGGCTAGGCCCGTGAGCCATGGCCGCTGAGCCTGCGCGTCCAGAGCCTGTGCTCCACAACGAGAGAGGCCACAACAGTGAGAGGCCCGTGTATGGAAAAAAAAAAAAAAAAAGAAAAGAATAAGCTTATAAGAAGAGGAAGGAGAAAAAAAAAAAAAAAACACCTTTTCATATTGTGAAAGGAAAATCCAAACGGAGCTGGTATTGCTAAGAGAGCTCTCTAAAAAGGAACCTGGTGGCCATAGAGGAAGTGTGACTTATGCACATCTCAGCCTGGATGGAATCTGAATTTTTGAGCTCTTATTGTCCTAACGAACACATCCAGAACATCAGCCAGAAACTCAAGATACTTATCAGACCCTTACCCTAAAATAACTTGTGACAGCCTATCTATTATCAGACCCTTTACCTAAAACAACTCATAACAGCCTATCCCTTAAGGAGAAGTATTTCCTTTCTTGTGTCAGAGTACAGCCTTGTGGCCTTTGCCTTTATAAGCTCCTGACTCTTTCTCTTCCCTGGAACACTCTTTCAGTTTTATCCAAATCTGTGTCTCCCAAATCGCAATTCTTAAGACCCCAAATAAAGCTCTTTGTTCTTTGCAGCCTCTATATTGATTATTATTCAACAGTGCTTATATACATCAGCTTATATTTGCACTTTTCAACTACCTATTAAGCAGTATTGATTTTACTATGGAGATACTTTCTAGGAAAGTAACTGAGTTTCCCAAAATTCCAGTTCTGTTTTTAAGTAGAAGAAGAAAATGGAGAGAGCTATACATTTAGTCAATCTGGATGTTTGATTTTGTTAAAAACAAAAACAAAACAAAAAACCTCTGAAGACAAAACAAAGGCAGGAAGCTAACTTAAAGTGACACAGCAAGGAATTCACTAGGCCAAGATTAAAGGCCAAAGTGCTGAAACCAGATAGTCTGCCTAATTCACCAAGCTTGATCTTTTTAAATAAATTTACTCTGCTGGGATGTTATTCCTTTCTCTCTCTAGGGCTTCTACTGAGTACTGACTAGATTTTTCCTGGATCAAGTGAAGTCATTTGCTTGAATTGGTCACCCCTATTTACTAAAAATCAGACAATTTATATGTTTCACCAAGTTTGATATAAGTCAAATTATGAACAAGTAAAGCTAATTTAATTGAAGAAAATGAGATCCTGCATTCTTTGATGATTCAGTGAAGTTGAGTTGTTCATTATCTCACTTTCTCTCCCAACCCAAAGCATTGCATTGAGGTCATTTATCCAAGCCACTTTAAAATCAACTGTTAGGCTTTTTCTTTTTTTAACATCTTTATTGGAGTATAATTGCTTTACAATGGTGTGTTAGTTTCTGCTTTATAACAAAGTGAATCAGCTATCCATATACATATATCCCTATATCTCTTCCCTCTTGAGTCTCCCTCCCTCCCACCCTCCCTATCCCACCCCAGGCATTTTGCATATACAGTAAGCTTAGCCTCTATCTGTCACATAAGGAAGTCAGGAATATCTTTAGCCCCAATTTCCCAGAGCTGGGAGAAGCCCAGTGTTCCTCCTCTAGTAGAGCAATGCAGTGAAAAGCTAGTCGCTTCCTCTGTACCCTTGCAGGGTTGTCAGGCTTCAATAGATGCACAGTCATGGCAGCATGGAGTTGGTGACGGATTCCACCTTCATAGGCAGACAAGAAATTCAGTAATGTCCACATCCTCCCTGGTGACCCTTCTACTTTACAGCCCAAAATTAGAAGCAGGCTTTCTCCATGTGGTTCAAGGTTACAGGGGCAATACTGGAGATTCTTAAACTAGCAGTTTAGTGATACAGAGGCAGCACTATGCCCCTGTCCCTTAATTTTGTCTTACAAAATGGGAATCTTGATTTTTCCCAACTAAAATATCTTCCAAGGGGATAGTGATCTGACTGTGACATCAGCCACTCCCATTGAGCAGAAAGGCTATCTTAGAAGTGCTAAGACTGGTGGCAGTCTCTTTTCTGTCTGCCATTACTCTTCCTCAACATTTCTTTCTCAGTTTAACCTGCAAAGACACTATAAGCCCATCACTGGAAAGGGATATGCTTTAAGTTATTTGTTCTGCCATGTTGGAAATTTTGCATTGATTAAGTCACACACTTTCAATCTCTCACCCTTATAACCAGCACCGTTAATGTGCAGCAGAGTTCACTGGCATTGATAGTTAAGTCTGTGTTCATAGTCTAGATGGTAATACCTAGAGGGAAGATAACTGTCCCTTATGAGGATCAATAATATGGTCTTGGACTTGTTAACATGCTGTTATAACTATTTGAGCTAGCCAGGAAAAGATATTTCTTATCCAATTAAAAACTTTTTTAGTACCTATGTACTATATGTATGGCACAGTGATTTTTAAAAAATCAGTGTTTTTGTGTCTTGTCTTTACTTTCCCCATCCTAGATTTACTGCTTTAGAAAGAACCTAGTCCTGGGTCAGCAAACACGTTCAAACATTTCTGAGAAAGTCAGATAGTAAGTATTTTAGGCAAGGACCATACAGTCCCTCTGTCACCACTACTCACTCTGCCATTGTAACGTGAAAGCAGTCCTGATCAATATGTAAACAAATGAATGTGTCTGTGTCTCAATAAAACTTTATTTACCGAAAGAGGTGACAGGCCAGATGTAGCCATAGTTTGATGATCATGATCTAAACCAAAAGGTTGATGAGGGCAAGAAATGATCTCTTCTTGTGTCCCTAGCACCTAGCACACTGTGGATATTCAAATCTGTTAACTAAATGAATAAGAACAAATTTCAAAGGACCAAGAAACTATCCTAGATCAATCATAATAGCAAATGGGTAGTGTTTCACACCTGTCAGTGTGGAACAAAGTAACTTGTCAGTAGAGAAACATTTGCTGAATAACTGGAACTCCATTTTATTTCACACCCATGATTAATCTGTCTTTTTATTCTTGACTTATGCACTGGATTATCTTTTGGGAATTTATTCTTGTTTTAAAACATCATTAAAAGATGCATTAGGGCTTCCCTGGTGGCACAGTGGTTAAGAATCTGCCTGCCAGTGCAGCGGACACAGGTTCGAGCCCTGGTCCAGGAAGATCCCACGTGCCGCGGAGCAACTAAGCCTATGCGCCACAACTACTGAGCCCGTGAGCCTAGAGCCCGAGCTCCGCAACAAGAGAAGCCAATGCAATGAGAAGCCCGCGCACCGCAACGAAGAGTAGCACCCGCTCACCAAAACTAGAGAAAGCCTGTGCACAGCAACTGAGACCCAATGCAGCCAAAAATAAATAAAAATAATTAATTTTTTTTAAAGATGCTTTAAAACTTAGTCTGTGGCCTTGCATATATTTGCTCCTTTAAAAAGTGCTCCAAGTAGGGCTTCCCCGGTGGCACAGTGGTTGAGAATCCGCCTGCCAATGCAGGGGACACAGGTTCGATCCCTGGTCCGGGAAGATCCCACATGCCGCGGAGCAACTAAGCCCGTGTGCCACAACTACTGAGCCTGTGCTCTAGAGCCCATGAGCCACAACTACTGAGTCCGTGTGCCGCAACTACTGAAGCCTGCATGCCTAGAGCCCATGCTCCACAATAAGAGAAGCCACTGCAATGAGAAGCCCGCACACCGCAATGAAGAGTAGCCCCCACTCACCGCAACTAGAGAAAGCCCGCGTGCAGCAACGAAGACCCAACACAGCCATAAATAAATAAATAAATAATTTTTTAAAAAAGTGCTCCAAGTAGAAACAGACAAATTGAAGAGCTGCTTCTTTTTCGTGTGTTCCCATTCACATGTTGTTTTAATTTTTCAGCTTCATCAGGCAGGTAGGCTGCCATCTGGTTGATTCTTGACAGTTCTCAGTGGTTTTAGCTAAAACTTTGGCAGTTGATTTTTTTTTTTGTAATGAAGGCAGCCAATGTTTTGACAAAATTCAACCCTCTGTCCCTAGAGAAATTATTCAGTTTTAAAACTTGTTTTCGGACCAACTTTTCCCAGAAAGGCTTCATATCTTCCTTCTCTTTCAGGAATTCTCTCTTTTAGCAGTCAACTGTCACAGCTGATAGCTTACTGCTATAAAAAGAGTTTTTAACTTTCAGTGCAAAATAAACAAGGTGACATTGCAAATAAGCCTTATGAATCGGTAAGCATACTATTTTTAAGGCATTTGCACAATATCCCCTATCATAAGATGCTCAGGTGGCAAAATAAAGGAAAGAAGAATAATAATCACCCAAAATAAATGATTTGTCCTCTAGTTAAATAGAGAAATGTCAGTATTAAGGTTTGTAACAAAAATTCATCATAAGAAGAGACCTGTATAGTTTCTTTTTTTTTCTGCTTAGCTTTTTTTAAATGTTTTTCTTCCAGGTCTATTGAGTTAGAGTTGACAAATAAAAATTGCATATATTTAAGGTCTACAACATGATAATTTGATATACATATACACTGTGAAATGACTACCACTATCAAGCTAATTAACATATCCATCAACTCACATAGTTGCCCTATTTTTACGTGTGGTGAGGACCATTAAGACTTACTCTCAGCAAAATTCATGTATATAATACATTATTATTTACTATAGCCGCCATGCTGTACATTAGAGCTCCAGAACTTATTCTTGTTTTTTTCACGGAAAGGCATTTATTTAAATATATTGTAGTAGTGTGTACATGTCAATCCCGAACTCCCAATCTATCCCTCCCCCCCACCACTCTTCTCCACTGGTAACCATAAGTTCCTTCTCTAAGTCTGTGAGTCTATCTCTGGAGAACTTATTCATCTTATAACTGGAAGTTTGTACATTTGACCAACATCTCCCCATTTCCTCTACCCCCAGCTCCTGGTAACCACTATTCTGCTGTGTCTATGAGTTCAACGTTTTTAGGTTCCACTGGCAGAGGCCTATATAGTTTCTCAACCAAAAAAAAAAACTCAATATTCAGGATAGAAAAAAATATACCTGACTTCCATTCCTTTTTCTGATCTATTTTTTCAAAAAGTCTTACTATAATATCTTTCTTTTCTTCAAAAAATTGTATCTAGAGGCTTCAGAAAATTAGCACTGGGAAAACTAGCACTGCCCTAAAAAAAAAAATAAAAAGTTTGTAGCTACCTTATCCTATACTGGAGCCCATATATGCCTGGTTATTGAAATTATCTGGTCAGTCTTTAAAGCATACAGAGGACTGGGCCCCACTAAAGGGTCTGGCTGAGGACTCTGTTAGTTTTGATTGGGGTACTCTTCAGATGGTCCTCACGGCATTTCAGATTTGGGAACCCCTGCACCAGAAGACTCTCCCAGCAAGACTGCTGCATCTAGTCAACACTTTAATGATGATTCAAGAGGCCCCAGATTCCTTTTCTCAGCAGTGAGTAGATTTTATTTTCATCCTTTTGATCTTCACCAAAAATTAGGTGCCAGCCACAAAATCCTATTTACTCTTACTGTAAGCCCAGCATCTGTCTTAACAACCACAGACCCTCTTTCATTTTGTAGCTATTCCAATCTTTGAAAACAGAGGCTGATGTTCACACACAGAAGTGTACTTTTCATAAAGCCACAAAATAAAGTGACTGTTTCTAGTTCTGACTGAAGAAAAACCATGTGTCAGTTTAAATATCTTCTGCCCTGATTACACACATCAGTATGTGAAAATATTTACAGAACCTAAGTATGGAATTCAATGCAACAATGTGAAATTCCACCCATCACACTTGCGAAATTCAGACACACAGCACCAATGATTAAAATAAAGAAAAACAACAACAACAAATATTTGCTGAGTGTCTATATGTGCCAGGCAATGGACAGATAAACAAAAACTTTCATTAAAAAAAAATAGCATTTTAGTGATTTCAGTGCCATGATTGATGAATTCCTTCATTAATATTTCCCAGCAAGTATTTAAGTTTCCCCAAAGAAATGATGTTTCAGCAAAGAAAATTATTTAGATGTGGTAACAATTGGTTTTTCTTTCCTGTATTGCTGAGATTTTAAGATTTTTTTTTTTTGGCAGATTCAAAAAAACTGTTGACTTGGGTCCATAGTGTATATAGCTGATCTTATATTCTTTTGATAGTTTGATCAAGTGTAGAAAAATGACACAGTTCTTTTCTCTATGGAAGGTTTAGCATGGGCTCTTGTCTTTCAGAGCCTCCAGGCTTAGCTTATGGGAGAATTTATATATTAAGAGAGCTCAGTTAGAAACTTAATGCAACTTTTCTGAAGCGAAGTTAAGGCTGAAACAAAGACAGCAGCAGTAAAAGGGGCAGTGAGGCAGTGGAGAAGAGAAAGAGTATTAAGTGTGTCTCCAGGACTGTTTCTAGTTGGCAACCTGGAAGAATTGTGGTACTATATCTACCAAGATGGGAAATACATAAGGAGCAGCTCTGGTGTGGCGCAGAGGGGGAGAAATGATGACATCAATCATAAATACATTGCATGTGCAATGCCCACAGGACCAAGTAATTTCAGGTAAGCTATTGGATTGGTAGAAGAAAATAACACCCCTAGCTGAATTCTCAAGAGTAAGGGCCAAACAAAGTATGTACAATGCTCTAAAGGATTATGTACCAGCTATCCATTTGCCACAAGGATGCTGCACAACATAACAAACAACTACATAATTCAATGGCTTTAAATAATAAGCAATTATTTAGTTCTAGATTCTGCTGGTGATTGAATGGTTCTTCTGGTCCCAGCTAGACTCACTCATGCTTTTGTAGTCAGGTACCAGCTGTCTTGGCTGGGTTTAAAGTTTTGGCTGTGACAACTGGGCTGACTCAGCACTGCCCAGCATAATCTCTCATCCTCCAACAGGCTCATTCTCAAGACGGTGGCAAGTTTCAGCCAGGGAGCGTGAAAGTTCACAAGGGCTATTGAGGCCTGGCTCAGAACTGGGCACAGCTTCACCTCTGCACATTCTACCAGCCAGAGCAAGTCAAAGGCCAACTCAGATTCTAGGAGTAGAGAAATAGACTCTACCTTCTAACGGGAAGAAATTCAAAGTCACATGGCAATGGGTACAAATCAGGGAGGGGTGGAAAATTGGGGCCATTTCTGCAATCAAAGTATCATAGATCAGAATCAGATTTTTCTGATACAATCTGTTTCCTCACCTTAGGAAAGGAGAATCAGAGGTGTATAGAATTTTAGAGCTGAAAGGGAATTGAGTGATTATGCTCTCAAATCCTTTCATTTACTCTATGTGGAAGCACAAGGAGGTTTGCTCACTTATAATCAAATAGCTAAAGAGTTACAAAGCCAAGATAAAAAGATTTTCTGGATCTGTGCCCTTCCATTGCACCATGGCCTTAGCTCTCTGGAGTGTTCAGCCTCTTTAAATAATGTGGTAGTAGAAATTTTTCATCAGGATGCATTTTTTTTTCAGAACAATATTTGGATATGTGTAGTGTTTTAATACAAATAGTGAAATCTTCATTTGCAGAAAATATTATGAACACAAAGCAACTTTTTACAAATGACTCTATCCATCATTATCCATCATTAAGAAATATAAACATAATAGTGATTAAATACAAGGCCTAAATACTATTGAAAGAAAATTATATAAATGGGCTTATTGTGATTTATAAGTTTGACTCTGTGTCACTTGAATTAATAATTTCTTAAAAGAGTAGAACATAAACCATGCTAATCACTTATTTAAGGTTTATCAAAACACTTCCTGATCCATAAAATGTATTCTCATGCTATTTGGTTTTTCCAGGTTTTTTTTCTTTACTAGTAATTAAGGAATTCTTAGTTAAAAGTAAAATGTAAGTTAATAGATGGCTGACTTCTTGTGCATAGAAAACTAACTTAAGAATATAGAATTTTAGTCTTTTCTATTTGAAGTACACTTTACTATATTTCAAAATCAGCTTTGATAAACAGGGCTTGATGTGAATGAAATATGTTTAGAGTAGCTTTTTTTAAACTAAAAATGTGAAAATGACTAAATAATTAAACAGTAAATTCAGGGAAATGGTTAAATAAATTCTGGATCTTCCATACCAAAAAAAATCAAATCAGTGACAAGTGAAAATGCTTTAAAGATAATGTTACAATCAAAAAGAAAGAAAGAGAAAGAGAAAATGTTTATATAGAACACAATTCTAATTTTTAAAATATGTACAATAAAAATACTGAAAAGACCTATAACAAAATATGAAGTGCTTTCTTCCTTTTGGTGAAAACACTCTAAGTGATTTATACTTTTTTCTTTATACTTTTATGTATTTTTAAATCAAATCAAAATAACTATTAAATTACATTATTTAAAAGGTTAGTAATTGATAAACAAGAAAAGAAACTAAGCCACAAGATTAAAGTGATTGCAAATGTTTAAAATGCAACCTTTTGAAGATAATATATATGAGTAGAATAAATACTAGACAAAACATTTTAAATGAATATCATATTTTTTAATCATCCTGCATTCATAATGAGTCTTGAAACCATAAAATTAGAATGCACAGTCTAACAATCCCATCTCACAGGTAAGAAATTGATTCATGCCCAGAAAGGTTAAGTGACTGATTTATCCAATAATATATAGCCAGTCCACTTTAGAATCAAGACTCACAATATAGCCATCCTCTATTTTATAATTTTGCCTCTCTAAAAATACTAAAAAAGTTAATAAATTAAAATGCTGAGATTTAACACATAGTGTAGTACCATGTTTTTCAAATATGTGATTGTCTTGTTCATCTCTCATTTATGAGTTCATCTCTAGAAATAGTAGCTGCTTTATCTTAAAACATTCTCACATTTTCAGGTTTGCATATGGGTAAGACTTTTGATATATTTTAAATTTTTATTATTTTATTATCTTGATCTCATTTCAGATATTTCTGCTCTTGATAACAAATCACAATTTTCTTCAGTGATCTTAGTTTAGGAAGAGAAAGTAATACAGAAAGTAAAAATTGAAACATCTATTCCTTACTTACTAGTAAGTAAAAGACAGTAAGCACCACAGGCCAAGTCTTGTCATTAGTGAATTTCTAGCCTATTGAGATAAAAAGATGCATATGACATGGTGCCTGATTTCAAAGAGCTTATAGTAGAGACAGACAGATACACAAGCAACTAAGCAATACAGGGTTGTAGTTACTATAGAATGGTCTTTACAAGTTTAAAAGAGGGATTAATTATTTCTACCTCGGGGCATATGAGGTAAGGTTGTCAGGAAATGCTCTGTAAAGTCAAACTCGAGCTGAAAATTCTTCAATAAATTTCAAGTTATTAAAAAAAAAAAAACTAGCAACCAAGTTTAATGACTTTACCATTCAAATGACTGCCCTATGTATTAAGACAGCAAGAGATATTTCGTAGAAGATGGTTTCCCTCAAAACAACGTTCAAGGGCCTCCCTGGTGGCGCAGTGGTTAAGAGTCCGCCTGCCGATGCAGGGGATGCGGGTTCGTGCCCCGGTCTGGGAGGGTCCCATATGCCGAGGAGCGGCTGGGCCCGTGAGCCATGGCCGCTGGGCCTGCGCGTCCGGAGCCTGTGCTCCGCAACGGGAGAGGCCACAACAGTGAGAGGCCCGCATACCGCAAAAAGAAAAAAAAAAAAAAAAAAAAAAAAAAAAAAACAACGTTCAATCATCTTATCTGATATACACAATTTTATAAACATATATGCTTATGAATTGAAAAGAATGTGATCAGCCCTAGATTAAGTGTTATGGTAGGTACAAAAATTTATGAGACACATTGCCAGCCTGCGAAGGACATGCAATATTATTATAGAGTCAGTATATGAACACATGGGAATCAGACAGTGTATTAGTTAGAGGAATACTAGCATATATAATACACACAAATACCAGCAATACTATAACAAATATACCCCAAAATTCTGCTGGCCTAACCCAATAAAAGTCTATTTCGTATTCATGTAAGAGTCTATTGTGCATGTTCCTTGTTTGAAGGTGGCTTCCCTCCATTTGATGATTATATAATATCGCTGCATTGGCATACGTTTTGTGTGGCTAAGTAGCCTGTGGGGGGCCTTAAACTGCCACTAGCCCCTCCCTCAAGCACATGCATTAGATAACAGCCCATAGAGTTGCAAGTAGATGTAAGTTCCTGATATGCTCCCCCAACCAACTTGTGATAAGCATTCTCACCCACTCTTGGTTTGAACTGACCAATCTGGTCTTAGCCAAGGAATCCCAAACTACTCTACCCAGAGACCCTAATAAAGGCATGAGCCCCAAGTTCTGCTGTCTCTCTTCCTGTACTCTTTCTTGGCCTCCCCACAAGGTCCTTGAGGCATACCATGTACCTCCTCCAGGACCTCTGAGTAACAAGCTTCTCTATTTCAATTCCCCTGTGGCCTTTTGTTGAATCAGAGCTCACCATCCAACACCCCAGACTCTATGTAACAAAGGTTAATTCTTAAAAATCACAACAACAATGATGCAGAGATACAGGCTCTTTCCACCTTGTTTCTCTGCCACTTTCTGGAAGTCTTGTAGTCCTCTGATACTAGCTGGTGGATGGGGAAAGATAGAATAAAGAAGGTATGCCACTTCTTAACCTCCTTAGTCCAGAAGTGAAATAACTCACCTTCCCTACTACCCACTGGTGGGAACGATGACATAGCCCCACTGACACCTGGACGGCTGGCTAGGCAGCTGCTTCCCAGCAACAACTCAACACTAGAGAGGGTGGAGCACAAATCTCTGGTGGACACCTGGCCATTCCTGATATAGATTTCATTTGTGGATGGGGAGGGGAATTGGGGTTTTTTTTCCTACCACATTTAAAAAATATCTGATTGTGGATCTCATCTATGATTCTCTCTGAGTGTTAAATAAACTTGGTCTTCACAAATACTTCTCTTCAAATCTTAGATTTCCTACCAAAATGTGTATGCTTTTGAAACTAGAATCTCTTCAAGCCATCAATTCAAATAAATTATGTTTACATTTTTTTTCTTAGAACTACTTCATAGTTGACACCTCCTTGTGTGAAACCATTTTGGCACATGAATAAATTGACACTCTTTGGGGGGCTTATTCATTCATTCAACAAACATTCGTGGAACATCTACCATGTTCTAGGACACACAATACTCAGGAAACAAAGACAAGAGAAGATCTCCAGGATGGCTAAAGAGAGAAGCTGAATACTGTAATCAAACTGAGAGTCTAGGGAGTAACTAAAACAATATATTTTTAAAAACCTGTTGCAAATTTTTAGATTTGAGGCCCAAAACCAGGAAGTTACTTAGACTATCCAACATGGACGAGCAAAAGCTGTGGGACAAAGAGGGGCAGAGGGTGAGGCTGGCCCTGGGAAAGAAAAAGGCAGACTTCACAGTTATTCCAGATGTAGATTTAACAAGATTCTATGATCAAAATGATGACTCAAAGGTATCAAGACGGAAAACTGGGTGGGTGACGGTGCTCTTAATGGAACTAGAGGAGCCCCACAAATGATAGAGTTTTAAAAGAGAATATAAGTTTCATTAGAGTGTGTTGAGTTTGAAATAACTATAGATATCTATGTAAAAATTCATCCGGATGTGAGGGGAGTTATCCATGCACAAGCAATTAAATGCAGTCTAAATTCAGGTCTTACTCTATTTTTTGAGTTTTCTTAAATTAGTGTGCAGGGGAAAAAAAGAAAAGAAAGAAAAGGGAAAAAGAAAAGACAAACAAAGGTAGATAATATCATTGTGTCTTTATAATACTAGATTTGGCACGATTTAGTCCTCTTTTTCAGAGGTCTTAACTGCATTTTGCAAATCAACACAATTTTTTTTTTCTTTTTTTTTTTTGCGGTACACGGGTCTCTCACTGCTGCGGCCTCTCCCCTTGCAGAGCACAGGCTCTGGAAGCGCAGGCTCAGTGGCCATGGCTCACGGGCCGAGCCACTCCGCAGCATGTGGGATCCTCCCGGACGAGGTCACGAACCCGTGTCCCCTGCATCGGCCAGACTCGCAACCACTGCACCACCAGGGAAGCCCCAACACAATTTTTTTTTTATAACAAAATCACCTGGCCTGGTCTTAGTTCAAACACTGAACCTTCATCCGAGACTTTGAAACACTTACCAAAAGCCATACTGCCTTTTAGGAACAACCTACTCTTTAAAACCAAACCAAACAAAACAAAGGTGCCAGCTTAAAGCAAACCTGGATTCATTTTAGGTTTGGTATGAAAACTGTAATGCAGTGACTCTGCTCTATTTCATCTCCTGGAATTTACACTCTGACTTCAACTGTGCATTGTTTTCAGTTATTCAAACCCATATACCAGGATCAAAATTCAAGGTGGGGAAGGAAGTAGCCTATATTAATGACATTTTTTTTAAAGAGCATAATTTAAACTTTTCTTAACTTAGGCAGTCACGTTTGCATTGGTTTATTTTGTAATCATTCATAACAGCAATAAACACCCATGTGGAGCTTACAATGTTGGGCACTGTTCTAACGCTTCACACATATTAACTCATGGAAACTTCACAACAGCCCCTGAGGTGAGGACTCTAATAATCACCATGTTAAAGTTGAAGAAACTGGGCTTCCCTGGTGGCGCGGTGGTTGAGAGTCCGCCTGCCGATGCAGGGGACGCCGGTTCGTGCCCCGGTCTGGGAGGACCCCGCATGCCGCGGAGCGGCTGGGCCCGTGAGCCATGGCCGCTGAGCCTGCGCGTCCGGAGCCTGTGCTCCGCAACGGGAGGGACCACAACAGTGAGAGGCCCACGTACCGCAAAAAAAAAAAAAAAAAAAAAAAAAAAAAAGATGAAGAAACTGAGGCACAGAAAGGTTAAGTAATTTGCAAAGGGTTCCACAGCGGGCAAGTGGCAGAGATGGAATTTAAAGCCCGACGGTCTGGCTTTGGAACCCGTTCTCACAACTCTTCTGCTGTATTGTCTGTCCACTTTACAAATAGTATTTCTCTTTTACCATCTCTTGTATTTGAAGATTTGCTCTGAGACCCCTGGGGCGTAGGTACAAAACCCTTTCTTCACGTTGTTTGTGCATCCAAACTGCCCTTGCCAACTAATCCAGATGCCAGCCAGTAGTCTCCATGATCCCTTTCCTTTTCCAATCATCTAATTAAAAAAGAGTGGCTGCTGAGAGTTAATAGAACTCTGCTGGGGAGGAAGTGTGGAAGATAATGGAGAGCAGGGAAGACTCCACCTCACAGCTGTTTCCTTCCTTCTTTCCTGTAGCGTTAAGGAGTTAATGACTGCCTGTCAGAGGAAGGTAAAGAGAAGGAGAGGAAGGCTGGGCAGTCACCATGCTGGCAGCTTCATGCTAAGAATATATAATTATCACCTTTCACAGAGAGAAATCTGGCTCAGAGTGGATAAATAACTTGCCCACGATAAAGGAGTCAGAATTTAAACCCAGCTCTAACTCCAAAGCCCAGGCATGTTCTTTCCACACTGTGAAGAAGCAAGCTCAGACGGGAGACGACAATTCCCTTGATGATATCTGTACATTTCACTGGGTCTTAACATTTCTTCTATAAAAATGACATATTGAGTAATTTTCAACATTGGTTCCTGGGTTGGTATTGTAACCAAAAGTGGGGTCCGGCGGCTCGCCGCTCAAAAGCCAATAAAGCGGCAAGGTTAGTGGAAAGGAAAGTTTGCTTTATTTTGGATGACAGCAACCAGTGCGGGGCGGAGGGGGGACTTCTGTCCAGAGGCCGACTCCCCCGCACTGACAGTCAGTGGGCAAGAGCTGTTATAGGTGGAGGGAGGGGCTACATGCAGAAACGATAGTCGGCTCTGACAGTCATCTTGAAATTGGTCATCGGTGGTCTGACCAGCGTCATCTTGATTATTTTAAGTACAGTTAATCTTCAGCTCCGGGTCGGTTTTTTCACATTTCCTTGAGGCCAATTCTCAGAATTGTGGCATCTTATGACAGTCTGGTCATCACGTAGTTAACTTCTTCCACCTGGTGGGGATTTCAGTATCTATAAGACAGCTCATAGGATATGGCTCAGAATATTATCTACAGCCCTTGAGAAGGAACTAAAGGTCCTTGACTATGCTTACTGACTAAACTATTATTGTTTTGTCCTGTTTGACTGCTTTTCTTTGCTTCTGCATTTTCTCACTTCTCTGATTAAACTTATTCTTTGGCTAAAGTTTTTCCACAGAAAAAAGGCAGACTGAGGATATGCGGGGCAAGGACCATAGGGTCCTGCTCCACTTCAGTAGTACTACTAAATACTTAGTATGCATTATTGCAATTCATAGCTTGCAAAATATTGAGAAGTGGCTTTATGAAGTAATCTCTAGGGAACATAAAGTAAGCAAAAATTAGGATAGTGATATAGCAATAATAGTCATGTTTTATTAACTGCCTATATTGACCTGGAATTCTTTTTTTTAATTGTCTCTCAATTAAATGAATCTATGTACTTGTTTGACCGATATTTTCATTTAAAATAGTTACTTAAAATTTGAAATACCTATGCTTATTTTCTCCAGATTAATATAAATGGGTCTTTCCAACTCTTTGTTGGAAACACTTCCTAAGAAAAAACAAGCAAATAAAAAGCATCAGTTTTTAAATTTAGCAAAAGGTCTGCATAGGGTTGTTGTGAAAATAAATGGAATAATATGTTTAAAGAGCATTTAGGTGATGCCTCATGGGTTGTAAATGACCAATAAGTGGTAGAGATTTTTATTAGAAAACACCACAAAATTAACATATTAAAAAATTCAGAGCTCTACTGACCACCAAATTTATTGCTTCTTAAAATGTTTTCATAATATTTTAACCAACTTAAATTATGTTTTAACTACTTTATGTAAATAGCACACTAACAGTACTTTTCCATTTATTTTTATACACAAATACATAAAGTATTTTTCAAATATTTTTATTGAATATATAAAATAAATGTTTTTTATTTGTCATTGGTACACAAAAGTGATAGCAAACAATTCCAGCTGGTCTTCTTCAGAATAATATATCCTTACTTTCTGCATTTTTAAAAAACATTTGCAGAGATGCTGAAGACATCTTTCTATTGCTTTCTCCTATTCTCCAAGGCTATTAATATTTAGAAAATGCTGGTCTTAAAAGTAAGGTTCTGAACATATTTGTAAGCAAACTTATCCTTGTAATGCAATCATTAGAATCACAAGAATTACAGTGACCACACACATGCATCAAAACCATTGTGGTTTGTGGGCTGTCAAAATCACTCTTGAAGAGAAGAGAAACAAGATTCTGTTGCATTTGTGACCTCTAGAGGCCAACATGAATGTGATATATTTTATTCATTCAACAGTGCCTCAAAGTACAATCTTCAAGAGTTTAAGATTTATAGGCTTTAGAAAACAGAGCAAATTCAAGAGAAGAGAGGTTCCATTTTAGGTGGATATATTGCCTTGAACTAACAACCACAAACCACAAATTGAAGCTTTAAA
The DNA here is from genome assembly GCF_025265405.1 of Mesoplodon densirostris. Taxonomy (NCBI): domain Eukaryota; kingdom Metazoa; phylum Chordata; class Mammalia; order Artiodactyla; family Ziphiidae; genus Mesoplodon; species Mesoplodon densirostris. Next base: position 32,019,663 of record NC_082671.1, on the reverse strand, counting down.
TAATAATTTGAAAAAGCCTCAGACTTTTGGAGAACCTTCATGGAAAATGAAAACCTTGCCTACTTCATGGTGGAGCTGTCCAGACTAATTACTTATTGTGAGTAATCATCATATTGAGGATGAACATGGTAAAATGCACCCATTGGACTTTGGAGGCAAAACTGGATTCTAGTATTTGCTTGTTATATGATCTGGAAAAATCATTAACCTCTGAGTCTCAGTGTCCTTATTTGTAAATTAAGTAGTCATAATAAAACCTGCCTTACAGTGATGCTTATAGATTAAATGAGGGAACATATATTTGGAATATATCTTGAAAACTGTCAGGTACTAAATCTGTAACACAAATTTCATCATGATTTTATCACTGTTTGTTCAGATGCTTCCTTTTGTCTCTAAATGATAATACTTTTTTCACCACAGTGATAAAACCGAAACAAAATATTAGTCCGATAAAGAATTCTTTACAGGGCTTCCCTGGTGGCGCAGTGGTTAAGAATCTGCCTGCCATTGCAGGCAACACGGGTTCGAGCCCTGGTCCGGAAAGATCCCACATGCCGCGGAGCAACTAAGCCCGTGTGCCACAACTACCGAGCCTGTGCTCTACAGCCCGCGAGTCACAACTACTGAGCCCATGTGCCACAACTACTGAAGCCCGCATGCCTAGAGCCCGTGCTCCGCAGCAAGAGAAGCCACCGCAATGAAAAGCCCATGCAGCACAACAAAGAGTAGCCCCCACTCGCTGCAACTAGAGAAAGCCCGTGAACAGCAATGAAGACCCAGCGCAGACAAAAATAAATAAATTTTTTTAAAAGACTTCTTTACATTAAAAAAAAGTTTGAAGTAGGGCTTGCTGCATTCTCCATACGTTGTGTTACTTATACAAAAGTCCTAATAACTCTGAATAGAATTAAGCATGGAGCAGCAGTGAGTTACCTGCCCTGTTCGATTTATTTCCCTTTGTCTTAAAGATGGTAATAATGGTATAAACTATGAAATGTTAGGTCATTTCTTCACTGCTCAACATGTTCAGAAGTGGTAACCACCCATTTCCCCACACACTCTGCTGTTGTGTTCAGGAGCTTTCTTCAAGGGCCAAATCTTCCAAGCTGGTTCCTTTCACAGTTGGAGTGAAGTCTGAATTGTTGCATTTTGGCATGTTTGTGTAGTCCACCTACCATATAGAAAATGTCGAATTGACAGTAGCTAAGTCCCCTGGTCCCTTATTTATTCCCATAAAGCATAAGTTCTAGTCATTGATCCTTTACTGCGAAACTTCTTCCATTCCACAGAACACTACAAGAGGAATTCACTTGACTATTATAATTATGTAGTCTCTAATCTCAATGCCACTCCCAAACCCTTACTTATTAGCTCTCTCTCATGCCTCACAACTTGTTGTTAAATCTTCACTATCTACCTTAAACCTCAAACCTGCTCTACTAAAATCTCTCTTCTGCTGTTCTCAACAACTAATTTCTACATTTAACTTACAGAGAAAATCAGTGCCTTAAGATAGGAACTCCTAAACTTCCTACCATCTACTTAGCAGTGCATCTATATTCACAACCATTATTCCATCCTTCCCTCCCATTTCAGTGAATTAGGTTATCTTCTGCTTGAACTGAGACTAATCTTCACATAATGTTCTAGATCTGTGTTCAAGCACAATTAAGTTCAACTACGAGGGAAGGGAATACACAAAATGTATTTCCCTTTTGTAAAAATTAAGACCTTACATAAACAAATCAGGGCTAATATAGTATCTCCACAATCATCAGAGATATGGTTCCTTTTGACATGTGTCTCCATTATTCTCAACCCACGGCTTCCACCTCATGGTCCAAGATAACTACTGAGCTCCAGCCAATGTGTATGCATTCCAGTCAACAAACAATGCATCGGCTTCCCTCTTGTTGGCCAGAACTTAATCATAAGGCCCACATAGCTGCAAAAGAAGCTAGGAAATTTATTCTTAATATGAACAATTAAATGAACATAGCTAAAAATCAAGGGAAGCAGAGAGAGGAAGAATGGATACTGAGGGAGAAGTAACAGTGTCAACCACAGTCCTCTCCTTCCTTCTCGTGTTCTTCAGTATATTCATGTTTTCTCTCTCCTGTATCTTTTCATTTTCCCTCTAGTGCATCTTCCTCTTAGCCCTTCACACATCTCTCTAAACCCTGTCTCTCTCTCTAACTACCGCTTTACTTCTCTCCTTCTCTTCACTACCAAGATTTTTGAAGATTTTATTGTCTTTACTTACTTGCAGCATTCACTTCTCAGCCCCCTGCAACCTGACTTTGGCCCCCACTGTGGGTTAATTGTGACCCCTAAAAAAGATATGTTGAAATCCTAACCCCCCAGTACCTGTAAATATGACCTCATTTGGACATAGGATTTTTGCAGATGAGATTAAGTTAAGATGTGGTCATACTGGATTAGAGTGGGCCCTAAATCCAATAACTGGTGTCCTTATAAGAAGGCCATATGGAAGCATAGCAACACTGAGGCACACCTAAAGAACACCATGTGAGAATGGAAGCAGGGATTGGAGTGATATATCAACAAGCCAAGTAACACCAAGGATTGCTGGCAACCACCAACAGCTAGGAAAAGGCAAGGAAGGATCCTCCGCTCCAGTCTGCATGGCCCTGCTGACACTCTGATTTCAGACCTCTAGCTTCTAGACTTCTGATTTATTCTTTACAGTGAGAGAATAAAGTTCTCTTATTTTAAGTCACTGAGTTTGTGGTACTTTGTGATGGCAGCCCTAGCAAATTAATACAGCTCCCAGCCACTGCACTGAAACAATGCCATAATGGGCTCTTTGTAATCCAGAGGGCAATTTTTAAGACTTTTTAAATTTGATGTCTCGCTATAGCATTTGGCAAAATTTTTTACTCCCTGCCATTGAAATCCTCCTGCTCTTGACTTTTGGGCACCACTGTCTATGGGTTTCTTCATAGCTCTTAGCCTCCTCTATCTGAACCTTCCCTTCTAAATTTTCTTTGTTTCATACCCTAAATATTCCTGTTACCTATTTCCAATTTAATATGTTAACTGAGCCAAGATACATTTAATTCCCCCATCCTGCTCCCAAATTCCCAGTGAAATGAGTAGATCAATATAACATTTTAAAAATCTATTTCATTTATGTATTCAGCAAATATCACATTTCAAACACTGTGCCAGGATGGGAGATACAGAGATAGATGAAGAGGCAGACTAAGTATCTGACCTCACGAAGCTTTCATCCTTGTGGGGATGGATAATAAATAACCAAAGAAATACATAAGACAATTACAAGTGTGATACACAGCATAAAGGCAACAAATAGGATGATGAGATAGAGCAGGTGTAAGAGAATTTTTTCTGTTGAAGGGCCATACAGTAAATGTTTTAGGCTTTGCAGACCAAATGGCCTCTGTTGCAATGACTCAACTCTGCTGCCGCAGCACAAAAGGAGCTACGGGTGAAATATACATGAATGGGTGTGACTGTGTTCCAATAAAATGTCATTTACAAAACCAGGCAGTGTGCCAGAGTTAGCCTGTGGACTGTAGTTTGCCAACCCTTGAGAGGGAGAAAAATTGCGATGGATCATTTTTGATAAAAGGGTCAATGATGGTCTCTCTGAAGAGGTGGCATTACAACTGAAACCTGAAAGGCACAAGGCGCCAAACCTCCTTTCTTCCACCCACCAGCCTCTGAACTGGTAACGACAACAAACAAGTGTTTTATTCTTTTGTTACCATCTAAAGGATTTGAATGGCAATCCACATAATCTACAAAATTCATAACTCCAAATGGTGGGAAAACATCAACCCCTGCATCCCCAGTGTGAGAATTTGCAAAAAAGAGAAAGATCACTCAACTTAAGACATAATTTAGTAGTTTGAAAGAGGGTTAGGGGTCTGAAGCACTAGGTAAACATTTCCCTCTAAACAGACTTTTCTGAAAGAAATGGGAGACAGCATTACAAATGTTTTACCTGTATTCCAAGCAAGAGTTGAAAATACACTGTATCTATGAAAAAGGAATAACCTAAAGTATATAAATATTGTTTTATTCAAAATTATTATTACCACAGGATATCAATTTTTATATGAGGTTACTATAGAAAATTGAATCTGTAAATTTGTTTTTTTAAAGATGCAAAAATAAGAGATATGGAGAACAAATCCACAAAGTAAAATTTGCTTATAATAGGAACTCTGTGTAGAAGTAGAACATATAAAGTAAATCATTACTTTATCATAGAAATTAGAAATTATGGAACAACTTTTCCTTAAGAGAAGGTTTGTTTCTTCAGCCCAAATGGATTAATGAATGACAGGTCAAATTTACGTAGAAAGAAATAAACCTAGATATTTACTGATAAAATCAATGAATTTGAGGTCTTTAGGAAAAGAAAACTACATATACCCAGACCAGACAGGGAATGGGAGGTGAGAAGAGAAGAGAAAATGCACGACGAGAAAAATGTTTAGAAACAGACATCTCCTCTACAACACTACATGCTTTGGATGCTTTTAAAGACAAAGACTGTGATCCAAGGATTCTGAATTCATTCACATCTAAGGACAAAAAGTTTTATAAAGATTCAGGAAGTATATCAGTTCTGTGAAATAATTACGCTAAGAAGTATTCCAACCGAGACTTGAATCAAAGTATTTTAAGGATGGAAAAAGCATAACAAAAGAATAAATGAACAACTGTGATAAGTTTTGAAAGACAGCTGCAACATTATCTCCCTTCCCACGAACTCTTCAGTGATGTGGCCTTGCTGCTCCCCAGCGATGAGGTAGAATCTATTTCTCCACAATCATGCCTCTGGGTTAGACCTGTGACTGTTGTGGCCAGTAGAACGCTATAAACAGGACACTATGCTCAGTCCAGACAAAGCCCTTAACTGACCTGGCAGCTTCTGCTTCCTTCCTCTCGGAGCTCCCTGTAGGAAGGACCAGCAGTTCTGCTAGAGAGAGGGGCTGCATAGAGGGCCATGAAGCGCCCCAGACATCTAGCCCAGTTGAGCCTTCAAATGACTCCAATTTCAGCCTCTATCTAACTGTAAACACATGAGAGACCTCAAGCGAGAACCACCCAAATAAGCCCCATCAGCCCAGAAAACTCTGAGAGGTAATAACAAATTGCTGTTTTTTAAGACACTAACTTTTGGAGTGGTTTGTTACATAGCAATAGATCCTGAAATGAAACATAATGTATTACCTAATTGTTGTTAATATTGCCATAAAACTGTTCAAAAGTAAAAAACATATACCTTAAAAGATATGATACAGGATGCTAAAAAACATTAGTAATAATATTCTGGATCTAAAAATCCCAGATTCTTTTGACAAAACTCAAAAGTGGGATGAGATAGGAGAAGGAATTGAAAGTGTAATACATTCCTCAACTTATATGGAGGATGAAAATAGTTACTATTTCATTCTTTACATTGTTAGAGAAATTAATACACAATTTATTTTCAAAAGGATAAAGGTTTATTGTGTTTCTGATTAAAAATCAATAAATACTAGTTATAAAAGATTTACTTGATACAGAAAGGTATAAAGAAAAAAATAAACATTAGCAATCTCATTTTCCAGAGATACAAGCCATATCCATTTGGTCCATAATCTTAATTTGTATACATATATTAGCTAAGATCCTGTTTAACATGTTAGATGGTATATTTAAAAATGGCTCCACAAATACTCCATTTCTATTTAAAGAAATTCTCAACTTGGTATTCTAAAGCATAATCATATCCATAATTGCTACAGCTCTCAGAACTAAATGGTCTCTTCACTCTCCACCTTAGATAATTGGAGAGAGAGATGGCAAACTCTGTTACTATGTTTGAGAGTTTAGCAAACTCTCAAACTATGATAAATTACATTTGGTATGGATTAAATGCTGCACAAGTCTAGAGCACTTTTACTGAGTACAATTCTATTTTGTACTAAAGAGATCATTTTATGCCAGACAAGCTGATCTTGTTTGATAGTGATGTAGAAATGTACTTACGCTCATTGACATTCTAATTGGGCATGACCTTAAATTTAAGAACTACTCACTAGAACCATATGGAGGTTCCTTAAAAAACTAAAAATAGAACTATCATATGACCCAGCAATCCCACTACTGGGCATACCTTGAGAAAACCATAATTCAAAAAGACACATGCACCTCAATGTTCATTGCAGCACTATTTACAACAGCCAGGACATGGAAGAAACCTAAATGTCCATCGACAGAGGAATGGATAAAAAAGATGTGGTACATATATACAATGGAATATTACTCAGCCATAAAAAGGAACAAAATTGGGTCATTTGTAGAGACATGGATGGACCTAGAGACTGTCATACAGAGTGAAGTCAGAAAGAGAAAAACAAATTAATGCATATATGAGGAATCTGAAAAAAATGGTATAGACGATCTTATTTACAAAGCAGAAATAGAGACACAGACACAGAGAACAAATGTATGGAATACCAAGGAGGAAAGGGGGGGCGGGATGAATTGGGAGATTGGGATTGACATATATATACTATTGGTACTATGTATAAAATAGATAACTAATGAGAACCTACTGTATAGCACAGGGAGCTCTACTCAATGCTCTGTGGTGACCTAAATGAGAAGGAAATCCAAAAAAAGAGGGGATATATGTATACATATAGCTGATTCACTTTGCTGTACAGTATAAACTAACAGTATTGTAAAGCAGTTATACTCCAATAAAAAGTTTTTTAAAATTAAAAAAAAAGAACTATTCACTAAAATCACTGTTTCCCTAGGGTTTGCTACAGAATTCCAGTCCAATTAGATATTCTAAGAGTAAAAGTAGGTATTCAATAAGTTTAGAAAACTCTATCACAAACAATACTGAAAAAGATTATTCTCATCCATGTCTCCTTGTTCCCCTGTGCAAGATTTCCTCTGGGGGATATATCCAGTCACAGAAGTGTATGGCAATGGGTTTGTACACATGCCATGTCCCTAAATCCTCCTTATGTCCCTAAGTCTTCAGAATGGCTGCACAAACATATACCCATCCAGCAATGATGAAGGGTTCTTGATTCCCACAGCCTTGGCAGTACTTGATATTATCCAACTCTCTTTATCATTGCCATTCTCGTGTGCCAAGTTTTAATTTGCAATTATACAATCGAGCTTCTTTTCATTTGCTTTTTAGGTATTTTAGTTTTCCCCTTCTGTGAATTGTCACTTTATATTATGTTTTAATCCTTTATTGGTTGTTCACATCCCAAACATCTTCTCCCATTGTGTTGATAGTTTCTTACACAAAACATGAAATCATTCATTTTCATGTCATCAATTACACCATTTTTTTATGGTCTGTGTTTTTTTTTTTCACCTCATTTAAGAAAACCTTTCCCACTGTTTCTACAAAGACTTTCTCCAACATCACCTTATAATAGCTTTATAGTTTTGAGACTTTCTCCAACATTACCTTATAATAGCTTTATAGTTTTGTCTTTTACTGTTTGATCTTTATTCCAATAGGAGATTATTTTTGTATGATATTGTGGTGTGAGTTTGGGGGCTGTTTTTTCTCCAAATATTTTGTCAGTTTTCAAAATCCTGTTTCTCCCATTTCCTCAATGATCTACCAACAACTCATCAAGTTCCCATACATACATGGATTTGTCTTAGATTATATCCTATTCTTTGTCTATTTGGCATTTCTAGAACCAGTATCACACTGAATTACTATAGCTTGATAACATGTATTAATATCTGGTAAGATATTCTCCACATTGTTTTTCTTTCTAAGAATTGGTTTAGCTATGTGTGGATTTGTATGTGCCCAATTCACTGCTGATGGGGTTTTTTATTTTTATGTGTTTTTTTGTTTTTGTTTCATTGAGATACAATTGACATACAACATTAGTTTTTCCTACTCCAGTCTACTTTTCTGTCCTTTAAAAAAGTTTTTAAATATTATCCATAACAACTTTTGCATCTTTAAGTCAGTTCCTATATATTTTATTTATTTCCTTTTGACAATTGTAAATATCATATTATGGTCTACTACTTTTGCTAACTGGCTATTGGTGTAAAAGAATTCTATTGGTTTTTGCTTATTGATTTGTGCTCAAGCAACCATGCTGAACTCTCTTTTTAGCATTAATAGCTTGTCTGTTGATTCTCTTGAGTTTTCTATATAAATAATTAAATCATCTACACATATTGACAGTTTTGTCTCTTCCTTTCTAGTCTTAACCCTTATTTCTCTTACTTCTCATCTTTCATTGGCCAGGACATGCAGTCCTTTGTTGAACAGAAAGGGTCATAGCAGGCGTCCTTGTTTGTTACTGACCTTAAAGGGAAGGCTTCTAAGGTTTCTCTGTTAAGTGTGATGTTTGAACATTTCTACTGGATCTGCTACTTAGGCAACACAATGTCTAATGGTGTTTTTATTAACAAAGAAATTGAAAACTTTATTTTGGGAGATAGAATTTCTTGCCAATATAACACTAAGCTCCAAACTAAACTAAAAATTTGAACACATTTTCCAACTTAAAATGGTTTTAATTGTGCTTTTACCTCCTGGGTTTTCTCATTTCCCTTTGCCAAATTTTGACCATGGGGATAGAGAAACAGTATTATAGTCATCTGAAAAATGGCTAAAATAATTTATGCTTTGAACTAGAGATACACAAGTTCTATAACACCGTATACGAGGTGTATAAATAGTGGAACTGGTTTTTACTATCATATTTTAAGTTTTCACATTCATATTTTCAAGGAAGATCCACAACGACTGAGCCCACGAGCCACAGCTACTGAAGCCTGCGTGCCTAGAGCCCATGCTCCGCAATGAGAAACGACTGCAATGAGAAGCCCACGCACCACAACGAAGAGTAGCCCCCGCTCACCGCAACTAGAGAAAGCCCACGCGCAGCAACGAAGACCCAAGGCAGCTAAAAATAAATAAATAAATAAATAAATTTAAATAAATAAATGAAAATTCTGTATACATCATTTTTAAAGAGTTTTTAACAGGTAAATAAAGATAAATAAATGTTCACATGTGTCCTTGAGCTTACCATTTTGGGTTCAAAAATCTGTGAGCTTGGAACTTATAAACCTGGAACTCAGAATATCTTTTCCAATTGTAATAATTCCCTACTTTATTTTCTGGTTCCTTGCATATATATCATCACCCACTTGAAATTATAAACCCTTAGAAATCAAGGTCCATGTCAAATTCCTTATATTTCCTCATAAGACCTAGCACATTCAACTATACTCTACTATAAAATACAGTATATTTTATAGTTGATGTCAGGTATCAACTATAAAAATAATTGAATAAGTGAATTAATTAATAAGCTAGCAAAAGAAACTGATTAATGATGATGAGATTTCTAGCCCAGCCCAACTTAATTCCCCAGTTAAATTCAATGAGTATTTACTGATCAACTGCTCTGAGCCAGGCAGTTAAACCTTGTAAAAATACAAGACCTACAGTGTAAAACCAAATAATCTAATCAGCATTGACTATGGGTTGTTTTTTTTTAATACATTTTGAGTCCCCACATCTTTGGAGTGGAAAAACATCCTTGTCAATTCCATATTTGATATTCAATATTTGCATAAAAGAAAGCAACTTTCCACATCTTCAGAAAACACATACCTCTCTCTCTGTCTCTCTCTGTCTCTGTCTCTGTCTCTCTCTCTCTCTCTCTCTCTCACACACACACACACACACACAGAAAACTAAGCAAAAAGATAACAATACATAAAGGCATCTATTGGTTAATCATACCTAAATTTGATGCTGATTAGTTCACTGCTCAGATCTTTGTTTATCTGGCCATGACTTCACTCTCAATAAATAAAAAATAGTTTCCAATCATATTTAAAACAGGAGGGAAAGCTCTTCCAGGGAATTCAATGCCCTTTTCACCTACCTCCAAAAGCCAGTTTAAAAAAGCAGGCATTTGCCAACCAAACCAACCAGGAACTGTAACAGAGACCACAGCACCATGTGGTCAGACATCTGAAATGCTGCTGACAACTCTTCCATTAGGACAGGTTACACTGCCATCATTAGCAAGTCATCAGTCAATCTGCTGAGAGTCATTTTCTATATCATTTCCTCTCTGAAGGCATGAAGGTCACATAGCACCATTGTGTTAAACAGCTCTGGGAAATCTGAAAAATGTTTAGGATGGAGAATATGACTTGGTGTATAATTTCCCACTTACAGTTTTATGCTATCAGACTAGCACACATGGTATTCTCATCACTAGCATCAAAAGTTCCATAAACGTATCATAAGTAATATAAGGCTCTATGGTTGTGATTTGCTTACAATCACATCAAAAACAAAATTTAATGGTAGCTACCTAGTTCCAGGAGTCATTTATTCTCATTAGAAAACCAAAGCCAGCAATGATATAAGCAGAGCTGACAATCACTGCTTGGGAGAAACTCAGAACAATTGGGATGTCATTTGGCTGACTGTTAGTGGATATTGGGGTGGAAATTAGCCCAGACTTAGCTTATCCAGGTGCATCGTTTAAGCTTATTCCAGCTAAATCCTAACTTTTAGGGTGAGATTTAAAGAGAAACTCCCTACTCTCTCTAAAAGTTGAGGGATGTCTAAACACACGGCCTGTTCGTTCGTGTGGAATTACAAGACTTTTTTTAAAACCTCTATTTGATGCTGTATGGATTTCAGATATTTTTCTTGGGTCTCTAGTTCTATAATCTGTTTCCTGAGAAGCTTACCACGGCCAATTTTCTCATGAGAGAAGCTCAGTTTCAGGGACTAACAAAGCCCAAGTATCAAATTGAAGTCCAAAGTAAGCAGTCACCATAAAAGAATATTGATTAATAGATCCTTAGTCATTTCAAAATTATTAGTGATAGAATTTGTTGACCACTTTTGTAATAGCCACCAGTTCCCTAGTTGTAGTCCTGGAAAAACAGTATTAATGCAGTTGTTTATAAACTTTTTAAGAACCTTAAAAGTGATTTTATGTTAAAATAAACGCAAAATAAATATTTAGCATTGTTATAATGTCTCATAGGACTCTAACATGGTTTTCAGGGTAGCAATGCTACTGCTTTTCCTCTTACTTCATAGATTCCTCCTTCGCCATTACCTTTGCAGGTTCCTCCTCAACTTCCTGATCTCTTAACACTTAACTGGAATATTGAAGCACTTCTTCTTCAGTCATCTCTCTATACATAGATCACTTCAACTTTCAGGGCTTTGAAGACCATCAAAAAGCCAGGGATGCCGAAATTTATAACACTAGTTCTAAACTCCAGACTCATACACCCAACTGCTTACTCAACATCTCCATTAGGCTGAGTGCCTGATAGTTTAAACTCCCTGCCCTCCAACCCACTCCCCTCACAGTTTTCCTCATCTCTGTAAATAGCAACTTCTAGTTTCTCAGGCCAGGAACCTTGGGATCATCTTGATTCTCCTCTTTCCCTCACATCCTACATCCAATCCAACAGAAATTTTTCTTGGCTTCACTCTCCCAACTTAGCCAATAGAAAACTACTTGGCAATGAAAAAGGGCACACACACACATGCACACACACACACTGCAAGCACACAGGGATGAGTTTCAAAAATATTACTTTGAGCCAAAGAAGTTAGACACAAAAGAGTATATACAGTGGAGTTAATTTACGTGAAATTCAAGAACTAGCCAACCTAATCTATGGTGATAGAGATCAGAATAATCATTGCCTCTGGGAAGTTGCTGAAGGAATTGCTGAAACAACACCAAAGAACGTTAGGAAAATTAAAATGTTCTATAGTGTGATCTGGGCGGTTACAAGGATGCATACACATGCTAAAATCCATCAAACTGTTTACTTAAAATTTATAAGTTTTATTGAATATTAATCATACCTCAAATAAGTATTCATATGTGTGTAATATGTATTGCTAGTTCCTTAGAAGGGTCAAAATGTTGGAGTATTTTGAAAAATTTAAATATGTAGTTAATAGATCCTCCCCAGCCAGCTCAACAAAAGCCAAAAATAAGGACGGGATTATCTAAGAAAGACCTGTGGAAGAACCTCTTGTTTCATGGAATAATTTCCAACACATACACAAGAGACCCACAAGATTCTTGAGAATTTTATACAAACAGAACCAGTCTGGACAAGCAGAACCAGTTTGGAGAGAGAGAGGATGAATGAAAGGTTTTCCACAAGCAGAAAACAGACTGACAAAACTATTCAGTTCCAAGTACATGCTACCCTTCATGAAAAAAATGACAGCTCCAGAGGTGGAGGCCCAAGCCCAGAGGGTGGAACCAGAAACCACACTGGATTGTTCCAAGGCCTTAGAACATAATGTCACCTGCCCTCCTGGATTCAAAATTGCTTGGGACTGGTGACCCCTTTTTTTCTTCCATTTTTCTCCCTTTTTGAGTGAGAAGGTCTATAACTTTTATCCCATGCCTGTCTCACAACTGTATTTTAGCACCAGCTAATTGTTTCTTGAGTTTCACAGGTTCATTAATAGAGAGAAATTGTGCCTCGGGATGGATTAGAGATGAGCATCTCACATATCTGGCTAGATTATGAGATCTGGGACTCTGAGCTAATGAGAGTTAGATGAGATTAGATTATTTGGACTTCAAGTTGCTGCTATAATACATTGAGACTTTGGGGAATGTTGGGATTGGGTGAATGAAACTCTGTACCCATTAAACACTAACTCCCCTTCCTCACCCCTGCAGCCCCTGGGAACCACCATTCTACTTTCTGTCTCTATGAATTTGACTACTCTAGGGACCTCATATAAGTGAAGTCGTACAATGTTTATCCTTTTGTAACTGGCTTATTTCACTTAGCATAATGTCCTCAAGGTTCATCCATGTTGTCACATGTATCAGAATTTCCCTCTCTTTTAATGCTGAATAATATTCCATCTTATGTATGCGTCCTATTTTGCTTCTCCATTCAACCATCAGTGGCCACTCGGGTTGCTTCCACCTTTTGGCTATTGTGAATAATGCTGCTATAAAAATGGGTGTACAAATATCTGTTCCACTCTCTGCTTTCATTTCTTTTGTGTGTATACCCAGAAGTGGAATTCTAGATCATATGGTTATTCTATGTTTAATTTTTGGAGGAATTTCCATACTGTTTTCTACAGCAGCTATACCATTTTATATTCTCACCCATAACACACAAAGGTTCTAATTTCTCCACACCCTTGTCAACACTTATTATTTCTGTTTGGTTGGTTCTTTTAATAATAGTCATCTTAATGTGTGTAAAGTGGCATTTCACTGTGGTTTTGACTTGCATTTCCCTAGTGATTAGTGATGTTGAACATCTTTTCATGTGCTATTGGCCATTTGTATATCTTCCTTGGAGAGATGTCTGTTCAAGTCCTTTGACCATTTTTTTTTTCAAACAGAAAGTCACAAAAATTATAATCATCCTCACTTTGACCATTTTTTAATTGGGTTATTTTGCTGTTGTTGAACTGTAGAAGATCTTCGCATATTCAGGATATTAATCCCTTATCAGATATATGATTTGCAAAAATGTCTCCCATTCCAAGCATTGCCTTTTCACTCTGTTGATAATTTCCTTGGATGCACAAAACTTTTTAGTTTTGATGAAGTCCAACTTATTACTTTTTCTTTCATCTCCTATGGCTTTGATGTCATATCCAAGAAATTATTGCCAAATCCAATGTCATGAGGTTTTGCCCTATGTTTTCTTCTAAGAGTTTTAGAGTTTTAGCTCTCACATTTAGGTCCATTGATCACATTTAGGTCCACTTGATCCATTTCAAGTTATTTTTATATATGGTGTAAGGTAAGGGTTCAATTTTATTATTTCACATGTGAATATACAGTTTTCCCAACATCATTTGATGAAAAGACTGTCCTTTTCCCATTGGATGGCCTTAGCATGCTGTTTATGTCATTTTAAATAACTCACCTTATAATAAATTCTATTATAAGTATTGAATAATAAAACTGCAGTCTATTACCTGGAATAATAAATTCACTTCTTCTACAGGCCATACCCACTTCTATCAACAGAGCAGAAAATCATTATACTATGTTGCTTCATGGATTTACTTTTCTAATTATTTGACTCTAAAAGGCACAGTGCACTTTGTTATAGATCACCTATACTCAATTAATATAGAAAACTTTTGAATATTATAATAAAATAGAACAAATGTTTAAAGAAATGTCCTTAAGTTTCATACAGGAGAAATAAAATCTACCTAAAATAGGGAGAATAAAAAGTATTACAAATCAGTTGTCTGGATTCCTAGAGGAGTTAGAGTCATTTCCTCAAGGTAGGCCCAAGAGTTATCCTGATTTTGTGTTTTCCTTCTTAAATTTTCCTTGCTCTACCATCCACCCCCATACTTTACCCTTACTATCCTCAGAGATCTCACTAACCTTATCAATCATAATTCAATATATTTAGTCACTAAGTTATCTAAAGGGAAGTAGAGGGCCTTATTGTGCTCATAAAAATAAAGCTATAGTGATGAAAGTAGATCCCTATTATTTGTAATTTTTAATTGCTGCTCAAAATCTGTATATGATTTGACAAAAAATACAGATAAAAGTAATGGCGGTAACAGAAATAGTAGTAGAAGTAGAGGAAGCTAACACCCTTTGACTTACAATGTGCTAAGAACTTAATATTAAATGTTATTTAATCCTCAAAATAACCCTATGATATAGGTACTGTTATCAACCCATTCTAGAGTTGAGGAGACCAGGCCTTAGAGAGAATTTCATGCCCACATACCTCACAGATGAAATGGAAGAGACAGTATTCAAGTCCAAAGGCTGTGCCCTTACACAATTACATCAATGTTTCACAAGCTTTTATCAGTCAGATATGAGTTTCACATGGTTGAAATATTTGTAGACAATCTATATTTCTGTATTATTATTTACTTATGTTTTTCTTTAAAATCAACTCTTTAAAAAATCCTTTATTTTTAAAGGTTTAAAAAAGAACAAAAAGATGTCTTTAATGCTACATAAATACCTGCAAAGACTGAGTGTGAGACTTAGTCCCCCTCTTCAAATGAGAGATTCAAAGTGTTAGATGTTGTAAGTGTGATTAATGCCAAACTAAACCTTTCTTTTGAGCTAATTAGAAGAATCGAAAGAAAACTCAAAAGGAATGATTTACTTACTATCTGTTTTTAAGTTCATTATAGCTGATGATCATATCAAACAGACTGAGGAGTCCTGTACGTGTACCTCTTCATGGTACCTGTCCCTCACCTTGCGAAACAATCCATTACCCTCTGTTGTGCTTGGATGTGCCGTTATACCAACAGCAAGTTAACTCTCCCACCAAACAACTAGTGAGGTGTTTGCAACAGGAAGCTTCTCCAAACCCTCTTGTCTACTAAAGACAACAACAGATAAGCAAAGAGTCTGGTGGAGGAAAGAGACAAGTTGACTTGCAAAGCTATGTAATAAGTGGTGGTAAATAGGTGTAACAGAAGGCCTAGGCCTTTAAAAACAAATGGAATTAAGAATTAAGGTATAATAATGTCCCACTTCATGCCTGAATTTAAAAGAAAAATATATAAGATCTATTGTAATAGGTTCCTATAGATTTCATAAATTATAAATATATTAAAAATTTATACTTTTATCTTCACAAAGTATCCCAATTAATAATTTCATAGACACCATATCTTCAAGCACTCTAAGTATAAATCTATGCTACAATTTTTAACAAAGGGAAAGTAGTTCATTTTAAAAACCTAGCTCAGTACTGGTATCAATAGCTGAGAATTTCCCTCCTCCAGGCTGACCCAGCTGCAAGGCTAGAAGAGCATGGCTGCTCTCCATCCTGCCCCCAGGTCTCCTCACATCTTCACCCACTGAAGTGACACAGCAGGACTTCTATTGTCACGCTGTCCTCTCTACCCTATGACTGTGTGGCAAGCATATTTAAGAACCTGTAAATTAAATTGTCTATTATCCAGAAAAACTTTGTATTTCTTGTTTAAATTTGTCCTGTTGAATTTTAACTATGAATAATTAATCAACTTCATCATTTAATGGCATTTTAAGTACCCATATGTGTTGAAGACTTTGTTTTAAAAAAAAAAGGATTTTAAAAAAATCATACTAACTAATATCGATATGAACAAACCTAAACTTACTTATAAAAAAAGGAACAATAAAACAAACAATAGCCGATGCTAGAATTTTTTTCTAATAGTTAAGTTATTATGATTACTCGAAGAGCAGAGGAATGAATGAAAACCATAATTCATTTTAACTAAATGTAGAACACAGGCAGTTGTTACCCGAAGCAGATGTGCCAATGGGAAGATGGGGACATTTAGCCTAACTAGAAAGTACAATATCTGGGGCATTACCTGCAGAATAGGTACCTTGGGTGAAAAGGGGAAGGCCATAAAGGGCTGAGGGAGCCCATACTGAGATTTGGAAGACAACTCCAACATGGGGGCTGCCCTGAAACAAAGATAAGACCCCCAACATGGCCTCTAGGAGTTTACGACACAGAACTGGAGCAGCAGCCAGATGTAAAAGTAGCCTCTTTTCTGAGGCCATAAAACATGGTGCTGCCTGAAGACTTAAGCTCAGTGAAGGCAGTTGCTGTCCTGAAGTATGTACATAATCTGCAAAGTGTCCTCTAGTGTCCAAAGGCTCTCACTGCATGTAAAAATAGAAAACTTTCTCCAGTCACAAGATCAAGGATCAGCTCTCCCTGCCCACAGCCTGATACGTGGTAGTCAATCTGGTGACTATTTTTCAAGTTTCCACATGGTTTTCCACTTAATCTTGATAATCAGTCAACAAAGCAAACAATGTAATTTAAAGCATCCTGATTTAGCGGCCAAAAGGAGGCGACAGAGCATCTAAGAATATGGTCTGGAGTCTGACAGCCTGGCAGGGTAAAACCTTGCACTGCCACTTGCTGGTTTTGTGACCATGGATGAATGAATTAATTTTCTTGCTTTCAGCTGACACATCTGTAAAGTAGGGATAATAACATTATCACCTCATAGAATAACCATAATAATCCTAGGAGGTAATAAATATTATTAAGCAAACCTGGAGCCAACCTACCTCAGAATCTTTTTCTTATGTTATAGTAAATTTCCCCTATTCTTAAAGCTATTTTCAGTGTGTGCTTTCCACTATTATTTGCAGCCATTGCCAACCCACTGATAACACTGACTAATGTAAATGAGTATTTCAAATTACATTCTATAGTCTTCTCGTGGGCTGGATTTTAGCATACTACAGACTGTTCAATTACACAGATCATCTAACTCACTAGTTATACAAATTAGAAAACCAAGGTCCAAAGATATTAAGTGTCTTATCCCAGGTCACACAGCTGCCAGAGCTGGGACTGTCTAAAACTCAGTATGCCTGGCTCCCAGTCCAGTGCCCTTTTATCACATAATTCATTTCATTCCTCTTCTCCATCCATAAAAGTCAACACAAATCACACTCCAAATCAGAGGCAGCAGAGAAAGCAACTATTTCTGCAACACATTT
Organism: Mesoplodon densirostris; assembly: GCF_025265405.1. Taxonomy (NCBI): domain Eukaryota; kingdom Metazoa; phylum Chordata; class Mammalia; order Artiodactyla; family Ziphiidae; genus Mesoplodon; species Mesoplodon densirostris. Next base: position 32,002,096 of record NC_082671.1, on the reverse strand, counting down.
TCAAGATGTGACAACAACTAACCACTTTTTAAAGGCAGGTAATGGATTAACATGATATTATAATGAAAAGATATCGGAAGAACTACTGTGAAAGCAAAAGATCAGTCAGCTCAATGATGTTTGAAATATCACTGATCAGACCTTGATATACAGAAAAATATAAACAAATGGAGGAACCATTTTAATGTGCTTACTTACAACCAACCCATGATACTACCTCTACCTGCTTCCCTGCCCTCGGCCCAGCCCTGTGGTTAAACTCACTAGCTCTATTACTAGTTCTTTAATTAGAACCTGGCGATCATTCTGCCTTCCCTCCAGTTTACATCCTGCTATCTCTTCTTCTTGAGTCTGGGGGAGTGAAGAATAGAAAGATGATATCTACATTTGCTATTGCTCTGGAACTATCTTTACACAGACCTTCACATGGAAAGTTCACTGTCATTCAGGTCTCAGCTGAAATGTCACCTCCTCCTCAGATGGGTCCTTTCTCATGATAGCCTAAAGCAGCCCACTCTTATCTCCTTATCACATTACCCAGTTTTATTTTATCACAGTACTAGTTACTACTTGCTGTTTTCTTTTTTTTTTTTTTTTTTTATTGTTTGTATTTTTTTGCAGTACGCAGGCCTCTCACTGTTGTGGCCTCTCCCGTTGAGGAGCCAGGCTCCGGACGCGCAGGCTCAGCGCCATGGCTCACAGGCCCAGCCGCTCCGCGGCATGTGGGATCCTCCCGGACCAGGGCACGAACCCGTGTCCCCTGCATCGGCAGGAGGACTCTCAACCACTGCGCCACCAGGGAACCCAGCTGTTTTCTTTTTTTCCTTTAATTTTTGTATTTATTTCTTCTCATTTCCTCCAGCTAAAATGCGTACTATTAGATACCCTGACTGTCAGCTGCATTGTAACTCCAGGAGGTAAAGCAGTGACTGAGAATGAGTACTCAATAAATGTTAGCTGAGCATTGCCTAAGTTTACACTGTTAGTTCCAGAGCCAAGATTAAAATTCAGATGTCTAGCCACCAATTCTTTTCACTGCATTCTGACTTCTACATGACTTTATCTTGGAATATAATAAATTTTTTTAAACATCTTTATTGGAGTATAATTGCTTTACAATGGTGTGTTAGTTTCTGCTTTATAACAAAGTGAATCAGCTATACATATACATATATCCCCATATCCCCTCCCTCTTGCATCTCCCTCCCACCCTTCCTATCCCACCCCTCTAGGTGGTCACAAAGCACCAAGCTGATCTCCCTGTGCTATGCGGCTGCTTCCCACTAGCTATCTATTTTACATTTGGTAGTATATATTAGTCCATGCCACTCTCTCACTTCGTCCCAGCTTACCCTTCCCCCTGCCGTGTCCTCAAGTCCATTCTCTACATCTGCATCATTATTCCTGTCCTGTCCCTAGGTTCTTCATAACCTTTCTTTTTTTAGCTTCCATATATATGTGTTAGCATACGGTATTTGTTTTTCTCTTTCTGACTTACTTCACTCTGTATGACAGACTCTAGGTCTATCCATCTCACTACAAATAACTCAATTTCGTTTCTTTTTATGGCTGAGTAATATTCCATTGTATATATGTGCCACATCTTCTTTATCCATTCATCTGTCAATGGACACTTGGTTGCTTCCATGTCCTGGCTATTGTAAACAGAGCTGCAATGAACATTGTGGTACATGTCTCTTTTTGAATTACGGTTTTCTCAGGGTATATGCCCAGTAGTGGGATTGCTGGGTCATATGGTAGTTCTATTTTTAGTTTTTTAAGGAACCTACATACTGTTCTCCATAGTGGCCGTATCAACTTACATTCCCACCGAATATAATAAATTTTAACATGTGCTACTTACTTTACCTATATTAACCTCTACCTACCACCTCCTTTAAATTAAAAGTATACTTACCTTTTAAGGCCTGTTTTATTTTCACCATGGTGCTTTTTTTTTTAATCACACAATCAAATTTAATCAATCCTTTCTCAGTATTAGTATAACATCTTTGTTATATTTCATTTTGGAAACTTAACTTACCTTGTTTTTTATCTGGCTCTCCTGACTCTTAGCTTACCTTCTTTTTTATCTAGACTATAAACTGTCTGAAGATAGTGATGGTGTCTAATTCTTTTTCATTTCTCCCTATGCCTATCAGACTGCCTTAAATATAGAAGTTTTTCAATAAATTCTTGCTGAATTAAATTATTTTCTCTCTACAAAAAGATCTTGTTGATTTCCAGAGATGTTGGGTGGTCAAAATACAATAAAAAGAACTCAAGGAGGCAGAACAACCTGTTTGTTGACAATAATGATATTTCCAGGGAATATAACGGAACAACTAAGGTTCAAGGCAATATTCCACGCATTCTAGAATGAATTCCATGGAGGAATAAATTGCATCTCACTGACTCAGAACCTATAAATATTTTTCAAGTAATATCTACACAGGATATTGAATTCCAAACAACCTTTGAAAACCACTAATCATTCACATTCTTCCCCAAATGTCACACAGTGTAAAACTGATGGATCTTTTGTGACCTGATGACATTTGTCTCCATTTCTGAAGGCATTATAATGGAAATGTGGTCTTCTATCATCCTGCTACAGTTGGTATAAATCCACTAGATACTTTTTAAAAATATTTTGGGAACACACAGTCATGCAAACCAATGTCTGCCTGTCCCAGCAGGGGATAGTAAAAGACTTTACAAACACCAGATGGGATTTAACAGCATTACTAAAACATAAAATGCTCCAAGAGCGCTAAGTCACTTCACGAACAACTCAAAGCAAATATATTTGATTTCCATTATACATATTTTTCTTTCTTAAGAAATTCTAAAATTTTCCAATAAAAGTTTTATCATAGTCCTCAAACACTTAATTTCTCTTAAAATTAAATTATAATTATTTACCCTTTGGACACTATGCACAGATTATTATTTGTGGATATATTAACAACTTTCTAATTTTACCACAAGTATAGAACATATGGAGTTCTAAATAAGCATTCACCTGATTTCAATATTTAAATGTTTGCTTCATCAGAAATCCAACAGTCTAACGTCACTTTTTATTCTCGTCATATCTAACTTTAACCTTGTAACTATGCAGGAGTTAATATTTTGACAAATATTTTACAAAATAGTAATTGCAAATCATTTAATAAAATATAACCTAGAAAGACATTACTACCTAATTTTTTTTAAATATGATTTTCTTGGACTTTTCAGGGAATATATAATATTGTCATAAAATGGAGTCAATTTTCTATTCAAGGTGAGCAGAAGCACAGATAACCCTCCCCACTCCAAAAAAAATTACTCATGCAATTGAATTTTATTGTGTGTTTTACTCAAATAACAAGGAGCCAGGTTGAGGATAAGAAGAGACAGGATGTCTACAAATGTTCTTTACTATTGTTTTACTTAGATTAACATTAGAAAATGATTCTCTTTGCCTAACCACCTCTCAGAAATGTTTGCAATCCAGAAGAAAGCAGTTGAAAGTCAATCTGAGATTAAATTTTAGCTGCATATAATATAGTAAGTATATAATCCACAAACAAGGCAACTCAAGAAAAAAAAGGGGAATTCCCTGGCGGTCCAGTGGTCAGGACTTGGCGCTCTCACTGCCAGGGGCCCGGGTTCAATCCCTGGTCGGGGAACTAAGATCCCACATGCAACACAGTCAAAAAAAAAAAAAGAAGAAAAAAAATGTATTCGAGTGGCCCACCCATGGACCACAGCCATGCCTGTGAGCAGAGATGAAGCCTTCCATCCTCTGAACCACCACACTTATCTCAGATAAGAAACAATTCAAAGCAATAAAATCCTATAACAGCAGTCAGAGCAGTGCGAGTCAAACACCTGCTAGCTCACTTGATGACAGTCCCCAAACCAAAGAGGTCAAGGTTATGAATCTGCTCAAACATGAGGTCAAGAAAGGGTCTCTGTTCACAGTATTTTTTTTTTTTTTTTTTTTTGAGCACGCTGCACAGCACGTAGGATCTTAGTTCCCCAACCAGGGATCAAACCCATGCCTCCTGCATTGGAAGTGTGGAGTCCTAACCACTGGACCTCCAGGGAAGTCCTGACAGACAGTATCTTTAATCTCAAAGAGAATGAACTTCACAAAAAAGCAAATCTAATTATGTCAATCTCCTATTTAAAACTCTTCAACGGCTACCTTCTGACCTCAGGAGAAAGTTCAAACTACCTAGCACGCCATCCAAAGCCTTCAGGACCTGGGTCAGCTTATTTCTCTGGCTTGTCTCTCAGCCTTCCCCCTCCTCGCATCAAGGCTGCTCAGCAACACGCAATTCCCCACAAACATGCTAATCCTTCAACCTAGCACACCCTTCCCTCAGCTTCTCCTGACTTATTTCCATCCATAGCCCAGGGGTCCACTTAGAGGGAAGCTTCTCCAGGAGTCCCGCATCCCCAGAGTCTTGGGAGAGCAGAAAATCCTCCCGCAAGGTGCTCCCAGTGCTTTAATCCATATCCCATGGATCTCACTGTATTCAAATTGTAAGGCAGTTTGTTTGTCTCCACTGCTGGCCTGTGTTATTTAATCCTTCTGAAAACCAATGAGGTAGGCCTTACTGTGCCATTGTACAGATTAAGAAACAAAGACTCAGTGATAACTTACTTGAGGTCACTTATTTCATGGTGGGAGAAGAACTAAAACCCTGTATCTTCCCTTAACTATCATACTATGCAGCCACCCAGGGTAGAGCCTTAATCCAAGCACTATGAATTGTTATTATATTAAGCAAGATTGTAGAGAGAGAAAATGCTTAGCATAGGACCTGTGACATATACTATGTGCTCAATAAATATTAGCCATCATCATCACCATCATAATCATTATTAGCATTAGCTTTATCACTGTTTGGTCAAAGTTCATCTCTTTCAACGCAAAACTCCAGGAATCCTGCCAAACGCAGGATCTTTCCAAACAATGAGATCAATCATTAAGTGATGGTTTTCTCAAACTACTTCCCCTGCTTTTCTTCCTTAGAGGTCTTTAAAACCAACCTGTATTATGCTTCTAAAAAAGACAAAAAGAGGTTGCTCTCAAATGAAATCCCTTTTCACTTCCTTCCACCAGCACTCATTCCTTGGTTATTGAGGGCTACATTAAAGAGTCTAAAAAAGTATGTGTTTCACATCTTTGGTGTCGTTATTCTATCACTGTTTTAGCGTGATATCCATCTTGATCCTTTTGGCTTGACCTAAGCCCATTATATGTGAGGCCAAGGTAGAGTGAATTTTTACAAAACTCTTTATTTCTTTAGGGATGTGAAACTGAACCTTGTCCCAATGGCAGCAGCATCTATTTAAAGACAATCTGATTTTGTAGGAACTTAGATGGAAAACAATGAAAACAGGAACTGTCTGCTATTAAATATGTTTCCTGTAACCCAAGCTCAGTAAATTGAGTCTCTTGGTTTTGCTGTTGTTCCACCTCTGGGAGTCCTGTTTAAATCAACGGGGTTTTGTGAGTACAGATCAATGACAAGATTTTCAGTTTCACAGAGAAACAAAGCTTTCCAAGAGAAAGAATCGGCCAGTGCACAGCAAGTACAGTGTCTTAATTGAAAATGCTCTTTCAAGCTCTGAAAAATTGTGTTAGTTCATTGAATCTGGGATTTGTTCCTCCACACTGAAAGCTAAGTGCACAATTTAACATACTTGGCATTTTCTTTTTTAAGGGCGATCCAAACTTTGAAATGCCTCTTGCATTACAGGTCCAAAGAGCCCTCATGAAAAAATAAAACAAAACCTTTGGTTATCAACTTATTCACAGTAGCAGATTGGAGCTACAGTTTACAACTTTCAATTTCCTGAGAGTAAATTAGACAGTGGATCCAACGAGAGCTCCTGGGTATAGGAAGGGTAAGTCTTGCATTGTGCACACAGGGCTTGGAACTGGGCAGGAGAAAAGCAAGCAGAGAAGAATTGAGGAGGTAATAGAATGGCAGTCCAAGAGGAGGGTGGAACAGAGGAGAAATCTTGAGGTACCATCTTCTTCTACCAGCATCTATGTAAAGATGAAAAAAGTGCCTCATTCCATATCTAATCTCAACCCTATATTGCATGTTCTAGAGATAAAGTGGGAACTTCTCAGCCATCAAGGAACGAATCCCAAAGCACTAGGCACTCTCCACCTCCTCTGTCCTCATAGTCTCTGAGAAGCTGACAGAGCTCCAAGATCTGGGAGATGATTTTGGACTATTCCCAGATCTCCAGGCCTCTGGAAACCTCAGAAGGGACCACAGAGTCCCACTCAGTGCTGCCTTCCTGTCCATCCCAATGTGGAGAAAAGACATCACATTCTCCATTCTACTCTCTTTACCTTCATGTACAAAATGCTCAAGGCTCTCATAACACAGGCTTAGTATCCCAGAGTTGAGCTCAAAAATCTTTACATACATGGAAGACATGCATTTTTCTCTGAGTATCATTTTTGTCTCTATTGTACCGAGAACTTTAGATTCATAGTATCTTTCCCTAAATCCCATGAGTATAATTTTTTAAAGTATGAGCGGGAAACGGATTGGCCATTTTAATGGTGTAAGCACAGGATTTACATGCATTTTCCCAAGTTTTCTAAGAAGAATGGGAATAAAAATTTTTCAAAGTAAAAAAGAATTTCAGAATGCCTAAAGGAAGCTACATAAATAAATAATCTTTTATGTCTAATGCAGCGCTTATTAACATGGACTCCTATGGCCTTCAATGCTTCAGTACACGATTACCCGGAAAGTTTATGCAAATTTAGGGTGCATACACATTTTAGTACTTTATGTAGATGGGGCTCATTGCTTTTATAAAATTTTAAATATGGTAGATGGCCCCCCAAAACAAGTTTTAGAGGAGTTAAATTAACAAGAAGTGCAAATTTTCTATTTCATACTATCTTTCAGCCCTTCAATGCCACAAAATTTTTGCCATGGTTGAGCACCTTGCATCTGAAGATAGAAGTATAGATTGAAGATTCTGCTGATTGAAGACATTGATAAAATAGCAGCCGTCTTGATTGTTTATCCTGTTCTCTTCCTCCTTTCTACAGGAGCCCCAAATTAATGAAATACCCATTCCAGGAGCAATCTCTACACCTACAGACCTATTTGTAGTTCCAGTGCCAGGTTCAGAGAGCTGAGAGTAAGATAGACTCAATAATAGCCAGTATTTACTGAGAGCTCCTGATATATGTACCCAGCACTCTGTGAAGCATTTTTTCTCACTCGGTCTCCATAACAATCCCATTAGATTACTACTGCTAGTATTCCCATTTCATGCATGAGAGTTAGAAAATTAAGTCCTTGCCCAAGGTTATGCAATGAGAAAGTGGTAAGACCAAAAATCTAAACCCAGATGGTCTGACTCCAGAATCAACAGTCTAAGCCATTGTGATATGCTTCTCTAGAAGTTGTCCAGGAATATCATTGAGGAAGCAGGCAATCAAGACAGCACTTTCGTTTTTCATCCTGACCTAATATTTCTGAGCTGAGCAAGAACTTGGACATCAGCTCATCACCCATCTTTACAGGGGAGAAAACTAGAGAGATTTCACAGTATAATGAAGAAGAGATAGATGGAGCAACAATAAAAAAGCAAATGGGGACAATGCAAAAAAACACAAGTATAATAGAAGAATGTGTAATTGATAAAGCACATTTATTAAATTGAAGTTATCTTTATCTGAAGTACTACTTTTAAAATCTATCCAAGAGAGCATCGTGTAAGAAGGTAAAAAGGTACACCCATTTTGGAAAACAATTTGACAGTCCCTCAAAATGTTAAACAGATATGACCCAACAATTCCACTCAAGTATACACCCAAGAGAATTGAAAACACATGTCCACATAAAGACGTGTACACTAATGTTTAATGTTCATAGCAGCATTGTTCATATGCCAAAACATAGAAACAATAATCCAAATGTCCAGCAACTAATAAATAGATAAATGAAGTGTGGTATATCTATACGGTGGGAGACTATCTGCCAATAAAAAGCAATGAAACATCAGTACATGCTACAATATGGGTGAACCTCAAAAACATTATGCTAAGTGAAGTAAGGCAATCACAAAAGACCACATATTGTATGATCCCATTTACACAAAATGTCCAAAATAGGTAAGTGACAGAGACAGAAAGATTAGTTAGTGGTTGCCAGGCGCTAAGGGCAGGGGAGAATGGAGTGAGAAATAAGGAATAATAGCTAATGGATAGAAGTTTTATTTGGAGGGTGACGAAAATGTTCTATAATTAGATTATGGTGAAGGTTGCACAGCTCTGTAAATATACTAAAAACGATTGAACTGTAGGGCTTCCCTGGTGGCACAGTGGTTGAGAGTCCACCTGCTGATACAGGGGACACGGGTTCGTGCCCCGGTCCGGGAAGATCCTACATGCCGTGGAGCGGCTGGGCTCGTGAGCCATGGCCGCTGAGCCTGCGCGTCCGGAGCCTGTGCTCCACAACGGGAGAGGCCACAACAGTGAGAGGCTTGCGTACCACCAAAAAAAAAAAAAAGCCTATTGAACTGTAAACTTTAAGCGGGTGAACTTTATGGCATGTAAATTATATCTCAACATGGCTGTTAAAAATTGTTTTAAAATGAGCATGTTTGCTTCCTACCTTTACCATGGGGAGTGTAACAGCAACGGTAGAGGTGTTTCATCCCCACCTTTCAGCCATACTGCTTGCACTCTCTTCATCTGTCTTCTGGTAAAAGCATCACTCACGACCAGCTGGGGGAGCTCAAATGATAGCTTTATCCGTTCTCTGCTCCCAATCACAAACAGCTGTGAGGACAGAAAGACTATTTTCAATTTAGAGAAAATGAAAGATAGTTGAGTTTTATCCTTACTTATCCCCACCAAAAGGATTGAAAAGTTGATATGAGCATTCATCTCTTTAAAACAAACCCACATCGATCCTCTTACACATCTCAGCTTTTCAATTACATTGTATTCTCCATAACACAAGAATATCTAGATTATAATAGGATAGACTATGATGTTTGACCGAATACTTCTGTGCTCTTTCCCTATAAATTGCTTTTAAAACAGTCAGTGAAATCCAGCAGAAGAACAAAAAGTTAGCATCCTATGTATAGAATGTCTTTATCATTACTCGCTACCTAGTTGCACCTCCCATCTTTGCTCCAGCTCTGGGACCAACTGATTTGTAATATTATCACACTGCTTAGGATTTTAGTGCAAGATAAATGTTAGCTATTTTTGTTGCATTCCAGGCTGAGAAACAGCTTTTGAAAGGTCATTTATTTATTCAAGAAAGTTTATTGAATATCTACTATAAGCTAGTCAGTGGTGGGGAAAAAACAGGTATAGAAACTGTCCTTATGACTTATACTCAGGTGGGGGAAAGGTGATATTAAACAAACATATAAATAAGATGTAATCCTAAATTATAATAAGTACACTGAAGGAAAAGCACAAGGTAATTAGAGAAATGATAACAGGTGTGTCTAATTTAGATTGGGCGGTCAGGGAAAGTCTCTGAGGAGTTAGCAATTACACTGACAATGGAAGACAGAATGTTCTAGGTGGAGGAAATAGTACTGTGTGCATCTTGAGTCAGGAAAAGACTTGAAGGAGCTTCAAGAAGGCTTGGGCTAGAGCCTAATGAGCAGAGGGAACATGGTGCTAGAAGAGGTTAGAGAGTAGGGTAAGTGCCAGGTCATGTAAGGCCCTGTGGGCTCTAGGAAGGGGGGTGTATTTTACTTTAAATGTAACGGGGAGCCACTGAAGAATTGTAAGCACACAAGTGGGTTGTCAGAGTTGCATTTTTATTAGACCACTCTGGTCATAAAGTGGAAACTTGATTAAAGAGTCTCAAAAGCAGAAGTGGGAAGGGCATGCTAGTTGAAAGAAACCATCCAGTTTGTTGTGAATGAAATGTGAGGTTGAGGGGCGGTGGGAAGTTTTAAGAGTCATTCTAGAAAAACAATGACATACTCCCAGGCCCATTTCATGGCAGGCTCCAGAATCCATGGCATAATCTGTGTTTACCCTAGTTCTCTACCAACACCAATCCTAGCCACATCTTCAAAAAGAATCAGCAACTATGAAAAGCATACCCAAGCAAACAGTAACACTGCTTTTCCCTCTCTGAAGTTATGTAGAGCCATTCTTAATAATACAGGGGGGAAAAAATCAATGTACACACATGTTTCCCAGAGAAAACACGTCTAATTTAAAAATGTATACATGCTTCCTAAAATTGCAACCCCTCGTTGCACCAGCTGTTAGAATTACAATGGTGCATCAAATGAGGGTAATCAATTTTACACAGATGAGGAAAGATATAATATTTCAAGCCAAGCTTTGGAATTAACTAAATTTACATGCATGTTGTAGTGGAAAGAGCATGGACTATAATTTCAGAGGACGTGGGGTCAATCCTTACTCCACCACTTACAAGTCGTATCTTTGGGCAATTTACTTGACGTCCGCAAACATCTGGTTCCGTGAGTGTAAAATGTAGATAATAATAATGTCCACCTCACGGAGAGGTCGTGAACATGAAATGAGCATGTTCAATGCTCAGTGGCTTTCCACATCACTACTTTAAGAATGTATATACTATTCAGTGTAAAATAAGCTACAAGGATATATTGTACAACACAGGTAATATAGGAAATATTTTATAATAACTGTAAATGGAATATAACCTTTAAAATTGTGAATCATTATATTGTACACCTGTAGCTTATATAATATTGTATATCAACTATCCTTCAATCAAAAAAAGAATGTACTTCCAAAAATTTAATCAAGTTCCTCAAAATAAAACTTCTGTACAAAAAATAGAAATCATTCTAGAAAATTACATTCTCTTCAATAACATTTTTTTGGCTTGCTTTACTTATTTTTTTTAAGTTTTTATTGGAGTATAGTTATTTACCATGTTGTGTTAATTTCAGGTGTACAGCAAAGTGACTCAGTTATACTTATACACATATCCACTCTTTAGATTCTTTTCCCATATAGGTCTTTGATAACATTTTAACATGATTGACCACGTCAATCAAATTCAATAAATTGAAACATTTTGAGGTTCAATTCTCTGCATCAAAAAAAAAATCAAACAACTATCAAAGAAACTGGTTATAATTTTCAATATTGCAGAAGTGCTAGATATTAGGAAAATAGATACATGAAATAAATGGAATGAACAAAATGAAAGAATAATAGTTTCCTAAGAATGAGGTTGTTAATTTCCAAAATCAATAGATATAACTTAGAAGCAAAATCATTGGTCAGTTTAAGGGTATTATGAAAATACTTCCAACACCTCAGCTCTATCACTTACTAGTTACATGACTTTAGAAAAGCCCCTTAAACTTGGCAAACTTGAATTTCCTCACTTATAAAATGAAGATAATAGCACCTAATTCATAGCTTTATTGTGAAAGATAAAATCGTGCCTCTAAAGCACTTTTGCATAGTACCTGGCACAAGTAGGTGCTGAATAAATGTCCATTGTTATTTTTTGTTTCAATATCTGAAAGCCTGTTTTAGGTCTTTTGAACATAGAATATTTTTGACTGTTTTATTTATCTCAGACATTCTCAAATAGATTAGATAACTTGTATTTCTGTTTCAAACAGGTTAAATGAATGCACTCCAAGTAGACTGACTGTTCCCATCACTCCATCAGAATTGCTCTTGCTAAGATTTATTAATGACCTGCACTATGCTAAACCCAATAGACAATTCTCCCTCTTCATCTTAAATCTGTTAGGAGCATATTTCACTGTTGATCACTCATTCCCACTTGAAGTATTTTCTTCCCATGGCCTCCAGAACACCGTTTTCTCCTGATTTTCCTCCTCCCACACTGGGCATTCTCCTTCTTAACCTTTGCTGGTAATGCTTCAGAGCCCCAACCTCTACTGTAGACTTTTTATAGGGTAGTTTCAGAGTATTTCAGGCTTGGTCTTCAGATCTCCTCTCTTTTCTATCTGCACTCACTCCCTTAATGATCTCAAAAAGTCTTGTTGCTTTTATTCTATTTTATTTATTTATTTATTCTTTTTTTGGAAAAGGTAGTCTTTTTAATAACTGCTTTTGTCACCAGGTTAAGTCATGCAGTTACAAAGTAGTTAGAAATTTCTGAAAGGATATTATTGTTAAAAAAAAGAAAAGCTCATTTTTAATGCCTCCTGTGTTCCGACAATTATCAACTTTAAATTGCCAGCCTGGTGTTCTCCTCTGAATGCCAGACATACATATTCAACTACAAACTCAGTGTTTCCATTCAGACATACAATATGCTCTCAAAATGAACATGTCCAATTCCAACCTTCTTTTCTTTCCCCCAGACCTTTCCTTCCTGCAGTCTTCCCCATCTCAATTAATGGCAACTTCAATCCTTCCAGTTGCTCAGGTCAAAAACCTTGGATTCTTCCTTGATTCCTCCCTCCCTCTCACAAACCCCACATCCAATCCATCAGCAAATTCTGTCAGCTCTATTTTCAGAACATCTCCAGACTCTAACCCCTAAACCAGCCACTTGTCATCACTTCCACTGCTACTACCCAGGCCCAAACCCATTACCCGGATTACAGTAGCCTTGCCTTCTGTCTTCAGGGCACTCAAGCTGCACTGGTCTCCTCTCTGTCCTTCAAACATGGTAGTCCTGCCCCTGCCACTCAGAGGCCTTGCATTTGCTATTTCTTCTTCCCAGAAAGGTCCTCTGCACCGCCGCCTGCACGACCCACTCTCTTACTTCCTTCAGGTCTTATCCAGATGTCACCTCTCTTTGAACCCTACCCTGGTCATTCTACTTAAAACTGCAATTCACCCTCCCTGCCTTCACATTCCCTACCTCCCCATTCCTGCTTTACTTTTGCTAATTACCACCTGACATTCTATGTATTTTAATTATCAGTTTGTTCATTGTGTGCCTGTCTAGAATGTACACTCACTCTGGAATGTAAAGGGCAAGAATTTGTGTCTATTTTGTTTGGTTGCTGTGTCTCCAGAACCAAGAACGCCATCTTGCCATAGCAAGTGCTCAATAAATATTTGTTGAACAAGTGAAAATGATGAAGGGATAGTTTTCCTAGGCCAAGAATAGAATGTTAATTAACCTCCTAAATATAATTAAAACCTTAAGGTTTTTGGCATTTAAGTTGATCAATTTTAAATTTTAACTTGCTTATGAAACAAATTCTATTATATAGCACGTAAAATAGTTGGTCCCTTAAGATCCTCTGTTTGTGTATATACTCTGTGTATATATTTATATATATATATATATGTATATTTACTCATAGATAAATATAAACTACAGGCAAACACATTCCTTTTATAGCACCACACTAAGTTTAGTTTATACATCAAACCAGAACTTAAACCTTACTCATATGCTGCTCTTTTTCCTCTAAGGATTTCCATTCTTGTTTCTCTTTGGGGGTACTACATAATATGTGTTTTGCAAAACAGCACTTTGGGGGAATTATAGTTAATATACATAAGAATTTAAATTAGAAGTCAGGAAACAGTTCCCCTTTTTCCTAAGAGTTTTCAATAACATGAAAAGAATCCATTTCTTCATCCTAGAACCTGGAACCTTAAGTGAAACAGCCAACAGGGGAAGAAATCACAGGACGTGAAATTCCATCACAAGTTTTTGTTAACCACATTTTTTGGGTTTTAGTGTTTGGTTTTTGTTTTTACTATCCTCTAGTATGTCAAGAAATCCTGATTCTTATAAAAAGCCACCCTAGAGCTATGGCCAGTAAATTGACATAAAAACTCAAGTTCTACCAGCCAGAGACAGTAACTAAATATTATTATTAGAATAAATGTTTTCCTTTACTATTCTAAATTTACCATCTAAGGAATTACTCTTTTTAATACTCTTCCACCATAGACTTTTTATAACTTTTTAAAAATTCCCTTTGTCTTACCCACATTATGTAAAATAAACAAAAACTTTACTTTTAAAGGACTTTTAGTGAAAAAGAGTTGCCTATCTTGACAGTTTCTAAAGAAAGACAAGTTAATTTTAGAAATCATATTATATTTTTCAAGATGGCCTCTTCTTTTAGCTTTTCTCCATTTCCAAACTCTGTGATATTCACTTTTTCTTTCTTTGTAACTAATACACCTCTTCCTCTGAAAAAGATTTGCCAGATTTTTGCCACATGTTCTGTCCTGGGCTATGAGTACAAGCTCACTGTGAAGGTTGAAAAGCATTTGGAAATGAAATGAAAAGCACATTCTCAAAGGTTTTGAATTTCCTGGAAAAACAACACCTCTTCTGACATTTCATATACAGACAAACCAACGGCTCAAGCCAACACTGGAAGTCAACATTAATGTCGATCAACAATTGACTGTCCACAGTGACTTGGCACTGAAGTGGTCACGCAAGAAATTTTTTTTTTTTTTTTGGGGGGGTACGCAGGCCTCTCGCTGTTGTGGCCTCTCCCGTTGCGGAGCACAGGCTCCAGACGCGCAGGCTCAGCGGCCATGGCTCACGGGCCCAGCCGCTCCGCGGCATGTGGGACCTTCCCGGACCGGGGCACGAACCCGTGTCCCCTGCATCGGCAGGCGGACTCTCAACCACTGCGCCACCAGGGAAGCCCACGCAAGAAATTTTTTAACACTGTAGAAAACACTGATCTCTCTTTTAAGAGATTTCAACCGAGTAAGTATCTGAGGAAGTTCAGCTACTTAGTATAGCCACCTGTCCCCTTGCTGGAGATGACACACACACCTTTACAACACTCAAAGCAGCCTCAAAATTGAAGTGTTAAAACTCTTATTAATATGATTCCTCCTCCATTGTCTTCATTTGCCTGCCACTAGCATGAACCTGCAGACCAATGAGCTGCCACCACAATTATATAGTTTTACAAGCAAAGGAAAAATAGAGATAAACAATGCCTAAAGGAAAAGGGTGAATGAAAGTAAAACTGTAAAACTCAGTTGAGTAAAACTCAATTACTCGCACTAATTGAGAAGGATAATAATTTTATTAGTGTTTGGAATAGTGTTTACTTCATCTGTCTATTAAAAGAGAGATTACTAAACAAATTAATGGTATAAACATCATTCTAGGCAATGCCACTCATTTTTGCGTGTCATTTTATTTTATTCTCTCATTGGTAAATCTTGTTTCCCAAAAAGATCATTCATGGCCCTCAGATCAGTTTGTAAACAAGTACTTATTTGTGGTGTGTCTGTTTTTAATCAACGTCTATCACTCCCACTAGACCAGAAGCTCCAGGAGATCAGGGACCATTTCCATTTTACTCACCGTTCTATCCTCAGTACCAAACACAGTGCCAAACCAAGTAAGTTCTCAGTAAATATTTATTCCATAAATAAGTAAATATCCCTTTTACAGCACTCTTTGTACCTGGCACAGTTTAAATCTGTAATAGTGGTCAATAAATTCTTATTGAATTAAATTAAGAGGATAGCCTTAAGGAAGGTGGTTCTGGAACTACAAATTTACTCATAAAACCACTGAAATAATAATTGTAAGTCATTTGTAACTTTCCTTCAGGCATGTGCTTAATTTGACGCAATTTTGTTAAACCCAATTCCAGGAGTAGATTTCTTTCTTGTTCGTACTCTAAATTAGTAAACATATTTCTTTTCAGCAAAAAGCATATGAGTCAGACTTTTCTCTCCCTCAAATGAGTTATTCCCCCAGCTATTCAAAATTATTAGTGGGTGAGGTTACGTCAGATTTCCATGAATAAGTGATTAGTCCTGGTATTGAAAACTAAGAATATGTAAATGTAGATATAGACCATGATCAACCGACCAGGTACCCGTTGCTTAATAACCATACTTCTTCTGAATATTCTTCCTGGCTAAGTAACTGAACAAAATCTTGTTTCAAACCACAAAGATGCAGCCTTAGTGTTTCACTGACACCTGCTTCATACCCACAATGATGTGCCTTTCAACAGATGTGCCTATAGTTTTGACACTGTGCCTACCCATCCTCCTGGTGACAGCCTCTCTGGGCTTCCTTCCAATGCCCTTTTGTAACTGTTCCTTTCTGGTCTCTGCTGACTCCTCTTCCTGATTTCTCCTCGAAGTGTTGAGATTTCTCAGATCTGTCTTCTCTCTCTCTTCTCCTTGGGAAGCAGAAAGGAGAGCCTGACAACATAGGTTTAGAGTCAGCCTGCTTGAGGTCAAATCCCAGATCTAACATTCTCCAGCTGTGTGATCCTGGGCCTCAGTCTCCTCAACTATACAGTCATATCTCGTTGTATTGCACTTTGCAGATACTGCATTTCTTACAACTGAAGGTTTGTGGCAACCCTGTGTCAAGCAAGTCTATCAGCGCCATT
The DNA here is from genome assembly GCF_025265405.1 of Mesoplodon densirostris. Taxonomy (NCBI): domain Eukaryota; kingdom Metazoa; phylum Chordata; class Mammalia; order Artiodactyla; family Ziphiidae; genus Mesoplodon; species Mesoplodon densirostris. The sequence goes on along the minus strand of NC_082671.1, from coordinate 31,985,725 downwards.
TTTCCAACGTCATTTGCTCACTTTGTGTTTCTGTGTCACATTTTGGTAATTCTTGCAACATTTCAAGCTTTCTCATTATTATTATATTTGTTACCGCGATCTTTAGTTAGATCTTTGATGTTACTACTCTAATTGTTTTGGGTGCATGAACTGTACCCATATGAGAAGGTGAATTTAATCGATTGTTAACAAAGGATTTAGAATATTACATAAATCTAGGTGTCGAAGCAGCAGCAGGATTTGAGAAGATTGACTCCAATTTTGAAAGGAGTTCTGCTTGTAGGTAAATGCTCTCAAACAGCATTACATGCTACAGAGAAACTGTTCGTGACAGGAAGAGTCAATCAATGCAGCAAACTTCATTGTTGTCTTAATTTAAGAAACGTCCACAGCCACTCCAACCTTTAGCAACCACCACCCTGAAAAGTCAGCAGCCATCAGCATCAAGGCAAGACCCTCCACTAGCAAAAAGATTATGAATCACTGAAGTTTCAAATGATGGGTACCATTTTTTAGCAACAAAGTATTTTTTAAGATATGTACATCAGTTTCTTAGACATACTGCTATTGCACACTTAATAGACTACAGCATAGTATAAACATAATTTTCACATAGTGGGAAACCGAAAAATTTGTGTGGCTTGCTTTATTGCAGTCGTCTGGAAGCAAACCCATATCTCTAGGTAAAATGGGGGTATCTACAAAGTGGGGAAGTAAATAGTAACTACCTCATGAGGTTGTTTTGAGGATTAAATGAGATAATACCTGTAAAATGCTTAGAACAGTGCCTGATGAATTGTCAGTAAATGTAAGATATTTATCTACAATCCCTTCCTCCACAATTCCGCCAGTTCCCACACTTACATCCATCACCTCTCAATATCAGTATCAACCATGACCACCTCATCAGCTAGAATTCCCAAACATATGGACGTCTATCCCTCCCCTCTCTCTGAAGAACCAGCCTGAATATCCAGTTGAGTCCTGGGCCACCCAAACTCAACGTACCCAAATCTGGACTTTTCTTTCCCTCATCTGCTCATTTTTTAATAGCACAACCAGCCAGCTTGGAAACTTTGTCTGTTGTATTGTTCTAGCTGGTATACCCCGAATATAATAGTGCCCAATAAGTGTACACTGAATCAGTAGTCTTTCTGCCACCTTCTCCCTTCAATCAGCCCCAGGCCCCAATGCCAAAGTTAGGCTCCTAAGGCATAATTCCTTTCCTACCCATCCATCTATCGGAAATTAATTCAATCTTCTCCTAACTTTCAATTTTATAGCTTTGCACACAAAAACTTTTTAAAAGCCCAAAAGTCAACCAAGTTTGAATTAAACACAATTTCCCAAATAGGTTCCAAGCTTTCCTGCCATCATCCCTTTGTTCATACTGTTCCCTGTCCTTAAATATCTTTCTCCAATGTCAAATTACTGTCCTTGCTTTAAGATGCATCTCAGATGCAGTCTGCTCCATAAAGCCTTCCCTAATTCTACCAGCAGGACATACTCCCTTCTGCCTCCAAACTCCCATAACCTCTGAACTTCTCCTAACGAACTTCCCGTACCCTGCATTCCAGTATGGTCATTTCTCTCAATCTTGAATCCTCCTTGCTAAATTGAGAGGTCACATAGTGTATAGAACGGGGTCAAATCTGCTTCATACTTAGGGAAGTTTTTCAACTTCTTTGAGCACCAATTTCCTCATCTGTGGGATAGGGAGAATAAACCATCATGAAGACATAAAAAAAACTGGTATTTACAAATATTATTAATGAGGGATAATATTTTCCCATTATAAGTGGAGAACTACCACAATTGGGTAAAATATATATATATGTACTAAGAACACTGAAATGAAATAGGTAAAATGTTAACAGCTCTTATGTTCAAGTGGAGGGGTTGCACATGATTTTAATTGTGTTCTGTAATTGCTTATTTTCAATATTTCTACAACTAGCTTGTATTCATTCCTCTTGTAACTGACTTATCAAAGAAACATTTATAAAATGCCTTCAGAAACTACATTATGGCCTGCTGAAACAGAAAGATGAAGAAAAATGACAGTTTATAAGAGGAAAAATGTTTTAATTACTTCGGTAATATCATTCATAAAAGGGGGAAAACTCTTCTATGTCTTCAAAATGCATTAAATTTCTGCCATTATGTGACTGGAAAAAGCTCAAGTAGAATAAAGAACCTTAGAAATCACTTGCCAAAAATATTTGCCACCATAATTGGTTAGGACATTGTCACAGCTCCTAAATTTTGGGTTTTCTGAGCCCTGCATGTGATCTACCATTGGGAGAGAGCAACACAAACACGGAGGCCATTGCATCAAGCCTGCGATCAAGAATTTATGTCTGGCTTAAATCAAAGAGTCCACAAGAAAGATTTGAAGCTGTAAAATTCCAAGCTACAGTCAGCACCCTAAGTGATTTTTGAAAACTTTTTTCAACTGCAAACTTGACGTGTCCAAAGTTAAATTTACTATCTTTTTTTCAAAGCCTGATCCTCTTCCGGGGCTTAAAAGTGCGGTTTTGGAGTCCTTTTGGACCACAGATTCAATGTCAACTTCGCCACTTATTGGAAAAGAAACTTTGGAAAGTTATTTAATTTCTCTGAGCCTCACTTTCCTTATTTGTTTAAAAGAGGATAATTATATTTCCCCTACAAGTTGTTGACAGGGATAAATTTTTTAAAAGATGCATTTAAATCACCTAGCACAGCACCTGGCACAAATAAGGACTCAAAAATGGTAACAACAGTTTTCAGTAAATAATCATCATCTATCCAGCCTCCCAGGCTAAAGGCAACAAAGGCATTACAACCATTCTGTCCCTTGTAGGTATCATAGGCACGAAGGTGTGCCAATTCCACCCCTGAAATATCTCAGGAATCTAACACCTACTACCTCGCCATGTCCAGTGCTACATACTGATTGTAGTGTTTCTCACCTCTTGCCCAAATATGCACATACTGAAATCAGTGATAACTCCTGACACCTGCTCTCACAGTGCCCCATGCTGACACTAAAGTTCTCTTTTCCCAAAGATAAAATGTGACATCATTCCCCTGCTTAAAGATGCCCTGGCCCCCTATTGCACCCAGGATCAAGCCCAAGCTTAATAAGATGGCATATAACACCCTTTTCACAATCCCTCTGCCTTAGTGTATCTCTCCAGCTTCTCCTTATGCCAGTTTCCCAAGATTCACACATGTTCACCCTGAGCTAGCACCATGCTAATCACTGTCTAAAAATTACTTTGTCCTCATCACACTCCCAGGGATGGCCTTCCACTTCTCTTCATTTAACAAACTCATGCTGAGCCTTCAAGAACTTGCTCCACACCTCACCTTTTCTGTGAAGCCTTTCTCTGAGGCAGAGTTAGTTCCTCCCTCCTTTTTACCCTAGCAGCATTTTTTTTATCCCTGTTATTATCCTGCATTTTAATTTTCTGTTTTTCACGTCTGTCTTCTCAACTCAGTGGTGAATTACTTGAAAGCAGGCGCCATATGTATTTATCCCCACACTTCCAGTGCTTGGCATCTATTGAATGTGCAATATATGTCTTTGGATAGATACATTTTAATTAAAACTGGGAATTGAGGCTTTACTAAAACTGGAAACCGAGGCCTGATAAATGTAACTCAGACTGTTTCACTAGCAAATGTTCCCGACCAAGGTGATCTCACAATTTTGTGAAACACTCTACTTTCATGTGAAACCACAGTAAATGTTCGAAGTACCATGTCATTAGCGAAAGAAAAAAGTGAAAGGCTCTAAAGAGTTGAATAGACTTTCTCAAGGAAAAAATTCAAGAAAAGAATGGAAGGTCCTTTATTACTACCATATATTAAGTGCTAACTGCATGGAAGTCCCTGTAACACATTGTCTTGTTCTGCTAATGGCTCTACAAAGTTGGTACAATTGTCCTCATCGTGCACATGAGGAAATTGGGCCTCACAGATGAAGTTCCACCAAGTCCCACAACTTGTAAATGACAGAGCAGAGATTTGAACCCTGGTCTGTGAGAACCCAAAACCTGTACTGTGCTGCTATGTCATGCTGCCTTTCTCATAGGTGACCAAGCCAATGACCCTCACACCATTCCACCCTCTCCCAGCCATCCCCATGGGAAGTTAGGGAGAAAATGGGAGGAGGAAAAACAGACAGAATGTGAACAAAGGAGAGTGAAGGATGGGAAGAAAAGGAGAGGGATCGCCTCTTAGAAAATGTATTTAGAATATCTATATATTTTTAAAGCTGCAATGAAATTTCTTCCTACTAAATACAATCTAAAATCTATGCAAAAGAAAAATCTATGAAACTTAAAATCAAAATGTTATCCTTGTTAAAGAAAAAGTAAAACAAACAGGCTCAATTTATTAATCCACAAACCTAACAACACTCAACAAAAAGCTTCTGTAAGTTTTAATTGCAGCAATCTGGACAATGTTTTATTATGACTCATTGACTTGAGCCACAATGTTTGCACAATATATTTTGCCCTGCTTTATGAGACTGCGCTTGCAGTGAAATGCTACTATGCATACTCAATTAAAATACACCAGACTTATCAAAACAAAGCATTTGGGGAAATAGCGTGCTCTCTATTTGTTTACTTTCCTTTATAAATCCTGCATGTCCATGGAATAAAATCCATAAATTTGTTCTTCTAAGTGAGCTGTACAATACCTTCCCCTTACTTTTACTATTACTATCTGCTCAACACCTCTGGTTTTTCTTTCCTGAAATATGCTTATCAATGGTTATTTATTCTCTAGTGTTTGAGATAGAGTTCATTCCTAACATATAGAATGGTTTCTACTAGCTACTCTACAGATATGTCCCCAGAAGAAGAGACAGGAAGTTCTGCCCTGTACTCTGCAAAGGAGAATGTGTCCAGTGATGGCCACTCACTCACCTGAGCTGACCACTTCCTTTCTCCTCTCTCTGGGTTGTGCTTTCGAAGGTACTTCCCTCTCTTTCCTCATCCAACAAGTTCTAACGCTCCTTTTTTCTGTCTTTTTTCTGAAAATTGTTTATGAGATGAATATTCCAAAGTTTGCTAATGTTTATAGGTTCATAATCCCTTTGTCAAAAATGTCAAGCTCACAGATGCTGCAAATGCAGAATGTTGGAGGATTTGAAAAATAGACTATATTGGGAATGATATCCCATATATTATGTAAAACCCCCAGTGGAGTCTGAGGAAGCACCCTGCAATCAAACACATCAACATTTCTGTGGCAAACTGCGCGAATATTAACACGAAACGAGAAAAAGACTATAAACAGATTCATGTCCGTTCAGTTCACATTGTGCCACCAAGTTTGTTTCAGAAACCTTTCCTTTTTCAGAGCTCTTACGATTTCAGAATTGCAGTTGAGAGATTGTAGATCTGACTATACTCTAGCAATGGGCATTGGGAGAAGCATCTCTGTCAATGGGAACCTGTTAGCCTCTCATCATTTTGGAGCAAGGTGTGTGGTCTGTCTGAACCCTGACATTTAAATATGAGCATGTGGACATGACAGATGGTTAAAAATCCTAAAAGCGTAGTTCTAAAGAAACCATAAAAAGATCCACCACAATGGGCATACGGAACAGTTTGTCTGGATACTAAGGTGATATTTGGCAGAATTTTAAAAACATGGGAATGAGCAGGAAGATCATTTAATTTTAAGTGTTTTATTATTTTTTTCTCATTAATCTTATTCTTAGTTTGAAAAGAAAACCTCTCCCTGGTTTACATGTGAATTTGATTGGACACATGTTCCCAGGAAGCAGGCTGCATACCAGTAGAATCATGTTCATTATCATACATGAAATAAAACAAGGAGATCAAAATGAGCTAAAGAATTAATAATATCATGTACCACTGTCCTTTCTTTTAGCATGTTGTAAACATGTGGATATATTTAAAGGTTTCCTTTGTGTTGGATAATATCAAAGACAGATCCGATTGATATTATATAATAAGCTATTTCAAAGTAATGAATTAGCTGAACTAATGCTTTCTTGCTAAATAAATAATTCTGAAAGAAAATAGATCTTTATTCTTAAATCCTCCTCCTTTCTCAATTAATTAGGCTTTGTTGGTAAAAGGAAGTTAAGAAATTCAGCATAAGCCTGATTATATCATGAATGTAAAATGAGCAGGGCAAATAATGGGCTCTATACTCTTTCAAACAAGTTAAATAAGTCCGTAATAGCCCACCAGTTGTGTAAACACTATTTCACTATACTTGTAAAAGAACTATTGACTTACTTGTTAACTTAAATTATCCTGGCATGCTTCAACTAAGCTTATTAGTAATTCATGTGGTGTACACAAATGTTTTTAGTTGTGGACTTTTATCAAAGATTAAAGAATTAGGAAAGCATCCTTTTAGCAAGCCCAGAAACACAAACTAGACTGTACTTTACCAGAACTGATTTTAGGAACTTGCAAAGAGTCTAAGAAGTAAAAAGGGATTTCAATCCTGGCATGAGATATTCCCATTAACAGGCAGATACCTTCCAAAACCATAAATAATATTAACATCTCACCCAGACATAATACCAAATGAATCTACTTTAGCCCACTAACCTTACTATCACATGTAAGGGGTGGAGTTGTTTTTCTCTGACATCTCACGGCTATGGATTCCTGTGGGTAACTGGTTGTTGAAAGAAACTAGAAATACGTATATTTAAGGGGGAAAACGTTGAATATATACTTGTCCTTTCTGTCACAGGAAAAAACCACCATTCTCTGCTCCAAATGGTTCCACTGCAGTCCAAAAAGACTACACTTTTTTTTTCTTTACCAAAATATGTGAATTTTTTTCTCAATAAAACAATAGTAAACCCAAGATACTATTCAGTTTAACTCTCTGTACGTCTAGAATTCCCAAGGGATTTGGGAAAGGGTAAAGAACTTAAAGTCAAAAGACTCAGGTTAGAATTTGGTTGCATCACTGACTTGTTAGTCACCATTAGGAAAATGACTTGCATTTCTTATCCTTAAATTTGGGGTAAGAATAAAGCTGACCTCATAAGGTTGGTATGAGGTGAGGACTGAGTGGGAACATGTAAATGTATAAAGGGCTGAGTCAATGCTTATGGTCCTTATCATGCAGTTTGATAACTTGATCCTATAAATGAAATGTTATTTGTCATAAAACAGAGAGACCACTACCCAGAGCCTTTACTAGAGCTTGCTTTCTTTTCTTTTTTCTTTTTTTTTTTTAATTTGTAGTACACAAGGAATCTGGTTTGCTGTATTTTCTTCTTTATTAGCTAAGATAAAGTAATTAACATATATGCATTCAGACAATAAAATCACTATTAGAAGAACCATTCTTATTTTCAACCCATATGATTTTCTATGTTTTAAGGTCTACAAGACCTTGAATTTCATCACGTCTCACTCACGTATTCATGCTTCCTGGACTTGCAGGTTTTACTGAGCATCCTTGATTGCAAGTGATCACAGATAAATCCTTACTCATTACCTTAAGCAACAAGACAAAACAAGATTGATTGGTTCACCCAGTTGGGAAGTGATGGAGTAGAAACAGCTTTAGATCCAGATGTTTAAGAGAGGACCTTAGGATTTTGCTTTTCTCTTCACTAATGCTTATGTTCAGTTCCTGGTGAGCTCTCTCCACAAGGGAGAATGACAGCTCCCTTGAGCTCCAGGCTTCCTTGTCCTTAGAACTCATGAAGCCAGAAAAGAGCCTCTCACCCCAGAGTAAATGACAATCCCCCAGATGGATTCCGATTGCTCTGCTTGGGTCATATACTTACCCCAGGGGCAGGAATGTGGGGCTACACGATTGACAGCTCTACCAGAGTCACCTAAGGTTTGGGAGGTAGTTACCCAAAGGAAAAGTGTGGAGTGCTCTTACCAAAAAGAAAGAGGAGAAATGTTGGGCATGTGAAAAAAAATAATAATAATAAGTAACAGATGTTCATTACACCTGGCTTCATCCAGCATAGCTGTCTTTCTTCCTTGTAATTGAATAAGAAATCCCTCTGCTTTACATGAATTTGTTAACAAGCTTCAATTCCTGAACAGAAGAGGAAAGGCACTAACACAGGTTGAACATTTACTCTGCTCTAAGCCAAGTTCCAGAGATTTTCACATTTAGAACTACCTAGGTAAATAATAATCCTCCTTTACAGAGACTTAGATAGGCTCATTCTGTGCTTCAGATCAAATGCATAAAACTGTCAGAACCTAGATTCAAATCCAGTTCTGCCTGATTCATTCCACAACCAAAGTGCTATGCTCTTTTTGGAACCCTGAAATCACAGAAACTGTTGACAAAAGCCCTCAGTAAGATGATGGACACAACCATATTTGGATGCCTGTGTTGATAAATCAGTCAGTCAATAAATATTTGTTAAGTTTCCACTACCATGAGTCCCTTGTATGAGTCCTACAGGTAAAGACAAGTGGCCTACTCCCTGTCTCCAAAGCTATCACAATAAAGTTGGAAAAACAAAACATATCAGCATTCAAGAAAACTTTAGGGCTCAATTATGTGGTATTTATAACATACACTTTCAGTGAGATTCCTGGGATTCCTGTGCAGAGTCTGTGCTCCTCTTAGATTGCAAGCTCCATGAAGAGAGGTAACTTGCCTCCCTAGGTCACTGCTGTATCATGATTGTAGCTATTCTACAAAGATTTGTTGCTTGATGATTAATTAGACTACAGTTACAGGAGGTTTTACAGAAAGAGTAAGTCTTGAACCGCTTACTTACAAAATAAGTAATCTGGGGATAGGTTTTTTAAAAAAGGGAAGGAAAATAGGTAATCAGTAGGCATTCTATAAATGTGGAAGGTATGGCTGGGAGAAGCAAGAATAACATGAGAATAAGCAAAGGGATGGTAGTGGATGTGATGTGCAAAGGGGCAGGTGAAGCACCAGGACAGAATTAGGCACTGCACTGATATCCAGAAATCAGGGTTAACTCACAGTTTTCAGCAGCCACTGTCAAATTTTCCAGAATCTCTGGGCTGCAGGATCTTTATCTGCAAAATGAAGAGAATGGAGTATAGAAAGCTTAGCCACTTTCTCCTTCCATCCAGTCCAAAGAATCACAAGCTTGCTAATGATGGGATTCACCATAGAAAGGAGCATGTTCAGAACACTGATTTAGGTCCAGGAACCTATATATTTTTTAAAGTTCCACAGGTGGTTAGCCAGCTTTGGGGATCACTTCTTTAATGAAGGAGAGTAAATACACGCAAAGAAAAAAATCTTCCCAACTGTAAAATTCAGAAATTTATATGGGAAACTCAGCAGGATGGAAGAAGATTAAGAGAGGCCTTAAAAGCCATAAGGGTTCTCCACCTTCATGAAGCAAGGAGACGTTGTGCCTGGAGTGAAAACTGTACATTTTTGTGAGTTGAAGTGGCAGGCTTGGGCCTTAACTTCTTTCAGCCACTCACTCAGGTCTGCAGACGTCGACTTGCTCCTCACCGAGGCCTTTTCTCCAAGAAAACCCTGAGTCCTTCTCCTCCTTTCCCCTGCGGGTTCCCTGCAGGACACTTTTGCAGAGTGTGAGAACACGCATTTTGCACTGGCAATGGTTCTCACACCTGGGTGGGACTGCACTTACTTAGAAAACCCTGGGACACTTAGGATGAAAAGGCCGCCGAACAAAAGAAAACACCCATCTATCTGTCTGTCCCGCATTGCTTTACTAAAGGTGACTGACTTCCAGAGGATCCTAAATCACTTTAAAAAACAGTCACTTCGACTTCTTACCCCGTGGATTAGACAGAATTGGACTGCTTGCTCACGAGCTGTATTTACTTAGCGATTAGCCCAGCGTTTCGATTTTAGGGCAAAAGCGAGCCAGACAGGGCGGCTTGAGGTAAGGATCAAAAAGGCCACCCATCCTTCGCCTGGGGACGCCTGCCTCCTTACCCTGTTAGTGTAACTGTTTTTCTGGATTGAATTGTAGTCTTTTTTTTTTTTTTAAAGCACTCCATATAGTCCATGCATTATCTGAAGTGTTCTTAGAGGAAGCGTGCCGCATCCCTCGGCCCCTGCGCGTCTGTCTGCGTCCGTCTGAAGCAGGTCCCTTTGGGCTCTCTTATCTGGGTCGCCAGGACGCGGGAGGGAGTGGGGGTGGGGGTGGGGGTCCCCTGCCCCTCCTGAGGTGCTGAGCGCCGGAATCCGCGCCCCGGAGGCAAAGCTCGAGCGCTGAGAACTCGCCTGCACCTCGCGCCGCCAGCCGCCTCCAAGCCGCGGAGTCGGGAAAGGAGGGAGGGGGTCGGAGGAGGGAAAGTGGGGCCAGGCGGGGGGTGCCTGGGAAGCCGGGCTGCGCTGACGTCACTGGGCGCGCGATTCGGGCTGGAGCGCTTTAAAAAACGAGCGTGCGAGCGGAGATGCTGCTCCACACCGAGCAGGCCGCCTGCAGCAGCAGCGCGCACGGCCCCCGCAGCGGCTGCAGCCAGGGCGCTCCCGAGGCCCGCGTGGCGGCAGGGGCACGGCCGGGCCCCGCAGCGCTTCTCCTCGGCGCCCCCGCCGGGGGCCAGGAGCGCTGCGCCCCGGGCTGTAGGCGCCCGCGGAGCCGCAGAAGCCCGCCGAGCTGCGCCTGGCGCGCCACCGTCCGCCGCAAGCCCGACGCTGCCCTCCCGCCGTGCCCCGCTCGCGGCCCCCTGCCCGGGCACCATGGACACCTCCTCGGTCGGCTTGCTCCTGGCCTTGCCCGTCCTGCTCCAGCTGGCGGCCGGGGGCGGCTCGCCGAGGCCAGGCGCGCTGCTGCGGGGGTGCCCCGCGCACTGTCAGTGCGAGCCGGACGGCAGGATGCTGCTCAGGGTGGACTGCTCCGACCTGGGGCTTTCGGAGCTGCCCTCCAACCTCAGTGTCTTCACCTCCTACCTGTAAGTGCGCCTCCACTCCGCTCTGGAAAGGGGGCAGAGGGAGGAAAGGAGGCGGGCCCTAGGCCAGGCTGGGGGCTCCTCGGCTCCCGCCTGCTCTGGAGGGGGCGGGCGAGTTTGCAAAGGGCGTCTTGGCCAGGCGTGTTTGGGCCCCTGGGAAATGCACGTGTCTCGGGGTAGCACGCCCGCACTTTCTGGGCCCGCACTTTCTGGGCCCGCAGAGAAGCGTCTTCAAGTGCAACCCGGGAAAGCGCTGGTGCGCTGCAGCTTTGCGGTCCAGCTCTAGGCAGGTCGCCGCGCGAATTCCTCCGACTGGAGGCATTTGCCTGCAGTGTGGGCATGTGTGCCCCTGAGCCTGGAACCCAAGGGCAGGCTGCCCAGTTGGTCCCTGCCCCAACCTCCCCTCCTTGTCCTGTCGCGTTCCACGAAGAGATGGGCTGTAAAAATTTCCCCAAAGGAGAACTCCAACTCGTCCAGCTCCAAAGGAATTTACTCTGCATCCCTTGCACAGTCGCGTGATGTAACCTTTTTCTTTTCTTTTCTTTCTTTTTCTTTCTCTCCCCCCCCCCCTTTTTTTTTTAAATGAAGTGATTATAATGTGGCAACCACAAACCCGATAAGAGCTGCCAGAACGTTATCTTTACCTTTGGCTGCCCGAGCCGCCCTTTGAAGTGCCCGCGGCCACGGTGTAATCTTTAACCATCTCCTCCTCCGGGGGAGGAAAGGGAAGTGGGCTGAAGGCGGCGGGGCGGGTAAACAGCGGCGCAGACACCCAAGTGGAGACCTGAAGCTCTCTGTCATCCCTCGGGGATCCTCCCAGCCCGTCATCCCCCCCACCACAGACTCCAAACCCCAACTGCGGAGACGAGGCAGCGGCTCATTTCATAATCTGGTCTCTGGAAAATCCAGGCCCGGAGGGTAACAGGTGGTCGGGTGGACGTGGTGACCCAGGAGGAACCCGATTCTTGGGGGCCAAGGCGACAACTCTCCATCGCCCTGTGGAGAATTTGGGGCTCGATTCCTTCGCGCAGAGAGACCAGGGGTCGGGACCACTCGGGAAAAGGGGCACTCGTGGCCACAAGGTTACACGTTTAGGTTTGAACTCGAGGCACTGCGGTGAGCCCACCCCAAACCCTGGCAATCCCAGTTTCGGCTTCTCTGATGTACCTTGGCAGGAGCGAGTTGGGATGTTTGTGAACTCGGTCTTTCCTCTGTTTAGTTGTTTTCTGGAGGGAAGAAACATGAAGAGGCTTGCACAACGCTTTACACTAGATAGTGATTCTTTTTCTAGAGACAGAGTGAGGAAGAAAAAAAAATTCTTTTTTACTTGCTTTTATTTTGCGTTGAAAGGGAGGGATTATCCTGCTAGATTTTAGTGTTAGTAGATGGCAGTCCCTTCCTCACCTACCATAAAACTATTTTGGCTGCTTTCCCTATCTGAGAAGTTTATAAAATTAACCTATTTCCCCACCAGGTTTCCCTTCAGTGGCACTTAATTGCATGGTGTAGTGATATTTTTACAGTGATGGAAATCTTCTCCCCTAAGTGATCATTCTCTAAGAATTCACATTTCCTCCGCCTAAACAACTATCTGTACTACGAAATTGTCTGTACTATTCATCTCCAGTCTCTGAGTTTAACTGCTAAACTCAGTGTTTCAAGAATCACATATTCTCCTGTATCGTGAATTTCTGAGAGCGGTTGGCAGTTGCACTTAAGAGCCTAGAACTATTCTTCCCCATCACCCTGAAGAAACTGGCCATATACAAGGGAGTTGTGCAATCCCCCCCAAACATTTACCTATTTAAATAATACACTTGTTAGAAAACTTGTTTAAGGATACAGAAAATAAATGTCACGACTTTTTTTCTCTCACTCATTTGTTAGACTTCTGTTACTAAAACTTGGCGTAAGATACTGCTTCAAATCATTTCCCACATACCTCAAATGCAGTTAACTGCATCCTCCATGTGCTGGGGAGATCTGACTGCCACTGTTCCCTATCTATCATTATGGATAACCCCTTGGAGTTAAGATACCATTAGGAAGTTAATTGTCAGCTTTTTCTCGTGCTATTTGATGACAGCCTGTATCCTGGCCTAAGGGGAAATGTTCTCATTGTCCTATAAAATATTAAACTCAGAGTGTCTGTGAAAAGTGTCACAGTGAAATGTCAAATACGTGCATCTAATGGTTAACATTTCAGGGAATATGAGTGCTAAATGTAGAAATCAGTCCTGAAGTAAATAACCAAACTGATGTTCTTCATGATGGGCAATTTCAGAATTGGTCTCCTTATAGAGTACAAAATGCCAGAGGCCATCGGATGCCCTGCCTTGGTGGGTTGAAGGGTTTCAGGTTGGGGGGTTTGTTTTGACAACCTCAGGAACTCTGTGCCGACATTAAGGGTAGATGGTGCCCTCTTTTGGTTACACCTAGAATTAAGTGACCATTTCTCCTTCACTTGTGCACTCACAACCTGAAAGAGAAATATTTATTTACTCATATTCAAATAAATAAGCATGTGTTTTACTGGTTGTATTATTTTAAGAGATAACTTCTTTTTGCTCTTAAATGGGAACACGAAGTTACAGCCCCGCTCCACTGGGGCCCAGTGGTAATTAAGCTTTGATGAGAAAGTTGCAGTGTGCAAAGACTGATGTGAGTGAAAGACCAGACTACTATCTTTTATTGTTTGTAATAAGTTACCACCATTTCTTTGAGTGAAAATGTTATCTCTTAATCTTCCTCCTCTCCCCAGAAAAGAACAAGCATTTCATTTTCTTCAGATTGATGGTGGCAAGTTCCAGCTGTACACGTTTGGCAAATAGATTTGCCACAATCTGATAACTGGCTAGTCCAACTCGTAGGTAAAGAAAGTTTCTTCAATCTCTTCATAGAAGGTTAGAGCTGTTTATGTACAGCTTTAGAATCTTTCTTCCCCAGAAAAGCTAAGTCTTAAGCCAGTCCAAACATTAACTCTCTTTTCTTACTGAACTGCATTCTCCAGTGGATCTGTAATTGGACCACTGAACATGCGTGGTATAAACACTGGAAATTTTCAATCTTAATCTTTCTCTCTCTCTCTCTCTCTCTCTCTCTCTCTCTCTCTCTCTCTCTCTGTTTCTCTCTTCCAGTGATTATGGGCTCTGATTTTACAACAGGGGCTAATAAAGCTCACTCAGCAGAAAACAAGGAACACACCAAGGTTAAGACATAAAAGCAGACAATAATTATTTCCAACGTTTAGTACATCTCAACCTAGCAGTAGTGATCTGTCAGAAAGAAAGTAATGCTAGCATCTAATCTTATTATAGGTAAGTTATTTTAATGCATCAAATGTGGACATTTTTGCTAATAAGGTCTTAAAAGTAAGCTCCCTATACTACTTTGATGTATCTTTCATTCAGTTAGTGTGGCATCCAAATAGAAAACTAAATCCTAATGAATACCTTAATATAGTAAATATACTTTTCTTTATTGATCTAGAACAGCCATTTTATTTTTAAATGAAAACTGAGTTTTTCCCTGCTATTGCTTAAAGACATGAACATTTCATCCACAGGCAAATTTATGTCACATAAACTAAAGGAACCAAGAGAAAGATTTTTTTTTATGTAGTTTGGTTACTTTTCCATATGTAACTTTGTAACAAAATTTAATTTTACACATAACTGGTAAAACTGGTTTTCATTAAAAAAACAATCAAAAATCTCGTTTATAACTAATTAAGGATGCCCTGGTGTCATACATGTGTTCTAAGCATTTAAGATACGGTTTCAAAATTAAAGAAACTTTTCAGACTCTTCCTTGAAAATTATTTAATATATTTCTACTTCCCTTCAAGCAAAGAAAACTATTTTAAATGAAGGAAAATTTTGTACTTTAGAGATGATTACAAAAGCCTTAATTGTTACAACAGTCTTAAAATTTAGGTCAGTTGCAAAAGTCATAGTTTGCTTTACAACCTACTTGCAAAAGTCGTTAAAAATATAATGATATCAGTGACTTTTCTGCGTTTTAATGAAGTTCTTTATTTTTCTTCAGGATGCCCAGGTTTTCTTAGTAGTGTTTTTGTTATGGGGGCAATTATTGAAACTAATTGACTGAGTTAGTCTGAGTGATTTCTTTTTTAAGTAGTGGCTCTGATTCAAACAATTTTATGGTGTAGATTTAGACTAAATATTTTACTGAATATGTTCAACATATGCATGGCAGAGTTTTTGTGACAATAATGAATTTTTACATATAGTAAGCATGATCCTCAATCAGATCTTCAATCTTTTTTCCCTTTACACATTTTCTTCAAAGTAAAGGCAGAGTTCTGATCTGCAGCGAAAGGTGGCAGTCACAAATGAGTTAGAAGATTGGAATAAAAAAATAACCTTTGTAATTAAATAAAACTGTACTTTAATAATGAAACCATTCCTCCTTGGATGTGCTTTAAAAAGTTCAGAAACACAAAACGAGTCTATAATTTCTCAAAGTCAAGTTTTTAACTGAACTGTTTGTTTTTAATTTCCAAAACATGTAACTGTCAAAAGCATAGACATAATAACCAAGTAAACAATTAACTATCATAAAACTAAAGACGTTGCGGAATATTTATAGTTTTACAACTGATACCTAATATCTATTTACCTTAATAAAGCATTTTTTATATTTCTTCTATTGAATGTATACATTTAAGTCATTTTAGCTATAAATTTAAGTATGTTTCCAATTAAACCAAATCATATGCCATAATATAGAAATGAAAAACAGTAGTGAGTGCTGCACTGAGCAATTTTGTGAAGTAATTCTTTTGGTTTTGTTCAGTTATTTATATAAATTTAGAATAATGCTAAATGGCACATTTCCTTGTAAACACCCACAAGTGGATATTTCTGGTAAATTGAATTCTTCATGAGAAGGCAAATTCCTTCCTATGAGATTCAACCTCCTCACTCCTGGTGCAGTGTTTTCCTCTATACAGTCTCATTCTGTAGTAGAAAAATGAATCAGACTGGCGTTAGACCCACCACTGATATATTACTTACCAAGCTGATAATTTAGTCCTATTACTATTTTTGATGTATCTTAGGATTTCATTTGTTAAACTACCCATGAGTTCCAACCTACTACAACTCTTTTATTCCCAGATCTGTCAGCTTCAATATACAGTTTTATTCAGTCATTATAGACGCCAACTACATGCTCAGTTTCACCCATGGAACTCCTTAGCTATGGGAAAAGGAGACATTGCATAGGCTGTGTGGTGGAATTTTTTCATAAAAATTTTCATAATTCAAAATTAATTTGGTTCTCCATAGGTGACATGGTAGGAAGCAGGCTCATTCTTGAAATCTCTGGCATTTTCTCCCACTTCTTCAAGTTAATTTTTTTTTTTTACACTGATTGAACCCAGTGGAAATGCCTTATTTGAAAGTGGTAGGTAGAAGAACGTTGATCATTTGATTTCACAATATGGAATAATGTTATCTAGTAGTAATGCTAAAAGACGGTTAACAGGGTGTTCAAATTAGTAGGTTAACTTTTTTTTTCCTTTTTTTAATTAAAAAGTCTTTAATTTTCATTGAGATATAATTGATGTATAACATTAGTGTCAGGTGTACACATAAAGATACAATATTTGTATCGAAAATGATAGCCACGGTAAGTCTAGTTAACATCCATTAACCACACATTGGGTTAACTACTTTTAAAATGCTTCGTAAGCAGGAGTACTTCCTCATACCCTCATTCTCAGTGTTTAAATCTGGGATTGGAAAAGCTGGAATTTACTTTAAAAGTATGCAAAAGAACCAACCATTGTCCATGAAACCATCTTCCTTAAAATCAGATGGAATAATTCTCTGGGAGGTAATGATGGGCTGTCTTTCCTTCAGGGTTTATCTTCCTCACTAGACTGTGAGCTCCACCAGGCTAGGAAATTTTCTACTTTATTTCCCAAGTGCCCACACCAGTGCCTGGCACTTAAGAGATGTTCAGTAAATACTTGTAATGTTGAATTGAATAGAATTGGCTGAACCAGCTGCTGAAATCCCAGTGGCTAAAAGAGCCCAGAGAAAGACAGATGAGAACTACTTGTCTGCAAGTAAGAGAACAACACAAGGCTACTGGTATCCCACAATTATGGCTCAGCCCCATTGGAAATACAATTAAATTGTATTTTGCTTAAATGATGCCATGAGTTGTTTAACAAACACACCAGAATTTACATGGCTAAATTACTTTATTATTGTAATGACACTAATTATAACAGCTGACGTTTATACTGTTCTTCCTGAGTGCCAGGCATTATGCTGCTACTTTACTCAATCCCACATCCCACAACAACCTTTTGACACAGGTACTATTATCATCCCTATCTTGGGGGGCCCGTTAGCTTATTGCAAGGCTATTTCCATTGCACAAAATGTTTGGGGGGGCCTCTTTGAAATTATCTTCAGGGCCAGTTTACCAGAAACACAAGAAAACCAGCCTTCTAATGTTTAGCTATGCCTCATAGTAATTGTAATTGGTGCTGAAATACTTCTTCTTAGGAACACAGTTTATGAAGCTCTAATACCACAAATATTTCTTCAAGGAATCCTGGGAAATGCAGTTTTTAATTTTCAGTAAAATGAGAATAATATTATATAGCTTAGGGCCAATCTTTTAAGTTTAGTAGATACCTTTTCATATATCCATTTTCTTACTACCACAAAAACTATTTCTCTTGTCTCCAAGTCGAAGATAAATTGTGGTAGTGCCCAAGTATTATAAAGAGTGATCAGCTGACTAATAACTTCCAAGTTAAAAATGAAACTTTTTTTTCTCTGACCAGATCTATGTGTCAAATAAAGTAGCTGAATTCTTTGGAACTATTTGTCAACTTAGAGAGACATGAACTTTCTTAATAGGCCAATTTTATTTAAGTTTGTATTTACCTTTAAAACTGATGAGATAAGATGAATTGACACATCATTTATTTGATTCAGAATGTAGAATTATTTCAACGTTTTATCTACTTATCGATCACTCTGTAAGCTCTGCACAGTTTAACAATTAAGCCAGTGATACAGACTTCTGTGTAAATAAGAAATCTGGATAAGTCAGAGAAAAGTCCCTTCCTTCAAACAAAGAACTTTTCCTGAACTATCCATTTAATTTCTTCAGTCCTTGAGTTCATTTGCTGCTGTAAACCTGTGTTAATCATTTATTGTATTACAAAGTCAAACATGAAATATCAGTAGCCGACCAATTAATTATAAAGCATATTCAATGTAAAGAACACCTCCTCAAGGAAGAACTGATGTTTAGAAAATTTAGGTTACATTGGGATATAATCTCTAAAAGCTCTTACAACAGTACACTCAACTGTAGTTTTCTGTGAACATTAATAATTTAAAATTATAGCAGATACAAACTATTCAATACTATATGTAAAATAGATAAACAACAAGGTCCTACTGTATAGCACAGGGAATTATATTCAGTATCTTGTAATAAACCATAATGGAAAAGAATATGAAAAGGAATATATATGTAAAAAAATTATTCAGCAATCCCTAACTTTCAAGTGTCTCATTTTTAACATATGCACATTTTTTCCATGTTCATTTTGCCCTTGTTGGCTTCAGAAGGAGTTTGATTTCATCTCCTAACGAAGACTGTGATGGTCTAGGGGAAAGAAAGCCATCTCTCATGCACACACTAACACGCACACAGCAACACACCAATAAGAAACAGTTTCCTTTGTGCCACTTGCTCGGTGGAAAAGATACATAACATTGACATGGCATGGCAGTGGAGAGCCGACCCTTTTAAGGGGAGACACTGAGGAACTGGCTGTGAAGGCACCTTCAGTTAGCTTCAGAAGCTGAAATGCAGAAGACAATTGTTCTGGCAATGGGAGCCCAACTCCAGCTGGGAACGCGTGCACCGAGCTGACCTTCCTCGTCAGCCTGCCAGCTGAGATTAAGCTTTCCTCAAGTGGTCCCTTGTTAGCCCAGCCTTTTCCCCAGTGTTGCTCATCTTTCACAACTGGAAGCCAAGTGTTTCAAACTGTTACTCAATTTGGCAGCCAAATTCCTTTATTTCCTCCTTCCACCTCCTTTTCTGCCCCTCTCTGTCTCTGTCTCTCTGTCTGTCTGTCTCTCTCTCTCTCTCTCACACACACACACAGTGATGACTAACCTTACATGCACGCCTTCCTTTCCAAAGTCCACACTAAGAAGAGAATCTAAGAATTTTTATGTTTCGCTAAAAATCTAGTAAACACTCTTGTGCTCCTTTTTCTCTTGAAGCCTTGATTAAGTAGAACAGGGACCTCTACAAAAGATGTCTCTTTGCAGAAATAACCTTCCTTTGATCAAAAAAGCCACAAAAGTGTAATTCTCAGGAAAGTAGAAAACCACACATGATCTCAAGTGGAAAAAATATAAAGAATTTGCTGAATTTTTAACCTTAGCACGTAACAAAGATATTATTTTAAAGTTGGTTGGTTAATGTGGTCTGTGTTAGAACTTTCATTGTGTCATGTTTGGGTTTACCCAATGTTATTTTAATGAGCTTATTGGTTCGACACACAAAATACCACATGGCGCTTGAAGTTTTTAGATTATAAATTTTCTTGTGAGGCACTTATTTGAAGGAACTCTGTTACATAATCAATTGGTCTTTAAATCTATCAGCACAAAAATAACCTTTCACTTTTTGTATACATATACGGTGAAGATTATTTGATTATAAAAATTTCCATGGAAGGAGCTATATTCCTTAATCATCTATTATGTGTATATATTAAGATGTTCACAATAAACATTTATTTCACAATGTTTGTTGAATGAATCTACAGAATGAGATTGGAGTCTTCTAGTAAAGACTGAAATAAGAAATCTTCCTCTTTATTTTCTCTTCATACTTCTTGTCCTGAAGGGACCCTTAGCAGACCTGCTTGCATTTAGCCATAGATGTACTCTATAATTAGTACTGTTGTCTGCCCGATAGAGTAGAGCCTAGAAAAATATGGCAAGAGAGATGGAAAGGGTGTGTGGAAATCTGCCACCCAAGAAATAGCACAGGCAGAACAGAGAGACGGTGAGACCTCCGCTAGGCATTCAGCCCCAGTTGGTACATTTCTCCTGAGTCTCTCCTTATCCTTCTCCATCCCTCTCTTCCAGAGAGTATCAGAGTAGGACTGGAAGGATGTATTTTCCTTTTCTCAGACACTCTACCCACCAGGGCTTCAATCTACAAGACGAAGGGAAGTTTAGAAAGAAGAGTCTTGGGGATTAAAGTTA
Source organism: Mesoplodon densirostris (assembly GCF_025265405.1). NCBI lineage: Eukaryota > Metazoa > Chordata > Mammalia > Artiodactyla > Ziphiidae > Mesoplodon > Mesoplodon densirostris. The sequence goes on along the minus strand of NC_082671.1, from coordinate 31,965,549 downwards.
TCAACTCTTAAACGCACTGAAATCGGGGTCTTTGATTTTAACTTGGGGAATCCACCATCCCTGTGGTAGGAGACCTGAACTCACTGAAGCCCCCATCCCCCAGCAGCTGTTATTCTCCGGGGCTCAGTGCAGCGGAGTACAGGAGGAAGTTCAAGATCTTTTTTCATTGAGTCTTCAAGCTCGGGTAGCAAAAGGAAATCCTAGTTAAACCAGATTCTCCCAGGGTGTAAGCCTATCTCATTTGAAGATCTCAGAAGTTTTAGCAGCATGATTAACTGAGAGCAAGGATCCACCTTCCAACTTACAGCTGTTGGCTTGAGCATAAAGTCCACTGCCCCAGGGTCTTGTAATCGTGAGAAGTGTTAGGTGGATATGGTCTGGTCCTGAATGACTATTACAGAGTAATTTGAAGCCCCCTTTGCCTTAGCTGTAGAAACTCCTCAGAACATAGTTAATTGTATAATGGGAAGAGAAAGGCTAATTTTGGTAGATTTTTGTTAATTACAGTAAAACCAATTCAGAGCTCGCACTAATAGCTAACCATATTTAGAGTAAGCTCTACTGTAAAGAACTAAAAGGATAATCTTTTATCCACAAATTACCAGAATGACTAAGCTGTATACCTAAGGTCACATTACACAGTGCAAAACTGAAATTTAATCATGATTGCTAGAGCATTACCCTAATTGTGCAAATAAGCGGAATTAAAATCACTTAGATGGGTTGCAGAGGTTTTTGATGAGTTAAAAGCTATGTCTACCCATAGGCTTTAGAATAGAAAAGACCTTGGAGATGACCTAATCCAACACCTTCATTTTCACAGATGATGAAATTCATGCTTATAAGAGGTAAACAACATACCCAAAAATCACATAACTAGCAAGGATGGAATTGGAACCCAAGTCTCCCAAAATCCCCGGTTGAATGCTCCTTCTTTCCACCTTTTCGCTCCAATGCCAGATACTCAAGTGAATTCTAAAACTCCCAGTTACTTTTCTAGATGTTACCAAGTATCCTGTTGCTTATGCATATTATATGTTCATATCTAGGTATGTGCCTGAATCTCAACCTGATAAGATTTTGGCCCACTGTAGATACAGATAAAGTGTCTCTGTATCACCTAAAACGTCCGTAAGGCAGAAAGAAGCAATCAGATTTCGTTTGAGGAATAAATAATTAACTTCCCAAATTTCAGTTCATAGTATTTAAACATGTCTTTACTGTAATTTAAATTGCACTTGGGACTTTAATTTGACCAAATTCAGGTAGTCTTCTTGTCTCTTGTGTCTGTTCCCTTTCTCCCCTAGCACTGAAATTGCATTAATTCTGGCTCTCCTCCCTTTTTGCCTGGATAACTGTGGCAGTCTCCTATCTTGGTTTGCATAGACCCCCCAAGACACACACACTCCCTGCCACCCCACGAGTTTGTCCAAGATGAAATTCTGCTCACGTCTCCCGTACATTCAGTCCTTCAGTGGTTTTCTGTGGCTTTCACGGTAAAGTTTAACTCCTTAGTTTAACCCACAAAATCAACTTGTCTTGACTCATCCCTCACTCGCAAACCCTGTTGCCAATCCCCCCTCCCCAACCCCCCACGTTCTCTCCTCTCCAGCCATATCAAACCACATCCTGCAGTTTCCATGTCTCAGGCCTCCCCAGGTGTTCACATGTGTTGGTCTCTGCTTGGAATGCCTTTCTTCTTTTTCATCTTTCCAACTTCTGTGAGTCTTTCCATACTCAGTTCAAACATCACCTCCTCCAGAAAGCTTTCTGTGACCCACCATTTTCGAAACCCGTCTGATGCTCCCACATCATCCTGAGCCCAGACTGTCCCAGCACTCACCACCTGTGATCACCATACTTGATCTGCTTGTCTGTTTTCACTACTGGACTCTATACTCCCCTTGAATTGTAGATTTTCTTGGACCAACGAAGAAAGGAGTCTCACTGGATTAGAACACAAAATCCCTAGGTACCAATCATGGTTTTCATTTTCTCTACTTTATGATGCTTTGCTATCTTGGGGCCTTGCTTACCCAGGAGGGACTGCCTCGCCCAGGGCTATCCCTGGAGATAGCAACGACTCCCCTGCAAGTGCGCCTTTCATGTGCAAACCAAGCAACCCAAAGCCCACAACCCCAACCTCCTTCTTTATCGGGCTCTTGCAGGACTCTTACACCCTAGGTCAATATTTCCTGCCCTAATCACCCCAGGGCCAGGTACCAGATAACTCGGGGCAACACCTACACCCCGAGCCTGATGACATTATTCGAACTAGCCAATTCTAAGTCTGCTTGTCCTGCCCATTCCTTCCCATGGAAACCACAGTAAAGGCTCTTGCCCCCGCTTTCTTCCCTCTCCTTCTTCTACCCACCATGTGGTCCTGCATAGCTGGATGTGCCCCCCTGCTCTTGGTAACTGTGAATGACAAACCATCTTTTCACTAGCAGTCATCTTGTGCTCTATAGGCAATCCTCTACCTGAATAACTTTAACACCTACATCTTCAAACACCCTTTGCCCCTGCATGCCTGTGCCTGGGCAACTTCAAAAGCCTTTATGGCCGGGGCACACTTAAGGGACAGTCAACACCATTTTCCCTCTCTAGGGGACACTCCCTGTTCCCCTAAACTCTACGTAAGACTCGGGCCTAAGATACAAGGTGCCACCAAATGTATAACAGAGAGTGAGATAAGCTGATTGAATCTCCGGTATAATCTTATAATGTGGTGACCAAGAGGCCCTTCCTTCCGAACTTGGCAGACTGCATTGTTTGTAAACTCCCAAAACAGAAAAAAAAAAAAAAAAAATCAAAAAGTGCTTTTTAACAGTTTTACCCCTAATTTCTCATTTGAGTCTCATAAAATAGTTATGAGTACCCCTACTTCAGAAATGAGAACATCTTTTGACAAAGCTCACATGTCTTGAATAACCTTAGCAGGTTACTCCGCATCTTAGTTTTCTCATCAGTAAAATGGCAATAATAATGACATTTACCTCACTGGATTGTTGTGAAGATTGGTAAGACAACGTATGTTAAGAACTTTGCATAGTACCTCATATGTGGAGCATGCATGAAATGTTAAATGTTAGTGGTTTTGTCCGCCATGGGTTACAGTTGTTATAACACTCAACCCATTTTTTTCAAATACACAGTGTTGCCTCTTGTTGTTATCCCCCCAAAACAGTTAAATCAATTGCCCTAAAATTTTACAAGTGTAAATGCAATTTTCATTAAACAAGATTTTTTAATGTTAAACATGAGAGGAGGGGCTTCCCTCGTGGCACAGTGGTTGAGAGTCCGCCTGCCGATGCAGGGGACGCAGGTTCGTGCCCCGGTCCGGGAAGATCCCACATGCCGCGGAGCGGCTGGGCCCGTGAGCCATGGCCGCTGAGTCTGCGTGTCCGGAGCCTGTGCTCTGCAATGGGAGAGGCCACAACAGTGAGAGGCCCGCGTACCGGGAAAAAAAAAAAAAAGTGGTATTTTTTAATATTAACAACTGAAAAAAATAATTATACTCTAAGGAAAAAAACTGATTTAAGAAATAGGCTTATGTCTATCTGAAAATACATTCAAAAGAGTTGAACTTTCATGAGGAATTTCAGTAGCTGTTTTCAGTAAATAAGCAGTTGGTTCTATGCAATTACAGGAAGGATGTTTGCATTCAGTGATGACAATGAGGCTAAAATTACTTCCTGGGGAATCATAGATACCAGTGACTTGAATCTGGGAGCCGGGTCGGGATTCAAAGTTAAATAGGAGGTCAGAGTACCACTCAGCTTATATTTAAGCACGAGGCCTCTGGAATTAGGTCCAGTGGACCCCCAGCAGAGAAGGGAGATGCATGGGTGGTTATTGGACTGGACAGTCTTTTAACTCTGCTGGATAAGCCCATGTCACCATCTCTACAGATTCTCGGCACCCCTCTGCAGAAGAAGCAAGCTGCTTTACCCATGACCAACAAAATCAAGAGAGCAGGTCTGAAAAGGACAAGGGAAATCTCCCCCATAGGAACACTTTTCTCTCTTACTAAATGTGAAAAGATGATTCTGGAATTCTCAAGTGCCTACTGAATTACTAAAGTAGGAAGCTGATCTATTTTGCAGCCCTGAAGCCAGAATTAAAGAAACTTTCAGACAGACATTATGTGTTATCCAGCAGCACAGATTGGAGAAATGGGATCTGTCAGCCTGGCTTTAGAAAGCAGTCCAAATAGTCACTAAACCAAGGGGGATCGAAGGCAGCAAAAGTTGACCAATTTCAAATGAAGAGTCAGAAGGGTCTGTCTCTCAGGCAAAGCAAAGTTCTTTAGGTGGAAGGGGAGTAAGAGGAAAGTGACTGTCCCGAGGAGACTGTGACATATAAGGAAGGGATTTCAAAAGTGTCAAGAGAGACTCAAAGGTGAGGTGAGCTGAAGGATCAAAAGAAGAGTGAGGGGGACTTCCCTGGTGGCGCAGTGGTTGGGAGTCCGCCTGCCGATGCAGGGGACACGGGTTCGTGCCCCGGTCCGGGAGGATCCCACATGCCGCGGAGCGGCTGGGCCCGTGAGCCATGGCCACTGAGCCTGCACATCTGGAGCCTGTGCTCCGCAACGGAAGAGGCCACGGCAGTGAGAGTGAGGCTAGAGGACAAGCTGTCAAGTGTGGCATAGACCCTGGCTACTGTCTCTGCTGTGGGGTTGGCTCACCCAAAGGATAAAGTTCAGTCCTTCAGAGATCTACACACACACACACACACACACACACACACACACGGGCACATCTCTGCCTTTACACAATGGAAACTCCTTTTGGAAACAACCTCAAAATCCTGAAATACATGTATCTACTCTATCTACAAGGCCACTGGCACACTGCTAAGAGCTGGGAAATCATTGCTATTATGGTGCAGCAAAACCAAAGAAAACCAAAACATGCAGAGGAGCAGTGCTCTAGATTAGAGTCTAGATCCACGGTTCTCAAGCTTGTCAGCATCTCAGCTCCATTTGAGTAATGTGAACCATCTCCAGGCCCAGATCACACACCAAACCAACTAAATCAGAACCTCTGGGGGAAGAAACTAGGCATCAGAATGATTTTTCACTCTCCAAGGTAAATGCAATGTGCAGTCAAGTTTTGAGAACCCCTGAACTAGGTCTAGCTACCCCACTGATATCAGCCGTAGACCCTCTGTAAGATGCAGAGCCTCCCTGCCTCAATTTCACATCTGTAAAGTAAGAGAGGTGCGCACATGCTCTGAGATAGCTCCTAAATCTATCGTTCTATGAATCCATCAGCTTGACATGTGTGGGTATTGTCCTAGGGCAGGTGTGGCAGGATTGTAGAAAATGGGAGGTTTCCACACACCCACAGTCAAACCCATTTTGTGCAGCAATTCTGGGAGCATTGTTTACCCTCCTGCAGTGAGCGTTACTTAAAATGACTTTATTTGTTTTACAGTTTAGGGGGCCTCTGCAGGTAGCCTCAGGAGCCCATTCATTTCATTAACATTAAATCAACAAGCAGACCTTCTTTCTGCCTCTCTCAAGCAGGATTAATGGATTTTGGCATGATTTGTGCATCTAGCAGCAAAACCTCGTGCTGAGAAAGCTAGCAGGCTTGACTAATTCCCAGCAGTGCTAACTTCATAAACTTACTTTAAGCTTTTAACTTTGACTGAAGATTAAAGGTAATGACTTCACGCTGTTACATTTGAATGCATGATACTCAAGGTGCATTAAAGAAACTATACAAAATGACAAACTATTTGATAAATTAACATTATATATGTTTGCATGTGTGTGTATATGTATAAATATATGGTTTATATGCTTATGAAAATACTCAATTTTGTGATATAAAAAATGGATCCTCTAAAACACTGAGATTCACCTAATAAATAATCATTACACTAAATATGGTATTGGCAGATGCATATGTAAAGTGTAAGCATGAGAACCTATAGTCTGAATATTGTAAATACGCTAATAGGAGGCCCAGTGTTGTGTGAAGCTGTAACATCATGGACTGTTGAATATGAATAACTTTCTAAGAAGCAAAATGATTCTACTCTCTGAGACCAGTTAACACATATGAAGAATCCCCCGTATGACCATGCTAACCCTTTTTTCTTCCAGACAGTCTTAAATTAAATTCAAAATTCAGAGAAGTCTGCATGAAGAAGAGAGAGAAAAGGGAAAAATACAATATTTCCAGCCCATCTGACAAGACTACATAAAAAGCTTTTGATCAAAGGGTCTTAAGTACACTTTACTGGTGTGACAAACAACATTTTTATCCCTTTATTAGATTTATTTTCTTCTGAAAACTGCAGTGACCAGGGTATGGTTTGTGAAAGAAAGCTGGCAGGGTTGTGTTCTTTGATTCCTAATTAACACCTTCAGTCTCAAAAGAGAACCAACAGAAATACCATAAAATGTTGCAGCTGCATTGTGATTCCGCTTGGTTGGTTTGCTAAAAGTCGGCTGGGCATTGGCAGCTGCAATAAAGAGAAAGCTCAATGGATGTTTTGTATTGTGCCCACTGAAGTGAAAGAAGGCAACCATTTTAATTTTCAAATGGGCAGCTGCAGAGGGAGGTTTAAATGGAGCTAAATACAAGATTTACTGTTAATTTATAGTAAATAAACAAAGAAAATAAAACCTAACTTTCAAGTTTTTACGGTCACATAGACATTTTAGTGAGCAATTATGAAGGACAATAATTTGGGAGCCTTTTAGCTACTGATTGGAGGAATTTGGCAGCAAGGAATCACATTCATTATTAAAATCAAAATAGGCTTTTGGAAAGAGCTGAGTAAGCCAAAGCTTTAGAAATTGACATTTCCACTTTGAGAGGTAAAGGTCTATCTTTCCTGTCCTTGGTAATATAACTCCCTCATCCCACTTTATTGAAACCCTAAAATTCATTCAGATCAGAATTGAGTAAGATTCCCTACACACACAGCCCCACCTCACTTTTTTTAAGAGCATGGAGTTGAATTTTGCCTTGAGTAGGGGAATAAAGAAGGCATTTAACTCTGGTCAGATAAATCTCACTCACATTCAAAAATGCAATTAAGGAAATATGTAAATCTAGATGTTTCATCAAATGCTAGCTAAGGGGTGACTAGTTCTTTTCGAACACAATGACTGAACTAAAGAACTTTAGTGTGTGTGTAAGAACCATTGTCCAAGCTGCAGTCCCTGTTGGAAACAGAGTCCGGCCTGGCCGTGGGAAATACCTACATATTTGACACAGGCCTTATTTCTGAGAGAAAGGGGATGGGAGAGAAAGTATGGCGATTTTACTGTTGCATTCTAATCAGCCATGATCTGCCTAATTTGCTTTGATCAGGAAGATAAACTAATTTTTCTATGGGCTGGATAAAAGTAATTAGCAAGCCAAAGCTTTCATGTTATTTCAAAAGAGCTAAAGTAAAGAGGATCAGAAATTGTAATAGTGGGAGCTAAATACATCTTTTCGGCTCATCTGAGAGCATTGTTAGTTCAAAATAGAATACTGACACAGAAGAGGAGCTCCAGCTAAAGATAGTTTCCTGGGCTGCCCAGCCATTGTAAATCCTTGGACCTACAATGCTATGTAACTAAATAGAATTACAAAGGGTGATTTATAATTGGTATCTGTCATATAGCCCTGTCCTTTTGTGGGGAGACCTTTACCTTCATGTGAAAAGGTATGATTATTGCCTCGTCCTAAAAACACTGTTGGTTTTTCCAAAAGCTCTGCATTTAAGTTGTTTAAGTGGTTGGAGTAGTTGGATGCATTTTTTTGAATCCTAAAGCACTGCTCCTCTAAAGCACACAGGCACAGCCAGCTTGGGATTCTACAATCTTAGATATACTAGAGTGAGATCTGAGATCAAACTGAAAAAGCTAATCAGGAACCTGACTCCCCAGATGCTTAAATTTCACAGGCTGGTTCACCGGTTTTTGTGCCAGCTACCAACTTCACTAATGCCACATCCTCCTCTCCTGTTTTTTTTCTAAACACCCAAACACATGTAGTTATTAGATGAGAAGGAAAGATTTTGAAATGTAGGATTTTGTTTCTTTAAAAAATCCACTATTTAGTGTACCTTTTTTTCTTGTTGATATGACCTTTGCATTACTTCCTTTTCCAAGCTGTTGTACTAGATATGGTATCTGTAACCCTACTGTAAACTTAATTGCTTTTTTGACTACTAATCTCCTTTGCTAGGGTTCTTAGTTACCAAAGTGTGCATTTCATGTCAGACTCATTGTGTCTTATAAAATAAGTAGATCTTTTAAAAGGATCTCTCCATGAGGTTGGAGCTCACCAAGTTTCAAAGTTATATAGAAACTATTGTTGCAGAATATGGTAATTCCAAAGGAAACTAGAAAATAAGAGCACTATTCTACCTTGTTTTTAAAATTACTCAAAATCATTTGATTTACTTTTTCTCATATCTTCCCCTTAGTGTGGACAACTACAGTCAACAAACATTTTAACTCTTAAAAGTTCTTAGTAATAGAAGTGTTTAAAAATGCAAATAAGTCTGTTTTCACTTTGTGGCTAAGTATCACAAGGTCTAGAAAAGGTGCCAACTATAAGGACCAAGGAGCCAATCTATGGCTGTGGAGGAGATCTTTTTTTTTTTTTTGCGGTACACGGGCCACTCAATGTTGTGGCCTCTCCCGTTGTGGAGCACAGGCTCCGGACGCGCAGGCTCAGCGGCCATGGCTCACGGGCCCAGCCGCTCCGTGGCATGTGGGATCTTCCCGGACCGGGGCACGAACCCGTGTCCCCTGCATCGGCAGGCGGACTCTCAACCACTGCGCCACCAGGGAAGCCCAGGAGGAGATCTTAATAGTGTTCAGCTTCATGTTCTCCACATCCATTCATCCATTCACAAAATGTATGTTCATCGATTGCCTATTTTGTGCTAGATGATGAGTACTGCAGTGCCCAAGATGGACACAATCCCTGCCTTTGCAGAGGAAACAGACATTAAGAAAAGGCTTCTTTAAATGTATATTATTAAGATTATGAAATAGCTCTGATGGAGAATGCGAGTGCACGAAAAGGGAACCTGCCGGTCTTGGTGGTCAGGGAAGATTTCCATTAGGAAGTGACATTTAATCTGAGACTTGGAGGATGAGTTGGAGTTGGCCAGAAGAAAGAGAGGGAAAGACCATTCTAGACAGACTTTCCTGTTTAAGTCTGAGCACTGGCTGAGTTCTTCTCTCTGCCTTCTGCAACTGTAACATAAAGTATGGTGCCAAGGACCAGTAAGTACCTTGTACTTCGGGAGGTCTTCACACAGTCACTCCTAGGGAATAGGATCCTCCTATGAGATCTGACCTATCATTACTAGGAACCCTCTCCTAGGAATATATTACAAAGAGCTGTATGGCAAGGGGCTCTATAGTTGTCCTCTGGTTTCATAAGTATACTTCCTGCTTTACTAGCGTTTAGTTTACTGGGCATACCAATTCATTTTCAGTCCTGCTGAAACACAATTATGAACTCATTTATTTGCACCCCTAATAATAACCTGAAGAGAGGAGGTGGTAACATGTTGAATGTTACCATATATGTGTTGTATGCAGGTGGTAACCTGTATGTTTTTCCTGGATTCAATGGGAAGCCAAGAAGTAGAAGGCAAGATTTGCCCTCTGTCCTTCTCTCATTTGCAGTAAACTCTTCCAATTTTTGTTCACAAGGGGGAACTGGTCAGACCTAAATGTGCACATTTATTCATTCTTTCAATTATTCATCTAACATTTACTGGGCACTTACTGTCAGGCAGTTCTAGACTAAGCCTAAGAAACAGAGATGAATTAGGGAGCAGCCTCTGCTCGCTGGAGTTTACAATTTGCTTGAGGAAGACAGACAAGTAAACCAAAGCAGTAGAGTAGTTAAGAGCCTCATTCTGGGGTCAGAGGCTCTTTGTTGGAATCCTGGCACTGTCGCGTATGACCTTGAGCAAATCATTCAACTGCGGCTTCAGTTTCCTCATCTGTGAAACAGAACATTTCTCCTAGGGTTGTTCATGAGGGTTATTATTGGCAGAGCACTTAGAACAGTGCCCGGCAGGTAGTAAATACAAGGTAAGTTTAGTTATCAATAAATATTACAGAAGTCAGTATAAAGTCCCATGGAAACATAGAGAGGGAAACCACTCATTCCACCAGGAATTGAAAATACTTCACAGAGAGGCTTATGTTTGCCCTGCCCTTAAAGGATGGGGAGGATTTTACCACATGGATAGGGCATGTTCTTCAGAATGTGGGAACCCCATCAGCAGAGGCACAGGAGTGGGAAAGCACACGGAAGGAAATTTTCCGGTTTGCTGGACGTGAGGCAACAGCAACTGGGATTGAGAAGAGCTTTGAAGAGAGAGAGAGTACAGAAAGTATCTGAGTGGCCCCAAGAAGTCGCAAGAAGAGACTGCGTTTAGCATAGAGAAACTTGGTAATGTACAGTTCTAATCATGACTGATGCCTGCCAAATAAAGCCTTGGGTCTACACATGACTGGGCCCTCCACAGGAGACCAACCCTCTAAGGCCTGGGGTTGTAATCTTGCCCTACAATTGATTAATCATATGACTGAGGGCTACCCTTTACCCTTTCTGATCTGTGTGTCATCTGCTAAATGAGAGAATCCATCCAGTGTCCATTTTAGTGCAAATATTACCCTGGATTAACTTTATGTATAGCCTGGAATGCTTGACTTGCAAATTAATGCCCCCATCCATGCACAGGCATTGCAAGTCCACAGACCCGTGGAAAAGTGGAAGTGAAATAAGACTGGGGGCTTTCTCCACACCAGCTTCTCTTCTCAGGAGTCATCCTCCTCGCTTACATAGTGGCTTTCACTCCAAGCTGCCTTGGACTCCACTTCCATTTCCAACTGTAAAAGAAGGTTAATTTTCTTCCTGCTCCACATCTTTTCCCACCCGCTGAAATAAGAATAGAGGAATGAATGATTTCTGGATGGCGTTCTCAACTCTGCTGTATCTTGAAACTCAATCCCACCCACTTCTGAGCCCATTGTTGCCTCTGCTGAAAACAGGATGATGAGAGATCTGCCCCAGGAACTGCTCCTTATCAATTCTCCTTTGGGGGCTGTAATCTCAACTCATGCAGCTTTTCTGGCCGTGAGCACTGCAGCTGGAATCCTGGAATCCACAGTCGAGCTTTATCTAGACCTCCAGGCTTCTGGTGACCTATGAGTCCTCTGACCCCACCTCCCTCTCCCTCATGTCTCAGAAGGGACATGTCCTCTTTTCCAAAGCTACCCCCAACTTGGATTTCCCTCTTATGTCCTGGGACCCATGGGTTATTTATTGAGCAGACATTTATTGAGAGTGTGCCATGCAAGGTGTTTTGGGAGGACACAAAGATAAAGACAATTACAGGTCATTTTCTTCTGGAAGCTTGAAATCGAAAAGGTTGGTCTTATTCCATACTATATTAAATTTGGTAACCTGGCATGCTACCCCATAGGATTTCTACTTAAAGGTAGTTATTATGATGGCATCCTCTATTGCTCCCTCTATAGGCTATTTATCATGTTCCCCACGGCCTAGCACAGTGCCTGGCACCTATACGTGTTATATAAATATTTTCTATGGGTGGAATGAGGGGTTCCTCCCTCTGTTCTGCTATTTCCTCAAATTATTTTCCCTTCTTTCTGCTTCCTCTCACTGCCAGAATTCTTGAATGAGGAGGCTATATTCACTGCCACCATTTCATTACCACCCACTCACCCTTTCATTCCTTTTGAACTCAGCCTGCCACCCCCGCCATTCAACTGAAATCACCCTCTTAGACACCACCACGTACCTCTTACTGCCAGATCCAAATGGTCTTTTCTCAGTCCTCCATCTTTCCAACCACTCTGCTGGAGTGGACTCTGCCAACCATCCCCTGCTCCCTCCCTCAGCGGGGTAAGTCCTCCACAGTTCCAGCCTCCGAACGCACACACATTTTGGAATCCGCCAGGCCTGGGTTTGGCCACAGTCCAAAGCTCAGTTTCCTTATCTGTGAAATGGGGCTAATAAAGCCTGTTATCTATGTCTGGCCCACACACGGACAGCCTCCTAATTGTTCTCCTTACTTCCCCTCATCTCACACATGCACTGCTGCCAAATTCATCTTCCTAAACTTCCCTGTTCAGAAAGCTCCAGCCACACCCAGAGACTGGAAAGCTCCAATTCCATCGCCCCACACACAAGGTCTCCACGACCAGCTCAAATCATGCCCAGCTGTGCTCCAACAACAGCAGGGACCCTGCAGGACCGAGACTCAATGGAGAGGGTTCCCTGGTGTCCCATTGGCCTCCTTCTAGTTGTCATTTAATTTAATATTTCTTTGTCGCTGGTGTCTTCATTAGCAAATTGAGATATTAGATTAATTTAAAGCTAAAGCTCCTCTTAGCTCTATCATTCTACGATTTTACCTTTTCGGCCTTGATTTTCCACACTTTCCCATCATTTCCAGGCAAATTGGACCAGACCCCGTTTTCCTAACTTGCTCCTTTGCTTTCCTGCCTCTGTACCTCTGTTCATACCACTCTCTCTGGCTGGACTGGCTGTTTTTCCATCTCCATGTGTGAAAATCCTTCCTTCAGGCTCTTCTTAAGCGCCACGTCCAGTTCCACAGCCAGGAGTACTTGTCCCACACTATGGATGCCAGTCATTCTCTTTTATGATGCATTCATGTTAAGTCCCGTTTGGACCGCTGCAGCTTTCTCCTCACACTTTCCCCTGCCCCACCGGCTCACCTTTGCACTTTGGCTAATCCTGTCTTCCTCTTGCCAGCTTTGGCTGTGCCACTCCTTACTTTAAAGATCCGCCTTGCCTTAACATTGTCCAGTGCCTCAAACCCAACATCTTTACCCAAGGCTTCAAAACACTTCACTAAAATGTCCCAGATAACTTTAGTTCTCTCATCTGTCAACCACTCTTCAGGGCAAACTTAAGCCAATGTAGATGAGGTCGTATGGGGAGGCCAACGTGCTGTAAGGGGCTTGAATTTTTAATGTTAATTGTGTCATGGACTAGGATTATTCATTTACACATTAGTATAAAATCAACAAATAAACAAAATTGTACTTAAAAAGACATCAACTGTGGTGATATTTTATTAAAAATCTGGTCACAGTATTATGGTGGTAGCGCACTTAATTTAGCCACTTAACAACAGATGAGATAAAATTCCATAAATATTTGAATGTATTTATACTCTAGTTCAATAGTTCATATCTGGGGCAAAAATTAGAATCACTCATGGAGATTTTTTTAAGTCCACATTCCTGGTACCACCCCAGAGACTGTGATCTGGTAGATCTGGAAATGAACCTGGGCATCTTTTTTGAACAGTGCCACAGGTGATCAAAATCACTGGATCACACAACTCTGGGAATTGTGCAGTGCACGGCTGCACAGCGCTAGGCAGCAACCTAGAGTAGTTCTGACTGCATATTCTCTTAGCCTCAGTCAAGAGTTTTATCCAGACTTTAACATCAAAAACATTTAGGTTAAGGACAAATTAGGAGTTTGGGATTAACAGATACACACTACTATATATAAAATAGATAAACAACAAGGACCTACTGTATAGCACAGGGAACTGTATTCAATATCTTGTAATAACCTATAATGGAAAAGAATCTGAAAAAGAATATACATATATATTGCACACACACACACACACACACACACACACCATTGTAAATCAACTATACTTCAACTAAAAGAAATAGAGAAAAAATGTTCGGTTAAGATCTTAGCTTTGTCACTTAGATGTGTGCCTGAGGAAATTACTTTATCTCTAAACCTCAGTTTCTACATCTGTATACAATGCTGGTTGTCACTCTAGAGGAAGATAAAAATAGACTGAGTCAACAAAGCACTCAGGACAGCACCTAACTTATGGAAAGCAGTCAATAAATGTCAACTGTGATGATGACAATGATGATTTTTAAGTCTCTCTCTTCAAATCTCTAATTGGCTGAGTAGCTTCAAGACTAATTCACATAGTACTGAAGGAAATATTAACACAAGTTAATTGATTACTCAACTTGAAAAGATTACTATCTTTCTTGCATTTCTTATTATTTCTCTGTAGGTTATTAGAATACATTTTAGCATATATGAATTGTATTTTGTGTATGTAATATACACGTGTGTGTGTGCATGTGTATGTGTGTGTGTAATCTCCAGTATATCATGTAGCCATGTAAAATTTTGGGCCTTGTCTGACTTTTAAGCCAAAAGCGTTTGGAGGCCTTTGTTGGCATAGGTAAAAACAAAGCACTGTGTCAGAGGTTATTTGATGGCCCTTTGATGTGTGAATCTTTGGCCAAAGTGATATAGAAGCCTCTGCCAGAATATATTACTATATAGCGGACTTAAATACTAGTTTTAAAAAGATTATTCATATCATGGTTTTGTGTCAAAATATCTTATTTTGCTTCACATTTACAATTGTGATTAAATATTATTTGCATTATGATTAGTTTAATGTCTGTTTCCATGACAAATATCTCAATGTCAGACTCTAGAAAGACAGGAACTATGTCTGCGTTGTTTACTGTAGAATCCTGTGAGCCTAGTACAGTACCTGCCACATAGAAAGTGCCAGTACGGACTTGTTGAGTGAGAGGAAGAAGGGAAGATGGGAGAAAGGGAGAGGTGGATCTATAAACTCCCACATAGAGTGGTTTTTACAGAACCAGAAGCAGTGCACAGAATAAACTTTGAACGGCTTGTGAAGTACAAAAAAGACTAAGACAACCTCAACCCACCAAAGTTTACAGTCTAGCTAAGGGCATCTGACATATTCAGAAATATGTACCATCCAGTACTCTTAATAAATGTTTTAGGAAGAAGATGATGAATGTCCAGAAGGGTTAACATAAAAAGAGGAGAGATAGGACTCTGGAGTGAAAGAGACAGAAAAATGAACAACCAAATTAAGAAAAATCAGAATTATATCACATAAGCTACAATTATAGCCCTCAAGTTGATGGGCAGGAAATTGTCCTAAGTCCTATTAAAGTGAGTTTCAACAGGCTAGACAGCATGAGGATATGTATGCTGTTTAAGTACATTCAATATCATAATTGTTTTGATTTATTCTAGTAGTGATATTTAATTTGAAAGTCTCTGAGCATGAACAATTGGCATGAGTTTTGGTTTCTTTTTTGTTTGGTTTTTTTTGGCTGCATTGTGTCTTCTTTACTGTACACGGGCTTTCTCTAGTTGTGGCGAGCGAGGGCTACTCTTCATTGTGGTATGCGGGTTTCTCATTGCAATGGCTTCTCTTGTTGCAGAGCCTGGGCTCTAAGGGCGTGGGCTTCAGTAGATGTGGCAGTCGGGCTTCAGTAGTTGTGGCTTGTGGGCTCTAGAGCGCAGGCTCAGTAGTTGTGGCGCATGGGCTTAGTTGCTCCGCAGCATGTGGGATCTTCCCGGACCAGGACTCGAACGTATGTCCCCCTGCATTGGCAGGCAGATTCTTAACCACTGCGCCACCAGGGAAGGCCGGCATGAGACTTTTATGTTCAGAAAACAGGAGTGTAAGTTAGAAAAGAAAAGACTTCCTGGGAAGCAGGCTCAGAGTTGGAGATTTGAGTACAGAAAATTTCCTGGGGCATGCCCTCAGGATCACACCTGTAGGGAGAGAGGGAAGTGAAGGAGGCAGGATTGGGCAGAGGAAGAAGCTGAACTGGGATGAGGTTGCAGCAAAGTCCTCAGCCGAGCCTCCAGGGAGCTCTACCATTGGGGTGGCCCTTCTGAAGTGTCCCTTCATACCTCACACTGACCAGTTATCAGATGTAGGTTTCTCCCTTCCACACCCTCCCTGCCCCCCCCCATCCCCTCACCCAGACTGTGACCTTGAGCGAGGAGGCTCACTTTAATTGCTCAGCAGGGAGACTCAGCTGGAGCTCTAGCTGGCTGGAGGAGCAGCTCAGTCCTGAAGGGGGGCGTCTGAGAGGCATACCATCACATCCCCTACAACTGGTCAAGAAAGATTTAGTCTGGGGGCTTCCCTGGTGGCGCAGTGGTTGAGAGTCCGCCTGCCGATGCAGGGGACACGGGTTCGTGCCTTGGTCCGGGAAGATCCCACATGCCGCGGAGCTGCTGGGCCCGTGAGCCATGGCTGCTGAGCCTGTGCGTCCGGAGCCTGTGCTCCGCAATGGGAGAGGCCACAACAGTGAGAGGCCCACATACTGCAAAAAAAAAAAAAAAAGAAAGATTTAGTCTGGAAGAGGGAGGGAACCGACCAGAGTGCCATGTTTCTTAGGAAAGTAATCAGAGTTGACTTACCACAGTGAGGCGGTGCCACTCTGAGAGTGACCAGACCTCAACAGGACCTTGGAAATTATTTCAGACTTTAATTCTCCTCCTCCTTCTCCATTTTCTTTCTCTTCTCTTCCACAGATTCCTTTAACTTTCTAGCGAGTTCCTTTCCTGTCTTAATCATGTGTATATATGTTTGTGAGTTTCTCCTGTCCCAAAGAATGTTTATGCTCTTTGGCTTTTCTCCACCTGTCTTTTAAACAAAACTCTGGCTCCTAGGATTCCTCGGAGAGTTACAAGAGTCTCAAAATACTACCAGACTAGCCCAACTTCATCTCCCAACCAGCTGCATAAACTTCCTCTCTTCCTACATTTATATTCTCCTGGTCCATTGGGTAAGCCTCCTGCCACTTAACACCTGACAAAAGTATGTTTCTCAGTTCCTCTATTAGAAACTTACCTCGGAACCCCCTTTTCAGGTAACATAAACTGATTAACTGAAAATGAGAAAACAAGCAGTCTCTGATAATCCACAGCACAGAGGTTATCAAATGGCCACTTCCTAACCTCTCAGAAAAATCTAAATAAAAATAATTCAGTGAAGCAACAGCAGCGAAGATGTTTTGTTGGTCTTCAACTCTGAACTCTTGAAAGGCAGTGATTACACCTGTTCCGTTCTCCTTTTCATCGCACAATGTCTAGCACACTGTTAGAACTCAATAGAATGAAATAATTTTTTATCCAACACTGCACCTGGGAACACTGGCAGGCTGCCACCAACTAGATGGCTGGTGTACTTGAGTCATTCCTGCACCTTTATGTAGAAGTAGAAAGTCATGAATTACAGCACCTAGACAGACTGCTATAAGGATTATCCATTGAACAGAACAGATTTTTGTTTGTATTTTTTTAATGAGAACAAAATATACTGGTATAATCCTTCTTTATGAATCAAGGGGAGAATTGAAGGAGCAAGCGGGATTATGAAATTATGTTACTTCTGTATCATCAATGCTGAAAGGGCTTAACATTCATTTATTTCATTTTAGCAATGTTTCTCTTTTATGAAATAGAGTTTGAAAAAGTTTAAGTGTTCTTACTAAGCTTGCAGTAGTTCAGGACTTCTTGCTTGGTAAAATATTAGATGGTGTGGAATTGAGGGTATCATGCAAAGAAAAAGCATCTTGCACTGACACCTTTAAAGTAAAAGGGAAGATATAGAATTTGCTGTATAAAAAAATAAAATTAAATTAAAACAAAAATAAAGTAAAAAGGGAAGATGATGAAGAAATGGAAAGTAAATGTAGCAGATTAAAATTTTAAATCATCCATTTGTTTAGGGGATAAAAAGAAAGTAATACAAAAGATGTTCTGCATCTGTGATTCTTCATCATGATATTATTTTGCATTTGGGTTACCTGCCAAGAAAAAACAAAATGGATTCTACATATGATTAATAGTTTCCTCTCTCTGCCCTGGCCTTTTATGGGTAGTATCTGAGGAAGATCTGGCAAATTATAAGGAACTGAAAAATTAAAAGACTTTCTTGGGTATCTAAGATCTGGTTGTCATTTTCAGGTTTTCCAAATTTAAGGAAACTGAGGAGATAGGAACGTAACTATGGCTCTTTGGGGAGCTATTATTTAGTGAAATTGGAAATATGTCCTCCTTGGAATTAAGGAGAATGCAACTGAGTTTAACATTGCAGTGAATCTTGAGTGATAATGAGAGTTACCAAAATAGTTATTTGAGGCAGGGTCTGAATACTTGGAGGATGAGGAAAGAGAAAAGGAAAATAATATAGACCAGATTTTTTTTTAACAAAAATAGCCACCATTTATGATGTGCCAGACTGCCCATATGTTATCTTAATTACTTGTGATATTAAACCAGTGAGATTTGTTATTTCTATTCCATAAGTAAAGAAATCAAAATAGTTAAAGAATTTTCTGAGGTCACAAGCCTAATAAATAGTAGAGAGAGGGAACTTGAAAAGGGGCCTGTATGATTCCAAAGCCTATGCTTTCCCCAGGACTCCAAGAAGAATTTCCAAATATGAATTTTTGCCTTAGTAAATCATCTGTGATGAAGATTTTAACTTGCTTTCAGAAGGCTGAAGTTTTAATTAACAAAAGTTACTTGAAAAGGTGGTGACGGTAATTGTATATTTGAGAGGGAATTGTTCAAGGTTTCACTGGTGTGGCAGTACCTTTGGAGTGAATTTGGCCTGAAGAAATGGTGGCACAATAAATGCCAGGGGACTCAGTACGGAAGATACTGTACACTCCCCATTTGCTGTCATTTTTAACATCTGCATCAGGAATGGCTAGTTGTCATTTCAACTATGTCTCCAATTATCGTGATCTTTCCTGAGGTAATCAAAGTGGTTTTGTTTGTTTGTTTGCCAGTTAATGGTGCTGTTTCCTAAGGAGAGCGTTATCTGCATGTAACTTCAGTGTAATTAGTAATATCAAAAAATATTTGGGGGCTTCCCTGATGGCACAGTGGTTGAGAGTCCGCCTGCCGATGCAGGGAACACGGGCTCGTGGCCCGGTCTGGGAAGATCCCACGTGCCACGGAGCGGCTGGGCCCATGAGCCACGGCCGCTGAGCCTGCGTGTCCGGAGCCTGTGCTCCGCAATGGGAGAGGCCACAACAGTGAGAGGCCCGCGTACCGCAAAAAAAATATATATATATATTTGGAATGACGATAGAGATCAAAGCTGATATTTTCTGTTGGGCCTGAAAGAATAGAACAATTGACACTAATTTGGCAGGTTGCGTGAAAATGATGTGGACAGAAGTTTTAGTTGCCATAATTCTGAATATTGTGCCTATAAACTACTTATTCTGTTCATGCCATTTCCACGACAATGCTGTAAGTTCTAGAGATGAACCTCAGGTGAAATCCCTAATTAGGTGTACTTTAACCTCATGAAAATCCAAAGAAGTATTTAAACTTGTATAGCACCACTGCATCCAGAGATCTCCAAGAGCCTTATCTGAATTCTGATTAATTCTCACAGTATTTCTATAAAACTGAGATACTTGTAAACATATTATATAGACTAAGGGACATTATATAATAGTAATGTTTGAAAAGCAGATTAATTTTCACTAGACATTATTAATTTTTTTTAATTATAATCAAATATTGTTCATGCTTTAGCCTTTATCTATTTTAATTTGTTTCTATGTTTGCTTGCCAGAAGCTGTGCTATAAATGATGAACTGGTAAGTAAGGCAGTACCGAGACAGGTACATGAAGTTTGAGCAGGACCAAGGGTGCACGTGGAAAAAAGAACAAAACCTTGTCTGTTTTAAATAGTAACAATTGTAAAGTTGTCAGTCTAAGGCTCCTATTTGAACTCATTGCACTTGATAAAAAAATAACAAGCTGTGATAAACAGAAGGGCAAGATTTCAGTAATTCACTAAAGAATGTCTCTACTCAAAGCTCTGTGGCAAAAACGTCTTGTTTGGGGCACAATTGCAGAGTTGCAATAACACCGCATGAATACCCTGGAGAAATGACTATGTACCCAAGGTGAATGCTGAAGCCTTCCGTCCTGAATGAGCCTTTTAATCAAGGCATTATCTAGGCTCTGAAAAAGTCTTCAGTGGTCCCACCTAAAGATTAATGGGAAAAGCCGAAACTATTTGCAGAAACAATTTTAAAGATTTACCGATGGTTGACAAATGCCATTTAAGCTTTCAAAGCCAGCCATATGCTTTTGAAAAGGATTTAAAGGAAATCCTCCCACTATAGAAGATGACTTTGAAGGATCTCTGTGGTAGCCTCTGGTTTTTAGGTGTGTGGACACGCCGTTGAGTTTTCTCTTTCCTGCCTTTTTTTTTTCCTACATCTTTGCTGAATTCCGACATGTGGCCCAGAAAAAGAAGACAGTAAGCCCTCCTCTAATATATTCCTGTGTTCAGAAGATACCTATATATATATATATTTTTTTGCCAGTGAGCATTAGACAAACTCTTACCAGGCAATTGTTCATATAGAGTATCTTTCTCAGTTACCTTTCTATTAATATAGGGCTGTGAATAGCACCCCAGTATTGAAAGTTTAGTGCAACATTGTTCAAATACACAATTAAAGGTTTTGAAAGGTGTTTAGATTTTTTTTTTTAGTTTTTATGTCAATATATAGATTACTTTAGACTTCTAGAATGTCACAGGCACATACATATTACAAATCAGATTTTAACGAATATGGGCATCATTGTTTTTCCACCTTCATTCTTCTGTGCATCTTGCCATTGGTTTTATGGCCCAGGTAAAATTTATTCAGCCGAAAGAGTAACCCATTGCCAAGGAGATTAAATTCAAAACGTTTCTCTATATGGTAAAAACCTGCGTGCAATTTTAAAGTATTAGCCAGTCACAATGTGGATGAGAACTGGCCCCACTTTATACTTTGTCCTCCTTCTTGTACTCACTTCAGTGAGATCTTGAGGCGATTTCACAGGCAGGAAGGCTCCTCCTATCTTTTGACGGGTCCCCAGAGAGCTGGATGAGTCACTTTACGGCGGGGTGCAGCCTGGCAGACTGCGGTCCCTCGCTCTGGTGCTGCCCCGGGCGCCAGCAGGTTCAGGGGCAGCACGCTCTGGCCTTGTTTGCCCATTTCCCCAGGTCGCTGACAGTGATCTGACAGAAAGCGACACTGACACAAAGAAGCTGAGAGGGGCAGGAGATGGGGGTGAGGTCAAAGCGGAGAAACAGAAAATCCAGTGAAGTAGAAGCTGAAAGGATAAACACATGAAGGCTTAGAGCGGTTTGTCGGCTCACTTCAGTGGGCCCCACCCGCCCCCAGCCCAGGGAGAAACGCTGCCACTTAACTGCCTTGGCAACAATTAAAGGCCGAGTGTCGTGAAGGATGGGTTTGGACACGAGCCTCAAATCCCTCCCTGCAATAGCTAGAAAGCCTAGTAGTCAGCTTCCTGCTCTTTCTTTTAAAAGCTAGAACCTAAAAAAGGCTCACCCATAACCAGGGTAGCATCGCAGGACACACATACCAGCTTTTCTTACCTGGACTCTTGGAATGGCCCCCTCTGACCTGACCGTCCTCCAATTCATTCTGTAGGCCACCACCAGAGCAATCTTTCCAGAAATGTCATCTTAATACCATAAGTGTTTCTGCCAAAAATCCTTCAGTGACTTCCCAGGGGTATCCATACCACCAGCAGTACCTGAGTAGTGGTACTTGGTCTCATCATATAGTGGGAGAGTTACTCCCTTTTCATTCCCTTTCAACCCTTCTGGCTTCATCAACAAGAAAATCTCAATGAGGGCTAGTTTGTCTTCAACTCCTCTCTTACACCCACTAAACTCCCATCTTATCACAGGGAAGACAGGCTTCCGGTTTAGCTTGACTTGACAAATCTAACTAAGAATCTATCTAGGATTTAATAACATTATTTGGTTTTCACTGTGTATGCTTTAACAGTGTCCTTCTATTTATGACAGGTGATACTGGTTTTCTATTTATAGGTAGTAATAGAAAATTTTCATTTTTATTAAATTTACCTAGGTAATCTGAGTCAATATATATCTATACATCTATAGGTACATCTCTATATACATATAGATATACAACATATAGGTATATAAAAGAATATTAGAAAAAAATAAAATAATAGTTCAGTTACTGCCCTTATATGGCAAAATAATGCCTGCGTAGTTTGGGAGAAATACAGAGTTATGAAATAAAGCCCAAACTCCTTGTATGACCTATAAGTCCCAATACAGTCTCACTCCCACCCCTATTTCCAGGTGGGCTTAGCTTGCTCTGCAGCCTTGTGTGCACCTAGTAACAAACCATAATAAGCATGTGTAGTATGTGCTGGGCTTCCTGTAGAGCATGTGCCGTCCCTGTTGCCTAGATGGTCTTCCACGCTCTTCTCCACCTAGATAATTGCTACTCACCCCTCAAGGCTCAGCACTAGGCCACCCTCCAGGAAGGCTTCCTGCACCATGATCTCACCCACCCTGCCTGTACTCCCCTTGGCTGAACAGGTCCCTTCCACTGAGTCCCACAGCATCTTGGTTAGATCTTCATTAAAACACTTGTCACTTCTGTAACTAATTATTTATCTCTCCTCTTATTCTTTAAACCCCATGAGGACAGCAATTTTGTTTCAGGCCCTGACATACCCATCTGGAATAAAATATTTGTTTAATAAATGTTTTATGAATTAACAAATTCTTTTTACCTGGAAGGCAAACAAGCAGAATATCTAATAACCAAAACTTTAATAATAGTACAGTAAACAATTTCTAAATAATGGAGCCTATCTTAACTGGTAAGAATGTGGGCTTTACCAAAAATTAGGAACAACCTAAATGTCCATCAACTGCTGGATGGATAAATACAATGTGGTATATCCATACAATGAAACATTATTCAACAATAAACAGGAATGAAGTAGTGATAAATGACATAGTATGAATAAACCTTGTGTATGATTCTATTTATAGGAAATGTCCAGAATAGGCAAATCTATAGAGACAGAAAATAGAATGGTTAGTGACTGCTAGTGGATATAGAATTTCTTTTCTAGGTGATGAAAATGTTCTAAAATTAGATTTTGGTGATGATTGCACAACTCTCTGGATATAAAAAAACTCACTGAATTGTGTATTTCAGATGGGAGAATTGTATGGTATTATATCTCAACACAGTTGTGGGTTTTTTTAAGTGAGAGCTCTAAATCAGATTGCCTAGCTTTGAATCCTTCACAATTTACCAGCTAGTGATCACGGGCAAGGTATTTAGTTTCTCTGTAACTCAGTCTCTTTTCTATCAACAGTGCGTACCACAAAAGATCATTGTGAAGACTGCATATGCCTAGCCCAGTGTCTGTGAAATAGTAGCACTCAATAAATATTAGCTACCATTATCTTTTTAAAGGAAATTTATGTATTTATTTATTTATTTTTTGGCCACGCCACATGCAGGACCTTAGTTCCCTGACCAGGGATTGAACCCGTGCCCCCTGCCGTGGAAGCTCAGAGTCTTAACTACTGGACCACCAGGGAAGTTCATAGCTACCATTATTGCTAAAGGATTACTTAGTGGGTTCTTAATCAGGGGGGAAAATATGACATATGTTAACATACTTGTAATATTAACTGTCTTAGTTCTTTCACAAATGGTGATATGCCTATAACATATATAATGTTCTTAGTTGATAAGCCATCCTATGTATATTATGAACAATTCATAATAAAATGCATGCATATATACACATTATGTTGCAGTTTAATCCACAGAACAACCCTATGAGATAACTGTTATTATCCCCATTTTATAGACAAAGAAAGAGATACAGAGAGAGGGTAGGTTGCCTTTTTAAAAAATTTTTATTAGAGTATAGTTGATCTACAATGTTTTGTTGGTTTCAGGTGTACAGCAAAGTGAATCAGTTATACATATACATATATCCACTCTTTTTTCGATTCTTTTGCCATATAGGCATTCAGAGTATTGAGTAGAGTTCCCTGTGATATACAGTAGGTCCTTATTAGTTATCTATTTTATATATAGTAGTGTGTATATGTCAATTCCAATCTTCCAATTTACCTCTCCCCCCTTACCCCCTGGTAGCCATAAGTTTGTTTTCTACATCTGTGACTCAGTTTTGTAGATAAGTTCATTTGTACCCTTTTTGTAGATTCCACATATAAGCGATATCATATGATATTTGTCTTTCTCTGTCTGACTTACTTTGCTCAGTATGACAATCTCTAGGTCCAGCCATGTTGCTGCAAATGGCATTATTTTGTTCTTTTTTATGGCTGAGGGTAACTTGCTTATAAGTGACAGAATGGGAGGCATCTGACCCCCTGGTCAGTGCCCGTTCTGGTACACCAGGCTCTCCTGCAAGTGTGCCCAAATATACATACCCCACAAGTAGGGTAATCGGCCATAGACAGAACTGCCTGAATGGATATGACAGGCTCCACAATGCTCTCCTTATTTAAACACATCTCTCACATCAAACTGCCACAACAAGCCCTCCTGTCTTGTCTGAGATTTTACAATAAGAAATATTCTTTTGAAATGGAAAACAGGCAGAGCTTTTGTCTCAAGAATGCTGCTAAACAAATATAACCTGAGAAAGGATAGGCCTGGGGGGTCTGTACCACACAGGCGAGATCCTTGTCTCTCAACACCAGCATTATGACACTATTAAGAATACTGGCTAAACGAGTGCTTATAACATCTGACTTCAATCATTGTAGTCAGTAGCAAAAAATGTGTTACACATGGCATATGCATACCGCAGCATGAGTTGATTGTATGAAGCACATCCTATGATCAAAAAGGACAATGCAAAACTAATCTTAAGTGGATAGCAGAATTCGACTTTATGACTTCGGGTTGAATTCTCTCTCTCATTGAGTATTCAGTGAATCCATTGGTCGAGGCTTCAGCCCAAATATACTATATTATAAATAATTCATATGTGAGCATAATCATATTTTAGTATTTAATTCTCATTAAATCACTGCTTTCAAAGAGATTAACAATCCAGGTGGGAAAATTTTAACAGTGTCCATGTCTTACTGCATTCCCAGCACTTTTCATGGGCCTGGCACATAAAAGGTTCTCAATAAATGTTGGTTGAGTCAATAAATGAATGCATGAGTGAATGAATTATGACTTGGGGGGAAATTACATAATGTGTTTATAAATTAACATTTATTCAACACATTTTTTAAATGTTCATTATTAATTTGTTGAATGATGAATGAACTTCAAATGAATTAATATGACAAGCTGAGTTTTCAGAAAAGTCAATAATGTTTCCATTAATTTCTACTGTCCTGTCTAATTCACTTTAAAATGTTTTTAATATATGATTAAAAAGAAGAGTAAATTTAGGATAAAAACCTAAGTCACCCTTAATTTTCAGAGTATGATGATTATTCACTTTATCAGATTACTGGTGTTATTGTATGCAAAAAATGAATTATAAAGTAGTTATATATGTCTTCAGACCCCAAAGTGATACACTTTGTGTTCATCTGCACCCATTAAAGAAATCGGAGTCATACCAGCCGGATTAATAAGGCCTCCCTTTCCCAGAGGTCAGCCTTCTAGCAACTTCAGCCTCTTAAAACAGAGCCAAGAAATGTAACTGGACTCTGAGTGTCAAATATTACTGAATAAATCCCATACACTAAAGCCTCTTTTAAAAAGGAGCCTTTGACTCTCTTTCATATCCTATTTGTTTTCTTTTACATATAATCTTGATAAGCTCGATTATTTAGCTTCTGAATGCATGCTGAGTATAAATTACAATTACATAAAAGCTAAACACCAAGACATTTTCCGCTTTTCACTGGTAACTGCAAGATTTATCAACTGATAATCCAATCAAAAGCAGAAAGTAGACCCCCAAATTAGGCCCAAATTAGACCCCCAAAATAAAACCAACCTATCTGCCATCATTTGCTATCCAGACAAGGAATCCTACAGACCTCACTCAATAGTCAGAAGATATTCCAGGGCCTCCCTGGTGGCGCAAGTGGTTGAGAGTCCGCCTGCCGATGCAGGGGATACGGGTTCGTGCCCCGGTCTGGGAGGATCCCATATGCCGCGGAGCGGCTGGGCCCGTGAGCCATGGCCGCTGAGCCTGCGCGTCCGGAGCCTGCGCGTCCGGAGCCTGTGCTCCGCAACGGGAGAGGCCACAACAGTGAGAGGCCCGCATACCGCAAAAAAAAAAAAAAAAAAAAAAAAGATATTCCAGCACAGGTACTGCCATTAAGATGGCAACTATGAATATCAAGAAAAAATTTAATTCTTCTTAAGAAGGCATTATAGAATTTAAAACATTCAAGATTTATATGTGAAATTTTAACATTTAAAATGTTAGGCATTTTAAAGAGTAAGATTCAATTTAGGTGGGAAACTCACATCTATGAAATATATATTCTAAAACACATCCAGTAAGTGGGGAGAAATTGCTTGTTTTTGCATTGAAGGCTTATAAATGAGTGGTTTACTTCCAAGATCTTTTAAAATAGTGAATTAATAGAAATATTACAAAGCAACATATGTTAATACACTCTAGATTATATCCTTGACTATGCTCAGTTCTACATGAGAATGTGTGGAAAAATCAATTCACTTAACTTTAAGCTTTTCTTTTAGATGATGTTAAAACTATAAACAATGTGGTAACTGACTATCTACAAGAATAAGGCTGATAAAAAGTGAATTATATAATACTTGAACTTGGAAAAGGAGGAAAAGTACATCATAGCATAGAGTTACTTTAAAGCTTTAATGTTGGCCAAGGGAGATTAAATTGCCTTTGGGGTGTGCAGATGCAGAAGATTCCGTTGGTGTGATTTTCAAAGCAAAGACAGATGATATTAGGAAATAAAGCATGAGGGCTTCTGCTTTAATCTGTCCACGTTAATGTTTTGATCTATGACTAATTGGAATTGCAATTAAGGTTCAAGAAGTTTCTTACAGCCTGTCTGAGGCTAGCAGACATGTAAGGCTTTTAAAAATGCATCTAGGAAGATTTCTTGACCACAAAAGAAAGAACGTGTGAAGAATTGTTCTAATTGAAGCCTGTTAGTGTGTCTAATTCAAAATTAATATGGAATATGCACAAAAAATGACAAAATATTCAATGCTTGCTATCAAGAAATAGAGAAAATATACTACACAATCTCCGAAAACTAAACATCACTCCCCTTTTAAAGTCTTTAAATAAAAGAAAAAGAACTACCACCCAAGAGAATTACTAAATCCAAAGATGATGTCATTTCTCTGCTTAAAATCCTGCAGTGGCTCTCAAAGCCTCCAGGATACTCTGAGCTTCTCAACATGACATAGGCAGCCGGCTTGGTCTGGTTCTGGCCCTTGATGCTTTTCAGGTCTTATGTTGAGTCATGTTGCAACACAAGCACTTCCACTCAACTATGCCAGCCTATTTGTAATTTCTGGAGAGCAGCCTGCTCTCTTATGCCCTGGTGCTTGCGTGCATGCTGTCCTCCCTGAGAACCCTCTTCCCTCTCACACTTCCCTTTATCTCAGCCAATACATCTCTCTAAGACTCAGTTTAAGTGTAGGATACCTCTTAGGACTGTGATAGTAGAAACATAATTACCTGTTTAATGTAAGTAAAAGAAAGTTCTTTGAGAGTTTGGTGAAGGAAGAGATTAATTCCCAACCAGTTAAGATCTGGGAGGGATTTTATGGGGAGATTGGTCTTAGATCCATAGGACTATGAAACTTTTACCATTGTTATTTTACTCGAAAAAAAAAAGGCTTTTATTCTGTACATCTCATGTCCCCCTTGGTCATTTTACTCCTACCTTGGGACTTTGAGAGTTAGCTTGGAGATGTTTATAGGATAGAAAAAAATCACCAATGTGTCGATGATTGAAACATAGGATTCCTCTATTTAGGAAGGTTGTTTTCTTTGAGCAGTCAGATGGGACTCACATATTAATGAGGGAAGGATAGGACACTGTCCAGCCACCCAGATCAGTAGGTGGACAGCAAAGCTACACAAACCCACCCATTAGAACTCCAACCACTCCCTCTGAATGCCCACCTTACCTTACTATTCTTTTACACTAAAAAAAGCTACTGAAACCTCATCTCCTTCAAGAAGCCCTCCCAACTAATGGAAAATGTGTTGACAGCTTTCTGGACAGGCAGTAATTAAAGACATGTTCTTTAGAGGCATACAGACTTTTAAGTGGGATCACTCTGGGAAGGTTACTTAACTTGCACTCAAGCTGTATCTACTCTGGAATTCAAGAATAACTGAGGAAGGGTTTATTTACATGGAGGACCCAAGACCCTTGTAGGAAGGATGTAAAAGGAGTTGTGCCCACCTGCAAAAGTCAAAAGCAGTGGCATCAGCAGTGGTGGTGGCATTGGTGATGATGGTACCAATAGCGCCCCGCATACTTTTTAGTCTCAGGTAGAAAATGCCTGGGTTGAGCATCTGGAGCCCAGTTGACTGATCATTGACAGCATTTTCACACATCACCATAGCAAGTCAGGGCAGAAGAAGGGGTAAACATAGATACCACGCTGTGGTCAAAAGAACTAGTTCTTGTCATCGCAGCCAAGGCCGGAGCTTCCAGAATGATTTGGGAAGAAAATGTGTTGGGGACTAAAGTTCCTTAGTATGACTAGGAGAAAAGCCATGTATATCATGACTATTTTTAATCAGGCTGTTATGGATTGGAAAAGTAAAACATTATACCTGAAACAAGTAATATTTGAATAATTGGTATGTGGTTTCAGCTTAAGAAAAATGTCAGAAACACAAAGCAGATTAAACAGATGTTTATCTCAGTGGCAGAAAAGTAATTTAAAAAGCATAAACCTACAAAAACTAAGAGAACAGGAGAGAAAATTATAATAGGCAGGATGTGTTAACAAATTCGTGAAATGACTTAGCAGAGAAATGGCATGGACTAAGTCAAGAAGCAAGCCAATTCTTGTGTAAAATCCTAGAAAAGGATTCTTTTGAAGGTCAAGGATTATTGAAAATAGGGAGATTCATTGAAAAGTTTGATAATAAGCAGCTAAACATCGCCTTAGCTCACACAGTCAGACAACTGTCTCCTCACCATCCAAACTCCCACTACAAACAATAACCATGATAAAAGACTGGAAAGTTACAGTCTGAAGAGAGTGACCCTTGAGACATTCTGGAGTATGAGGTGCAAATGGTTGCCTCTGAGAAGTGGGAATCAGGCATGGAAAGGGCCACAGGGGCCTGGTGACTTTGTTTTTGTGTTTGTTTTTTCATTATAAGGCTTGTAGTTGTTTGATATATATATATGTACATAGGTAGGTACAAATGTGTGTGTGTGTGTGTGTGTGTGTGTGTGTATAATCACTTTGACCTAAAATAAAATTTAATTATAATTATAATTTAAAGAAGTAAAATAAAAAAATTAAAAGTTTCATATTCATGAAAACACATTTAAAACCACACACTATTGTATTAACTCTTAAAATCCTTATCTTGTTACTGATCATTTATTCCACAGACAGCCCTGGGGATTTTTCTTTTTAATAATGGCCTCCTTTCATGACACTAAACTGCCAGGGACCTAGTAAGTAGGCCTGGCACACACAGTCACACAAGCTGTGCATGCCCCAACTCCAGGGCAACTGGAATTGGCAGTGTGACAACTAATGGTAAGTTTCCATGAGTGTTAGAACTCTACTTCTTGCTGTTTAATTTGTAGTGAGATTTGTAAACTCACTTCCTCGTGCTTAGTACAATTCCTTACCTGTGTTGCTCTTTTAGCTTCATCATCAATACGCAATCATTGAGTTCCCACATCTGACTCAGTTCCCTTAACAAGATTCATTGTAAAAATATAAGCACAGATTTTACCTTTTTAAGGTTTCCCTGGTTTTTTTCTATTCCATTTTTTTCTCAGTTAATAACTGTACATTTGATATAGCTTACACTGACATTTTGAATTTCTGATTGTATATGTAGTCAGACTTGGTCTAAAAGGCGCTAAATGTTGCACTTATTTTTACATTTTCTCAAGCTTTGCAACTCATTAACCAGTAACAATGAATGATTACACCTTTGGTTGTTTTCAAAAGTTCATCAGTGACTTATTGGCTCTTGAGGCACTTAGAAGCATATAAATGAATGTTCCATGGCAGTAGTTAAGGAAAGGCAGACAATTGCTTTTTATGACCGCAATACTTTGGAAGGTAGATAGATAAGCCAAGTTATTGGTAGCTAAAATTGTCTTACGTATCTCTCAAATTAATTCAGCCCCTGGTCTTTTCCTTGTTGAGTGTCTGAACTTTGAAAGTCTCTCTCTTCTAATTGTTGACTCTGCTCCCTCTACTGGAATCTTGGTTAAATTAAATGGAAAAACAGTTTATCTGAAAGTGAACAGCGTCTCTTTAGAGTTGGTCTATCAGCCCCAGACTGAAATGAAGACAAACATTAAGCTAGGATATTACTCCCATAGCATAATTGAAAAGTTCCACTGCAACACGGAGAAACTTTTGTCTCTCATCTTTCTAATGCAAGTCAGTGTTTAGGAACACCTTAGAAAAGGAATGCTTAAATCAAACTCTCGGGTAGTTTAATTTAATTCAAATATTGTAGCATTCTGGCTTTTGGGGGAATTACATTTCTGTTTTTACTAATTTGTTTTGAGTTTTAAATGCCTTAAAGCATTGCAAAAATAACAAGAGTTCATTAAATATATAGTAGGCACTTCAAAGGATCTCAGAATACATTTTATAAACATTGAAATCACATTCTCCATACCACTGAGGTAAGAACAGTAAAGACTGTTCCATTTAATGGGAGAAAAAAATTTATTTTAGAGCAAGTGTATGTGTCTATGCAGTCTCATAAACTGTTCAAAAGCAAAATAGGTATAGAATGTATGCCCTATTTGATTTTGAAATACAATCATGTTTCTACATCTTTCATATTCAACCAGAAACTAACTCAAAAATTAGTGAGATTTATTGGGTTTCTTTTTCTTTTTTTAATCTATTTTTCATCAATACCTTTTTGATACATAGATTAACACTTATAGTAGAGTTATTTTTTTAAAGTACACTTTAGCCAGCTGTCTAAAGGAAAAACAAGGTAGAGTATTCTTTAATCTGCATGCTATGCTATCCTCTGAGACTCAAAACATCCTTAGTAAAAATAACCCTCCTAGAAATAAGAAAGGAAGGGAATAATGCCAGAGAATGTGACATGCATTCAGCTCATCAGTCACTCAACAAGCGTGTTTATTGATTGTCAACCATGTGCCAGACACTGCACTAAAAGCTGGTAATTTAGCAGCCCCCTGCCCTCATGGCATTCAAGAAAGGAGGAAAGTAAATACACTACCAAACGTAAAATAGATGGCTAGTGGGAAGCAGCCACATAGCACAGGTAGATCAGCTCGCTGCTTTGTGACCACTTAGAGGGGTGGGATAGGGAGGGTGGGAGGGAGACGCAAGAGGGAAGAGATATGGAGATATATGTATACATATAGCTGATTCACTTTGTTATACAGCAGAAACTAACACACCATTGTAAAGCAATTATAGTCCAATAAAGATGTTAAAAAAAAAAGTAAAAAATAAAGATGTGACCAAAAACTATTCTTAAGGAAAAGAATGATGGTGGGAGGTGGCGGGGTGGGTGGGAGGGGAGTAGAGGGAGGCAGGAAGAAGAGCAAGGCGATTTGGGAAAGGACCTATTCTAGATTAGAAGGTCAAGAAGACTTATCTGAAAAAGCGATTTTTTTTTTTTTTTTGTGGTACGCGGGCCTCTCACTGTTGTGGCCTCTCCCGTTGCGGAGCACAGGCTCCGGACGCGCAGGATCAGCGGCCATGGCTCACGGGCCCAGCCGCTCCGCGGCATGTGGGGTCTTCCCGGACCGGGGCACGAACCCGTGTCCCCTGCATCGGCAGGCGGACTCTCAACCACTGCGCCACCAGGGAAGCCCTGAAAAAGTGATATTTAAGAACAAAGAGGAACAGCCTTTGGAAGGGAGGGCAAGGTGCAGATGAGTGTCATGGGCCAGGGTCAACACAGGGAGAAGACCTGAGAAGGGAAAGCACCCGGGGTCTAGGAGGAACCACCCAGGGGCAGGCATAACCTGAGTGGGTGAGTGAAGGGACAGTGAGTCAGTATGAGGATGAGGAGACCTTCTTAAGAAAGTGAATATCCAGAGATTCCTGCCCAGTTTAATACTGTTGATGGTGTAAGGGAGTAGTCAAACTATTCTCAGAAGACACTTCATAACCAGTTCTGATAATTTGGAAGAACTGTCTGTTGCTGGCAGGCTGTCTTAGAGCCAACCAGCCAGGGCACTTTGAACAAGACCTTTGTTAAAGTGGGTCTTTTTTTTTTTTTTTTTAAACGGGACCTTTCTGACCAAGTGGTTCACAGACTAGACCTTTCTTGTCCTCCTGGTAGATTTTTTTGACTCAAGACTGTAGGTCTCAGGCAATGAGCCCATGCATCAGATCCTTCATTACTTTGGTGAAAGTCTCCCAGGCTAGTAGGTTTTCTGTCTGAAAGAGTGGAATCATGTTTCCAGTGAGACAGTTTAATGACTTCATCCTTTTTTAATTTCTCATCTGCCAATTGTGTGTTGTGGATGGTTTTCAGACGCAGATGGCCGGACACAGCTTCTGTTCTTACTGACTCAGAAGCTTATCCATTTGTATCAGAGCTTGGATGCTAGAGCTACTGGTGATGTCACCACTACCTGCTTAGGAGATAATGAAACCAATCTTGGATGCTGTTTTTACTAGGTGTGCTGTCTGAGAGAGGAGAAATAGCCTGGGTCTTGGGTCTAAGGTCTTGGGTTCAAAGATAAGCAGCTTATGGTAGTCAGGGTCTCAAATTTCATATCCAGCTATACCGTTGTCCTTTTAAGTATCATCTGCACCCAGCTGGGATTCACAGCAGACCATGTGGGCTACCTCAGGGTCCCCACTCATGCACTGGGCTCAGTTGAGTTTGATGGAATGTCCTTTGCTGGCCTCACATCCACAGTATGTTGGCATGGAACTTAAACTCCGCTTGTTCTGAGGTTTCACTTCCATTTGTTTCATTGGCGCAGAATGGACCTCTTAGCTGGCCACCAAAAGGTAATATCTTCATTGGTGTGTTGGGTCACTCTAGAACCTTTCTTCACATTGTTTTTTACAGGACCCATGACTGATTAGCCTCTGTCTTCTATTGTAGAAGGAGTTAGGGGTAAAAAGATCTTTGTGGTAAATAAAAATTTCAAGGTGAACTTGAAACCAAAGGTACTGTTACTTACAGAAAAAGGCACACTCAGTAAACTCAAATGTAAAATGATTTTTTATTAATGGTTATGGTAAATTTATATTGTACACAAATAGACTGTTTAGAATGGTTCTTAAAAATCATAAGGGAAATGCACATACAGTACAAAAATTTTATAATTGCCATACTTCTGTTTGGGGACTGGGAAATGTATTTTTACATTGTTTATAGCCAATCATTTTCGTATTTAATAATTCTAAATCCTGTGGGTCTTTTATATCTCTCTCAAAGTCAAATTTTGTCGTCTTCTTTTTAAATAAACCCACTTTATTGTTCACACACACACAAAAAATGCCATGCTAAGGCATTTGGATTTAACCTAAGAGCAAACAGGAATCCACTGGGGGAATTTCAGGCCATGCCAGGGAATGAGCTAATTCTGTTTTGAAGGGCTATGTTTGGCCGCCACGTGGAGCACCTGCAGAGGAGCCAGGAGTAGAAGCAGGAAGTGCAAGAGCGCTTAGGAATGAAGACTGGGTGGGACACAGGCGGGCAGATGTGACTACAAAATGACGGCTGCTTCCTCAGGATTGAGCCTTGTGCCAGGCGCTTGGCATGCAGCTTCTCTAGTCTGTGTGACTCCAACAGAGCCTGGGCACAGAAAGCCACAGGATAAGATGCTCCAAATCCCTTCCCTTGAACACAAGCTTCACAGGAAATATATCTTGTGTCCATCTAAAGGGTAAAACCTCAGGACACCTTGGGAGAATAAAAGGCAATCTGGTGCGACTGGAATATAGACTGGAAGAGATTAAACGGAGGTAAACCTAATCCAGTGGATCAGGACTGGACCATGGAGACTTCAGCCAACAACCAGT
The DNA here is from genome assembly GCF_025265405.1 of Mesoplodon densirostris. Classification (NCBI taxonomy): domain Eukaryota; kingdom Metazoa; phylum Chordata; class Mammalia; order Artiodactyla; family Ziphiidae; genus Mesoplodon; species Mesoplodon densirostris. Next base: position 31,931,612 of record NC_082671.1, on the reverse strand, counting down.
AAAGCCCTTTTAAGTGCCAGATGCTGAGCTAAGGGCATGCACCTACAGTATCTCATTTAATCCTCACTATGGCAGCATGAAATAGGTGTTACAATACCTGCTAGGAAGTTAAGACCAGAAAAGCATAAAACTGACAATAAGCAAGTTGGTGGCAGAACCATCTTTTGAGACCCTGACCTCTTTTTCAAAACTGTAACCCATTTTGCCATCCTCATACCACAGCTAGAGGACAACATGGGATCCATTTTGCAGATGATGGGCAACCAATAAAGGCCTTTTGAACCCATGGGATGAGGTAGGATGATGGGTCAGATCTGCCTTTTTTAATAATAACTCAGAGCCTTTGTGTGTGCTTCAGGATATTAGAAGGAATGTGGATGGGAGAGAAAGATTTCGTCCTGTTGGCATGGAAGGGTCCCATGGTCACACCATGTTAACTGCAAGATATTTCAGTGTCTTACTTATTGCACAGGGCAGGGAAAACAGTGGGCATTTCTGCCTAGGTGAAATAAAATAGATCTAGCTCCTTTCATGAAAGCTTTTGGAACATTTTCTTTGAAATATTGCCTTGGGGGTCTTTTCTGGGTAATTATTATGGAAACATTTGGTGCAGCCACAGCTCCAGAATTGTTTAAAAGACTCAGTGACACAGGCTTAGAGTCACTCCTTGGGTTATACATGAACCATATCTTATAGTCTTTGGCTCTGCTCTTTGTTTTATATTTTCGTTGTTCAATAATAAAGTAACGAAATTTTCTGCTATAAGGAATTTATGATGTGAAAGAGGAGTAGGGAGGGAAGGTTTTTCTAAATTCCCTCTTTCAAAGAAAAAGGTCATTGGAAACTTATTTTTTCTGTTATTGCAAAAGGCAAAATTAATAGTTTTTTCTTGTGTGTAATTCATGTGTACTGGTTAATTGATTCTCAGCCAGGGGCAATTTGACCTTAGGGGACATTTATTTGGCAATGTCTGTGCATTTGTTTCCTAGGGTTGCTGTAACAAAGTACCACAGGCTGTGGCTTAAAAAACAGCAATTTATTTTCTCATGGTTCTGGAGCCTGGAAGTCCCAAGACCCAGGTGTCGGCAGGGTTGGTTTCTTCTGAGGCGTCTCTCCTTGGCTTATTGATGGCCATCTTCTCCCTGTGTCTTCACATGGTCTTCCCTCTGTACCTGTCTACGTCCAAATTTCCTCTTCTGATAGTAACACCAATCATATCAGAATAGGGTCCACCCTAATGACCTCATTTTAACTCAGTTACCTCTTTAAAATCCCTATTTCCTAATGCAATCACATTCTGAGTTATTGAGGACTTCAACATAAGAATTTGTGGGGAGGGGAGAATATAATTTAGCCCATAACAGTCAAGTTCTTGGTTTTCACCACTGGGGGAGGGGTGTTCCTGATATCTAGTGGGTACAGCCAGGGATGCTACTCAACACCCTCCAATGCACAGGACAGCCCCCCACTACAAAGTATTATCAAGCCCCAAATGTCAATAGAGTCAAGACTGAGAAAACCTGTTCTAGTTCCAAAGCCAGTTGCTTAATTTTTTTTCAAGCATAAAGAAAATCAATATATTCCTCAAGTGAACATTAGTATTGTGAATTATAGTACAGTCTTAGTTTGGACTCTGCAAATATTCATGTTCAAATACCTCATACAAAGACAAATTTGTGGGCATGAAAGAGCTTTGTAAACTGTACAGTTCTAGACAAATAAATGGAGTCATTGTTAAAAGAAAAAATGAAACACAATATAAAATATTAGCTCCTTTATCCTTCAGTAAAAAAATTAAGATAATTCCAGATGGACTGGGAAGGAGGGAAGAATGAAGGTAGAAAGGACCATTAAGATCCCACTGAAATTGCTTGACCTCCCCCCCCAACCCCCCACCCAGATGAGTGTGAAACCCAGAGGTATGACTGGAATTCTGGGATCTGGGGATGGAAAAGAGATGGCCCAGGGGCTACAGACCAGGAAGCCAAGAGGGACCCAAAAGATGGTGTCCAAAGGCTAAGTGGAAGCAGAGTCGGTAGTACAGAGAGGTCTGAATAATCACTCCAAAAGTGCTGGCCAAGAGGTAAAAGCAGCCAGAAATGCCACCAACCTGTGACCAGGTTCAGAAAAGTGCGGAGCAAACTTTCCCTGAGCTATCTCCTTACATGTGTGGTAATTCTTAAGAGTGAGAAAGGTGATGCAAATATTAGGACCAGAACTTAAGCTATGGCAGCCAAAAACTGAAATGAGAACTTGGATTCTAGTATATAGTGTAGCTGAAAAGGGCTGATCCCAAAAGCTTTGGAGTCAGACAGATCAGGTTCAGACCGTGGCTCTGCCACTTACTGCCAGTGTCATCTTGGGAAAGCTTAAGTTCTGTGTGTCCCTGTTTCTTCATCTATAAAGTGGGTTGTTATCTGAAGATTCATTAGACTGTGTCTGTGTGTGTGTCAGCTAAATGTTAGTTGTTATTCCAGAAACATTTCAGAGATATAATCAATAGAGTTAATGACCATTTGGACGATGAATGATAGGATGACGTAAAAAAAAAAAACAATAAACCTGAGGTTTCCAACTTGGTTGCTTGAGAGAAAAGTAATGCATTACTCAAGATGAGGAAACACAAGGAGAAAAGCTGGTCTGGGAAAAAGAGAGAAAACAATGAGTCCAATTTGAAATGTGTTGGGCTGTAGGTGACTGGTCAATTAACCACATGGAGAAGTCCAAATATAAAGCGTTAGAAATAAAGATCTGGGGCTTCCCTGGTGGCGCAGTGGTTGAGGGTCCGCCTGCTGATGCAGGGGACATGGGTTCGTGCCCCGGTCCGGGAAGATCCCACATGCCACAGAGAGCTGGGCCCGTGAGCCATGGCCGCTGAGCCTGCGCGTCCGGAGCCTGTGCTCCCCAACGGGAGAGGCCACAACAGTGAGAGGCCCGCGTACTGCAAAAGAAAAAAGAAATAAAGATCTGCAGTGCAAGTTAAAGTCTGGAAATTGTTCACAGAGAATAGAGAGAAGTAGAAAAGATAGAACCTTAGTGTATTCTTAGATTCTTAAACTTTTCTGATGATTTTTGATGATTATTCCATACTTTAGAACATATAAAGCTCTACACTATCTTGTGGGAGGTACAGGGAAATTGGTTCCAAATTGGGTGGGAAGCTTTTGGAATATCTAGAACTATTACACTAGATGAATAAAGATATATGTGTTTGATGATAATGATGATGATGATTTTAGTTCTTAAATCTGCTTTCCCACATCATTGCTAACTTTGTTGAGTCTGCCTCCCATGAGTAATTTGCTACCATGGATTTCAAAACCAAACCAAACAAACAACAAGATTGCCCAAATAAAGAATACTTCCTTTCTGATTGGGACCTTTTCCTCTGAGAAAAAGTACATAAACATTCACGACTGGCTCTGTGGGCTTCTTATTCTGACTGTTCAAAAAAGCTTTGGTTTGCTATTGCTATTTTTTCCGTTGTTCATTTGTTTTGTTTTATTTTGTTGTCTGCTTGCTTATTTTTCTATTTTGGGGTGTGCTCTGAGTACATGAGGTTTTTATATAAGTGATCTCCCCACAAAAACTGTATCTATCTCTTCTCTTGTTATTGACAGAGCTTTGAGGCTCTGTCTTTTCAAAGCTTCCATTAAAAATTAATATTAATAGGGGCCTCCCTGGTGGCGCAGTGGTTAAGAGTCCGCCTGCCGATGCAGGGGATACGGGTTCGTGCCCCGGTCTGGGAGGATCCCACATGCCGCGGAGCGGCTGGGCCCGTGAGCCATGGCCGCTGGGCCTGCGCATCCGGAGCCTGTGCTCCGCAACGGGAGAGGCCACAACAGTGAGAGGCCCGCATACCGCAAAAAGAAAAAAAAAAAAATTAATATTAATAAAGCAAAGGGACCAGTAGAACATAAGCCTACTGTCTCTAAACATTTTTTAAATTATCCTGTAACTTTAAAGAGATTTTTTTCAGGATAACCATAAATATCAGTAAGCTAACATTTCTCTGCTCTTGATACATCTGTATAGGTAAGAGTTTTAATTTGTAAAAACATAAAAGAGATTCTATTTTATAATAATAATGATAGCAAATATGTAGTGCTTATAATGTGCCAGACACTGTTTTAAGTACTTTACATACATTAGCTCAATTATTTCTCACAACAATTCTATAAAGCAGCTACTATTATTAAGTCCATTTCACAGATTAGGTAACTGAGGCACAGAGCTATTAAATAACTTGCTCAAGGTTACTCAGTTCAGAAATAGCAAAGCCAGGACCTGAACTAAGGCAAAATAGCTCCAGAATACATGCTCCTAACTATTACACCTCAGCTATCTCAAAGAACAACTTTGAAACTGCATAAAGAATAATACTATTAGAAAAGGTGTAAGGAGATTATTAGCTTTTTCTTTACATATCAATGTATAGCTTCACTTTTTACAACAAGTAAGTTTTAATTTGAAGGTCATCAAATAAAATATTCTTCTGGCACTTCACGAAAAAGGGTATCCTGCTGGTCAAAGTCATATGAAAATGCACTCAACTCTCTTAGACATGAGGGAAATGCACATTAAAACCATAGTGAGATACCATTGTGTATACATTTAGCCAAAACAACTAAGATTTAGAGAAAAATAATACGAATTTTGGCTATAACAAATGGAAACCAGTGGAATTCTAATACACTACTGGTGGGAGTATGAATCAATATAGCCACTTTAGCAAACTATTTGGCAGGATTTATTAAAGCTGAACATACGATACATATATACCTAGACCCAGCCATTCCACTCCTAGATATATACCCAACAGACATGCACTTATATATACATTCAAGGAAAGGCATATTTAAGAATGTTGATAGCAGCATCATTCATAATAGCCCCAAACTGAAAAGAACTCAAATGTTCATCAATAGTTCAGCAGATAAATAAATTGTAGTATAACAACAAAATGAGACACATATTGCATTGAGAAGGAATTAACTATTGCTACGTGCAACACATGGATAAATCTCATAAATGAGGGAAAGAAGCTAGAAAAACACAAAAAGCTATTCTCTGTACTACTAAGTGAAAGAAGCCAATCTGAAAAGGCTACATACTGTATGAGTCTAACTATATGACATTCTGGAAAATGCAAAACTATGGAGAGAGCAAAAAGATCAGTGATTGTGCAGGCCAGGGGTGGAGGGAAGAATAGACGGAGCGCAGAGGATTTTTAGGGCTGTGAAAATACTCTGTATGATACTATAATGGTGGATACATGTCATTATACATTTGTCCAAACCTATAGAATGTACAACACCAAGAGTGAACCCTAATGTAAACTACAGACTTTGGGTGATTATGGTGTATCAGTAGGTTCATCAGTTGTAACAAATGTACCAATCTGGTGGGGAATGATGATAAGGCGGGAGACTATACATGTGGGGAGGGGGAAGGGGTATATAGGGAATATCTGTACTTTCCTCTCAATTTTGCTGTGAACCTAAAAATGCTCTTAAAAATAGTCTTTAAAAAATATGTACTTTATGATTCCATTTATAGAAAGATCAAAATCAAGCAGAATTAATATAAAATGTTAGAAGTCAGCAGACTGGTTCTTTTTGGGGGGAGTAGCGAGTTAAGGAGCTTCTGAGGTGGTAGCAGTGATTTGTGCTGGTTTACAAGGGTGAGTTCACATTGTGAAAATTCAGTGGGTTGGACAGTTAGGATTTATTCCTTTTCCCATATATGTTATACTTCAGTAAAAAGTATTTTTCAAAGATATATTGTTTTGGAGTTAAAAACAATAACATGAGAAAAGTATCCGGACATACATTATTCATACTGTCACAAAATGCTACTCAAGCCTGCACCTTTCCTTTTGAAGTTCACAGGAGGGCTTATCTCTAGAAATGTATTTAAAAAGTGATCAATTAAAAAGTGCTGGAATGTCTCCATCCTGGATCCATTCATTGTTAACAAAGGTGTCTGGCAAAAAAGCTGAATGCTATTGGATCTCCCAAGACAAATTTAACATGATTGTACTGAGAAGAAATAGGAATTGCATGGTGCTGCTAAAGAAGAAAATATTTGTCTTCAACTGTGGCAGAGATTAAAGAACCTTTGTTGTTGTTGCTTTCTTTGTTTAATAATCACACTATAAGGAATGGCCTCTCTGTTCACTGATTCACTTATCAAGTCTTAAACAGAGACAGTATGGCCGGATTTTAAGGTGGTGGACTAAATATTTACTGCAGTCATGCCTCTCCCACAGCAAATCCATAGAAATGATAAGAAAGGAAGATATTTTTGCAGGAGAGGAGGAGAAAAGGAAAAGTAGAAGGAAAGAAGAAGAGGGAAAATTGGGAGCTTGGGACTGACATATACACACTACTATATATAAAATAGATAACTAATAAGGCCCTACTGTGTAGCACAGGGAACTCTACTCACTACTCTGTAATGACCTATATGGGAAAAGAATCTTAAAAAGAGTGGATATATGTATATGTATAACTGATTCACTTTACTGTACACCTGAAACTAACACAACATTGTAAATCAACTACACTCCAGTAAAAATTTTTTTAAAAAGAAGAAGAAGGGGGAAGGAAGAAGAGGAATAAAAAGAAGGAGGAAGAAGAGGAGGGGGGATATAGGGAGGAGCAGAAGGGTAGAAGGAGTGGGGGAGGGGAGGGGAGGGGAGGAGAAGCATCAGCATAAATATACTTGAGCATGGGGGTAGAAGGGGACTTTCAATGGATGAGAATCTCTGAGGAATCCCTAGGACAGAAAACAAATAGGATTGACTGAAAAGAGAAACCACAACCCTAATTGTGAGCAAAAGTCATTGTGGAAGGTGGGCACAATACAAAGTGTGTTTTGTTCCCAAAAGTGTTTTATACTGAAAGGATTACATGCCTCACAGTTAGGATTATGTAGCCATTTGATGAGAAACCTGATTTTTTAAAATGGATTGGGTAAGATCATCTGCTCACTCATAGGACAGAGGCAGTAGAAGAGGGTTCAATTCAACATTCACTGAATATCTTCTATACACAAACATGTGGCTAGACACTAGGAGGACTATGATGAAAAAATGGCCACTGATCATGAGGAATACAGCCTACTGCAGGAGACAGACACATGAACACATTATTTCAATATGATGTCATTAAATGTATGGGGTGATACAGAAGAACAGAGAGCAAATCACTTACACAAATGTGATAAGGCTTCCTGGAGATGACACCCACCCAACCTGAGTCTTGAAGGATGAATTAGAATCAATATGCCAGAGTGACAAAGGTTTGGTGTGCTCCCCAGTGGAGCTTGTATGCAATACTAACAAATGGGGATTTCATCTGGAAGGTGATAGGAATTGAAAAGTTCTAAGTAGGGTGCTAATTCTGCATTTTTGGATAGATCACTCTAGTTGCCATTCGGAGGGTGGGCCTCAAAGGATAAGAAGCAGGAAGCTTCTGGAAGCAGGCAGCCACAGAGTTGGGAGGCAGTTTCAGATGACTGGGTCAGAGAGAGTGAGGGCAGAGTTAGGAGAGAGAAAAAGGGATAGACAGAGAGGATAAAAAAAGAAAAATAGGAAGAGTTGAATAGTATCTAAGATTTGGGCTTTTTGATGGAAAGATGGTTGTGGCATTAACTAGAAACTGGCCCCATAGAAAAAGAAATGAGTTCGGAATAGAAAATAATTATTTCCATTTTAGACACAGTGCATTCCTGCAAGATTGGTAAATGAACATATCCAGAAGGAAATTAGATAACTGATTCTGAAGGAGAAACATTAAGACTAGGAATATGGCTTTGGGGGGTAATGGGCATCTAAGTGATACTTAAACCCGTGAGAGTAAGTAACACTCACCAAGAAGAAAGGGCAGAGATTGCAGAACACTAGGCCAAGGGTAGAGCTCCAGAGAATACTGCCATATAAGGGGCAGATAGAAGATGATCCCACAAAGAGTCTGTAGAAAGTTGGGAAAGAATCCTGAGAGAATGATGCCTTGGAAACTATAAAGTATAGAGCTTCCAGAAAGAGAGAGTCTGGTGTAGGAGAGAGGTCCAGTAAGTCATGTGTTCATTAGATTTGACAACATGGAGGTCATTGTTTCTATGGCAAGAGCAGTTTCACTGGAGCATAGGGCTGGAAGCCTGTGTGTTGTGGGCTGAGAAGGGAATAGGAGGTGGAGACTACAACTGGAGACTAGAAACAACCCCAAAGGGAATGAGAAAGATTAGGTAGCAGGTAGAGGAAGACATGAGATCAAAAGATCTGGTTTTTTGTTTCTTTTACTCATGGAAAAGACTTGACTATATTTATACATTGAAAGGGAAGAGAAAGAAATTGAAAATGCAGGAAATAGAAGGAATTGTTCATGAAATCATGTGCTATAGCATCCTGGGGGTGGGGAGATGGGACCCACGAGCAAGAGAAAACTGTGGGTATCTTAAGCAAGGGACAAAAGAGAACAAAAATTTGGCCTATGTCGTGTTTGATCTAAAGAATTCCAGTTATTTCCACAAAGTCAGAGGGAAGGTGCGCATGATGGGAGTGGCTGTCCATTAAGGGGTCTGAGGCAAGCGGTGAAGGTTGGCAGCAGTCCCTGCAGAAGTAAACTGAGCCATAACAAATAACAGGGCTGTGCAGCAGTGTAGAGAGCCCACAAAGACCATGGATTTATAGTAACTAATCTGCACATTTGTGAGTTTTTCTTTTCTAGTGGCACTCAGTCCACTGAGATAGTAAAAGAGAAGATGAATTACAGTTTTCTCCCAGAGCTGGGGTTTTGCCAGTGGAGGGAAACAAAAGACAGTTCAGGGTGATGGTGAGACAGTGATCCAGGAGATCAATGTATGATCTTAGGCTAAGACAAGGCTTTGATCCTGGAAGTATCCAAGGACTAGAGGTGGAAATAGAGAACAACTAAGCTGGAAAGAGAAGAGTTTGTGTCTGAAACACCGGGGTCTGTTAAGCACTGGAGTAGTCATTTGGAAATAGAAAGTATAATGCATTCTAGGGAAAGAGAATCACATGGGTAAAGACAGATGCAAAGAGGAACAGAAAGAATTTCAGTGTAACCGGAACACATGTTGCAGAGAGGAAGGTGGCGTAAGATCAAGGTGGAAACATGCTTTAGGCCAGGTTGTGAAGAACCTACGAAGGTAGGGACATTGGTTCCTCTAAGAGGCCTGAAGTCCGCCCAAGTTCTCAGGCAGGGGAGTCCCACCTGGGTGTGGTTGTGCAGGCTGTGCCTGGCACCGGAGCTCTCCATGGGGGGCTGAACTCCAAGCCAAGCTCTCTTTGCCACCCCACTCACTCTGCTCCCTGGTTGCTTCTGCAGAAGGCAAATGACCTTTTCTTTAATTTACCACCCTCCCCTCCCAGAGGGGAAGCGTTTCTCCAAATCATCCGAGGGGATGCCTTTCTTATTGGCTAGCATGTCTCTGAGTGGAATGACATGATTGGATGGACTTTTCAGGGTGACCTCTCTGGCCATGGTGTAGAAGATGACCAAGAATGAGGAGGCACACTAAACAGGAGAGTAGAAAAGTTATCAACAGAGCAGGGACCTGACCAAAAGTAGCAGGCAAGAAGGAAGAAGTGAGGCCAGATCCAGAAGCAAGCTTTGTAGCAGAATTAACACTGGGTGCCTTAGGGACATAGGGACAGCAGGAAAGGGAAAAGTTGAAGATGACTCAGATTTCTTCTCCACTGTCTTCCTAGACCTGACCACAATTAATGCTCAATTAATATTTTGTCAAATGAAGAAAAGTAAATAATAGAGTTGCAAGCATCAAAGACACTTTCAAGAGAAAGATACTATCTGTGTGGGTGGAACTCTCTACCCAGAGGAAACAATATCTTTAGTTAGCCTCCTAAATTTTGAGTGAGTTGTAGAACTCAGAGCACCCATCTAGAAATTTAGAAAGAGTTATTCCTAAGCACTGTTCACAGCCTTGGCTGAACATTCAAATAACCTGAGAAGTTTTTTAAAATCCCAATGCCTATACTGGACCAACTGACTCAGAAACTCTGGGGATGGGACCCAGGCATCTATATTTTTTAAAGCTCCTGCAATGGTTCCATTAGATAGTCAGCTGCTCCCATGGAACTTTGCAATTCCTATTCCAGATTTCTAGATGTGGTAATTAACACAGTGTAGACAAGAGCTGGGTCAGAGACAGGGAAGAATGGTTTAACATATTTGACCATCTTGTCACAATGAATCCTCCATTTCTGATGAAATCCTTTTACCTAGTGACCAGTTCTTCAAAATTAATTTCAACGTCTTGGCAAAAGATGAAAAAAATTAAAGAAATGCATTACATTGCTTCACTGATTTTAGGAAACTGAACCATAGGCCAAATGTGGTACAAAATAGGGACTTTTCTAAAATGATAGTTTAAGTAATGCACAGATTTGGAAACTATTTTAAGATCCTTCATTCTGCTAAGGTTATATGTGTTGCAGGGGTCAGAAAGACCAAATACTATAGAAGAAAAAATGGAAAAGTTTAAAAAATAATTTAAGAGTGAGAATGAAGATGTTTTTATACAGAGTGGAAAATTTGTTGGAAAAAAGGAAAGGCCAAAAACCAAGGGCAAGTAGAGCTCTAGGCTCCAGCCCAGGGGCTTTCCCACTAAATTCTGCACTGTGACTTGGAGACCTCTCAACTCCGTGAACTTCATTTTCTTCCCTTTTTTTTTTTTTTTAATTTTTTTGCGGTACGCGGGCCTCTCACTGTTGTGGCCTCTCCCGTTGTGGAGCACAGGCTCCGGACGTGCAGGCTCAGCAGCCATGGCTCACGGGCCCAGCAGCTCCGCGGCATGTGGGGTCTTCCCGGACCGGGGCACGGACCCGCGTCCCCTGCATCGGCAGGCGGACTCTCAACCACTGCGCCACCAGGGGAGCCCATTTTCTTCCCTTTTAAGTGGGCGACCTCACCCTGCTGAGTGCCAGTCCTCTCTAGCAGCCAAACATTCTCATTCTATTATGTTTTACTCAAAGTTGAACTGGCTAAAAGTAATTTAAGTCTTGCCCTTATTGACACGAAGGCAAGAACAGCATTGCTCACCAAAAGGCATGGTCTGAGGACCCCTCCCAGGCCAGGGTTATTTTTTACTAATCCACAACAGATAAGGATTTGAGAGTAAAGGTTTAGAAACTTTCACAGACATTGAATAATCTGTCAAGTCACATAACAAAATATTGAGGCTTGTATTTTGTATATCTTTGTGTTATTTCACTTTTCTATTAATTAATTTTATAAAAATATATGTCCACGGCAAAGTAGAACTTTTTTTTCATTGGTCTTTTACCATGGACAGCTTGGGAAGCGCTGAGCTAGACCAGTGTCACATTTGAACATCAATGCAAAAGGTGCACACAGAAGAGAAAAGGTGAATGAATGCGACTAATTTTTACCTTACCCACTTTGGATTCATGTTTTAAAAGCCTATTTCATTTTACTTTAGATTGCTATTATTAAGTTATTTTGTGCCATAGGTTTATCTGCATTGTTAGCAGCTGTTTAAAAGAAAACCGCCTTCACAACATTGTAAATTAACAATACTTCGATAAAAAAAAAAAAGAAAGAAAAAGAAAGTAAACAGTCTATATTAGAAAACAAGTCGTAAAGGGTTGGTTTAGCAATACAGCCACCCCTCGGTGTGACTGGGGGATTGGTCTCAGGAGCCCCCGCGCATACCAAAGTCTGAGGATGCTCAAGTCCCTTATATAAAATGGTGTAGTTCAATGAATACAATCAGCTCTCTGAATCTGGGATGCGAAACCCACGGATATGGAGGGCCGAATGTACGAGCTCATTTTCTGGGAGGAACCACAATGTCAGGTAACAGGGAGAAGTGATTAATTTCCTGTTGGGAAAGGGAGGTACTCTCCTTTTCAAGAAGCAAATTAAGTCTCTCCCTCCTGACTGGAAACAGCTATCACAGGGTATGAAACTATTAATGTAGGAACACCCTTGTTTAAATACGAGGAAGCCTGAACAGGGAGGTTCATTTTCCCAAGATCGTGCAGCTAGTACATGGGGAGGCCAGGATTCAAACCCAAGACACTGTACACTAACAATGCCTGCACTCTTTCTGCTGCTCCACCATAAAAATGCTCCAGGGGGAACCCTGAGAGTGAATGCTGATGTAAGCTTCACTTCCAGGTGCCTGAAATAGGGTAATAAATAGTGAAATAATGTGGAGTGCTTATGAATCTCCTTAAACATAAATTTCCTTGTTCTATTTAGAGCTTTCTGCAATAGACAAGATCAGTGTTTGTCCCAGACTGATTTGCACATCACACAGGGAAATACGAGAGGAGAGGAATGTCAGCGCTATCCAGCTGTCTTGAGACTGGTTTGATCTAAGTTACTAATAAACATGCTCCAGAAGCAAACCACCCGGTCCTTTTAGGAAATAAGTGGGATATCAGTTAAAAGTAAGTGAATATGCCTTAGAAATATCAAGTCTTTGCAGAGATTATATAGACACTGTAAGGAATCCAGAGACTATTGTTTAGTTTAATATATGCCTATTCAGTGAACTAAACAACGTTGCTACTTCAGAGAAATATCTGCACAGGGAACTAAAATTGCAAATCAGTTATCTGGCTCTCTTATCTAAACAGTGCCAGGAAAAAAAAAAATCAGATTTTGAATATATGGACAATACAAATTTTTTTAGTCTATATTTTTAGCATTGTTTAGTTTTAGCTTGAGAATATAGCATTTTACTCAGCTACATCATTGTTCACCAACAATGATATTTAAATTAATAATTAAAATTAAAAAATATTAAAATGAATAACTCTGGGGGGTTTGCCATACTCTAAAACATTTAGCAAAATATTTTATCTTCCCTGTACATGCTCGTGACTTTTTAAAGGCACAGAGTGAATGATCCCTTAGTTCTTGGCACCACTGATTAAAAGTTAATATTTGATAAAGGTATCAAGCTATCAATACTGAAATCTGCTGGTTAGGTGCAATGGTTGTGGCCACTTCAATAACAAGAATAATCCGATTTTTTTAAAAGCTCCTGGGTTACTCTACTTGGCATATACACTGAGAAAACCATAATTCAAAAAGAGTCATGTACCACAATGTTCATTGCAGCTCTATTTACAATAGCCAGGACAGGGAAGCAACCTAAGTGTGCATCGACAGATGAATGGATAAAGAAGATGTGGCACATACATACAATGGAATATTACTCAGCCATAAAAGGAAATGAAATTGAGCTATTTGTAGTGAGGTGGACGGACCTAGAGTCTGTGATACAGAGTGAAGTAAGTCAGAAAGAGGAAAACAAATACCGTATGCTAACACATATATATGGAAGCTAAAAAAAAAAAGAAAGAAAGAAAATGGTTCTGATGAACCTAGGGGCAGGACAGGAATAAAGACGCAGACAATAGAGAATGGACTTGAGGACACGGGGAGGGGGAAGGGTAAGCTGGGACGAAGTGAGAGAGTGGCATGGACATACATACACTACCAAACATAAAATAGATAGCTAGTGGGAAGCAGCCGCATAGCACAGGGAGATCAGCTCAGTGCTTTGTGACCACCTAGAGGGGTGGGATAGGGTGGGTGGGATAGGAAGACGCAAGAGGGAGGGGATAAGGGGATATATGTATATGTATGGCTGATTCACTTTGTTATACAGCAGAAACTAACATAAGAATGTAAAGCAGTTATACTCCAATAAAGATGTTAAAAAAATAAAATAAAAGCTCCTGGGTGAAATTGGCATAGGTGGTCAAAAGACACAAATTTCCAGTTATGCGAGAAATAAGTCTTGGGGATGTAATGTACAGCATAGTGACTGCAGTTATAATACAATATTGTATATTTGAAAGTTGCTAAAGAGAGTAAATATTAAAAATTCTCATCACAAGAAAACAAATTTTATAACTCTGTGGTGATAAATGTCAACAAAACTTACTGTGGTAATCATTTCACAATATGTACATATATCATTATGCTGTACACTTAAAATTAATACCATGTTATATGTCAACTGAATCATTTTTTAAAAATAATAAATAAAAATAAGCCTCTTATCTTATCTCAAGATAAATTTTAAGTATGTAGACCCGCTCTGAGATTATAATGGCATTAGTTCTGAGTCTTCGCGTTTGAGCACGTCATTTTTTAAGTCAACCTTAAGCTGACTGTTATGTGGTCTTAGTTGGTCTTGAGTAGACTCTGCCTATCAGTTGGTCTTTTGGCCTCTGAGATACAGACAGCATATACCAGTCATGCTGTAGGATTATGTGGGAGACAGTAAAGAAATAGAAAAATAAAAACAATAAAATCTAATTACACGGAGTTTCGCTTAAAACAAAAATTGATTGAGTTCTGCCCAAAGTGGCTTGTTGTTTCCTGTGCCAGGAACTACTGTGCAGGCCCAGCAGGAAGTGTGCTACAGAGCAGGATCGCATTACACCCTTGTTTTATGGTTCATTTCACTTATTTAATGCAATCCGAGAACCTGCAAAAGGAACATGTTCGAAGGAGGGAATAGGCCTTTTGTCTTGTTTTGTTTTGTTTTTTTAAGTTTCTTTGAATCAAAACATTTGTTTTTACAAGGTGCTTATAGTCCCAGAGAAACAGGACTTCCAGAGTTGCATGGTGAAGACATTTCTCTTTGCCACAAAATTTCAAGCAGGACCCGATGCTGAGTTATGTCTAGGGTGGTTGAGTTATGTCTGTTCCCTTTGCTGGTCTACTCAGGTCACTTTAAACATGAAGAATTACAACCATGCCCATGAATGGTCTAAATCATTTTGAATTCTGTATCAGCTCCTCCTAGGGTCTCTGATTTGATTGAGAGCCCATGATGTTGGGGGGGACATGGGAGGAAAGGAATATATTTAACGTGCAAAAGAGCGATTCATTTGTCAAGCAACACAGCAAGTTCCTTTGGCTGTATTGCTTGCAAATGTGTGAACTGAACAGCTGGACTGCCTTGTGGTGGCAGACGCTGCTCCTCACACACTGCCTCTCTTCCTCTCCAGAGACCTGAGTATGAACAACATCAGTCAGCTTCCCCCGAATCCTCTGCATGGTCTCCGCTTCCTGGAGGAGCTGTAAGTATCAGTGGAGTCGTGCCGCATCCAGTCAACGCTGGACACGTTCTTGTATTTGTCTCTCGTCCTTACTGTGAGAACCAGATAAAACAAGGCAGGAAAGCTGTCAGCACCAACGATTTGGGCACATGAGGAAACACTTAGCTGGGAGGGGAAAAGAAAGAATCGCTTGGGATTCTGGAAATCAACTTATATACAAGGGTTTACCATGAAGCTACAACTTTCTAAGGTGAGGCTGAGCCAAACAAATTAAAAGTTTAAAACAAAAGCTGTTTAAAAGAGCTGGATAGCTCTTTGGAAATAGTTAAGCAGCAGGATATTAGAAGTTTGAATACTGGTTCATGTTTATTAAAATCGCAAGTAAAGCCATAATCAAAACCAAAAATTGCCTCTCGGTTTGGCTTATGACAGGGAGAATTGAGTCCTCATTTCATAGCACCAAAACTTGTCCTAATCACTTTTAATTACTGTTTTCCTACTTTTAAACTGAGCTTCCCTGAAGGCTTGAACTGAAAACCATGAAATCCACAGAGGACATAAAACTGGTCTCTCCCAAACTCACTGTAAAAAAATAAAATTCAATTTTTTTAAAAAGGAGGAAGCTAAAATTAGCTAATGATACACAGAGGAATCTTGATTAAGTCTGGTAATCACTTTCCAGAAGATGAAAAAGAACTCTATACACCAAAATCTGCATTTAAAAATTCATTTGATCCTCTTACTCTTTTGAGGGACGGGGACTTAGGGGAGGGATGCACCGTCGTCATAGTCTTCATGAAGAAGGTTTGGCACCATCAGCTAAATAAATCCTCTGACTGTTGATTAAAGGAATTGTTTAGGCAATGACCTCTTTTGAAAATACCCCTTTATAATTCCTAGAGTCAGGGTCCAATTTGGGGAGTAATTTAAATTGTTGATGCACCACACGATCCACCTTGGGAGGTGGAAAGAAGCATCCATCACAACCAAATTACACTACATTGATCATTTTTTTTCAAGATAATATTCTCAAATTTCTCCCCTTTAGAGTTGGATCTATATTTATTTTTGATGGCGTTAGCTTTCTCACAAATGTTATTATTTTACTACAGAAATTAGCTGAACATGCCCAGATTGTTATCGAGGAGTATGGTAAAAAAGCTTAGATTACTAGATTATACAGCAAGTTTTTATTATTCAAAAAATGGATTTTCATTTTGGATTGTCCAGGCTCCTCTTCTTCCTCTTCTCTTTTCTCTCTGGCCATTTCTGTTGATAAAAAATTAACCCTCATCAGGACTGGGACCATGTCTGTCCTAGTCTTGGCTGGTATGTAATGAATAATCAATACATTTTTGATGAATGAATGAATGAACTAATGAGAAAGTAAAACATGTAAAAGGAGCTTCTTATACTTGTTCACTGCCTTAGAAAAAAGTAACAGATTTAGTTGACATTAGCCAATATTTTTAGATTATTTTTAGTAAATTTCAAACATCAGCATTTTTTTCTTGTTTACATTCTTCTCATCTGCCCTCTCTCACCATAATTAATATACAATACTTAGTCCTGTTTACCCCCATATTTCTAAAATAGGCACTCCCAGTGCCTTTCTCTTTAATTTCCTTATAATATGCAATGGCAAAAGGCTTCCATTCTCCTTCAACATACACCTCAGCTTTAGACCACAAACCAAATCAATAAATCACTTCCTCAAGGACTTTGTTTAATAGAGTTCCTCCCTTGGTGACCCAGTTCATTCAGAATAACTCCTCTTTCTTCATGAGGTGAATGTTCATTTTCATCCAAGACCAGTTCTTCAAAAGATAATCGAGAGAAAAAAACAGGGGAAAGAAGGTGAGGGAACTACCATTTGAAAAGCCTATTTTTACAAATTACCTTATTTTTATGTCTCTGGAAACTCCATCAAGTATCTTGACCATGGAATCACAGAATTTCAGAAGTAGATGGGACCCTTTAAAGACTATTCGTTCCATTTCCTCCTTCTGTTCTGAAATTCCCTCTGCTGAGCTGGCCAACTTGCTGAATTTAAAAGCAAGACCACTTTCCCATATATAATTCTGTGCTGCATCTAACTGATGTTTTGAAGACATCATTATTCATTTAGTGGCAAAAGGGGATAATATTTATAGAACCTGGAAAAATGATCAACTCTGCTTGGTCTATTCCTTTCTTCCCAAGGCTAAATTTAGGGTGTTGTGGGTTTAAACACACACACCCATTTAGCAGAGCATTTTGATCATGCCTTTGTTATGTGCTGATTGTTTCCATTAGACTCAGCTATGTTTAAGTCTGTATTCTCCTCTGGAGTATAAGATCTTCGAAATAATAATATAATTATAATGACAACAGTAATAGCTTACTCTGTGACAGGCACTGTTCAAAATGTTTTGCACACATTATCCCACTGAATCCTCTTAACAACCCCATAAAAGTAGATATTATTATTATTCTCACTTCAAGATTATAAAAAAAAAAAGTACAGAGAAAACAAGGAACTTACCCAAGATAATGGAGTACATAAGTGTCAGAACTAAGATTCAAATTCACTTTCAAAGCCATGCTCAGAAAGCAGAAGGAGGCTTTGGAATTGTTCTTCATTTATCTGTGCTTTTCTTTTCCCCAATAGTACCTAGTATAGTGGTTTGCACAGCTGAACACTTTAAACTCTTGTTAAACTGAGCTTCATAATGATAGGTGTGTTCATCTGTCTGTGTCTGGGTATATGTGAGGGAATGAAAAAGAGTGAGACAGAAAGCAAGAAAGAGCTGTCTACCCAGCAGGGAGAGATTGGATATTCAGGTTATTCATTCACTACCCTCATATACTGGCTCTGAGAAAAGTATCATCATAATTTTCAGGTGCAGAATTTCACCAATTTCACATTACTCAACAGGAACAAAACCTTAGTTATTATTTTTACATATGCATAAATATACTTAAGCAGCATGTTTTATATAGTATTCTATTGGGTTGGCCAAAACATTCGTGCAGGTTTTTCCATATTATAGTAAATAAATGACCTAATAATAAATAAATGAACTAATAGATGACCATCCATACAGCTAGAAACAGACATTTAGATATCTGTTATTGTATGTGTTACATCTGTTATTGTATCTGTTATTGTGTGCGTGTATCTTTTGTTATGACAAACTGTTAAAATGTTAAACTGTTCTGAAAGTATTCTTTTGTTCTGTTTACTCAGCTCATCTCTATGCTTTATTGTTTATCCATTCATTCAGAAACTGGTACTGATATTCTCAATGATATTAATAAAATTCCCACCACAAAACTCAATTTTTAAAAAACACTATTAATAAAGCCAAGTTACCACTCTTCCCCTTAGCTCTAATTGCCCAATTATCATCTCCCTAGTTTAATCCATCTATGTCATAAGCTGTGTAGACAGTCATGATTCATCTCTCATCCATCACTGGTCCCGTATTTCAAAATCCTCTAAGAATCAATAAAGCCCTAGAGGTATCCCTAATGTATTTTTTAAATATATTGTAACCCTGGAGAAAGTGGCTATGTGGAGCAAATATTTAAGAAGAATTAAAGCCATCACGATTAATGGTCTTCTTCTCTTCCTCCTGACCTTCTGGAACACTTACTACCTGTGTCACATGTCTTGGTACATTCAAGTCCTGTTTGTTATTTGTTATTTTTGTTTTATGACTCTGCAAGGTGACCAGGCATGCACAGGCCAAACGCCCTGCTGGTGCAATGTGATAGCACAAGGAAGAGAGAGAGTCTTTTTCCTAAAAAAAAAAAAAAAAAATCTGAGTGTGGTTAGGCTGTGTGCTGTGTAGAGAGGAGAGCACAGTACCTAGAAACAGAAGCAAGCCCAGGACTCCTGTCCTGACTCTGCCACTTACTAGGGGATAATCCACTTGACCTCCCTGGGCCTCAGGGCATGACGGTGAAAGCCCCCCTTGCCTGTTTTGAGATTCTGAGGATCAAATGAAATGATGATGAAAGAACTTTGGTAAACTATAATTTACATATTGAGTTGTGTTAGTGAAATGAAAACACTTTCAAGAGGATTCTCACTTCCTTCTTTTCTATTTCATGAGCTTGATTTTGGAGTAATCCCAGGGATCCAGGATTTGTGAAGGAAAAACTGTTTCCAACCATGAGGTTTAACGGATAGGCAACCAGTGCAGATAGTTTTTACCAAGTTTGAACATGCTGAGCAATAATTGCATTTCTCTCCAACAGTATCTCTCCCAGTTCTATTTCTTCAGTTCTACTAAGGACTTCATGTTGATGTTTGCTATTTGGACAAATAATAAATCCCACATTTGGTCCATCAGAGTGTGGTTCAGATGTTAGGAACTAAAAGATCGTGCCTAATGCTGACATGTACAAGTTCCTTTAAACTTAGATTGGTAGCTTGGTTAAACCAGAGGGAAAAATGAATTGTTACCATTTTAAACAGTCTAAGTTAAAGGCCTTTGTTTCCCAGTACTATTTTAAAATCTTCCCAGATTCTAATGCTATTGGAATCAAATACTCGATTTAGGAAGGAAACCTGAGATGCTCTAGGGAGGTTTGTTTTTAAGTTACTATTGTTCCCTGGAACTGTTTGCTCATATTATGGTTGGCCTTAAAGAATCTCTATATAAATAGTAGATATCCATATTTCAGATGAAATTAGTAATGAGAAATACCACCAAACTTCCTGAAAGTACAGTCTCTGTTTGTTACTTCTACTTCCTCATCATGTTGCTAAAAGTAGTGAGAGCTGTCCTGCCTGTCTTTTGAGATTTTTGTCTGAGGATCAAATGAATTGATGATGAAAGATCTTTGATAAACTCTAATTCACCTACTGGATTGTGTTGGTGAAATGAAAACACCTTCTTGCCCATAAATAATCTTCCTGACCCTTGGCCTTGTCAGAGTGCTCAGTCTCTCCTTTTCATAGATCTGGTCATTGATTATAAATTGCTGCCTCTTTACCTTTAAAATCTGTATTAAAATTTTTTAAAGAATTAATTTAAAATATAAGAAAAGAAAAAATGCTGCCTCTTTGAAACTTTTTTTTCTCTAGTGTTATTTTATGATCTCTTCCAAATGTCTATTCATACAGCTGGATATAGAGATTTAGATATCTGTCCTTGTGTATGTATGTGTATCTACATATATGTGTGTATGTATATATATGTGTTTGTATCTACATATATGTGTGTATATATATGTGTGTGTGTGCATGTGTGTGTATGTGTGTGTATATATTATATATATATATACATATAATATATACAATTGTAATGGTGATTAGGGCACTGTTCTTAAAGTGCCCTACCTCTCTGCCTCCTCTTCTTTCTCTCCTTAGCCTCCTTTTCTCCTCTACCCCCAACTCCTGTAACATATAGACATTCCCTAGATTGCCTCCTTTCTCAGTTCTCTTCAGTTCATTCATTCAACGTGTATTTATTTAGCCAGTGGGGACATAAGAATATGAATATGACTTGTTACGTTTCATTCGTTCAGTCAACAAGTCCCCACTCCAGGGAAACTTACAATCTAGACGGGGAGACAGATGATAAGCAAGGAAACAGACACGGAAGATATTTGCTGATTATGACAAGAGTGATAAAGAACACAAACATGGTTAAGTAGAGAATAAATAACAAGGGATGACAAGGAGGGAAAGTGTCTCAAAGAAGGTGACATCTGAACTGAGATCAGGAGGATGAGGGGAGTTGGTGGTCTGCAGAGCTAGGGTAGAGTGTATCTGGTAGGGGAATAGTGTGAGCAGAGGCCCTTAGGTAGGAAAGAAAGTGATATGTTTGTGGATCTGAAAGAAGATCGGGGTGGCCAGAGCAGAGTGAGAGGGAGGGGAGGTGACAGGGGATGGGGCTGGAGAGAAAGGCAGAGGCCAGATCATGCAGGAACAATCAGGCTATGTACAGGATTCAAATAAGAGCAATGGGAAGCCGTGGAGGACTGTATGCAGCTAGTGCAATAAATAGGGTTTATGATTTATGAAGATTTCTCTGATTTTTGTATGCAAAATAGCTTGGGGTATTACGGAAGCAGAGAGACCTGTTAGGAGACTACAAACTCATTAGGAGACAACTACCGTTGTCTGGGAAAGAAAGTCAATATTTGAACTACCTCTGTTATGTAGATGACCCCCAAATCCATATTTCTAGTTGAGATCTCTTTTGTCTTTGACTGCTAGACCAGTGGTTCTCAAAGTGTGGTCCCTGGACCAGCAGCATTGGCACCACACGTGAGCTTGTGAGAAATGCAAACCCAACCCATGTGCCCCACCCCGACCTAATGAATCAGAAACTCTGAACTCAGGACACTGCCTTTAACAAGCTCTCCTGGTGATTCTGATGCATGATGAAGTTTAAGGACTGCTACTCTAGGCCAGTTGTTCTCGAATTTTAGTGACATCAGAATCGCCTACAGTGCTTGTGAAACTGCACATTGCTGGACCCCGCCACAGAGTTTCTTCAGCAGGTTGAAGGTGGAAGGGGAGGATGTCAAGAATTTGCACTTATAACAAATTCTCTGGTGATACCAATACTGCAAATCTAGGGACCACACTTTGAGAATCCTCCACTACCCAAGTGACACCTCCACCTACCCCACCAATACTTTAAAACTCAGCAAGTGCAGAACCAGATTCATTCATGAACACACAAACCATCCTCCACAAAAAGATTTTTCTCCTGCCTTTGCTTCTCACCATCAGCATTCTTATTATCCAAACTTATGGTCACTGTGTCTGTCACTGCTTTTGCATCTGTCATTCTTTCTCACCTCCTGTATCTGCCAGTTTCCAAGTCTTAAAGCTCATAATTCCACATTGTCTTTCCCATTTGTTCACTCTATTTCATCATCACCTAGTTCAGGTTCTTACCATCTCCTCTGGATAACTGTTCAAATTTGTTGACTAATCACCTCTCCTGATTCTCCCAATAATTAACAATTGAATCATTGTCTCCGGGGATGGAGACCATGAAGGTCTCTAGGTGATCTTATCAGTATGAAACCATGAGGGCTATTTCAGAGTTTCCCACCTTGCATAGGCATTAGAATCACCCAGAGAATTTTTAAAACTACTAATTACCACGGCCTATTTCCAGAGATTCTGATTGAATGGGTCTCAGTGGAGACCCAGACATCATTCTTTTAAAGCTCTACTGGGGGCTGAGACCCACTGGGATATATGGAAGCTTTACAGCAGAGGGAGAGAGTCAGGCACTCATCGTTGACTGGATCTAGGGACTGACAGGAAGTCTGAAGGTGCAGGATGACTCTGAGTAAAGTTATAACATTAGGTGCTAGGAGACAGGTGAGGCATTGTCAATAGAAACAGGGAATTCAAGGGGAATAACTGATATTTTGGAGGCAAGAGGATGTCTGGTTCTGGGTTTACTAAGTGCAAGGTGCCAGCAGGACATCCACATGGGAATGTCACTAACAAAGTTGGAATATGAGTCTGGAGTGTGACGATTCTGTTCTAGAGATAATGATTGGAAAGTTGTTTACAAAGAGGTGATTGCGGAAGGTGCCGGAGCAGATGAGGACTTTGAGAGAGGGTTGAGGCTCTGTTTCCCAGTATGGGTCTCTATCCATATTAAAATCACCTGGGCTGCTTAATAAGATGCAGATTCCTGAGTCGTTTCCCCCAGAAACTCTAAGTCACTAAACCTGAGTTGGGGCCTGCCTGGGGATCTGAATTTTTGATGACTCCTAAGGCAATGGCAATGCACACTAAACTTTGAGTGCCACTAGATAAAGGAAAAAAGACAGGTGTGAGGACAGAAACTTGAAGAACATCTATGTTTGGAGGATGAGTATTAAAAGAGGGGTGAACACAGACAAAGACAAATATCATATAGTATCACTTACATGTGGAACCTTAAAAAAGACGATACAAATGAACTTATATACAAAATAGAAATAGACTCACAGACATAGAAAACAAACTTATGGTTACCACAGGGGAAAGGGGGGAGAGGGATAAATTAGGAGTTTGGGATTAACATATACACACTACTATATATAAAATAGATAACCAATAAGGACCTACTGTATAGCACAGGGAACTATAGTCAATATTTTGTAATAACCTATAAGGGAAAAGAACCTGAAAAGAATGTATATGTGATATATATGCATGTATACATATAACTGAATCACTTTGCTGTACATCTGAAACTAACACAATATTGTAAATCAACTATACTCCAAAAAAAAAAAAAAAAAAAAAGAGGGGCTAGAAAGAAGAGAAACAACCAGCCATAGTCATGAGAACAGAAAGATTGTACAGGATCCAGAAGGCAATGGGAGGACTTTGAATAAGAGGCAGGGAGCAGGGCTTCCCTGATGGCGCAGTGGTTAAGGATCCACCTGCCAATGCAGGGGACATGGGTTCAAGCCCTGGTCTGGGAAGATCCCACATGCCGCGGAGCAACTAAGCCCTGCACCACAACTACTGAGCCTGCGCTCTAGGGCCCGCAAGCCACACTACTGAGCCCACGTGCCACAACTACTGAAGCCTGCACGCCTAGAGCCTGCGCACCACAACAAAGAGTAGCCCCCGCTCGCTGCAACTAGAGAAAGCCCACGTGCAGCAACAAAAACCCAATGCAGCCAAAAATATAAATAAATAAATAAATAAAAATTTAAAAATAAAAAGTGGATTGTAAAATAATATTTTTTAAAAAAAGAGGCAGTGAGCAACGGTCTTCTCAAGGCCAGTACCTCAAGTGATGCAGTCATTTGCGTCCTTGGGTTTTTCCTGTTTCAGATTGGTTGCTCCTGATCAACCCAAGCTCCAGATCAACCTATTTTTGACCAAAGTTATGTTTAAAACCTCAAATATTGGAGCCCAAATGCTATGGTTGAACCAAATTCTCTTGTGTAAACTTTTCTACGTAAGCATGAGCAAATAGGCCCAGTTTCCTTGTAAAAAGGGAATGAATAACCATGTCACTTGTTTAATGTGATTTTTAAAATCACTAGATAACACAATGTATATAAAGCACTTTACATTGTGCCTAGAACTTGTAAGTTGTTTTACAAAAGGTACATACTATTTTTGTGACCCAAAGGCCTGTACATGGCTTATTGAAAGTGCTCAAATAAATTGCTGAGTTTAAATTTGATGCATAATGAAGAAGGAATATTCTTCAGCTGTTTCTGATCTGTTTATGCAGTGGCTAGCCAGAGATCTTGCAATAGGCCAGACCTGAAGTAACTCTAGCACTATGGCCAACTGTCTTTGGAAATAAGATCAAATGATCCATCAGTACATATTAATTCAGCTCCCTGCTCTAGGCAGAAAATAAGATTCTTGACCTTAGGAGCCTATAATCAAATCAAGTAGACTACATATAAAATGGTAGAAAATGAACCTTTATAGACAGCATTGTATAGAATATAACCTATAGGAAAGTTGACTGTGGACTGAGGTAATTAGGAATACTTCACAAAGGAGTTGAAAATTGAACTTCATTAGTCTGTGGTTAAAGAAACCATAGGGCTGTATAACCACTAAAGGATCTCCCTGTTGACCTGAAGAGTTCACTTATTCAGGCCAGTGGTCTTAGCCCTTAAACACTGAAATCTGATGTTTTTGATCTTATGTAATAACGAACACAAAATGGACAGTTCATAAATACACAGTTTAAGAAGGAATGACTTGGGGCTGGATTTGACCAATTAGATATGCTTGACTTATTGGGGGAGAAAGGGTTTTTTTAAATCTCAATTTCTTACATATTAAGAAAGACACTTTTTTCTACACTGAGAAGATCTGTGGATTGTCATAATCCTTGTATTCAAGCCTGCTGAATAGGCTTCAGCAAACCTTACCAAAGATGAATGTCAGAGGGTTAAATGCTAAGTATCTGGGCCCTTCCAACTAGCACAGGCATCTTATGAGAGAAAACCTAACCATGGTGAACTTAGTTACAGTGATGATGCATTACTGCCAGTGGAGGCAAGATTAAGAGATTACATCAGACTATGAGTTTCATCCTATTTGTGTCTAACACTTCAGTGACCCAGACTCTTGGCTCCTGTATGCAGGAACCCAGAGCCAAGCTTTAGTCAATCGAATTGAATTATGAATAGTCAATCTGAATGGACTAATATATTTGCTCTCATCACTTTGTCTTTTGAAAGTCACTAATTACAATATTAGTATGGTTTATGCTAACTTTATTTTAGGAGAATTTTTCTTCAAGTGGGAACATTTTGACATTTCAGAAATTTTATGTTTAAGTGATAGTTTAAATACAATTATTCAGGTAATTATAAATCGGAAGAGTAAAAAGAAATTCAGAAATAGGAACAGAGCCACTGAAATTAATATTGGAAACCAAGAGACAGAAAATAGTACCAGAAAACTGGAAACAGGCAGATCTTAAGAATGGGAAAAGGGGGAAAACTACTACCATTAAGCCTGATGTTAGCCCTTACCAAATTTCTGATACAAATTAATTTAGCATATAGAGAATGTGTGCCCTCTAGATCTCATGTACTTTGTAAAAGTTGGAAAATAAAGCAGTAATTCCTAGAAACTAGCATGAAATTGCTTAGTAGTCTGAAATGTCTTCTTTTAAATCATAGGGGCTGTCATATTCAAGTTCATTTTGTTCTGATTATTTAAGTAGCACCGCTGTTAGATAGCTTCCATGCTCCATAAGGAAGGACTAGATTACATTTACATGAAATCAGGAAAGAGATGATGTTTTTCATTTTACATAAAGCTTTTCTGAACTTTGGTGTCTGTATCTTCAAAATATGGGCATAATAACCTCAGATCTACCTCCTGATATAAAGTATGAGAAAGTGATTTTTAAATGTTGGTGACATGTAATAAAGAAATCTTAATAAACAAGAAGAAAAAGATGGGTGGAGGGAGGATAAGGGAGAAAAGAATGAAGGTAAGGAGGAAATGCATGTGTAACAAAAACAATTGTAGGGCAGAAAAAGACTTTAGTGGAAGAACCCTATCATTGTTTAAAAGTAACTGAAATAAGGGAATTCCCTGGCAGTCCAGTGGTTAGGACTCAGCACCTTCACTGTGGTGGCCCAGGTTCGATCCCTGATTGGGGAACTAAGATCCTGCAAGCTGCACAGCGTGGCCAAAAATAATACTAATAAGTGAAATAAGGTCCAGAGAAGTTAAATGACTTGTGTGAAGTCTTGCAGCAATTTAATAGTGAGAAAAAAGTAAGCCAAAAGGGAAAGAAAAAAAAAAAACCTAAGAGTTAAAAGACAAATGGGTTCTTGGAAGACATGACCTGGAAAGCCTATTAAAACTCACCAGGCCCTTTTACTTACCTCTGAAAATACTACTCAGCCAAGGGGACTGATGTTGGACCGTGGTTCCCTGCACAGTAATCTTCCCGAGGGTCCCAATCAGAGAACAGGGTCAAGTACCTCTTCCACTCTCAGTGCTCATTCCATTTTGTTCACTCACCTCTCTCCCTCCAGACCAATGTCCAGAGAGGAGAAATCAGAGCCCACACTTGACTGCTTTGCTCTCATCCCACCATTTTACAAAACGAAGCTACCAAAAACAAAAACAAACAAGCAAACAAAAAAACCTTGGATTCCTTTAGAGATTCAAATTACTGTAGAGATTCAAAGAAACATACATTCTCAAAAATATTTTAGTTGGTTGTTACAACACCCAAGCCTCTGCTTATCTGATTTATCTGAAGAGGAATGTGTCTACTGTAACTTACTGGGTTTTTTTTGTTTTTTTTTTTTTACTTTTTATGGCAGTTAAGTCAGTAAAACTAACAATGATAGGACAATTTGAGTCTTCTATATGGAGAGGTATCTTTAAGGATAAAAAAATTTTTATATGATATAAAAAGATATAAAAGTTTTTCCTATTAAGTTGTATCTTATTATAGAAATGAAAATGATGAAAGAGATATTTCTGTGAAATAATTTTAGAAACAGAGAGAAAAACAAAAAACAAAACCTTCCAGCCAAATGGTATGTGGGTCTCAAGGGTTGGAATGTAGTTGCCCAGAGATTTGTTAGTTCAAATCTTCACAGGAAAGATTTGTGTGCAGTTCTCACTATTTGTGTACTCATTTATATAAAAGTCTTTTTTTCCCTATAGTTTATATGTATTTAATTTTTTAACTGCTAAAACCATCCCACGTGGTAAAGAAATGAGGGGAAGGATGCAATGATTTCCTTAAATTGTGGTTTTGGACAATGAGATGTATCTTCCACCAGCAAAACAAATAACTAATAGCCCATCATAAATTCCTTTGTTTCAAGACAAATTCCCCTGATAACACAGGTCGGTGGTTATACAGATTAGTTCTGACTATAGTCTGTGGCTCTGAAAGTCCTTGCCCAGAAAAGAAAAACAATTCATGTGAAATGAGCTATGATTCAGGAAATGTAACAGAAAGGTATTTACCCTAACAATAATTTAAACTAATAAAATAAATAAATAGAACGTTTTTACTTTCTCCTTTTCATTTCCAAAGTCAATGACCCAGAAACCATCAAGCTACTCAATCACATAGCAGCAGTAAGAGTCGGTAAGCCCTCATTTTCAGGCTAGGTTCTAGAACTCAAAAAATGTACTGTTGAAGTCATGACTATGAACAGGATAGTTAAGGACATTTTGGCTGAAATAACAGTTCCTGGTCAGTTTAGTCTGATCAGTTAAGCCACCTGTGATTGTCAACCAAGTCTGAGTCTGTCTTAATTCAATAAGCAACTCTTTTATAGCACGGTCCTATGCAAACCATGTCCTTCAGTTTACATATAGTACTTTGGATAACTAATCAAATGCATGTGGGTTATATAGAATATAAACATAAATATGAAATGTTGGCTACCTACGTTTCACCTTGACACAAATGGTTTGCCAGATGGGATTTTTCTTTCTTCTTCACCGTATTCCACCACTTGCCTCCTCCACCACAGCTGTGTTACACCAGCACCTCCTGTTTGAACTGCTCTAGTCGCCTCCTGTGCTTCCACTTTTGCCCCCAAAGTCTATTCCGCCTTTAAAAGGGTCCTGTCAGGGACTTCCCTGGTGGCACAGTGGTTAAGAATCTGCCTGCCAACTCAAGGGACACAGGTTTGAGCCCTGGTCCGGGAAGATCCCACATGCCACAGAGCAACGAAACTTGTGTGCCACAACTACTGAGCCCATGTGCCACAACTACTGAAGCCCACACATCTAGAGCCTGTGCTCTGCAACAAGAGAAGCCACCGCAATGAGAAGCCCACACACCACAACGAAGAGTAGCCCCTGCTCACCGCAGCTAGAGAAAGCCCACGCACAACAATGAAGACCCAACGCAGCCAAAAATAAATAAATGAATAGATAAATAAATAAATTTATTTTTTTTTAAAAAAGGGTCCTGTCAGAAGGACCCTTTTAAAACACAGAACTGATCACATCACTCCCCTGCTCGAAGTCCCTACTGTGGCCTCCAGAGCCCTCTGTGGAGTGACTCTGGACAGTGCTCCAACCTCACCTGCTGTCACTCTCCCCTTGGTCATTCCACTCCAGCCATGCTGGTCTTCTTGCAGTTTCTGGACCATGCCAGGCACACTCCCTCCTCAGGCCTTTTGTACCACTGTTCCTTTCACATAGGTCCCTGCATGGCTCAGTCCTCTGCTGAAATGCCCTCTCAGCAGAGGGGTTTCCCCGACCATCAACCGTCGTACCTGTAAATAATAGCCCATTGCCCTCACAACCACCGCCCATGGCTCCCTCTCTATTCCCTTGCCTACTTTTTGTATAAAAGAAAAATTTTAATGGACAGTTTTATTTTTTAATTTTTTTAATATTGGAATATAGGTGATTTACAATGTTGTGTTAGTTTCAGGTGTATAGCAAAATGATTCAGATATACATATACGTATATCCATTCTTTTTCAGATTCTTTTCCCCTATAGGTTATTACAGAATATTGAGTAGAGTTCCCTGTGCTATATAGTAGATCCGTGTTGGTTATCTGTTTTATATATAGTAGTGTGTATGTGTTAATCCCAAATTCCTCATTTAGCCCTCCCCACCACCTTTCCCTTTTGGTAACCATAAGTTTGTTTTCTATGTCTGTGAGTCTGTTTCTCTTTTGAACAGTATGGAGTCTCCTTAAAAAACTGAAAATAGAACTACCTTATGATCCAGCAATTCTACTCCCTGGCATATATCCGGAGAAAACCATAATTCGAAAAGATACATGCACCCCAGTGTTCATTACAGCACTATATACAATAGCCAAGACATGGAAGCAACCTAAATGTCCATCAACAGATGAACGGATAGAGAGTTTTATATACATAGTGTAAGCTATTAAGTGATTTATTGTAAAATAGGTAATTTATTATATTTCTTCTTAGGCCCTTCTTTTGCCAGCTTTTTGATTAGAGATTTAAAGAAATTTTTTGCAAAATATAACAAAACAAGGTTCTTTAGAGTTGCTTTTGGCATTCGTGGTCTGCACATAATTGTATTGCATTTTTAACAACTAAATGAATTCCACATGAAGAGAGCTATGCTTACTCTCCCTCCTCTCCCTTGAAACCCGCAGACGTCTTGCCGGAAACGCTTTGACATACATTCCCAAGGGAGCATTTGCTGGCCTTTACAGTCTTAAAGTTCTGTAAGTAAACCGGGTATTGTTTGTTATAATTCTGATTTTAGTGTCAAGTGGATGCTAATTAACTTGTAAAGATTGAGTTCTTCCAATAAACTATTTAGAGTCATGAGATAATTCATCTAAATTCCAGTCTGCCTTCCTTGATACCATAGAAACATGTGATAGCTGGCTGGATTTGTGTGTGAAAAAACTTCATCTCTCCTTTTCTAACCTTAATGTCAAAACTTTGTTTGCCCCTAAATAACCAACCAACTTATCAACTCAAACTTGTGAAAGCATATTTCCCTTTCCTTTTGTGCTATGAAGTTGGGGGGCGTTTTTTGAGTCATTTTGGTTCAAGTGAATAAATCACTATTATGCTGACATAATGAGATCACAGCCTCAAACCATTTGCAGAATTTGTTTCCATGTGATGCGCTGAATAAGGCTCAGGTAAAAAAAAAATCAAGTTTATGTTCTACTTGTGAATAGATGTAGAAAAGCCTAGTGCAAAGTAGATAAAATGAGTAGTTGTTTAATTGAGAAATGTTAATTCATTGAGACTTGTAAAAAATGGGCTTTCTTACTATTTAATGTCCAACTTCCTAATTTTCTACCAGAAAACTCATTATTACTGATACCTCCTTCTTCTAGTACCCATTGTTTAATTTTCTTTCAGTTTATTCTTTGTAGAAAAGAAAGGGACCTTAGTAGAGAAAATAGATAACACAAGTTGAAATTCATACCAGGAAAGTTTTATCTCAGGGAAAACAACCTGATTTTATCTCCTTTGAGATAAAAGTTATAAACTCTAAAAAGGCATTTGATGTATTTCTGCTTAATAGACATTGCATTTCATTGACCTGAGGGATACACAGTCTATTTTAAAAAGCAATTTTATTTAAATTTAATATTTTTTAAAAGGTAAATTCAAAAGCAGAACTGTTATTTGGTCTTGGTCTACTTAGGTGATTGAGTTTGATCTCCCTACCCTTGAGTTATTTTTACTATTAGGTAGCAATATTTTTAAGTTGTCATACTTCCAAATCCTAAGGTTAATCCATTATGTGGTGAAATTCTAGGCTGTAGCACCAATTCTAATGTGCTTATATTTCTACGAATCCAGCAAAATATTTGGAACCATTCAAAATGCATCACGTAAATCTAGTTTAGATGAGACACCTAAGATGTTTTCCCTGTGTCGAGATAGGTACCACTAAGTATTTTGGAAACTTGTTAAATAAATTATATTGGAATGAATTATTTTAATTCATTGACGAAATGTATATTGGATATACTGAACTAGACTGTGTGTGTGTGTGCACGTGCGCATGTATGCACACACACCACTCAAAGTGGCACTGAACAAATTATTGCTGGAAAGACAAAGATCAGTAAGTATGGCCATGCCCTTGAAGAGTTTAGATTCTAGTGGTAGATTGTGGGATCAAGATAATGTGACCAAGACAGATGAACAGATCCCTCTGATTCTGTGGAACT
This sequence comes from Mesoplodon densirostris, assembly GCF_025265405.1. NCBI lineage: Eukaryota > Metazoa > Chordata > Mammalia > Artiodactyla > Ziphiidae > Mesoplodon > Mesoplodon densirostris. Next base: position 31,900,382 of record NC_082671.1, on the reverse strand, counting down.
ACAGAGGTTGGGAAGGACTCTGTCCAGTCTGATGGTTCAAATTCGACTTCCTAGGAGAGATGTTTCTCCAAAGAGTTGACCTAGAAGCCAAACCTTGAACCAACCATCCACATAAGGTAGTCGACTGAGGGGACACTATACATAGAGACACAGAGGCAGGAGGAACCTGGGATGAACAGACAGCCCTACGCAGGTGGTACTTAAGCATTCAGGAGAAGATGGAGAGTATCTGGAGAAGAGCCTGGAGAGAGAGAAAAGGTCCTGGTCACCAGGATCCTGTATGTCATGTCAAAAAAGCATAGACATTATTATGTCCTAAGCATGATGAGAAGCCAAGAAAAAGATGTAAGTAAGAAAATGGCACTTTCAGACTTTGCACTTCAGCTGGATCGTTATCAATGTGAGGGGGATTCAAAAGGAGCAAGACCCCTGCCAGGAATAGTATTCACTCTTCTCTTTATTTTGCTGACTTAAAGACTAGTATTCAATGAGCAAATCCAATTGTCAAATATTTAGAAAGTATTTAGTGTTAGAGCAATGCTTCTCAACCATGGTCATCACGCCTGCCACAGAATGTTCTGGAAATTTGTGGAGGCATCTTTGGTTTTCCAGGTGATTGGCATGTAGTAACTTGTCCTGTGATGAGCTGCTCAGCCCAGCATAAAGAATCCCCCTGCATCCCTCTTGACTTCTGACTGTCCCTCCACACCAAACTTCAATCAATAATACTTTCATACATAATCATACTGAAAGGTTTTACATGAAGTTCTGCATACGCCTAATAATCTGTACAGGAAAAATTAAATGGTATAAATATAGTCTCTCAAAATCATTGACTAGTTAACACAGATTGTGCATCCTGTGATTTCTATCCACATATTTATTTGAAAATGATATTAGTGCAGTAGAAGAATTACCTCAGAAACCACAAAACAAATTAAAGCTATGTAACTGTGAAGTTGTAAAACGTCTTCTTAAAAATAACTATCATTAAATTAGTAGAGAAACATGAAACACAGGGCTCTCACTGAATCTCATTAACAAAGTCTGCTTTATAAATATTTCGTATATGGCCCTTTAAAATGTTGGGAGCACAATCATACAAAATCTGTGCTGAGATAACTATATAATGATTTATTTATTTGGGGGTAGCCTGTCGCATTTTTAATATTACTCTTCCACTCTCTGGCAGGGTCTACCACCCAACTACTATGCAGGTGGTATCATGACTTTCTTTTTCCAGTTTAGCCTCAATTCCCTCTTACCTATGGCGGGATGTGCTCCCAAGGGCCTCTTGAAGTACTGGAGAACAGATGCTCACCTCAGCGTGCAATGGAACTTTGAGATAGGATGGATGTTCTCTGTGGTATTTCAGTCCTATCTCATAAAAGAGAGAGAATTATTTTGATATCACTCTTATCTATAAGGAACACTCATTTGTGAGAATGTAATACTTTCTTATTTTCTCCACTGCAACATCTATAATATGTCTTGGTATGTTATCTTTGTTTTAATAAAAGTTATTTCCTTCTTTCCCATAAAACATTACATAAAATAAGTATAATCTGTTATATGTCTTAACTGTAGATCTTATTCTAGTATCCATTTAGACCTCTACTCTCATTTCCCTGTTCTTGCACAGAATAACTTCTGATCATGTTACTTTTCTCATACCCAACCTTATTCATTAAAAGTGGAGGCAGGGCTTCCCTGGTGGCGCAGTGGTTGAGAGTTCGCCTGCCGATGCAGGGGACACGGGTTCGTGCCCTGGTCCAGGAGGATCCCACATGCCGCGGAACGGCTGGGCCCGTGAGCCATGGCTGTTGGGCCTGCGTGTCCGGAGCCTGTGCTCCACAACAGGAGAGGCCACAACAGTGAGAGGCCCACATACCGCAAAAAAAAAAAAAAAAAAATGGAGGCAAACATCTGACTCTTTCATAGAAATACCTCCTTGGATAGTCATATCTGAGCATCACATATATAATAATACATATATCCCTTTATTATAAATTACTTATATTTCTCCTTTATCATACAGTTAGGGCAGTACATTATGTTGATTTTTTTTCTTTAAAATGATGTGTGTAAATGGCTATATTTTTTATGAATTTTATCTTAATATAATGGATGAAGCATTACAAAATATTTGGTATTAAAGGGAGACTTGGGTCCAATAGGGTTGAGAACCACAGTGCTAGAGGTAAAATGCTGAACAAGACAGGCCTGGTCCTACCACTGTGGAAAGTGACTCAAATGTTTTATGAAGTCCAAAAGTCATTGGAAGAAAGAAATAACTGATTATATTGTAGCATGGTGAGAAAGATAATATACAAGTAATATTCATCTGGGGCCCTGATCATATAAGGAGGGTAAGAAAGGATCTGGAAAAGAAGAGAATGATAAGAGTAATCCAGTCCTAGAAGACAGGAAATGAAGATAGCAACAGCCCTCCTTGGTGAGGACTGTTTTATATCAGAAATCTTGTTACTGTGAGCTCTGGAAGATCACTAAAATTTAAGATGATTATCCCTGTAAATATTGGCCTTCATAAAAGGTTACTGGCTTAGTATTGCAAAATACCCAGTCCCATGGAATTCTGAACCAGGCTACCCGCAACAAAGGTTCATTTTCTTGTGTAGGCCATTCAGTCGAGGAATGGCTTATTCTCTTGCCACCAGCACCAGAACCAAAGCCACATGGAGGTGATGGATAAAACTAACCATAGGAAAGGCACAACTAAAATTCTCTCCTTCCCAGAAAAGAGCCTGGATAGCTACTTGATATCTAAACATAGGACAAGTAGGCAGAGGAAATACCTAAGGATCACGCCATTGTTACAGAGTCCTCTTTCAACGTATAATTTCCTCTCACCTGCTTCACAGTACCTGTACTTGACCTTATTTAGTCCTGTTGGCCAAAAAAAAAAAAAAAGATAACCAAAAAATTTCTTGTTAAAGTAGCTTGGGGACACTGTATGTAATTGTGAATATTTTACAGTTTTAAAGCTCCTCAGGGAAAGAAATTAAGAAAATATGAAGTCATCCTTTGCCTCTAGAGATAGTGTTTCATTTTCTTTTCTCACCCATATGTGAATGATAAAAATGAAGTTGTAAGTACCTAAACCCATATTCAGTTTGTGGTACATTCTGCTTGTATTTGCTGCATTGAATAAAGGATTATTTATAAAAGAAATCTGCAACCATGTTGTGAATGCTCCGTTTTAATTGCACTCCATAGTACTATAAATCCTTTAATTGTTTTTTGTTTCCCACTGGAATATCTTAAACAAAAACAGGATTTTCTAATTAACTCACTGAAGACCTATAAGGTTATAATGGAGATAATTTGCTCTTGTTTTGTCATTTGAAAGTAATTAAACAAAAGTTCTTTATTTAAGGAGAGATCAGGACTTAAGTGATTTTCTTTATTTATATTTTTGGTATTTAACTGGTAAAAGTGGTTGAAAATTAAATTGCTGGGAGGTAGCTCAGGGGTAGCTTTAAAAGGTATCATTAGTAAAGCTTGTTTAAGTTCCATTTTCTGAAGGTAGATATATAGAACTACTGAGAAACTTTGCAACTATTCAATGAAGAAAAGCCATTTAAATATCTCTTATCCTCTACTCCAGTTTTCCAATATTCTAGAAAGACCACGTTATAAGAGTTTCACTGTCCGGTTAGCAAAGCATAGGAGGACAGTTCTGTACACACTTTGAGCCAGTAATATATTACCTATAAAGTTTACACATCAATTAAGCCTATTATCTGTATCATCACTTAAATTTATCACACAATTAGCGAGTGGCTTTGAAAACATTTCTGTCAAGTTAAAATTATATCATATATTAAAACTGCTTGGAAAGGTATAAAATAACATATAAACGTAAACTTTTAATATTTAGGTAAATTATGCAAAATACGGCATTCAAGCTACAATTTTCCCAATTACCTAACCGGTAATTGAAGTGTGAACTCTCTCTAAATCTTGACTTTTTTCATAAGGAACCAATATATTTTGAGACTGTTGATTTATGAAATGTTAATTGAATTCAAGTTTAAAATAATGAAATTACTTGTTTAAAACTGTTGGATTACAAGTGACAGAATTATGATCCTTAGAAAACAGAATCTCAGCCATAGTGAGAAAAGCATAAACTTTATGCTCTCCAAATATTTTACACGTCTTATTTGATATGAGCTCATATTTGCATATACGAAAGTATAATAAATGCCTTCATATTGTAATCCGGAAACAACTCACCAATCAGATGGTATTATTCTATTCCCATCACACAGATAAAAGTCCAACGGTCAAGAAGGGTAAATGGTTTGCTTGCCAAGACTCAAAACTTAGACCTTATCTCCAATCTCGATGTAGCCTCAAGTTCAGGTGAAAATACTCTTAGAAATACTTAGCAGAGCATAGGGTGGTTCTCAGTGTGTGGTGCCTTGCCCAGCAGCACCAAGATCACCTGAGAGTTTGTTAAAAATGCAAATTCTCTGGCCCATACCCAGATCTACTGAACCAGGAACTTTGAGGGTGGAACACAGAAAACAGTGTTCTAACAAGCCTTCCAGTGAATTCTGATGACACCTAAAGTTTGAGAACCACTGGCATAGAGGGGTTTTTTTTGGCCAATTTTATTTTCTCATTAATTAAAATGTCACTATATCATTAGTTTTGAGAAGAGGACTTATCAATTTATACAGAAAGGGCCAACCTTTATTGAACGCTTACCAGGCAGCAGGTATTGTTCTATGTACTTTCACTCATTAGATCATCACAATAAGCCCTGGGGGTGGATATTATTACTGATCACTGAGATGTGGCAAGATTGAATGATTTCCCTGAGGCCACGGGGCTACTGGCAGGGAAGAGGTAGTCAGATCCGAGAACCCATGCTCTTAATCATACTGTGAAAGGCGTACAACCTGAGAATTTGTACAATTATTCCTCAAGAGAATGCTGCAAGGGACAATGGAAAGTACATCAAGCTTTGGAGTCAGACATACCTGGCGTTGAATCCCAGGTAGTCATCTAATGAAAAGAGACTTCAGTTGTGGAGATGAGAGAACCAGGCAAATAGTTTCTGAAAATCCAAGTATAAATTTGTGACCTAATAAGTAGAAATATTTATTTAAAATGTCTTTTAAAAATGCTTTCCTAAAATAGTTTCCTGCCTCTGGCTTACATAGACCATGAAATGGTGGCGGGGGGTTGGGCGGAATGGCTGCGAAATTATTGTGCTATAAACATTTATGAATGAGGTAGCAAAATATAAGAAATCTAGTGGGAATTTTTCCATACTATTTCCCACTAGCAATGATATATTTTATTTCACTGTTGCCAGGTGTCTCCATTCTGTAGTCCCCATGTTCTGATCAGAACTGTTGAACCTAGGTGAGCAAAAGTGCAATTGTTCACAAGAAGCATTAATTTATATCAAAATATGATCATGCACAAGAAGGGAGAAGATCTTTAATATCCTCCTACTCTTATCCTTCTTTCCATTTTGTCTAATCTAATTGTCATCACAGTGATCCTTTTAAAACATAAATAAGATCACATCATTCCCCCCACCACTTAAACCCTTCAACAAGAGTTTATCACCACATTTAAAATAAAGCCTGCAAGTCCTTCATGAGATGTCCTTAGGTTGTCTCCCAATCTCTTGCTCTCAGTTACTCCTCCTCAGTCACAATGACCCTTTGCTCCTCCTTTAACAAGTCAAGCAAGCTCCGGCCTCAGGGCCTTTGCACTTGCTCTTCCCTCTTCCTCAGTAACTTTCCAGATGTTCCCATGTTTTGTTCCATGACGCCATTCTGATCTCTACTCAAATATCACCTCCTAAGAGAGATCTTCTCTGACCACCTTTAGAATCAAATTCTCACCCCTTGTTACCATCTATCCCAAATCCATGTTTTGTTTTCTGTTCATAGTACCTATCACTTGTCTCAAGTTATATACTCATTTGTTAATTTTAAATTATGTCACTCTTCACAGGCCAAGGTTGTGCCTGATGCTCAGCTGTTTCCCTGACACCTAGAACAGTGCCTGACACTGCTATGCCAGTTATTGTTAATTATTGCTGTCTTTAATGGTTTTTTTTCATTTGTTTCAATGTGCAGTATGCTGCAGAATAATCACCTAAGACAGGTACCCACAGAAGCTCTACAGAATTTGCGAAGCCTTCAATCACTGTAAGTATAGTTGAAATTCCAACATGCTATCAGGATCAGTTTGGGAAGGAGCATTGAAATGTCCAAATGACCATTTTAGTAAGTTCCTTGGGTGGGGACCAAACCTAAATAAGTTGCCAGTGAGAGTTTCCATTAGAGCAACAATTCTTTGCATCCTCATTAAACAATATGTATGAGAGAGACCAGTGTTGGGGTTTGAGGTTTCAGGGCAGAGACTTAATCAGAAAACATGCAATGAAAAGCCTCTTGTATATGTTGGTAACACAGGACAAAAATCCAGGATCTTGTCCTATACAGTACAGTCCCTATACAGTATTTTAGCTCCTGAATTCAAATCAGGAATAATACTTTCTCCTTTTATCTAGAAAAAAAGTGTCAAAATCTAGACCTCTTGGCATCTTCAGTTTCTTCTGTTTTTAGATTATCTGAGCTGCCCTGTAATGCAATTTTGCTGAGTCAAATAAAGGCTTAATTTTTTGAGTTCTGTATGCATACCAGGGGTCCTCAATTCAGGAAGCTAAGATCTAATGGTATCTCTTAAAGTCATACTGGGCAGGTCTACTAACCAGGAGCTTCCTCACCACCACACACAGACATACAAACATATTCACAAACAGTCCCACAGATATACACACACATACCTCAGATTCACACACCACACACAGACACACAAACACACACAGCAGTGGTGTTGGTGTTCCTTACTCTAAATCCACAACTTTTCCATTAGGAGGTTCCACCCTCCTCTGATTTAAAACCTCTGAATGAATAAAAATTAGTTATTCCTCACACAAAGAACTTTCTCACCAGCTAGATGTTTTGGAGCTTGGGTTGTAAGCTGTGGTTCACAGTGATTATTTGGCAGCACTATGCCATGAGTTCTTGATCAGTATCTGCATCTCATCAGAATGTATAAGTGTATTGGAAATGTTGCATGATTTCCAATATCCACATGTGTGATATATGTTTTCATCTTACTTACACTGGAGGTCCTCATCTGTCAAACAAAATACTGGTTTCTGGTCTAGAATGATGAGGGAGATAAATGCATTAAAAAGGCAAATAAATATTGCAGACTCGAGTTGAACATCATTGTAAAGAATACATCGGTTAACAATTACACATAGTTCGCTTAATGTCTTTTACTGAGGTGATACAAGAGAAGGAGGAACGTGAGATCTGGAGATGCTACTTTCTTCCTTTGATCTTTTTTCTTCTTTTTAATGAAAGCAAATCTGTGCTTGAGACCATTTTAAGCTTTTTATTCCAGTCGAACAAAGTGACTTCCTAGGTTCTCACCAGCCTAGAGATAAACAAGCCCACAAGAGCCCCTTTGTGGCAGGGGATGGGTCTGCTGCCTTTTCAGGAGCTCTGTAATGACATCACAGTATCACTCCCCCTTTGCGGAACAAGCCTTTTCCTGAAGGAAAGAACCAGCCAGAGCAGCAAAACACCCTGGAGGTGGGTTATCTGTGTCAGGGCACGGGGTCTAATGGCTGAATTGAAAAACGAGATAACAGCAGTGGCCAATAGGATCTTTAAACAGCTGTGAGGCAGGCGGAAGATAGAAGGATAAGAGTTTGTAACCAAAAGCCACTATCAGCTGAAAGAAGATCACAAACAGAACACCCACAGAAGTGAACCCTTTGAGAAAGCGAAAACCATGAATCTTTTGTTCGCTCGAACTGGGTGGTGCCTCTCTGATCAACGTGTTCAGATTTAGTTTCTTACCGTCTAGATATTTATTGCTCACCAGGTGTCTCTTGCATTTGGTGTCTGGTTCACAAAAACAATGACTTTGGAAACCTTATAAATATTTGTTCCCTGTGAAAAAGCCAAGGGTTAACTTTCTAGCAGGATGCTATCGCATCCAAACGGAGGCATCGAGATAGATCTTCAGCCCCCAGTGCACACTGGATTGTATCGGCCAGTTATGTAATGTTTGTCCGGGGTCCCTTTGCCCAGAGCACGGCAGACCATGTGAGATGATGAATGTTGGCAGTGTGTGCAGCTATGACACTTTGTCTCACTTACATTTTTTGTGCTACTTTGATACAAGCATTAAGATATGACTCAAAAAAACACATGCTTAACCACCAACCACACAGAAACTGTATTCTACCAACCAAAGGAGTCCCCTACCCACTCTGGTGGTTTGGGCTACTGTGAGCCCTTTTAAAGTTTTACTGTTGTCCCAGATGCAAGTTGTTTAATAGTATTTCTCCCGCCTCCTTCAAGCAGTTCCAAAAATAAAAACAGATTTGAGTCTAATGGTCATTGCAAACGTGCATTCCTTATCCATTGTCCATTCATTTTGCATGCATACTTCAGCCTCTGTGCTACTTTCATATCAATACAAATAACAAAGAGGGTGAAACCTGTCGCATCCATGACACCTGGGAGGCTTCCGTTCAGCTACCTATCCAGCTCGTCTTGGACTACAGTCAACCCTTAGACCTCCACTTAGCCCTTTTTTTAATGGTTCCTCTTTTCTCTTTCTTGAATTCACTCTATTTTTCTCCACTTTATTCTTTTCCTTGTATTATTCATTCACTCTCTAAGAAGCACTCTGCATTCCCCAGGGGCTGGGAGTGCATCACCCATATGCATTCCTGGCTTTGCAACTTCTAAAGGGGGGCTTCTCAATTCCGGCTGCAAAGAATAATCATCTGGAGAGTCCGGAAGCCTAGGCTGCACCCCAGACCAATGAAAATCAGAACCTCTGAGTAGGAGACCCAAACATCAGGGTTTTCTAACGGTTTAATGATATAGGTAAGTGCTTCTTAAATGAAGATTGGGAAAATGAGTGTCCTAAGATGATTTGTAAATAGCCTCCTGAACTCTTCAAACTTGAAATAATAACAAAGTCCATATTTTGCATTCTAGTGTAAACTAATATGAAATAAAAGTAATGGGCCTTTTATTCAAAAAGTTGCCTTGTTTGTGCTTAATTGAAATAGCTCACATCTACCTATTAGTTCTACTGACAATCTGGGGCAGATAAAGTTAGGAGGCCACATGCTATATTATCCTGCTATTCGAATGTGTCCATGGACCGGCAACATCAGCACCTCCCGAGACATGCAGAACATTGGGCCCCATCTCTGTGTAGCTTGATCAAAAGCTTCATTTTAACAAAATCCTCAGGGGATATATATACATGGTGCATTTGAGAATTAAAATTTTTAGTGTCTATGACGTGAACAAAGCAGTCTACAAACCAAAAATGGTTGAGAACTACTGAAATAGATCATGGGTATACTTTGCCCCACCCATACAGACTGGGCTTCATTGAATAAACTTTAAGAAACTTGATTTATATTGAAGTTGGGAACCTTGCTCTGAGTAAGAAACAAATTGTACTTATATTTCAAGGGATGTAATTTTCATTGATTCCATGTAAACAACAAATATTTTGCTTTGTTCATAATGAAAACACATAGGTACATTTGTGTTCTTTGAACTCTCTGCTGATGCTTACAAACTGCTCAGCTAAAGAATAAGAGGGCTTGTCCATGTGCCAGAGCCCAGTAGCCCAGAGCCTGCCCCTGTACAATATGTACGTTAGGTTTCTGACAAGGCAATGACAGCCGAGACACCAGTTGGCCTTTTGTAATGTAATCAAATATAACTTAATTTCCTTTCTGCTTTTTGGAAAGGAATAGGAAATGTAATCAGAATTCACAGTGAATTGGATTTCACCAAAAAACTTTTGGCATTATAGTCATTTGAGGACTAGGATCAGATTACAGTGATTTGATGGAAACTCAAAACTTAACCCTCCCATAACCTCACACCTTTGTATTAATAGTTAAGAAATCGATCTATGAAAAAAAATCGTTGCTTCACTTGTTGATTGTCATTAATGATGTTCAAGCACCTCACTGTCATTAGTGGAAGTTCAAGGTGATCAAAGAGAATGACACATTCATGTTTGTCCAGTTAACCAGGATATTACTTAATACATGTTGATTTTCATGCCAAGTCTGCACTAGCGAAACTAATTGTGGAAAATGCACAATCACAAAAATAATGAGTTGGTAAACAGAAAATGAAGGGAGAATTAGACATGTCTTTAGCATTGTTTCTATTCTCCAATGAGCTAATAATCTACTTTAGAGTCAAGACATTATTTTAAAAGCCGAGAAGAATATATAACTCCTGCCTGGAATAAGATCTGCCTGAGCATCTTATTGTGACATCAGCTTAAGGGCTACAGACACCCCCCTCCTTGGACCCGGTGAAATGTCAATAACTTCACCTCAACTCTTCATAGTAGGGTTTTGCTACTAATAATCCAAAAAGAGAATAAGCAGGAAGAGGAAGTGAGGAGGAATCGCAGTGCCGAGCAGAAAGTAAGGCAAGCCTGGAACCAGCAGCAGTTCTCCACTGCTAATGTCCAGGAGCCTATTGGGTTTCAGACCCAGGCTAAAGAGTGGGAAGGAAGTAACAGAAGACAAGGAGCAGAAGAAAAGAAAGCAAAGGGAGGTAACCGAGAGGATAAGATTAAAAGATCAAGAGGGCTAAAAAAAACAAAGCAATGGTTTTAGTATTAGTGACATTATTCCTTCCGCTAAAATAGTGTCCAGAAAGAGAAATTTTAAGTTTACATAACAAAAATACACCATGATCTTGGTGTATTTTGTTTTTCACAGAAGTGCCATCATATTAGGTACGCCTAGGGATAGAGGAGCACTGAGAAGTTCTAGAGGCCAAGGCTTTTGTCTGTTGCACTCTTCGGAGTTCATTTCACACACCATGTGGAAACCAGCACGCAGTGAATTGTTCTGAAGAGGAGTTTTGCCTTGTCCCCCTCCCCCCATTTAAACATTAGGAGAAAGTTATTTTCAAAGGTGAAGGAGCCCTTTTTCCACAAGAAGAGAGAGATCAAATTGGAGCACAGTCTTCAGAATCCAATGAAAAAGAAATGTGAAGACTTTAAGCAAGACCCAGGCATGAAATATTGTGACATCAGGTTATCTGCCCGTGCTATGATAAATCACAGACATGACAGTCATATCAGATAGACAAAAGAGAACATGGATGTTATAGAATGAGAAGTAAGATGAACTTTTTTTAGTCTTGTACTGTGAAATAAAGGTTAACTTTGGAAAGTAGGTTGAACTCGGGAGAAGCTAAAAGAATGACGGCTATGGGAAGGCACACTGTGAACGGGGCAAAGTGTTTCCCCCTCTTCAGGAGAGATGGGGTCTTGATGACTTGTGAAAAGGCACATAAAGAAGCAGTAAAGAGGCTTCCCTGGTGGTGGAGTGGTTGAGAATCTGCCTGCCAACGCAGGGGACACGGGTTCGATCCCTGGTCCAGGAAGATCCCACATGCTGCGGAGCCGCTAAGCCCGTGCACCACAACTACTGAAGCCCGTGCACCACACCTACTGAAGCCCGCGCACCTAGATCCCCTGCTCAGCAACTAGAGAAAGCCCGCACGCAGCAACAAAGGCCCAACACAGCCAAAAATAAATAAATAAAATAAATAAATTTATTTTAAAAAAAGAAGCAGCAAAGTATAGGAACAGGACAAGGACAAAATCAAAAACACCCACAGTTATAAAAGCAGGAGCCGTCAATATTTATTAAAACTCGTACCTGCATCACCCTCGAAGAAACCTCATGAGGTGGGAGCCAAGATTATCCCTTCCTTAGTGATGAGGAAGGAGAAAACTCAGAAAGGTTAATTGACCTTCTCAAGGTCATTTGGCTTTAATAGAGTCAGGCTAGAGGTAAGTCTGGGATAAAAATTCTGGTCTTTCTGGCTCCAAAATCTGCCAATTTTACCACTACGCTATTGTGCTTCCCTGAGCAAATCCACTACAGAGAACGGGCACGCAACAGAACGCACTAATGTGAGGGGAAGGAACCTGACAGAAACAAATAGTACCTCTAGGTATATGGTTATGGAGGTTTACAAAAAGGAGGAAAAGCAGTAATGCTTCAGGACAGAAATAAATAAATTGAGGAAGGGAAGAGAACAATATTCATTCATGTGTGGACCAGTCAGACTTTTTTACTGTTTCCCTATGCATTTGGTTGTCTATTCCCTCATTACCTGGGAGATGGAATTTGTCTCCACTTTCCTGATGAGGAAACTATAGGTGAGAAAAGGGTATCTTGTTCATATTGCAAAGGTAAGAGTTGATTAGACAAAGAGAAGAGGGAAGAACTTTCCAGACAAAGGGAACTACATGTGCAAAACCTTGTAGTGATGGTGCGGGGAGAGGGGAGCTGGTACATCAAGGATCAGAAACAAGATCAGTGTGGCCAAAGCAGGAAGCATGAGGCGGGAAAAGTATAAGAGCCTAGTGAGGCGGGTGGGGTCCAGACCCCTTGAAAGCTCATTGGGACATGTCACAAATTCTAGTCTTTATTGTAAAAGCAGTGAGAATCCACTGGAAGATTGTGAATAGGAAAGGGCATGATTGGATCTGTGTTACTGAAATAGTCTAGGAGAGAAAGGAGAACTTTGTCAGGATGGGGGCAGTGGAGACAGAGAAAGGGAAATGGATTTGAGAAATTTTTAGATGAAATTAGCAGTATTTGGTAATGAATTGGCTACAAAGAATGAAGGAGAAAGAGGTGTGGAGGATGATTCCTAAGTTCCTGGTTTATATAATCACATATTTACTCAAGTCCATCACTGAGATAAGAAATGCTGGTAGAGCATGACATTTGGGGAGATAATGAGTGTGGTCTTGAACATTTTCAAAACCAAATGTCTTGTTTAAGGAAGAACAACTCAGTAGAGATGTCACATAGGCAGCTTGAAATCCAGATCTAGATCTCAAAGAAAACTGAAACTTAGGTTAGGTCCTTCTACCATGCATTTCCTGTTACCTAACACTTCATTGTAATGATTTGACAGACTACCCTTTAGAAAACATGCTCTATAAACCATGTCTGCCTGGTTTACTGCTAGATCTCCAGCACCAGGTACTGTACCTGCAAAGAAAGCACCCAAGAAATACCTGTTGAACTGAACCAAAGCATCAAACTCTAAATGATGTTCTAAACAGCTGCTCAAGATCAGCTAATCTCCCCCACTTTGACTGTAGCCTGCGTTCACTGATCTCCCTGGCTCCAAGCTCTTACCTCTGTACCCTGGTTTGTCCTCCCTGCCCTCCCTGAGCTGAGAGTTGGGTCCCAGTGTTTCCTTGAGGGATTTTGAAGTTGATCTGTCTACAAGATTTAGCTTTCCCATTGGCTTAGCTGAGGACTCCCCACTTCAAGAATAGGGTTGAGAGAGGAACCATAATATTGTCTCAGGTTGATGAGATTCAGATTAGGCAGGAGTGAGAGGATGTTCCTGAACACAAGGCTCAGAGGTACTGTGGGAAGAAGCTACAAAAGGGACTTGACTGGGACACAGAAATAAGAGAAAAGTTTAGCTAGATAAGGTGGATGAGCTTTGAATATAAGAATGGAAAATTTGGGTTTGAAAGGAATGGTAACATGGGAGAACTGTGGATTTCTAACGGGCGTGACATAGAGCCCAGTTGTAGGGAGACTCGTCTGGCAGCAGCCTGCAGGATTAATTGAAGAGATAAGAGATCAAAAGCAAAAGGACCAGCTAGAGGCTGTTGTAGTGACGCAGGTGTGAAGAGATAAGAGACTTAATAGGCAGTGGAAGTCGACACTCTTGGAGATGAAGATAAATGGAGAGACCTTGGTGAATGTTAGTCTGGACAGCAATGGAAGATGCAAAAGTGACCCCCGGATTTCAAACCCTGGTAGTAGCTGGGAGACTAACGGTGCTCCTGACAAAAAGGAGGTCTTCGTTTTCTATGGAGAAAAATGAAGCTAAAGAAGTCAATGCTCATGTTACTTTGGCTGTAGATCATCTCCCTGTTAAAAAATTCACAACCATGGTGACCTCGGAGAAACTGAGCAATTCCATGTAAATTGACTTTAAAATATATTTCTCATTGGAGTCTTGTACTTCCCAGTGATGCCAGAGAGGCAGAGGTTTGGTTCTATTAGACACTTCATACAGCTACTAGTCGAGCCAGCTGACTAGTCTCTAAATTATTTTTTTTTTGTGACTAAATATATTTTTTAATCCTGAAAAAACTCCTGGTAATCATCCGAGAGAAAGAATAAATGATATGACTATTAGTTCTGACAGGAGCATATCTGACCCTTCCTAAGAAAAGTTATAATTAGAACTCCAGGGTTTGTTTTTTGGTGAAAGAAGTTGACCTCAATCACCATTAGTGGATTTGTCCATCTGTAGGTAATTACAGAAACTAGAGTTGGGACTAGTCTCTAAGTTACTACACTTCAGTGAACCTATAGAGTTTCCCTCTCCCCAAGCTGCAAAGACGGAAAAAACTTTTTTACCTTTTCAGAGACAAGTCTAAAGCAATAATTTTTCTTCCTGGTTTTACATTAAGTTTACCAGTAAATAAGATGGAGAATAGAAAGATGGAAGAACTTCCCATATAAGCAATCATGGTGTTTATATGAATTCATATGCTTAGTATTTTCCTAGGTTATAGATGGGAAATTTCATTAGAAGGTGGAATCCCACATTGTCATGATTTCATAAATATTAAAAAACTATACTAACAATAAAAATGACTCATATTATTAGGAAGAATTCATATAAATCAACACGAATTCAATCTGTAAGAGTTCATATAGATAAAATTCTATCCAGATAGTATTATTATAATGATCTGACAAATTCAATTCCAATGATCCACTGGTTTCAGTGCAATAAAATTCAGTAAAATTTCACCATAACAAAGACTTTAGGGAATTGGTCAAATTGTGTTATATGCAAGCTTGGAACTACATGCTTTTCATTTCATAGTAAAAGTTAGATAATAATGGAAACTTTTCATT
Organism: Mesoplodon densirostris; assembly: GCF_025265405.1. Taxonomy (NCBI): domain Eukaryota; kingdom Metazoa; phylum Chordata; class Mammalia; order Artiodactyla; family Ziphiidae; genus Mesoplodon; species Mesoplodon densirostris. The sequence goes on along the minus strand of NC_082671.1, from coordinate 31,885,321 downwards.
TCTTAACATTTTATAAATGAACTAAATCACTGTGTTCATTTGACTCTTCAGGAATTGTTCAAAATGGTCTCATAAAATGTACAAATGTGTGTACAAGAGAGTTGATCACTTCTTTAAAACTTATGAAGAAAAATGCTCATCCAAATATAAAATAGCTGTGTCAAATGCTGTGCTTCATAGTTCTGTTTATTGTAAGAGTCCCATAAGCTGTATTATACCTGCAGCTGCAGCATTCTTCACACCTTTGACTTTTTTTTCTCCAGTCATCCATGTTAATAATTGACAATATTACAGTCATCTGAGATGGGAATTAGCCAATATCAATGGGTTATCTTTTGACTAACGCTTTCTTCCTTGTAGTTAATGGCTCATCAAAGACATTCTCAAACAAAGATATAAGTTTGTGTGATACATTGGCAAGGTAGCATATACAAGATATATGTAAAGGGCTATTTTCTGGAGAAACAATAGCAAGAATTACCTCATAGATTCTCTAATCCCTACCATAATGGCATCTATAAAGCAAAAATTCCTTTCAGGAGTGTGGAGCAGATTGGCAAAATGTTTCTTTTAAAAGAGAAAATTTGTAAAATTCAGCTTTTATGAATGAAAACATTAGGGAAAAACTTCAGAGAGAAGTTAAGAAAATAAGCACTTTTTTTTTGCCATTGCCTAACATTAAAAATTGATTTTTTTTTTTTTTTTGCCTGTTACGTTCCAGCTCTTCCTCACATAAGATACACTGATATTACAGAACTGTATTCACGGTGAACATGCAGTCCTGTTTTATCTTTATTTTGTATAATACTGGGTAACATTCATCCCTGCATGGTTCCCTCCACCCAGTTGCCCAGAACACTAAGCCACCATAGCTTCTTTGTCTTCCCTTCTGGTCACATCCAGCAAATCTGACCAACCACGTTTGGTCAGACCCACTTATTTAACATCCTTCATACCAGGCCTTCCTCCACATTCCCATACTTCTTTAAAGCACTCCTCCTTTCTCACCCTGATGACTGCAACTGCCTTGATCACTTCCTGTCCCCCCAGCCCCTCTTGCACACAGCTATCAGACTGACCTTTCCACAGCACATCCATTATTAGGATGTTCACTCTGGAGACAACACGACACCCCCATCCCAGAGAAATAGTTTTATGCAGATCTTGAAGATCACTTGGGGGAAGGTGAGACGTTTCTCATAGGTTTAGTAATCCAGAAACTTTCTGGGAGTGAAGTTATTCAGACTCCAAACGCTTACCTTGTATACGCAAAGTTGTTGAAGACTGTCAGGGTGAAATGGATGGTCCTGACCAGGTGCCAGTGGTGAGGAGAGACAACCCAGAGTCCCTGAGAAACCCCCTTGGCCCAGCAGTTTGTGCAGTAGAATCCCTTTTGGCAATGGTAGAGCCCTCCGACCTCCAGGCTTCCCTCCAGAGAAGGAGTTTCAACATATGCGCAACAGGCATGACGAATCCATTTCTCATCACTTGTGGTCCTCTAAGTGACACCGTAGAGGCTCATAGTTAATAAAAATTCTGTTCTTGCACTAGATGATATCATTTTTTTCCTCAGCCATTTTCGCCTTTGGGGACTTTTTGGACCTTTGCTGGAGAAACACAAAACATGTGTGCATCTCCTTTTCTCTGTGAAGGAAGCCTTCCTATAACACCAATCAAAACATGCAGTGCTGGGCTTCCCTGGTGGTGCAGTGGTTGAGAGTCCGCCTGCTGATGCAGGGTGACGCGGGTTGGTGCCCCGGTCCGGGAAGATCCCACATGCCGCGGAGCGGCTGGGCCCGTGAGCCATGGCCGCTGAGCCTGTGCGTCCGGAGCCTGTGCTCCGCAACGGGAGAGTCCACAACAGTGAGAGACCCGCATACCGCAAAAAAAAACCCAAAAAACATGCAGTGCTGGGGCTTTCCTGGTGGCGCGGTCGTTGAGAATCCGCCTGTCGATGCAGGGGACACGGGTTTGTGCCCCGGTCCGGGAGGATCCCACATGCCGCGGAGCGGCTGGGCCCGTGAGCCATGGCCGCTGAGCCTGCGCGTCTGGAGCCTGTGCTCAGCAAAGGGAGGGGCCACAATAGTGAGAGGCCCGCGTACCGCAAATATATATATATATATATATATATATATAAAACATGAAGTGCTGGACATATGTATTAAGGATGGACAGTGAGTAGAAAATCAGCCAGCCTGCCAGTCCATATGACCAAAAAAAAAAAAAAAAAAAAAAATGGCAATCTTCGATAGAGAGATTTGAAATTACAAAGGATTAAGATGCTTCAGAACAAACAAAAGAAACTTCAGGGCAGGGGGAATGATACTACTTCCTAAATGTGAAGATTTTTCTCCAGTAATAAGCCTATCATTTGTAGAGTGCTTTACTGTTTGCAAAACCCTTCTGCATATATTTTTCTCATTTAGTTCCCATAGCAATTGTGTGACATGTTGTGATTCTGCTTTACAGATATGAAAACTGACCCTCAGAGAAATTCATCAGAATGTCCCTAATCTCAGAATTTAATAAGTGACAGAGTCTTGACTTAAATTTGTGTCTTAATTCTCCTAAGTCAGCGCACTTTCCAGTTTACCATATGCTCATTATGTAGGTGGTTGCATGTGACATAGGAAGTAGGGTAACATTTTATTTTATCTATCATTTTCTGTAAGTTACAAGTAACATACAGAGCATAAAATGGGTGCCATTTCCTATATAGTGACTACTTTTCAGATTGCATTTCAAGATCATAAATAATTAAGAGGTTTGTTTGTCCAGAAGAAGGTGAGGCCACTCCCTTTGTTAAAGTGTTTCATTTTGCTACACCTAACTGCACCGCAGGCTTTATGCTGCCTCTGCCCCATTATTGATGGATAATTAAATGCCAAGATCACTGCTAGGAACTTTCTCTGAGAATGTGCCATCTATCACATGTCACCACTTCTTCTTTGCCTTCAGAGTGAAGATGTACTCTTCAGTAATGTATCAGGAACACAACTATTTGCCCTTTGTGATACTGAGATATAGATAGATAGGTAGGTAGATAGATATAAATATAGATACACACACACACACATACAGGTAATGATAATACTGAAGGCTGAAAAGTAAGGGTGTCTGATCGCAGACACCTCTTCATCATTTCTGTTAATGAGGGATGAAAGAAGTAGTCTGCATGTCTCAGAACTGAAATTCACTGACAAGCTGGCACTCATAGTCAACTTTTGACTAAGGGAAAATTTTAACAGACTTCTTTTTTTCTGACTGGTTTTATGGTCAAAAGACAAAAATGCTAACTGTTAACCCACTTCAAGCAGTAATAATTTAAAAATCATTAAGGTGCTTTATAGTTTACAAAGTCTTGTTGTGTTATTTTCTTTAGTAAGATAGAGTTACCCCCAATTTACAGATGTGAAAGCTGAAGTCTGTTGACTTGGCCATGGTCATACAGCTGCTATCTGACTTGGACCCAAAATTTCTCATCCCAAACCTCTGCACTGATTCACACGTTCTGAGCTGACTATGCACACACACACACACACACACACACACACACACACACACACCCCTTTGTGACTTGCAGGAAATAGAAATGAAAACCAAAAAACCCTTAAAAAGTGCAGCCATATAATGTAGTTATTCTTGTTGCTCCTGATAATATTATAGAACCACATTTCTACGTGTGTTTCACGTACTGTGTTCTCGCGTTTTACTTACACTCCAGTGCTTAACGATTGCATTTTCAAGCATATGAATGGAAAACGCCCAGCTGCCCCACCAGACCAGGTTGACATAATATGAGCTTTCTGTTTACTCACTGAATAGGCACAATTCGTGCCCTGCCAGCTGCTTTGTCCACAGTCTTAACCTTGCTCTGTAAGAACCACCTGTATGAGTGGTTGGATGATGAATTCTATACTCTGGTTTGCCTTGGGATCTTCTGTTAAGATTGACTCAGATAATACCTCTGAGCGTGAACAATATACCACTTTCTGAAATAGGTTTGGACCACTACAGCCAGGTGGACGTGGACTTCAAAACACCGCATTGAGAAGGAATACCATTTACGGGGATCTTCTTGGATGAAGAAACTGTTGAGAAAGAGAAACGTTTAATGCTGCACTCAGGATACCTGAGTACTGGGTCAGGGTGTATTAGTATTTGGAGTATTAGGACTGTGAAGAATTGCCCTGTCCTACTCATTTTAGATAGCAAATTGCTCTAAGATCACGGTGTAGAAGCCAGATTACATCCTTTTTACTGGAGGTGGGAGATGATTCATAAAAGACACCTATCCAGAGAAATGGACTTTTTAACATTGGAAACTGATACCAGGGTCACTTCAAGATCCAGCAGAAACTTTGGTAGTAACTTAAATAGCCAAAAAGACAAGCCTGTGACTCAATGCAGAGAAAGCCTTTTCTGTACATGTAACCTGATAGCTACACTGAACCTGAATGTCAGTCCTTTTCAGGACTTAGAAGCACTTGTAGTTTCAATGCATAAGCAACTAGCAATCATCAGTACGTCAACTAAAACTCGGAAATTCATATTATCTAAATAAAATCTTCATGCTTTAATCAGTGCAGTCATTAAGGAGAGTTTACATATGTGCTTTACTCTTAGTCAAACAAAAACAAGCACCTCCTCAGGCCCCAATGACATTATACCTTATTTGAACACGGGCCGAGCATGTTGTTGCTGGAGTAAGGGGAAGAGACGGCGTTGAGTTCGTCTAAACCTCTCCAGTTCCATTTGTAGACAGAACCTTGAGATATTTGGAAGCTGCGTTTCTGCTGCCTGCAATGATAGTTGTTCTACTGGAAATTTAATTGTGAGTGGGCTGTGACACCAGACTTGTTTGCTCCAAGTGACCTTATCTCAGTATCAAAACTTGGCCCAGGGCCTTGAGGGCATCCCTCCCCATTCAGTCAGAGAAGCAGGAGCCAGGGCATGAGTGGAGTGAAATGTGTGACCAAAAGTGAGGAAGCTGCTTTCCACTGAGATTAGCTCCCTACCACAGAGAACTCTATTTCTAAATTGTTTAAATTTGGTCTGCAGGAGATTATTTTGTGATCCTTGTGTGCTTCCTGCATCTGTTTAGTCTTAAGCGCTTCCTAAAACATTTTTCAAAATCCACTCGTGATTTTCTAATCCTTCCTAATACATGCACTGCTTAAAATGCACCTCTTCTCTTTCTTTAATCCTAGCTTTGAAAATGCAAATAAATGTGTGAGCCTTGGGAACAGACTGGAAAAAATGAATGAGGGCTGTCGGATGCATAGCTGAATGTTGATGGTTCTGTTGTTCACGCACCTTACAGGAAATTTCAATCTGCCTGGTCACTTCAATATGAAAAGTTAAGGCATTGCCATTACAGCCATTGTTTATGTTTAGGATTAGGGTGAAATAAATGTATTGCACTCCCTCTGCTGGCCCTAAAGCTGCAACAGTTTATTAACTAGACCTATTTTTAGATGTATTTCCCCATTAAAAAAAAAAAATGGTGTATAGAAAAAGCAAGCAAAAACTGGGAAAGCTGTTAATTTTATTATTCATTTAAAATGTCAAGAAAAACAAACATCTGCTCAATGCCTTTGGTTCGGATGAGCAAGAAAGCCTGCAGGTTTAGGCTTTTCAGCACAATAGTAAGAAAAGGTGGGGGGGGGCACCTCCCTTCTTCCTGAGGCGGGCCTCTGACAGCCTTGTAAAAATTACTTCGTCCCTTTCAAATACTGAAATAATCTTTTCCCAGAGCTAGTCAATAAGTATGTTTTGTGTGTTCAAAACAGTCCAGGAAAGTAACAGCCTTTGTTTGTCTTGGGGTGGGAAGGAGGAGAGAAGGTGTCTTTCTCCTGGTGTCAGAAAGGGAAGCTAAAAGATCAGGCTGAAACGTTATACCCCAGGGGAGGCCACTTCCTTGCCGGAAAGCATGTTATCCACAAGGCTGGAAGAGAATCACGGCACCGTGGAATTTTACAGCAGTGGTTCTACTCATGAGTGAGAAGAGGCTACCAGGAGAGCAGAATGCTCCAGATGCCAGGGGGTCCTGAGGGCCCCGAGCCCTGTTTCACTCCTATTAATCAACATATTGAGGTTTTCCTGCACGGCGCATCTTGTGCCTGGGCTTCGCTCTCTGCTTCTGCTCTTGCTTGCTCTCTTCCCAGGCGTCTGGATGCCAACCACATCAGCTCCGTGCCCCCCAGCTGTTTCAGTGGCCTGTATTCTCTGAGGCACCTGTGGCTGGATGACAACGCTCTGACAGAAATCCCTGTCCAGGCTTTCGGAAGTTTATCAGCACTGCAGGCCATGACCTTGGCCCTGAACAAAATACACCACATACCAGACAACGCCTTTAGAAACCTCTCCAGCTTGGTGGTTCTGTAAGTTTTATTGATTTTTTTCCTCTCTCTTTTAACGGTTTCTAAATTCACTGTAACACCTTGTAATTCACTGTAAGACCTTGACCTTAAACAGATAGCCCTTCAGACTTTGAATAGGAACATTTTAAGGGAGGGAAAAACCCCCAAAATGACTCATAAATGTTCTAATTGTGTAAAAGAATTAAACAGCATTTATCGAGCACCTGCCAAGGGCCAAGCACTGCTAGGCATTCAAAGATAACAAAATATGACCTCTGTCTTAGGGAAGCCATTGTGTATTGTACATGTAATCACCACACCATATGGTTAGTCCTGCGACCGAAGTTAATAAAAAAAAATCCCTTATTTCTGATAATAATTTATAATGCAGGTCAAATTGAAATATGCCCTTCTTATTATTTAATAAGAACTTCTTGAACCCCTTCCAACAAGGGAACAGAAGCAAGGAATGAACACTTGACAGCGAGCTATGCATTTATATGGCTTTTTTCCTTTGAGGTCCAGATTTCACTATTTCGAGTAAATCAAAAAGATTCTCAAGTAATAGTTTGAAAACTAATCAGTTCAAGAGTGTAGAAGAATGCCCCACATGTATAACATAATAGTCAACCAATCCTGATATAGGACAACAGTAGCTGCTTGACAGCCTCTAAGAGCAGTTTGTATGGTGACTTCGTGGAAGGCGTCTTCTGCACTGTTTCTGGCTTTGCTCCATGCCCCCCACCAGCCCATCGCTGTCTTCAATCAGTCCACTTTTCCTGATGACATGTCAGTCTCTTGCACTGCAGTATATACACCTTTGAGGGCTGGCCAGCATCTCATCCATCTTTTTAGGCTCCCCTCAACCCTCTTTCCTCATGTGTTGCATGTAAAAGATCCTCAATAAATGTCACAAAGATGTCACATGAAACCAACATATATTTATTAGAATGAAAACCTTAGTCTGAAAGGATAGGACATGTGGGGTGAAAGTAACAAATTTCTATACTGAATTTCACATACAAAGGTGATGCTTCTATCCCACCAGAAGCTGGGTAGGTGCTTTAATTTTTCCCTCCACTAGAGGGAATGGATTTACAGAGATCCAGCTATTCTTTTTCCCCCATCCTTAAGCCCATTTTCCAAAAACCCCTTTATGACTTAGTCCAGTTTTCAGTTATGCACACAGCTCTTCTCACTGGCCCTGACCTAACCGACTTAACCATTGAGCCAAAGATGATAATTAGAGCCATTTATACTATGTCAAGATAACTACTCTCCTTGGGCAGCCAAAACATCTGATCCCCATTCTCTGTGGCTGAGATTGTTGTTTCCTCTTAACCTGTAGCCCCACCCTGGGAATGTAGCCATGATAAGCCATCAGCTTTAATAGAGAATGTGCTTAGTACAGCTAGGACCTTCCCTCCATCCTCCATTTGTCAGTGTTGGTCAGAATCTCTATTTAGTATCCTACATCCCAAAGCCATACTGAACAACCTGAATTTACTTTTATCAGTCTCGTTGCTCACTCCGTGATTATTATACATTCCATGCTATCTCAAATATAGAATCATCTGTGGGAAGAGTGAACGGGGCAGATAGCCTTTAAAACAAACAAACAAAAACGTTAAACAAAGCATTTCGTATATATAATCAGTGCATTCTTTCGCATAAGTTTCTTTGGATTTCAGCAATCAAAATGTTGTGCCTAAGTTTCCATGTGCAGTGTGCCTTCATGACTGTCAGTAATGTTCTCCTGCAGGCATCTCCATAACAATAGAATCCACTCCCTGGGAAAGAAATGCTTTGATGGGCTCCACAGCCTGGAGACTCTGTGAGTTGACCTTTTATTTGTTTCCTTTTTTTCAGTGTTTTCATGACTATTCTGAAGGAATCAAAATAGCCTTAAAGTCAGACTTGCTATTTGGTTTGGTTAATTGCCTGAGCTTTAAACAGATATTTACAGTGGCTTCATCTTACCCTCACACACACACCCTACAGAGCTGAACAATAAAACTGAGATTTTATTTTAATCTATCAAGAGTGATAAATTAGTTAGAATCATTATAAGCTAAATGAGATGTCCTCTACTGAGCAGTGACTGTTTGCTTAGGAACGTGTGCTCTGTCAAGGATTGGTTCCATATTGTCACTCAGGCTCATTATTCATGAGTCTGGTCCAACCCCACGAAGGAGAGGATGCAGAGTAGCAAATGCCAAACTCTGTCCAATCCAAAAGGAACAGGCGTCTCATTAGCAAATGGTGAAGCTTCCTGCTGAAGCAACTCAGAAGTCTACAAAGTAGTAACAGTGGTACATTTACTGAGTGTATCTCTAACCAATATTGTACTGAGCACTCAGCATACATTGTTTCAGTCACTCCCACAAGCATCCCATGAGAGCAGGTGCTACCATACCATTTTAGGCTCCAGTAAGGTTAAGTTACTTTATCAACATGACATAGCCAGTCAGCGCATAACTGGGATTTGCTTCCTTCCCTAGTTTGACTCCAAAATCCATGCTTACCACTATAACCTACTTCCAAAGAGTAGGGCAAAACCTCAGTTCTGAGTTGGTATCTGTAATAAAAATACATAGAGTCCAGCCAGCTGACCACTCAGAGCCACAGCGAGAGCAGTTCTCATGGGCCTCCCCAGGGCTGAGCTGTTTCCTAGGGGAGGGGCTCCTCTTAATCGCCCTGTTGGGTAAGAGGCCTAATGAGGATGCCGTGACAGGCAGTGAGGACACCGTGTGTGCTGGGAGAGGAAGTGGTTCCAGCTGCGCCCTCCTCACCTCCATGTTTTTAACACTCAAGTGTAATAAGCCACACAGCGCCGCTGAATCTACAACGCTGGCTCTGACCAGGACTGCAGAAGGACATGACCAAAGACCACATCTTGTATGGCTTTGGAGCCCTTGTTCATTTGCATACAGACCTTAGCACTTTGTCCCTGGTCAATTTAGCTTCTAACCAGATCTGAGTCCACTCATTTCCTGCAGGACCTAACAGCTGTCCTTCCAGGGCAACTTAAGTCACTCTGCGCTTCCTCTTAGAAAGGAGGAATCATCCTCATAAGGAGATGCCAAAGGTGAACTTGTCCAGGCGGGACTTTGAAGTCAACTTAAAGGCACAGGCAAGCTGTTCCCATCAGCGGCTTGGAAAAATTAGAACATCTCCCTTATTTACACAAAGGCTGGGCTGGGGAATATTAGCAATGGATAGCACCTTCCGGTCCTTTTCAACACAACAGGAACAAAAAAACAAGATGGGCTTTGATAGGTATTTCCATAAATGGTCTTCCCCATCCCCCCCGACCGGGGCGCTTGAGGTAAGGACCCAGGATTGCAAATTCATGCAATACATGCACTCAGGGCAAATTCATGTGAGTCTCAATGTCCCCTCTTCCCTCGCCTTGCCCAGGGCTACAGAGGCTCAGTAGGTTGGTTATTCCCAACCTCTTCCTTTCCCTCACTAGAAATCTAAGTAATTTATAAGGACCCAATCCTCGTTTAATCAAAACAGAGCATCTGGAGAGATTTACAAACAGGAAGAAAATTTATGTCCACAAAAGACACAAGTTTCCTGCCTGCTGTATAGCTTAAGGATGGTTTGTGCCAGACAAGTAGGAATCTTGATTCATGTTTAACTTGGTCAAATTATCTCTCTCTTAAAGTTAAATAGCAATTCTTCCCCACAGAGGAAGATCTAACCACATCTGATTGCCTGACCAAAAGGTTTTTCTGCGTCATCTGGGAAATCTGCCGTTCCCAGAGACAAGGAGGCAATTGCTTTTTCATATGGAGATGTAGATAAACGGTGGAGTTAAGTCTATAAAGTGCTTGTGAGTAATGGAACTGAAAAGCCATTCGTGTCACAGATAGAGGAACGAATGATTTGAGATTGTTTGGCCATTCCGTCTCTATGCAGGAAGGATGATAGAGAGCTTTGCCTCACAGACCAAGGAAAACATCACCCTTCGGACCTGAATCTTTATTTGTGACCGTGTGGAAATTCTAGACCTGAGGTCGTTCCTGAGCGTACCCTGTACCACATAAGCCTCTCCAAAAGCAGGCTATCATCCTGGACCTCAGGCTGGGAGAAAGACAGGAACTGTACCAGAGTCAGGAACAAAGCCACTCTCCTAGATGTCCTCTCAGGAGAGACTCTGAAAAGCAGTGGGACAAAGTCAGAGAATGGAGGAGGGGACCGGAAAGTGGATGTGGTTCCGGAGCCCCGAGGAGGGTACAGACTAGCTGGCAGCTTGGTGAGCGGGGTTCGGGAGAAGAGCTACAGCGGCCAGCCGCCAACACCTGGCCAAGTGTCCCTCCCGCTTGGACATTCACTCTGCTGTATGTCCCCTCCCGTCTTTTAATGCCCAGTGCCATTGAGCCGTGACTCTTTGAAATTTCTCATGACCAGTCTAATGACCATTTTAATGCAGATACTTGTGGAATGATGGTGGTCAGCCAACCAACACAATCTCTCTTCATTAAGAAAAGGAATGAGAATTGTTATCAATGATACTGGTCCATGGGAAGGGCATGTTAACGTTCCTTGTAAATGTAATATATATGAATTTTTAAGTGAAAAACTGAACATATTATTTACTTATTTTCAGAGATTTAAATTATAATAATCTTGATGAATTCCCCACTGCAATCAGGACACTGTCCAACCTTAAAGAACTGTAAGTAGGACAAATTTAGTGGGAGAACTATTCTTTGTGAATTTATATTAAAGTATGTTTGACTATTGCACCTAATACGACTTACTAGAAAAATTTAAAAGGTCATGTAAATAATGATTAACTACATCCAAAATGTATTTTAATTTGCTTCCATCACCAACAAACAGCAGATAATCTTTTTTTAATCTATAATGGATTTCTCTAATATATATATATTAGAAAAAAGGATACATATTTCTTTAAGCCATACTCTTTTCCTAAGCCACATTTTCCCAACATTTATATACGTTATAGGTTTGTAGAGAACTCTATCGGAATTCAGTTATTTGCTGAGCATTTCGAAAAGACAAACTTTCCTAGGTTGCGTAGGACTGGATGAACACAATATATGTGCCTAGTATAGAGCTAGGTGCCTTCATATACATTATTTCATATTTTTTAATGTTTCATAAATCTTGTTTAATTTTTAAAGAAACTCACCATTTTACTACAGTAAAGCGAACTTTCAGCTATTAGGTTGCATATATTGTCTTTTATATATTATAATTTAATTACTTTTCTTTGTACCTAAAAATATGAATAACCTATGTAATGTTCTAACACTTGGAAAGGAAAATAAACACAGAGCCTATTCTCTTGGCAGAGAGAAATAAGACACACAGCTAAAGGATGTAGACAGCAGGGCTTGTTTATAAGAAAAAACCTCTATGTGGTTCTGCCTCAGAAAACCCCACACGGGGCTTAGCCGGGAAGTCATCATTGTCTGGGTCGGGCAGCCCCAAGACCGCCATTCACCTCATTCAGCCACAGACCCACATAGACCAAAGACCATTGACTCTGCCCCTCTGCCAGTCAGACATTAGCACCGACAGATGAGAATCAATTTGTTATTACAGACTCACTGAGCTGGGGCACCTTTCTTCAGCTCAGGAAATTTTGTCCTCATAAGGAGATTACTTAAATCTCTACTTCACTGCAGCTTAAGTCAATTTTCTCTTCTCCTGGCTTTAAATGGGGTAAAGAGGAGTGATCATAATCCTCTCTCCAAAGATGGTTTCCTCGGTCTCAGGTTGTTCTACCATGATGCTCTATTGGATATTAACGGATGGATTTTCTTTTTATAGCATTAGGTTGTAAGTTTCCATAAAGCACAGTTATTATTTTCAGATTCTTTATTCCTCTTTCAAGATGACAGCTTGTGATATCTTTTTCTCCTAGATAGTAAGTGAGGGCACAAACGTTTCAAAATGCATAGAGGAATTTAACCTTATCCTCTAGTTACTAAAATTGCTGATTATTGCCACGGGTTTGGTGAGGGGACTATTAAATGATTTTACCCCATAGGCTATTTTCTATAAATTATCTTTTCCTCTCTTTCTAGAGGATTTCATAGCAACAATATCAAGTCGATACCTGAGAAAGCCTTTGTAGGCAACCCTTCTCTTATTACAATGTAAGTAGCCATAGTTCTTTTCGATTTTTCTATCCTGCAAAATAGCATGAATTGCACTTTTAAACATAATACAATAAATGTTCTATATTTGCCCAAGTTTTATCTCGGTCACTGTAGTGTATATGGAGATGTTTTGCTAAGTTTTAGCCAAATGCTGAAACAATAGTAGAGATTCTTTTTCTTAGGGCCTACAATGTGCATTGCCTTATGCTTGGTATCTTCAAATGCCTTGTGTCACTTCACAATAATCTTATGAAATGCTTTTTTGCTTATCTCTATTTTCTAAGGAATAAAACTGATTTTTAGAGCATCACCTAGTCATTCAGAAATTGAACCCAAGTATAGTAGAAACATAAATTATTATGTTCTCACCCCCAAAAAGGTAAATATGTGATAAATAGTTAATTATCTAGGTTGGGGGAATCCATTCACAATGTATACGTATATCAAATCACCACACTGTAAGCTTTAAACGTACAATTTTATACGTCAGTCATACCTCAATAAAGCTGAAATATAAATACATACATACATACATTATTATATATGATAGAGGTCCTTTACTGCAAGGAGGGGGAGATGAGGAGACTACTGCTTTATGCTAAGTAGCCATTCTATACCCATTCATTCTCGAGTCCAAACACTGAGTTACATTTATACAAACTAGGGTGTAATTCTGGAAAGGTGCATATGTTCTAGAAAGGTGTATATGAGGATTTATATGCCGTAATGGCATAAGATAGAGTTACAACTTCAACGTAGGATTAATTCTATGTTTCATATTTAGCACAAACAGAAAATTGATCCTGTGTAGGCACATATAGGAAGGTGAAAATATGTAAGTAATAGTCTGGCTCTTAATTAAAAGACAACTGGCAAGTTCGGGACATAGTATTGGCCTAAGGTCATGGGTGAGGGGTCTGAAATATGGAGGAGGAGAGGAAGGACGACTTCTGAAAAGGACTCTAGGGCACTTCTTGGCAGATATTTGGCATCCCGTGCCAACTTGATTGAGAGGCTTTCTGGAGCCATGTAGCATTTGTCACAAATGAGCTGGAATCCCAATTAGCCCTGACGACTGAGAAAAAAAAATACCATTCATCGTTTCTGAAATGTTCTGATAGTATGTTGGCAAACTAAGGGGGTTAAAGTTTGTTGCCAGTAAACATTAGTTCTCATTAGAGAGTATTTACATACTGAGAAGTTGGCAGATTGCATTGCCTTTCTTTGCCCCTTCTTTCCTTGAAGCCACGGGACTGGTTTTCTTAATCACCCTTTTGATATGTTAATACCCCTTGAAGAGGACTAACAGCCCCCAATATTTATTAGCACTTCTCTCCACTCTTTACTGGCCTTGACTGTTTTCTCCCGGAAGCTCTTCTCTCCTTGCTTCTGCCTCCATGTCTATCTCTGTCACTACCGCCCCCGCCCATACTGCCCCCACCCGACTCAGATTTCTTTGCTTTCCTTGTCCATTGGCTACCCAGGCCTCACTTCTACCTCTGTAGTCCCCATCCTATCCATAACTTCTTTCCATCCCCTCTGCCACCAGCCCCTCTGCTAGCCATTACCTCTAGATTTCTACCATTCTAAGGCTCACCCCCCTGCCTCTACCACTAGCAGAGTGCACACCCTGGAAGCACAGCATCCATGTTGTCATTCTCTTGCTGTGAAACATAGTCAGTGTTGTCTGCTTACATTAAACACCCACTCCTTTCCCTGACAGTGTCAGCATTCCACATGGCCCAAGCCAACCCTCCTGACCCATTCCTCAATTACCTTACGCCATAACCCAGACCAACTAAGCTACATTCATAGAACAAATACCTCCTTTATTTCCTTTGCTCCTATGATTCCATCCCCTCATTATGCTTGTCGAAATTCTGTTTTCCAGGGTCTATTTCAAATGGCATTTTCATGCAGTTTTTCTTGACCTCATGAGAGAACTCCCTCTTGAGAACCCTATAGCTCCGCCTTGTGTTTGTGATACTTATGCCTTATGTACATAAGCATGTGTATTCATAGCTACCCATTGTACTTACATGCATGCAGGTATATGAACATAATTACATACTAACAAGCATATAGTGTAGATAAGGGATAATGTAATATTCTGAGAACAACTCCATTTTTAAATTGTAAGATGTATAGTCCTCCTATAATCGAAGAGAATGTAAAAAAAGAATATATGTGTATATATATATGCCTGAACCACTTTGCTGTACACCTGAAACTAACATGACATTGTAAATCAACTATATTTCAATAAAAATATTTTAGAAAAAGATTTACAATAAAAAGATATACAAGACAAAACAAACAAAAAAGACCTATAGTCCAGCTCTAGCGCTTTCTCTTACCAGTTGTCTAATCAAAGGGAAAAGAAGAAGTCAGAGGGTGGGAGTGCGGACGGGGATTTGGCATGTTGAGTGACAACTATATCCCAGGTCCTGTGCCAGATGTTACATGTGCATTAGCTCTTTTAATGTGTACACAAACCCTACTACTAAGTATTATTACGTTAGTTTAACAGATTAGAAAGTTGAAGCTCTGGGAGATAATGAACTTACCAAAGTATCTGAGCCTCAGCTTCTTCCTCCAAAAATGAGGGAAATAGTACTTAAGTGTCTATGCCATGGATCTTATAAAGTTGGCAGGTGGATTAATTGAGCTCTAGATGTGAAAATGCTTTGTCAACCAGAGAGTCATATCCCCTTATATATTTGTTTTATCCCAACTGATTCCAAGCTGCTTTAGGGCAGGGACACCTTATCATTCCTATTCACATCCCCAGCATCTAGCATAATGCCAGGCACATAATAGATAGCCAATGACAGCCTCCTTAATAAATCAGTCTTTAAATGCAAGCAGTACCTACCCTCATGCTTTGAGCATAAGAGACACCAATAAATATTTGTTGAATTTAATTGAACTGGAAGGATGTCTCAGCTAAGCACTGTTTGTGGGATTCCATTGACCAGGCAGTTCAAATACCATTACATTGAAAACATCTGTAAAACAAAATATTTTTGAAGTTCTAATAATGTCTTACCTTTTCGAGCAATCATTGATTTTTTAAAATCTAATGTTACAAAAACCCAGAGTAGCAAATTTCCTCTCAAATAATTTGAAGGATCCTTTGAGTGTGTGTCATAAGATTTGACCAGAGGATATTGACCCTCATGTAACTATATAGAACTTCATCTTTCTTTAGCTAATGATATAACTGCCAGCACCTTGAACTATCTTTTGCCACTCAATGGATAGTCCACAGATATTGGAGGCAGAGGAAGAGCTTTAAGTATAACTGTAGTCAGTTCACTTGCTTTTCTCCATAGGAGCTGACATTCATATCCGCCTTGCTGTCAGAAATTTTCAGTTTTATGTAGTATGGATTTCTCACCAAAAGTCTCATAATACGAACGAAAATACTTTTGAGGTTTACCTGAAACCAAGTAATCAAAATTACATAAGTACATTGAAGGCATTTGTTGAAATTCTGAACAGGTATTCATTTGTCATTCAAGTTTTATACTAAGACGTTGGTCTTTGGATTTTTTCAGACATTTCTATGACAACCCTATCCAGGTTGTTGGGAGATCTGCTTTTCAACATTTACCTGAACTAAGAACACTGTAAGTGTTTATTTCTCTTACAGATGATTTTCCCTTTGCAAGGTTGTTGTGAAGACCAAATGAACATTTCAAGTGCTTTGAAATGGCCATAAAAGTGACCCCTTCCTAGAATCTTCTCCCAGTAATACTCATGTACTCCTCCTTCTAGGACTTTGAATGGTGCCTCACAAATAACTGAATTTCCTGATTTAACTGGTACCGCAAGCCTGGAGAGTCTGTAAGTACTTGAGTAGGCTCTTGACTTTGCCCAGAACTTGCACTACCCTTCAAGCCTGACCAGTCTTAACATCAGTGAATCAAAATATGTCACTGTGTGATGCCTAAATACAAGAATGATGTCTGGTTTGTGTTTCAACAGGACTTTAACTGGAGCACAGATCTCATCTCTTCCTCAAACTGTCTGCGATCAGTTACCGAATCTCCAAGTGCTGTGCGTGTCAGTAAAGCAATAATGTTGTGTAAAATGACCAACATTATTTCAATAATCCTTTAAAAGAGGAGAAAGTTCTTTCCTTGCAGGTTTTCAGGAGGTCAGGCCTCCTTTGCCCGCTTGGGGCCAGGGAAGTGGCTCCCTGGTAATAATGGCAACAACGTACCCCTTGTTTCCAAGTCCCAAACAGTCTCCCATTAGAGTTTCAACGAGCACACATTTCCCTTCAGAAAATGGATATGAACAAGCCAAAATAACTTCATTGCCCCCAGCCCCAAATCCTCTGAAGAGCAGGAAAAAAAAAAAAAAAGAAAATCATGGATCAAAAACCCAATATGGATGCCAAAATAAAATTATCAGACCCACACAGACCTTGATAAAGTCAACCAAACATTCTTCCGGTATAGTTGCTGGTGCCATGTTCTAATGTTTCGTCTAATGGCTAAACAACTTGCATATGTTATTTCTGTTGACTTGGGGCTTTTTTCCTCTGCCCTTCCCACGTTTTACAAAAAGTAGTTTATAGGAATTGGAAGAGCCTTGTTCTGACCTTCCATGTTCAGCCTCCCCCCTCAACACCCTGTGATCATCTTCTCAAGCACTGCTGGGATGTAGTGAAAGCACCCTTAGTCTCTGGCATGGCTCTGTTCTCACATGGCCGACTTCTGCGGCAGTCAAACGCCTGTGATTCCACCACAAGCTTTCCAGAGTAACCGAACTACAAGCAGCTCTACAAATGTCAAGTGGAAGAATGGGAACGTTCTTCAGTGATTCTGCCTTCCCCTATCCCCAACCCACTACGTCACTTTCAGGCCGCAGTTGCTCAGTGATAGGAGTTGCAATAAACCACATAACAACCTTCAAGTCAGCCATGCATGTATAAAGGAAGGGGATCAAGAGCAAGTCTCCTCTTCTTCACCTCATATCTCCCTAGAAGGTATAGATACAGGTGAAGAAAGAGAGAATTAGGGAAGTAAAGTACACCTCTCAAAATCACACTGCAAGAAAGTAGCAGAGTTCGAATTCAAATGCAGGTGGTTTGATTGAATAACTGGGAGAACAAGTATAGATGCCAGGTGGTGGAAATCTCAGGAGCCGTCTTCAAATTCTGCCCACCACACCCAGAATAAGTATAATTATCCTCATTTCTTCAGGAAGCTGGCTCGGTAACATGACCAGGATTTCACATACTGTAACTAATAAGTAGGGAGCCAGTATTTAAATCGCATCTGTCTCCAGTATGTCACACAGCGAATGGTAAACCACTCGGGTCCAAAGCTGCATACACGGAGGCTGACTGGCAAACTGATTAAGAGCAAAAGCTCTGGGGTCTATTTTTCTGGTTCAAATCCGGCCTCTATGCTATCACAGTATCTTGAGCGAGTTATTTATCCCTTCCGGGGCTCCATTTCCCAACCTATAAAATAAGAGATGTAGCCACTTCCTTCAGGGGATCGTCATAAGGATTCAATAAGTTACTACACGTCAAACACTTATACCAGCACCTGGAGCACTGTAAACTCTTCGACCATGTTAGCTCTTATCATCGTCTTTCTCACTTCCTTTACACCATTATTCTTTCCTGGAGTGGAAACCTAGAAAGGCCTGAAAGACGGCACCTACATTAATGGCAGTATCCGGCCATTTTCAAAGCACGTCAACCTGTAGCATTGATTTGTTCTTCACAACAACCCTGCAAGATCAGCAAAGCAAGTATCTTCTCATTAAAGAAGAGAATTGAAAAAGACATCAATGCTTCGTCCAGCATACCAACGAAGTAGAATTAAAGTTGAGAGTAGAACCCCGGGTCGTGACCTTTACTCCACTCTGTTTTCTGTTCTGGAAGTACAGGTCTGAGAGCTCTCTTCCTTTGGCTGCCTCATCCACTGAGTAACTGTTACATGAGGCGATGTCACTGTACATGAGTGATTTTGCCTCCAAGTTGCTTCTTCTCCATGGGAATGACTTGACTGTGTGTGGCTTTCCCCACTTACTAGCTGGTGATCTTAGTCTTTGCTTCATATGGGAATCAACACAAATGTTTCCTTCATAAGGTGACCACAAGGATTAAATGAAATAATCCAGGTCAAGCTGTAAACATAGGGTCTATATATAAGAAGTGCTTGATCAATGCTAGCCATGAAAATCATTAGGTAATAGGTAGGAAGGTGGTGACACTGTGTCTTTATGTAGAAGAAGGTTTCATGCACCCTCTACTAAGAACTACACAGGAAGGATTGTTCCCCTTGCTGTCTGTGGAAACGAGTGAACCAAATTATTATCAGCTTTGATAATATGTGTGTCCATTTTATCACATTCACTACTTTCCAAAAAAACACACCATATTGTTAATCAGCTGTATTTGTGCATAGGTGTGGGACATTTTTGTTTTGGTTTGGTTTGGTCTTTCAAATCTCTAGTGTAAACTACAAATTTGTGTTTGCACACAGCTTTATCTGAATTATTCATGTGTAGTAAATTGAACTGTATTTCTACTTAAGTTCTATTTATTCAATAAATGTAAGATAAAGTGAGCAATTTCAAAAATAAAGTAATTTAAAACCCTCTCAGAAAACAATATGGATTTTTCAGTTGCATAGTGGTGATCTGGTTTTAAGAATTAGAATCAGGCATGAAAGTGAGTTAGTTGATTAGCTGATAACTTTTAAAACATGAGGCAAGATTTTTTTAATATATATATATATCTGTTACTTTATCTACCAGCTTCCTTTTTTTAAGCTTTCTGCAAATTACCATGGCTTGTTTTAGATTAGTTATATTATACTATAAATATGTCCAGATGTTTTTGTTATTCCGTAATTTGTTGAGTTTTGGCTGAAGACTTTCTTAGATTCTTCCCCCCCCCCCTTGTAATGATTGATTTCAAAGTTAGTGCTATGTTTTGAATTGTTGTTGGGATTCTTTTTCTGTTGATTAGAAAAGAACCAACAATGATTCTCTCAGCTGCAGAGATATAGCAGCTCTTAGAAATAGAGGCACAATTATTTAATTTAATTTGTACTCATTTCTGTAAGATAATAGCTAGAACATTGTAGATCATCACTAACAAAACATAAATAAATTCATTAAGTAAATTATTTAAATCAATTAAAGAAGTATAACAGTTACATTTCAGTTGACATCTGAATCTACTGCTTAATCTAATAATGCCTATGACTACCTGCTGCACATCAGGGCTGGGGAAAAGTTCATAGTCTGCCTTTGGGAGCTAAATCATCGTGGAGGGGAAAAGAGAGCAAAGCATGTTTCCTTACAATTAATATATAACAGATTTTTCCCTTTTGTACCTTCTGTTTTTCAGAGATCTATCTTATAATCTGCTAGAAGATTTACCCAGTTTTTCAGTCTGCCAAAAGCTTCAGAAAATGTATGTCTGTAAGAGTCTCTAAGTCACCTAGCGAAAACCAAGAGCCAAAACTCACATTTCCAGGGGTCATTGGTTTGCTTACCCTGTGGTTCACTGGGGAGACATGTGATGCTTTCCCTTCTTACACACAGGAGCTGTGACTGTATAGGATGTCTGTAAAGCTGGGAGACATAGATGATATTATTTTACCATGCATTATACTATAAGTAAGGCATTTATTATGTTGTAGGTTTTTTTCCCCTAACCTGGTATAGTAATGAACTGGGTTTATTTGAGCTTTGGAACATTTTTTAACTTACACCTCCAATGAGTGGCATTATTTTTGTTCTGTTTTTTTTTTTTTTTTTCCTGAACACAAGTGAAGCTCATATGCATGGCATTATGTTTTAATATGGGGGTACTTGAGTTTGTTGGTATGTTTGCTTCACAATAGTAGCCTTCACGGGAATTCCCTGGCAGTCCAGTGGTTAGGACTTGGCACTTTCACTGCGGGGGCCCAGGTTTGATCCCTGGTCTGGGAACTAAGATCTGGCAAGCCGTGCATGCGGCCAAAAAAAAAATTTTTTTTTCTATCCTAAACCACAATAGTAACCTTCAGAAGAGGTGCCATATTAGTCATATTTCAGGTGCCATTGATGCTAATTATGCATGAAATATTTTAGAATTCCTCTCTTAAAATTGCCTTCTCCACAAAACATCAGCATTGTTGCTTTATAGTCATGCTTTGGTTTTGGTCAAAACAATATTAACCATTTATCCTTTTCTGCTTAATTTTTCTCTGAATGCCTTTGGGCGAGGAAGGGAGGGGGATAAAATCCACTTTGAAAGGTAAAGACTTGGCACTCCTGAAGACCCTCCAAGAATATAAGAAAGGCTCAGAAGGCAGAGAGAGGCATCCTCAAGGTGTTTGAATGATGTTGGCATTTGGAATATAGCTTCAGATTCACCCAAAGGGAATAGCTGCTTTGAAAGAGAGGCAATACTTTTTTATGTGGATAAATTGCAGTGTTCTTTTTTAAACAAAAAGAAATTTTTCTCAGTGTCACTTGGTAGTCGTAGTTCATGTGTTCCTGTGACTGAGGGGAGGTAAACCCTCTGTAAAAGTTCTCTGAAGACTAATCTTTGAAACCTGTGGCTCCGAAATGAATCTTTGGAACTTGTCATTTCAGAGACCTGCGACATAATGAAATGTATGAAATTCGAGCCAACACCTTCCAGCAGTTGTTTAGCCTCCGCTCTCTGTGAGTACTGTCTCTCAGCAGCTTCCCCAACGTCGAGCACTTTTTCTCTCTTTCGGGTCTTCCCCTAATATTTTCTTTTCACCGTATACTTGTATTGTTGGGCCTTTGTGCATGTATCTGCTAGGAGAAGGCAAATATTTTGCTCATGATCATTTCCAGGAACAGGTTCAAAAGCAGTAAATTTGCAATCTGCCCTCTGCCAGTCAGCAGACATGAAACTCTGATAAAGAGGAAGGAGGCCAAGCTATTGAACAGCGTACAAAACGTGTTTCTGTTCCTAGCTGGGAATTGGCGGAGATTGTTCTGCCTGCAAAACTGGGGTGACCACACAGTTCTTCCTGCCTGTTTTTCTTTCCTGGTCAAACAGTTTTTCAATGTGAGTCTCTCTAAGTGCTTAAGAATCACCTGGAGGTGACTGTAAAAAATGCAGAGTCCAGGTTCTCACCTGCCTCATGAGTTAGACCCTCAGGAGTAGGGCCTGAGAATCGATATTTTAACAAGTACACTAAGGTTTAAGCACAACTGTCCTGGAAAATGCTTCTGTTGCTCAGACGACTAAGATTTGTAAATATTAAATTCCATTTTATGATTGAAAATACCATATATTTGACATATATTATAAATATTAATACATTATGTAAATGTATAATATATTGTATATTAATATATACTATAATAGATTATTATATATATTAATATATATTGAAAATACCATAAATACCGCTCCACTCTGATGTGCTTTGCACATTCTGTGCTACAGGACTCAACACTCAGCACTGCCATCAGGTAGACCACACACTACCTGAAAATACCATATATTAACCATAAGTTTAAAAAAAACAGTAACAAATTTTTTGTGCATGACGGATTTTTTTCCTTCGCGAAACTGGATTTCAGTGTAATTTTGGTGAACGATGACAATATGTAATGTTTAAAGTGCAGGATGTTGTTAAAAACCCTTTCTTTCCTAAAGTTTTTCTTAACATTTAAGAGACTATACCTTCATAAAATAATACCATTCCTCAAAACATTTTAAATTCACCTTGGAGAATCAGCTTCTCCCAAAAATTCACTTTGAAAACCATCTTGCTCTGAATTTAATTGTGTTGCCCTTTCCTTACTTTTGGTCTAAAATAGGCTTGTGAAGTTCTTTAACTTTTCAAAATAAATGTGAAACAAAGATATTGTACATTACCTGCTTTGATTACCTGCCTTATTCACCAGGTTGGAGTTCTGGCTGTTTCCAAAAGTTAGTTCTTTTTCAAATATATCAAAGGTTGATATATTTGATAACACTGTGTTGTACAATTGAAATTTGCTAAGAGAGTAGAACTTAAATATTCTTCACCAAAGACCCATGGAATCACTCTCCTAGATCACTGTCATCACCCTCCTTACCGGACTTTCCACCATCAGTCTTTACCCATTCATCTCATTCTCCAAAGAGAATCTTTCTTAAGTAGAAATTGAATCATGTTGCTTCCCTGCTTCAAAAATCTTCTGTTATTCCCCTATTGTCTTCAATACCAAAACCAAACTTCCAAGCATCATCCTTCAGAATCTGATTCCAACCCCCTGGAACACCTTCATCTCTCACCCACCAGTTCCCAGTCCCTTGACACATGGACCATTGTTTCTCCTGGTCCTGTTGCCCATTGGATTCCTCCCCACTCTTAACTTGCCCCTGTCCATCCCATAAGAACAACATCTCCTGTCTCTGAGCCCTCTCCACTCTGATGTGCTTTGCACATTCTCTGCTACAGGACTCAGCACTCAGCACCGCCATCAGGTACACCACGCCCTACTTGAAAACGACAAGAAGTTTTCCATCTTCTTATCCCCAGCTTCTAGTGCAGATGGCAGGGCTTGCAACCCTCACTGGACATGTATTTGATGAGCAGCTCAACAGAAGACAATCTCCCACTCAATTCCCATTTGTAGCCTTCCCACTCCTTCCATGCCATTCCTTCCCCTCGTTAGCTGGAATTTTCTTTTGTTCTGCGATCGATGAAAGGAGCAAACTAAAAAGCCTTCCAGTTTTCCCCAGTTCAGGGGCCTTTCAAATGAGAATGTAAATGTTCTGTGAATACCATTTATCCTAGTAACTCAGGGGGCCCAACACCATGAATAAATTATTTATCTGTGCTAGAGAAAAGTTGACGATGATCACTTTCAGTTTCTTCAAATGTCTACACTTTAGTTCCCTTATGAGTTATGAATTTTAAAAATACAAATTTTAAGTTCATTGCTCTTTTTTTTTTAATGTGGAAGTTCTTATTCCTGTAAAATTATCTACATTTCATTATATATATGTTTGTGGAGGGAAGGGGTGAGTGAATTTTATTTCTCAATAAATTGTAGCTTTTGTTATCAAAGGCTTTTATTTCCAACATATGCTAGCCCCTCTCTTCTTCATTTCCCAGTTAAGAATTAAATGTCCATTCTCTTTACTGGGAATTTTTTTTTTTTTTTTTTTTTTTTTTTGCGGTACGCGGGCCTCTCACTGTTGTGGCCTCTCCCGTTGCGGAGCACAGGCTCCGGACGCGCAGGCTCAGCGGCCATGGCTCACGGGCCCAGCCGCTCCGCGGCATGTGGGATCTTCCGGGACCGGGGCACGAACCCGTGTCCCCTGCATCGGCAGGCGGACTCTCAACCACTGCGCCACCAGGGAAGCCCTGGGAATTTTTTTTGAAAGTATCTCTGAGTTTCTCTTAAGGCCTGACATACATGGACAATGTACACAAATTTTTGTTGAGTTTCATTACATATCCAGGGACATTTTATAACTTAAAATTTACTTGCCTGTCAGAGGAAGAGCCTCAGAAGTTCCTGTCTCTTCCAACTCCCTGACCCCCACTCATCTTAGAAATGCCCTAATAAAATTTTACAACCATGTTAAAGTCAACTTTTTAGCAAGAAGAGAGTAAAATCTAAAGTATCCACCTGAAGGATTTTCCTGGATTGATTTAAACAAGGTTGCTTTAAAATTCTCTCTTTCATCATTTTATACTATTAATATCTGCATCTGAAAGATGATTTGATAAGTTAATTGCTCCTGTCCTGAATGGAAATTACATTTTGTTAGAAGAATGAATATATATGGTAAAACTTCACACACATTAAATAAAAGTCTTCTTTTATTTAATCCTCTCACTTGCCTTTTTTTTTTTTTAATAGGAATTTAGCTTGGAACAAAATTGCCATCATTCACCCCAATGCATTTTCCACTTTGCCATCTCTAAGAAAGCTGTGAGTATTTCATGACTTGTTTATGGCATGTCTTTTAATAATTGGGCCCCATCTGATTAATCAAAAATGTTGGTTTGGCTGAAAAAACCTGCAGTGCACAGAATGCCCAGCCCTCAGTGTCTCCTGCACTGGAGCTGGATCACACCGGAAAGGAGAACCCCACTTCCCACCCCCCGCCCCTCCAAGGCCATGTGCGTCCTTATGTGGATAAATGACGATCTGGGTGACAGCTGGTTCTGGTTATTGAGGTGAAATTTTCCATTTTTGCTGAGCCATCAGGTGGAATGGACTAAGACATCAGTTCAGTTCTAAAGGTCTTTCATTTTAGAGTTTGCCATCTTGACTAACAGAAAATCTTCCTGTCCATTTTTTCCCTCCCTTTCCACCTCTTGCTCTTTCCTCTCCCCCTCTCCCGTGTCTCAGAGAGAAAGAAGGAACTGGTCAGACAGAAGTTATGGCGAGAAGGAAGAAAATAAACCCACCCACAACAATGTTTTCCCCCTCACCCCTAACTTGATCGAGTCAGCACCACTTTTCAAATTACATGTAGCACCTTCCACTTGATTTTTGATGTCCCCATCTGGCAAAATTAAGCTGAATGTAGAAATTACAACTTGGGTGTGATTAAAACATTTTTCCTCCTGCGATTCTGATGGTAAATAGAAGAGTTGTCAGGAGCTAAAACCAAAATGGTTCCTTTTACCATTAAGAGGAAGGACCCTGCTTAGAAGTTTTTATGGAGCAGTTTAATCATCTTTAGGTTGCTTTTTTAACATAATCGTTTTATGCTAACACAGACTAAAAGCCAATTGTTGTTTGATGTTTTGCAGGGACCTATCATCCAACCGCCTGTCATCTTTTCCTGTAACTGGGTTACATGGTTTAACTCACTTAAAATTAACAGGAAATCATGCCTTACAGAGCTTGATATCATCTGAAAACTTTCCAGAACTCAAGTGAGTTTGTCATTAAAACTAATAAGATACATTTGTGGTCATGTGAAACAATAGACGTGTTATAGTGGTTTTCAAAATTTATGGGACTCTTTTGAATTGCATTTCATGCCTTCAAGTCCCCCACCCCTGGGGCATTGTTAGGACAAGCCCTGGAGTGGGAGAATGTGTCTTCCTGACCATACTTCCTTCCTTCTTCAAAGATGCCTCCTGGAACCACAGAGTTCATGGAAAGAGTTTGAAAACCATTGATCCGTGAGATACAAACTAGGACATGTAATTAAATAACATAATTGTACTACTGTTGACATGTTTAAATTCGTCTTGCTTATGTATATGTTCTAATAAAATGTACTAAATTAATATTTGTTTGAGGAAGTAATGCTCTTTAAAACCTGTTACACTTATTAGCGATAAAGTCCCTTGAAAGATTTTATATATATATATATATATATATACATGTATATACACATATATATATTCTGTATATACATTAAACCACAGTAGTTTTTACATACTTTAAAACCATAACCCCAAAAGAGAGTTTAGAAAATAAAAGAGAGGAAAAAATGTCTACAAATACACTTAAACAAAGTTTTGTTATTTCCTTCCAGATTTTGTTTCCAATGTATTTTTAATTGTTAGAATCACAGTACGTATACAAACTTATATCACCTTTTCATCACTTTACGTTATGTCATACCATAAGCACTTTTTAATGGTGTTACAATTTTCCTAACTCATTTTTTAATGTTTTTATTATGGAAATTTTCAAACACAAAAGTAGAGAAAATAATATATCCATCACTCAACCTCAGCAACTGTCAATATTTCATGGCAATAATTTTTAATAACTCCGTTTTTATGAATAGCACTGTAATCAACATCTTTATGCACATAGTTAATATTTTAGATTATTTATTAAGGCTAAGATCCACAGGCAGAATTATTAAGTGAAAGATGAGCACTGTATTTAACAATCTATTTCTTTAAGTGTGTGTTTTTGTTTGGTTTTGTTCATTCAAAGGGTTATAGAAATGCCTTATGCATATCAGTGCTGTGCATTTGGAGTATGTGAAAATGTCTATAAAATTTCTAATCAATGGAATAAAGGCAACAACAGCAGTGCAGATGACCTTCATAAGAAAGATGCTGGAATGTTTCAAGTTCAAGGTAAGAGCTGCTATGTCACTGTGATGAAACTGTGTCTGAACGGGGCTTGAAAAGTCATCGAGCAGATCATCTGAACTCCAAACAAGTCCCTATGTAATCACCCCAGCAAGTTGAGAATCAATCCCACTTTTTAAAGATTCTTAGAGAAAGAGAAAACTCCTTTAGGATTCATTCTAAAAAG
Organism: Mesoplodon densirostris; assembly: GCF_025265405.1. Classification (NCBI taxonomy): domain Eukaryota; kingdom Metazoa; phylum Chordata; class Mammalia; order Artiodactyla; family Ziphiidae; genus Mesoplodon; species Mesoplodon densirostris. Next base: position 31,858,569 of record NC_082671.1, on the reverse strand, counting down.
TCATATTTTCTCTAAGGGATTTCTTAACACTTATATTTACAATTAGATCCCTTTTAGCACATATTGTCCTCAGAGGTAAATATTAAAATTGATTATCAATATTTTCATCAACTTTTATGAGGACCTTATCCCTGTGGATAACTTTTTCAAACATGCTTCTGTGCTTTTTTCTCCAGAAAATACAATCTATTTTTATTCTTAAACCCCAGTGGGGAGTGAAGGATATAGACATTTTAGATGCCTCCATATTTCAGCAGAAGGGCTTAAGAATCCAACTTCTTATCCAACTAATCCTAAAACATTCTCCCCACCTACCCCCCACAAAGGCTAGCTGTCAGGAAAGTGAAATGAGATAATGTCTGTAAAGCACTTGGCTTTTCTTGAAGCAAGACCTGACTTAAATAGACAACAATGTACCTCAAACCACACCTGTGGTAATGAGGCAGTGCTCTGGGCAGCCCCCAGTTTCCTTTCCCTGCCAACCTTGCAAGTTTGTACAGAGTCTAAATAGACTGGCTTTTCTTCCTTTGGGTCTTAATGATTTGTTGATTCCCAAGCAAGTATGATTCAGTCTGTCTGCACATTATCTTAACTTTTCTTACTGCACACAGATCTGGTTAAGGAGCTGATATTATAGCCCTTGGCTTTTTTATTTTAGGCTACAGCATATGTCTTGCTCTTGTTCTTGCTTTCATTTTTGCTTTTTCTGCCTCACCCACCCTAATTTCTACTATATTTATTCCCCCCCCAAAATAAACAATTAGAGTGTCTACTGTGTGCCAGGCACTGTTCTACGCCCTAGAGGCACACAATGAACAAGAGAGACAAGGTTCTTCGTGGAGTTTATTTTCAAGGACAATGATTTGCAACCCTGGTCCATATATTGTAATCACACAGAAGCTTTTAAAAAACACTGGTGCCCAAACCTCACACCAGACCAATTAAATCAGTAAGTGTGTTAGATCACAAAACTCCTGTTTCATGGATAGCTAATCCAAGCACCAAGCAGTTACTAGATTTGTCTTCTGTTAAGCAGAAGTCCCCAGAAAGACTGAAACTTACTAATTCTCCCTCTTGTACTCAGAGAACACAGCTCAGAACATTTGCACTATAGCCATCTAAGTGTTAGAAAATTGCATAAAGTGGTTCTTCCACTGAATGGAGAGGCCCACGCTCTCTCTCTAATTTAGGTCAGCGCAATTTGGGGCCATCGTGAGCTCCAAGGAACAAGAACAGAATGAGAGAGCTTCGACGTTACGACAGTGAGTCCAGGGTTACTGTCCCTTGCCCCCAGTTCTGCTGAAATACTGTCATATAGTAGCTTGAGTAGAACATCCCAAAGCAATTTTATAATAGACTTGCAAGAAAGCCCAGGGAAAAGTGGGATGTCTGACTCTCAGTTCCCTTTGTGACATTTCATGTCTCCAGGGCAATCCAGGACTCTCCTCCCTGGAAGTTGGCCCCTGAAAAGAGAGACAGAACTAATCATTCCAGAACTTCTCATTCCTGCAGATGAGCGTGATCTTGAAGATTTCCTGCTTGATTTTGAGGAAGACCTGAAAGCCCTTCATTCGGTGCAATGCTCACCTTCCCCAGGTGAGAAAGGCATCAGAACTGCTCAGCAGCAGTACCCACCCTTAACTCCGAGGCCATCAGGGACATTTGGCTACACTTCAAGGCAAAATCTGTGCCACCTTTGCAGCTCATCAATATCCCACTCCATGGGGACCTTTAAAATACAAATGTTCATTCCCTGGAGTTGGTCTCCATTCATAAATAGGATTTTTGTAGGAGACTTTTGATTCAGATTAATGGAAATTAAAGAACCAATCTTATAGTTAGAAGTATATGTAATTTTTAAAACAATATTAGCAATTTAGTCTGGTATGCAACAGTCTTGCTTCATGTAATCACTGATTTTTGACAGTGACTTCTTGTAAGTCTTATCTAAATAGCTATTTGGTTAAAGCAAATAATAGTTTTAGAGATAAGTAAAAACTATATATATTATTCACTTAATTGTTTGTCCCATTCCCTGAAATAGGATAGACCAGTTGAAAAAAAAAGACAGCTGGGAAGGGTTGATATTTTATTTTCAACAATTTGATGGTTCCTTGCTCCTAAACGTCAAATGTCAATCTAAACCTAAGACGACATTCTCATGAAATGCACCTTCATACTTCCTCTTCTAACATCACTGAGTATTTCCCTGGGACTCTCCTTCCCTGTTTACAGAACATTTTTTGAAGCATTCTGCACAAATATCATAAAAAGCCCAGGAGGGACTTCCCTGGTGGTCCAGTGGTTAACACTTCGCCTTCCAATGCAGGGGGTGTGGGTTCAATCCCTGGTCGGGGAGAAAAGATCCCACATGCCTCCAGACCAAAAAAACAAAACATAAAAAAAAAAAGAAGCAATACTGTGACAAATTCAATAAAGCCTTTAAATATGGTCCACATCAAAAAAAAAACAAACAAACACAGAGATCTGACTTGTTACCTGGCCCTCACACTGCTGTATTTGGGGGACCTGAATCCAGTGATTTAAACTCCTAGGCTCCATTTCTCTGGGCATAGCTTGAAAATCTGGGCACCCGGTATACTCACCTTTACATTAAATAGTGATTTAATAAAGTGGAGTGTGCCATAAGGGAACTGTGTGTTACCATGGCTGTTACTGGTCTGTATCTCTTGGTGTCCTAACAAGAGAAACAAAGAGGTAATTTGGCAAAAGTTGTGAACCCTAATTTGATACCCAGTCTTTTTCTTCCTTGGACTTCTAGGCCCTTTCAAACTCTGTGAATACCTGTTCGGTAGCTGGCTGATCCGCATTGGAGTGTGGACCATAGCAGTTTTGGCCCTGACGTGTAATGCCCTGGTGACCTCAACCGTGTTCAGAGCTCCTCTGTACATTTCCTCCGTAAAACTGCTAATTGGGTTAATAGCCGTGGTGAACATGCTCACGGGGGTCTCCAGTGCTGTGCTGGCTGGTGTGGATGCCTTTACTTTTGGCAGCTTTGCGCAGCACGGTGCGTGGTGGGAGCAGGGGGGCGGCTGCCAGGTCGTCGGGTTTTTGTCCATTTTTGCTTCGGAATCCTCGGTTTTCCTGCTTACCCTGGCAGCCCTGGAGCGGGGGTTCTCTGTGAAATGCTCTGCAAAATTCGAAACGAAAACTCCTTTTTCCAGTCTGAAAGCAATCGTTGCGCTCTGCGCCGTGCTGGCGGTGACTATCGCCGCGGTTCCCCTGCTGGGCGTCAGCGAGTACAGCGCCTCCCCGCTCTGCCTGCCGCTGCCCTTTGGGGAGCCCAGCGCCACAGGCTACATGGTGGCCCTCGTCTTGCTCAATTCCCTTTGCTTCCTCGTGATGACCATTGCCTACACCAAGCTCTACTGCAATTTGGAAAAGGGAGACCTGGAGAATATTTGGGACTGTTCTATGGTGAAGCACATTGCTCTGTTGCTCTTCACCAACTGTATCCTTTACTGCCCGGTGGCTTTCTTGTCCTTCTCCTCTTTACTGAACCTCACATTCATCAGCCCTGAAGTAATTAAGTTTATCCTTCTGGTGATTGTCCCCCTTCCTGCATGTCTCAATCCCCTTCTCTACATCCTCTTCAATCCCCATTTTAAGGAGGATCTGGGGAGCCTGGGAAAGCAAACTCACTTCTGGACAAGATCGAAACACACAAGCCTGATGTCTGTTAACTCTGATGATGTTGAGAAACAGTCCTGTGACTCAACCCAGGCCTTGGTAACCTTCACCAGTGCCAGCAGAGCCTATGACCTGCCTTCCAATTTTGGGTCACCACCAGCTTATCCGATGACCGAAAGCTGTCATCTTTCATCTGTGGCATTTGTCCCATGTCTCTAATTAATATGTGAGAGAAAGTTTTCAAAAATTGAAAACCCAAAAATGTGAGGTTGAGTATATCAGAGCAGTAACTAAAAAGAGCTGAGTTGAAACTTGATTTAAAGAAAAAAAAAAAAACCTCTCAGTGTCAAAACGCTGATAATTATTGATATAAGAGAGTGAAAAATAAGTCTAAATGCTGCTTATATAACTCGTTCAGCTATATAACTCAGTCACACTCTTCAGGTAAGCCTAAAATATATATAAATATTTTAAAAACAGATTGAAATGTTCAAAAAATTCTCCATGATTTCAATTGAATTCTTTTTCAACTCACTTGCTTACGAAAGGGGTTTTAAACCAGAAAACCCCTTCATATATGGTTGGAGGTATTAGGAAAATAAGAGTTTTTAAATGGCCTACATTACTAAGTAACGGTTGTGACCAGTAGGATTTCATTTTAATGACCATGTGGAGATGTTTTAGTACTGCTTCACCTTTCCTCAGAAAGGATCCTTCTAGGTCACCAATACCCCCTGTGAATGGATAACATAAGGCACTATTAATTCATTCATAGTCACATCATTTTTAGAGATGCTAGGTTTTATGTATCAGCACTAGATGGTTCCACCCTCAGTGGAATAAAACTGCTTACAAATATTTTGAAAGGAAAATGAACTTAAATTCATAAATTGCCATGAAGGCAGTGATGTACAGATGAGGTTTTCTTGTCTAATTCATTTTTAACTCCTTGGTGCCCAGAGGTTCGAAGAAAACTCCATTGCCGGCAATGGACATACGCAGAAAAGACGGTAAGCAACCTGGGATTATTTTCCCCCTGGGTGAGTGCATGTTTTTCACAGGAGGCTTTATCACTTGATTCAAACTGATGTGCATCATAAGGTAACAATCAAATGCAGACACAGCATAAACTAAATCCACTGACATAACTTCTCACATGTACCTCTAGTAGCTTTAGCAACAATGTCTGAAACCACTTTTGACTCAACAGGAACTTGGTAATATATTATCCTGTTTATTTAGCTTGGTTTTAGCTATGTTGTCTTTGGATCAACCTACCTGATGTCAAGAACATGACTTCTCTGCTTATTCCATATTTAATACATGTGTTAGGTATTGTACAAGGCAAAATTATTAAATACTAAAGGTCAAAAGATTAATTCATAATTTCTATTATAGTACATTAGCTTCAATACATCCAAACCAAAAGACTGTTAGGTAGATTTATTTTTATATAAGCATGTTTATTTTGATCAGATGTTTTAACTTGGAATTGAAAAAAATACATTTATGAGATGTTTTATAAGATGTGTAAATATAGAACTGTATTTATTACTATAGTAAAGATTCAATAATAGTAAGGACCATGATAATAAACCATGTACAGTGGCATATTCTTCCATATATATTGTGTTTCTCTGCCCATTTTCTTTAAATTCATTAACTGTATGTAATATATGTAAATGTATATAGTACTTGTAAATAGACTCCAAACTTGCTTTTCTATTAGGTACAAAATAAAAGAAATTTGTAATAAAATGTGTGACTATAAAACAAAATATTTTCAAGTGTTTTATTGAGCCCATAGGCAAATACATGGTCTCCTAAATGTTTTTGAGTTTTGAGTTACATTTGCTATCTAAGTATTTGCACTTCAGTATTTTAAGTATTCTGGACTTGTCTTAAGAAGTAAATCTTTCACAAGAACAAATCAAAATATCTTTACCAACTCCTAGATTGTTTTAACTATGACTGATAAGCCATTTTTGTCATGACAAATGACTTGGTGAAGTTTATTTTCCCCAGTGATAGTTTGGACTTCATAGCCAGAATCTACTTCTTTTGCAATGTAAAAAGAAAAAAACACCATTAGAAAGAAATGTATAAATAACAAATCAACCCTAAAATCATTCAACATGAGCATGAGTTTTCCATACATTTTTCCTTTAAAGAAAACATATTTTATGACCATGTCAAGGCCAAAAGATAAATACATGTGATTCTCAGGGCACAAAGAAATACACTATTCCCCTTTAGTTCTCATCCCCCAAAACATAAGAAATGAAATGTTTTTTCTAAACACCTAGTGCTAGACCCGCCCAGCTTCGATGATGATTCCTGCTCTGCCCGTACAAATTGTAAAATGAAACCATCAAGTAGTAGTTGGAGCCTCAGCATTATTGCCAAGATGAACCCATATCGACTGAGCACCTACCTGGCACTGAGTTTCCCACCCATCCATCAGATATAATCACGTGCTTCAACCTAACCTACTTAACAGGCATCCAGTGGGATCCTACTATGCAGTCTACACTTTGTCTTCAGCTGAAACAAGGGCCATAACATAATCTCACTGCTCTTAATCTCATACCTCTTAGCCCAGGCAGCTGATACGAAAGTTGCCTCAGAAGCGGTGGATCTCAGACTCTCTTCACCACGTACTTGCTTTTGGGTACCTAAAGTTAGGAATGTCCTGGCAGCCCACCCCTCCCTTTCTCTCCCACTCAAGAAAACGCAAGTCAGTGGTGTGACTTTTTTAAAGGAAAAAAAAAAAAAAAACCCACTCTGACTTATTTCTTTAAAAATCCACTAACTCTATTACTTTATTAGCAAAACCTAGTTATAATACACCTCACACCAAACACTGCTCTGTTAAGTATCTGATAAATACTCTCTGCTATAATACACTAAATCAGAATGACTGGAATCACATCCAAATAAATAAATCCACAGTGGATGGAGAAGATATAATAAACTGTTGACAGGCTGAACAACAGCAAAAACAAAAACAAAACAAAAGAACACAAACTGGTGGGCTAGCTTAGAGTAAATGGTTAACAATTTTATGATTTTAAAACGGATTCATTCATTCAGCAAGTATCATGTGCTTACTATGTGGAGTGTTCTATGCACGGGGATAATAAAATATGGTCTGGAGTTTACATTTCAGTAGAGGAGAGATAGACAATGAGCAAATATAAACAAGGAAATATATGATAGGAACATGAATGAAGGAAATGAAGCTGAACAGCATGACAGGAGTAACTGGCAAGTTACTTTAGATGCAGAGCCCAAGGAAACTCTCTCTGGAAAGACACATCTTAAACTTAAAGATCTTACTCAAGAGAGGAGTTACCTTTGCTTTAGCGTTCAACAATTTACATCAATAAAACTCATTATTTTCAGCTCCTCTATTCATATGCCATCTACTACAAACTGTTTTGAATGACACTTTAATATAAAAATATATTAAGTGGTTTGTTTTTTTTTTTGCAGTACGCAGGCCTCTCACTGTTGTGGCCTCTCCCGTTGCGGAGCACAGGCTCCGGACGCGCAGGCTCAGCGGCCATGGACCACGGGCCCAGCCGCTCTGCGGCATGTGGGATCCTCCTGGACCGGGGCACGAACCAGTGTTCCCTGCATCGGCAGGCGGACTCTCAACCACTGCGCCACCAGGGAAGCCCGGTTGTTTTTGCACATAACTTTTTCTCACAACTGTTACTGGAGAAAATCATTCTTACATGAAATAGAAAACATTTTCATTTTGTTCTGGCCAAAAGTAGAAAGGACAGGTAGTAAAAGGTAGTAAAATTCACAACACCTGGTTCATTTTGAACCAGAAAACTCTAACATTTGAAAAAATAACAATGTCTTGCTTTTTAAATTAATCTTATCATTGCATTTAGCTCAGGGGCCCATTGGCCAACAAGAGAATAAGCCCTAGATGAATAAATGGGGCTCCTTGTGATGATATAAGGTCCATTCTTGCTCTTCAGCATTTGGAAATTTTATTTTACAGTTTAACTATGTAGTTAAGAGGGTCTATGTTCTTCCAATTCACTAAACACTGACAACCCTCTCTCTCAGGACAGAGGCCCTAAAATACACTAAGGTTATGGTAGGTTTTCCTTGCAAGTGAAGTGGTCGGGGCTCTGTAACGACACTCCTATTTCAATATCCTCCTTATGGACATTTCTTAAGATGTTGAGCTCAGATTCTACACTGATTCATTCATTTCAGACACAAGTTCCAGCATGTTTGACCCTTGCAGCCTATTGAGGAGGATGATAACAAAGCTTTAGCTTGTCTGGGTTCAGAAGCAAGTAGAACATACATGTTATTAGCTGGAGAAGCATTGTGGAATATTGTTCCTAACTCTAGCCACATTAGGACATCACTTCCCATTCTAGTTAGGATGTATTAAGTGGGAACCTTAAAAACATGCTACTCCATGAGGACAGTGAATCTAATGATATGGGCTGGGGAAATGATAGTTCTTCAAGGAATAACTGAAAAAAATGAGAATGTTTCACCCAGAGAAAAGGCTAAAGGAAATCATTTGAAATATTTGAATAATTGAAATTTATGAAGTACTTTCTTTCATAGCAGGCCAAAGAGTAAAATGATTAGTCCAGGAATTTGCTGCCAGACAGAACTGTGTTCAAATCCTAGTCCTATGACTCTGTAGTAGTTGGGCAAGTTATTTAATTTTTCTCAGCCTCAACTTTCTCAGTAAAATGGGAATAATACCACCAGCCTCATAGGATTAGGAGTATTAATAACTCAGTGTATAACGTTCTCATTAGTACCTAGAACATAGTAAATATTTAATAAATGGTTACTGTTACTTTCCCAAAAACCCTATGACATGAACAAAGTAGGACTTGCCATTTTGCAGTTGAAGAAACAGTGAGTCAAGGTATTTAAGTGACTCCCTAAGGACAAAGATGAAGACCTAGTATTAAAACTTGCATTTTTATTTAATAGCACTTGAAAGGCAGTCATAGAGTAAGCTGAACTACTCTTTCAGAGAACAAGAACCTATGGTGAATAATTCAGGGAGACAGAGTTGGATTTAATCTAAGTAAGATTCATTTATCAGAAGTCTTGGATACCAAAGAAAATCCATTATATTGAAGGAGAAGTTAGATCAAATAATGGCTAACTTCAATTCTCAATGTTTTAGCTGAATTCTTGTGTTAGTCTTCTTAGAAGGTGTGATATTGTGATTTATAATAAGAAATATATAGTTGGTCTTGTTCCCCATTCCTGGCACATAGCTTCTAAAACTCTTGGAATTTCCTAAGTGAGGAGATCCCTGAAGGAGTCTTTTGTTATGTTAATGAGGTGATTTTGGGGAAGCCCCTACTGATCTAAGGATGGGGGCCAGTTGCTGTGGGAACCAACCCTGAGATTACAGGGTTGGAACTTTCAGTCCCACTCCCACCTCACCCCCCAGTCACTCCCTTACCCTGTCCCCAACCTCCTGGGAAGGGAGAGAGGCTAGAGATTGAGTTCAATCATCAATGGCCAGTGATTTAATCAATCAGCCTGTGTAATGAAGCTTCCATAAAAATCCAAAAGGTTGGGGTTCAGAGAGCTTCCAGGTTGGTGGACATGTGGAGATCTGGGGAGAGGGTCTGGAGAGGGCATGCAAACTCAGAGCCCTTTCCACATACCTTGCCCTATGCATCTCTTCCACCTGGCTGTTTCTGAGTTATATCCTTTTATAATAAACCAGTCATCTAGTAAGTAAAATGTTTCTCTGGGTTCTGTTAGTCACTCTAGCAAATGTATTGAACTCCAGGAGCGGGTCTTTGGAACATTCCACCCATAGCCAATTTGTCAGAAGCACAGGTAACAACTTGCATATGTACCACATCTTCCTTATCCATTCATCTGTTGATGGGCTCTTAGATTGTCTCCGTATCTTGGCTATTGTAATTAATGCTGCAATGAACATAAGGGTGTATATATCTTTTCAAATTAGTGTTTTTGTTTTCTTTGAATAAATACCTAGAAGTGGAATTGCTGGATTATATAGTTCTATTTTTAACATTTTGAGGAACTTTCACAGTGGCTGCACCAATTTACATTCTCACTAACAGCCCATGAGGGTTCCCTTTTGTCCACATCCTCGCCAACATTTCTTTATTTTTTTCTTTTTTTTTTTTTTTTTTTGCGGTACGCAGGGATCTTATCAAAACGTAGACTCCAGTTCAGTAGGTCTGGAGTGGGGCCTTAGATTCTGCATGTCTAACAAGCTTCCAGATGTTCCTGATGCTGTAGATCTAGAATCACACTGAGGAGAAAAGGCCTAGTTCATTGTAATCTCTTTAGTACATTTCCCACAGTAGGGAATTTCCAACTTTTTAAAAGCCATAGTTTCCTTTCATCTCTTTGCAAGTGTTATCCGCGTCTGTCAGCACCATTTTGTTTCCAAACCTTCAATGGAACTTTATTTGCCAAATAAATATAGGTCCAAACTAGCTTGATATTTTATATATATCTATCATAACTTACTTGATTACTCCACTTTCTTTGTCCCAACTTGTTCTTCGGGTCTTAATTACTCTCGGCAATTGAAAGTAATTAGACCCCCCAACCACAAGCCTTCTCTAGTTATACTGAAATGCTGCCCTAACCCACATTTCTGAGGCTTCTTCCCTCAAACTGCTTCTATAATCTCACATCTGCTACGGAAGGCTAATGCTATTGAGTATTTAGTGTTCCAGGCACTGGCCTAAGCCCTTAACCTGTATGATCATATTATCCTGACAACCTCAAATAAGATATATAAATGCTAGTTTTAATCTCCTCTTATACAAGAAATGTTGGCTTAGAGGAGTGAACTTTCCCAAGGCTATGTAGCCAGGCGTTGAACGCAAATTAAAGAGACCTTAAGCATTATTGCGATAGTTGTCTCTGAATTTTCAGTCTTCTCTTCTCAGCCCCACCCCCTACATATCTAAATATGCAACTTTCTCGCTTTCCATTCTTCCATACCTCTCAATAAGTTACTACTTAAGTTGCTTAATTCATGTCGCTCCAAGAACATACTCCATCTTCTGTCTTTAGTGTCTTAATCAGTGATGCAACTTAATGATCTTCAGACATAGGTCCACAAATGTTAACTGATTTTGGTTAACTTACTGTTTTGTCAGAAGACAACTCTACTGAATCTCAGAAGCTCAATTTAAAAAAAGGTATGTGGGGCAGGTGGAGGTGGTGATGAGAATAAAAAATTTTAAATACCTGAAAAATCTAGGGGTATCTGATTTCAGACACAGTGAATCCTGCTAGCACCAGAATATCTCTTTCCCCATCTCAGTTCCGTTTTCCTCCTGGACCTCATTCCCAATGGGCTTTCACATTGCTTCTGAAGTAGTTCCAGGCTGCCACAGTTCCAGGTTTACGTTCTACTAGTTTAGTAACAACAACAACAAAAAAAGAGCCTCCTTCTCAGTAATTCCCCCAAAGGCCCCAGGATTGCTTCTCAGTGAACCAACTTAAGTCACTTTAGAGGTTGTAGGTTTCCAACTAAGGGCATGCACTCAGAAGTCAACTTCCCGGGTTTGTCATTTACTGTGTCTCAGTTGAGTAACTTAACCTCTTGTGACTCAGTTTATCATCTATAAAATGGGGATTTTAATGATATCTCATAGGGCTGATATAAGAATTTAAATAAGTTAATCAAACTCAAGCACTTAGAACAGTGTCTGATATAGACTAAGGCCTCTCAACTAAGCATTAGTTATTAAATGCCCATCCCTGAACCTACTTTAATCAGCTAAGTCTGGGAAATGTGCTTTCTGTTTTCCTATTCCAAACTAAAGATTTATAGAGTAGGATTATAAAACTGGAAGGGATTTTAGTGGTTCACCATTAGTTTTATTTAGAGATCAGAACTAGGTTCAAGCCACTAACCTCATTCTATAGTCTGTTTACTCTAATTTGATGGTGTGGGAGAGATGTTTAGCTGTCCCCAAATATGTATTCTATGCTTCATCCTTGAATTTTTGCTGTCCACATAGCCACCTAAATAAAGACTACATTCCCCAGCACCCCTTGCAGTGGCCAAATGTCAGAAGAACGGGACAAAAGTGGATATGGTTATATTTAACTTCTATGAAGTACTCTTAAGAGAGGAGGTTTGTCTTTCTCCTTGTTTTTCCTTCCTGCTAAACAGAATGTGAACAAAAGGCCTGGGACTGGAAAAGCCAACTTGAACCATCAGGACCACGACACTGCTCTGTGCAATTCAGAAAAAGGCCCACCCTCCCCATAGAAGTTGGGGTCCAGGTGGTCCCTTTTTGTGAATTAGAAAAAGACCCTCCTTCCTCCAGACCGACTCAACCAGTGCCCTAGGATGCTTGATAAGCTAGCCGATCATGGGCTTTGACCATGTGCAGGACATGACAACCAGAACCATATGTGGCAGCTCTCTTGGGAATGGTGATCACACAAGACAGCAACAAGACAGAAGGTGCCTAGACCCTCTATCACCAGGGAGTGCCACATTGCCTGGATTTTTACTTAAGAAACTTTTCTTCCTTCCTTCCTTCCTTCCTGCCACATTGCCTAGATTTTTACTTGAGAAATTTTCTTCCTTCCTTCCTCTTCCTTCCTCCTTTCCTTTCCTCCTTCCTCTTTTTCTTTTTTTCTCTTTTTTGTATTTATAGCCAATTTAAATTTTTATTTTTATTTTTAATTTTTTGCATTTTATTTTTTTAATAGTTGATTTACAATGTTGTGTTAGTTTCAGGTGTATAGCACAGTGATTCAGTTAAATATCTATACATATACATATTCTTTTTTAGATTCTTTTCCCTTATAGGTTATTACAAAATATTGAGTACAGTTCCCTATATTATACAGTAGGTCCTTGTTGGTTATCTAAGCCACTGCTATTTTCATTTGCCAGTCCTAACATAGGAGGCTCATTTACAATATACTGGAAGCCCTGGATTTTACTCTTTTACTCTTGGCTATTTCTACTCAGACTCTCCTCTCCCACCCCCTGCTAGATCACATTGCTTTTATTCGGTACTGCATTAATCAGTCACCAAAAGTCAATGCTGCCAATTACCTCCTGCTTTACTTTCTGTGATTTTTTATCTTTTTCCACCACTGGGACCAGAGCTCCCACCAGATTTGGCCTCATTACAATAAAAAGTAAAATCATAGTTAAAAATAAGGCAATTCTCTACTCTTAAGATTATGTTCCTGGAGGGCTGTCTTCCAGCTTGGGGATCATGCAAACTTTATGCAATTTCTCTTGCCTGATTAGGTCATTTTATTACTTTTGCCTGGAAGCATAAGTAAACATAAATTGGTCAATACTGCCATGCCCTTCATAAGCAATTCCAATAAAAAGTATGGAAAGTGGCTTGGATTACTGGCTACTCTGCACTTAAACGAGCAACGAATGCTCTTTCTAGATCCATGAACACGTGAACACTGAGTTCCGAATTAAGGAGTGGTCTTTATCCTCCATGACACCATAAAAAGAGCCCACCCAACATGCTGAGAATCCTCAGACTTGAAAAATAGAGTCTTCATATAGACCCTTTTGACTTAAAAGTTAAGACCATCTGCTAACGGATTGTCTTACCTGTTATTTTAGGTAATAACATCAGGAATGAACCACTGAATTTAGATGGCAGTGATCTCTGTTGTGTTTTTTAATTAGACAGCAATTAACTCATGCTTGACTATTGGTAGAGTCATATGCTCCAACTGATGGCAATGAAACTATGTCCAAAAAAAGCAAATTGTTATTTTATAGCATCTCTTTGCCCTCAAAATTTTGGAAAATGATCCCAAACTCAAAATATTATTTATTTTTTTAAAGATAATTTCTATTATATGATCTCTCAACACCCCTGAGGTAAGTACTCATATTTCCATATTTTGTATATGTAGAAACAGATAAGAAGCAATGAAATGTCCTGTCATGATTACACAGCTAGTGGGAGCTAAATCTAATATCCAGATCTTTTAGATATGCTTTTTTCATTACTCAACAAATGGTTCACACTCCTCTATTTCTTTGTAGCTCCATTTCAACCAGCATAAAGTGCCAAATATATCCACAGGCAGTCTCATAATTTTGACTGTAGGATGTGCCAAGCTGAGTGTTTGTTTTGGCCTTGGCAGAAGATGTCCTGATTACCTCCATTAATGCAAACAGCTCACCAACTCCTCTATCACCCTTCCTAATTGGTTCAGCTCCCTTAGGCTGCTGGCTATTATTCTCTTTCATAAGTCTTACATCACTAGGTAAGAACATTTGCAAGATTTAATTTGCTTGATAGACCAAACAACATTGTAAACCCACCTTTGATCTTGGCTGAATTGATATTCAATCTTGAAGCTTTAAAATAACCAAGTAAAGGACAAATGCAGTATATTCTCTTTTAGAACAGCTGTGCAAATAGCTTTCATGTTTGGATTCAGGCTTTCACTTAATTCATTGATGATGCCCTTGAAGAATCATATTTGTTTCTGTTTTGGGTGGGCTCCAAAACTTACTAAAAAGCTTTGCATAAAAGCAAAATATTCATAATTCTATGTGGTAGCTGTGATACAACAGACTTTTTTTTTTTTTTTTTGTGGTACACGGGCCTCTCACTGTTGTGGCCTCTCCTGTTGCGGAGCACAGGCTCCGGACGCGCAGGCTCAGCGGCCATGGCTCACGGGCCCAGCCGCTCCGCAGCATGTGGGATCTTCCGGGACCGGGGCACGAACCCGTGTCCCCTGCATCGGCAGGCGGACTCCCAACCACTGCGCCACCAGGGAAGCCCCAGACTTATATTCTTAACAGTCTATTCACTGTCTTCTATGCAGTTGTGTCTTTAAACTGGAGGAAAAAATTCAGACCCAACAGCACTCGCCATACAGTCACATCACTTAAGACCAAATTGGCCTTGAATATTTCAGATCTTCTGCTTCCTTGTTGAAAACAGGAAGCATATATTCCTTTTAAGTTCATGCAAAATTTTTTGCTCCCCAAGTGAATTATTTTATTCCTGGCATTAGTGAGTTCCACGTCAATTGAAATATTTTTGGAATTGGGCTAAAATATGTCATTTGGAAAAATCAGTTTAAAGCACTGAAGACTGGGCCATCTCCAGGTAGTTCTTCTATATAAATAGAAAAATAACCATGATTCATAAGAGTCACAGACTATACCTTATAGCCTTGGCTGGGAATGAAACAGGGCTCTGCAAGTTGCAGATATTAGTAAATGTTCAAAGTAGCATTTTATTCATACATTACCCAAAGTTAGGGAAAAAAGAAAGGAAAAAACTAGTAGCAGCAGTTGTAACTCCAATTTGACTTTCTATGTCAAGGCTTTTTAAATTGGGCCTGATAAGATTGACCCCTACTCAATCACGCTCATATGGATTTAGAAGCACAATATGCCTCAAGAGGTCTCTCTTCTGGACCCGTGTGGCTGCTGTGGAGTTTCACATGTCTTACAATGTCATCAAGTCTAACAAACTGTCGGTTGTGCACGAATTAGCACAAAGCCAGAGAAGCTTTTTAGAAGGTTTTTAGGAGGAGCTTCAAGATGGCGGAAGAGTAAGACGTCAAGATCACCTTCCTCCCCACAAATACCTTAGAAGGTTTTTAAAAATCCACAGGTTTTTAAACAGTGCAAATCATCCTACAGCATTTAGGTGTAAGTGCCACATAATTTTTGAAAATAGTATTACCTGCCTCAAGTTTTCATCCTTCTATTTTATGACTTAGCCAATAATCCACTTCTATCTGGGAAGACTTTCCCAACCTCCAACCCCAAATTTGGAGCCCCCTTGGAAATGCTTCCTTGGCATATACTCTTCTGTTCTGTTAGACTAAGGGACCTCTATTCATCCTTGTGTTGAGAGTGTCTTAGCACAGGGGTCAAATTGATTCTGGAATGAAAAAATGCCTGACTCTCCACTATGGGGCCTCTGAAAACATGTTGTTGGGTCCCTCTTTTCAAGGTCACTGAATGAAAAGTGGAAACAAATTCAATAGCCATTTCACCATCTATGAAAGACAGACACAGCTTTCTATTACCTACCTCAAAGATGTCAGAGAGAAAAAAATGAAAAGCTCTTTTCACATTTAATGCAGATATCTCAATCAAGTAGTACTCAAAAAGTATCACCTAACGATTACTGAGGAAAGGCTATGTGAGTGGTGGTGGAAGATGGGAATGAGAGTAGGGAGGGGCCACACACCCTTAGGTGGCTGTTCACTGGCCCCTGAAACAGTGAGCACACAACTGAAGAACACCTGCAGAAAGTGAGGGCATTTTTTGGTGGCGTATGGAATAGAGCCCTAAAAAAATTTCTTTTAATTAAAAAAAAAAACACCTCTTTTTCAGCTCAGCTCTGTGACCTACATTAAAAAGTACCATGACTTGAAAAGATAGAGACCCAATTGTGAAATTGTGAAGGACAAAAAAGAATATAAAAAATGTTCCTTAGAAGCCTATCTTTTCTTGAAAAGCTCTTGTTCCAAAATGCTCTGTATGATGACTGTTAATTTGTACTGAGGGGCAATGATACATTTGCAGGCATAATCCCCAAACCTGCAAGGTCACTAAAATCATATTTCCCCATTCTTCCCTCGCACTAATGTTAACAGAGAGATATGAAAGCAGACTTAAGGAAATTATGACCTATCTGTGAAAACATGACAGCTTTAAGCAAGAATATTGGTCCTGCTTTGTATTATAGCCACATGTTCCTACTTTTTCAACAACCTTGAAAAATAAATATTTAAACTCCAATCTTCAATAAAGTCCCTCTACATTTGTTGTCAGCTTTTGCTTGTCTGCTTAGTGCCTTTAGTTCTTAGATGTTGCACCTGGAGATTCTTGCTTGCTTTATGATGTAGGTTTATATGCCCTTTAATTGAAAGCAAACCGCCTTAGATAAGCCAGTGACAACAATGTTACAAGGTCCACTTTCCGTTAAAAGGCAAATAGAAATATTAGGCTGTTCTCTAAAATGAAGAAAAACACATAAAAATACACCGCAATCTGCCACACCACTTCCTTTATTGGAGATAAAACCCCATAGCCTAAGATGCCTCTTTTGTGTTTTTCCCCCCCACAGGAGTGGGAGAGTTTAAGGAACTGCAGTTCTCAATGACCAATCTTTTCTCACTGTATAACATTTCTTTGCCCAAAGAAAGACTTTAGTCATAATGTTAAATATTATATTCATGTTACTACAATAACTATCAACTTTCACCCCAAGTTCTAATATTCTAATTATTACTTGTTCAAAGTACTTCATTAAAAAGAAAGTAAAAGTGAATATGGAAGGATGACAGGAACATATACCTCACTCGTTAAGCAGTGCTTGCTATTCTTTTGTGGAGGTTAAAGTGAGTCTGTAAAATGACAGGAAGAAAAGGTGACATTATCTCTAAGGCAATATAATTTCTATAAGATAGCTTCATGATTTTAAGTAGCAATACGACAACTGATCAAAAAGGAAACAGCTGCTTAACATATGCTAAGGCCTCTGCCTGCATGACTGTGAGCATGTGAACTGGGACCTCTGGAGTTGTTACAATGTACAGCCTGCATGGCTGGATCTTGCAGTTGCATTCTTTTTTTTAAAAAGAGACAAACGTTACTGCTGATGGAATTGTTAATGCAACAAATGGTAGGTTTTAGAATTTACAAAAGTTCAAAATTCAGCAGTCTCCAAAAAACTACTGAGACATTTCAATTAATACCAAAAATATTACACTATGGGGAGACAGACTGGAAATATTTTTCCAAGCACCTAACAGTGGTTTTCAAATAATCAGGGAAGGAAAAGCTTTCAAGGTTGAATAATTAAATGCATACAATGGAGGAATACCCCTCTGGGATTACTATCTTCCACCCAAGTTTCTTTGGTTTTAGATAAAAACCATACAGCCTCTTTTTGGTTTAATGAAAGACCCTAGACAAATGGGTTCTGTTCTTGACCTCACCAAACAGCACTTACTAGCCAAATATGCACTGTCTGGTAGGCACATTAGTAGAGCATCAAAACATGGCTTTATTTTAACTAAGCATTATAAAAATGTACAGATGTACAAATTTGCCTAGTATTTCATGGGGCTGTTGCTCTGTCTTCAACAATTAGATTGCATTGTAGCTGTAAGACCAGATTTGTGGCAGTGTGTGTGTCATTAACAATTTTTCTACCAAGCGCAAATAACCCACTACAGACTGAAAACAAAACAAAACAAAGCAAAACAAAAACAAAGTCACCTTTACATTTGGTCATATTGATATTCAATGTAAGACCGCATGTCGCTAAGCAAATCATTCAAACTATAGTTGGGAGATACTTTCTAAACACCGTGGTCATAAGAACAAGGAATTTAATGATAGTGCAAGCCTATCTGTTCATTGTCCTCAAAATAGAACAGGACCCATCTTCTCGTGAATTTAAAAAGACACTGGAATGTTTTTATGGGAAAGCAGTTCAAAGTAAAAAGTACTGATATAGTTATAGTGAATATCCATATCTCCTACTTCAACCCTTTCCCACCGGAATGTGAAAAGTGAATAAAGACAGCAACATTTTTCAAAAAGTTAACTTATATTAAAAATATTTTATAAACAATTTTAATACTACAAAGTAGTATTGCAATACAAAGCAGTTCAAATATTAACTGTTCTTTAAACTGTTAAACTTTATTATAAATTAAAATTTCTTTACAAAAAAAATTGCACATAATATTTGACCACTCTTAGGTTCTGATGCACTGGCATTTGCAATAGTTTCTTTAATCTTCAAGTTAAACAGTCTCGGCAAGGAGTCCAGAACGTAGAAAGGGCAATAAACAACCCTGTTAGAGCATTCAAGTGCAACTAGCAGACTTGTGGCCATGGCAGTTACACTTTCCTTAAGATGGACTGCTTAAGTTTTAAATCCTGAAATGAAGAATCTCAAAAGGTTTAAAGAGGAAAAACTAAAAGGGACTGCCGGCTTTTTACTGTAAACACAGCCCTGGAAATTAAATCCCAAACAAGAATCTCTCAGGCATCAGAGAGTGTCAAGTGAATCAGGAGTAGCACAACATAAAGGAAGGGGGAAAAGTAAAAAATAAAAACAAAAACAAAGCAAAATGAAAATAAATGTCAGTCACTTTGAGGAACTATACTTACGTACATGATGTTATGAGAATCTGGCAGGGCCTAGAAGCAGGCCAAACAGGAAGTTCATTTATCCAAGCGAAGAGGGTCATGTTCATTGCTTCCGGTTTTGAGGATAGGATATTGTAGGGGACTTGATATGATCAGTAATGCTTGTCTGCCTTACACAGACCTTAGCCAGGGATCAGCCTAATCTTGAAGGATCATTCAAATAATTTTTGGCAATAATTATAAGGACTTAGAACTGACTGCACCCAGTGTTCAGTGATTCTTGCTTTCTGTTTTGTAACTGTTTAAATTTAAGAGCTCATTTAGGCTGACTCCAATCTCTTGGCACTTGGAAACTAGTTTTCTCAGGTTATCAGTTTTACCTCCTTCTGATGCTTCAAACAAGAGTTGCTGTAAAAGACAGGGAAGCATAGAAGTAAGACTTAGCTAGATTTTGAGCATTACCACATCAATGGATATGGCACATGCAGAAAATTTATAGGAAAACTTCAAGATGAAATAAAAGATAAAAAGCATTACATCTTTCCACAGTGATGCACAAAGAGGTAACTTCTGTAAGGCTCTCTGATATAAACGGTGGACCTATAAGATAGATATATATACAATTCCATCAGGAAATGTGGTGGAAAACACCTTCATAATCCTAACTATTTGAATGGTACAACAACATTCAAGACAACATGGTTATGCTGGATTTTGGAGTTTTCAAACATTTAGAGTTCTTAGGATGTTAACTTCTATGCTTTAATCCTTTTAAATTGAGAAGTCAACAAAAAGGGCAGAATAGCTATTCAAAAAAAAAAAAAGCAACCCATCTGATAGTCAATCATGGCTTACCTCTCTTTGTCCCTTTAGAACAATCTCAGCAGCAATGGCTCTAAGGAAAAAAAAAAAAAGGAATATAGAAAAAGGAAAAGAAAAATTTATATATCTTTGAACAAAATGAGATACTACCACTGGCAGAATACTGACTGTGGGAATCTGAGTACAAAACTTCCTGAAAGTAACAGGCTAAATTTCCAAGGAGGGTAACCTATAGTGAAAAGAAAAATTCAACAATTTTTATCAACTTTACAATAATAAAGCAGGCCAGTGTTTTGAACATAAATAACGTTCATGAAAAATATTCATAATTACTAGTAAAAAAAAATACTTGGCACTAACACCTTTAAAAGAAAGAAGACATCAGATTATAATAGGGGAAAACCCCGCATTTCAAAAGAGATAGTCTTAATATGTGTATAGCAGATCTGTTTGTTTGATAACAGTATTGTTATCTATATGTTCTCCTTCAAGGAAAATTAAAACTATCTATTTTACTTTTAGAGGCAATTGTTAATGAGCACTCCTTCACTCTTGGTATAAAACCTCAGCAAGTGCCAAAAACAAATCTAAATTAGAAGAGAGATCTCTCCGGGGGGAAACAATAGATGTCATTTCAGATTTACCTGTCTGGAGCAAACCTTATAAATAAAAGCAATAGCTATAAAAACATGTACATGATTGTTGCATTACATTTTCCAGGTGGCCAGGCATGTTGGGATATTATATGTAAACATCTTGGCTTGAAGTTTCAGAATCTGAACATTGCTTTCTTCCCATTCATGTTGAAGTAGCCTGTAAAGTACATTCAGGAAAATGAACAAAAGCATTGCAAGTATAGGGAACTCCAAATGAGCTCTATGAGCAGAATGTTCGATGAAGCATAATTTTTGGTCAGTTAAATTCTATCAAGACTATTCAGCAGGTATTTGTAGAATGCCTCTTACAAAAATTACCCTGGGAAAGAAACATGCAAACTAGCAAAAGGTCCAGTCAAGACCAGTACCATCTTCAACAAACTAAAATAAGGCTGACGTATTCTTAAAGGATACTAAAGCATTCTCTCCAAATTACACTCCACATTCCCCCTCCCCGTAAATTTTCTAAAATAATGAATTGATATATTAGTGCAATTTCTTGGTATTTTTCTTTCTTTATTAAACACAGTATACTTAATTGTGAATGTTTCTTGAGCTAAAATGTAGTAAGTACAGTGACTAATTATTAAGTTCTCTATTCTGAAAAAAAAAGGACAAGGATGACCTTAAGGAAATAAGAAGTATCAAAAGTGGAACTTTACCAACAAAACCAACAATTAAACTACCTATATTCCAAAATGCCTATCATTATAGAAACTACTCAAAACATCAGCACATTTTCTATTTCACATGTTTTATCAAAGGTGATGTTTTATAATACAAATTTCTATAATTAACTTTGGCAGATTAGCATGCTTACTAAAAATTTTTATTATAAAACGCTATGGCATTATTTTGTTACTCTTATCACATTCTTAGGCTTTTGAATTTTTTTCAGTCTCTTATATCATTTTCCTACATACATGCTAAGTGGAATGTAAATGCTCTAGAACACAAAGGAATATCTGATAACTATTTTAGGCACCTTAAAATCCATAAAACAAGCTTAGAAACGTAAGACACAACTGATGCAGCGGAAATGACAGCACAAGTAGAAGCCAAAGCTTTAGTATGCAGTGTACCTTTTTGAATCAGAAAGCACAATTCCTGAAGGTTGAAATGGGTTTTACTCTATCAGAGCAGAAAAACTACAAAGAAATGCTCTAAAAAAAATATTCTATTCTAATTCAACGTATGAAATGCCTGGATAAGTGTTTCCCAAATGTAGTTTGAGGGCTCTAGCTCAGGAATCTGCATTTTAAATAACTATCCCAGGAGATTCTGATGCATGCTAATATTTGAGAATGACTGACGTATATGAAAAGAAGTCATAGTAGGACTTCCCTAGTGGCGCCTGCCAATGCAGGGGAAACGGGTTCGAGCCCTTGTCCGGGAAGATCCCACATGCCGCGGAGCAACTAATCCCACGCGCCATAGCTACTGAGCCTGCGCTCTAGAACCCGTGAGGCACAACTACTGAGCCCGCGTGCCACAACTACTGAAGCCCACGTGCCACAACTACTGAAGCCCGCAGGCCTAGAGCCCATACTCTGCAACAAGAGAAGCCACTGCAATGAGAAGCCCGCAAACCACAAGGAGTAGCCCCTGCTCGCCGCAACTAGAGAAATCCCACACACAGCAGTGACGACCCAATGCAGCCAAGAATAAATAAAAAATAAAATAAATTAATTTAAAAAAAAAAAGTCGGGACTTCCCTGGTGGCACAGTGGTTAAGAATCCGCCTGCCAATGCAGGGGACACGGGTTCGAGCCCTGGTCCGGGGAGATCCCACATGCCGTGGAGCAACTAAGCCCGTGCGCCACAACTGTTGAGCCTGCGCTCAAGAGCCCACAAGCCACAACTACTGAGCCTGCGTGTCGCAACTACTGAAGCCCACGCGCATAGAGCCTGTACTCGGAAACAAGAGAAGTCACCGCAATGAGAAGCCCACGCACCGAAATGAAGAGTAGCCCCCGCTCGCCGCAACTAGGGAAAGCCCGCATGCAGCAGCAAAGACCCAATGCAGCCAAAAAAAAAAAAAAAAAAAAAAAAAAAGTCATAGTAACCAAAATATACATGGGTGGCTGCTTATCTCTTTAACACTTAAAAACCTCTTAAGTAATATTCCTTTGCTGCACAAAACATGCTCTGTGCTTATAATGCATGTACTACAGACAGATGGTATGTGCTTAGGGGACACAGGTGAACTTTACTTGAATTATATGCCCCCTTATAATCTGCAGTTTTCTGAAGTGACTAGATCTCCACATTGACTTTTACACCAATAGTTACATATTGCTTAACAGCTTTGAAATTAAAGTGGAAATGAGGCAATAGCCAAAGAGCAGACTATTAGCAAGTTTTCAAGAATAATTTTATATGAAGAGCCTATACAATTGAGCTGAGAATTTTATTTTTTCTTACCTCAGTGCAAGTCCAGAATTAGTTGGCATAATTGAGCAAAACCGTTCCAAGGTTTTGGAATGCTGGGTCTTTGGAATACAGCTCAAATAAAAGAAAATAACCTGTGAAGGTTGGGGAGGTGGGGAAAGGAATACAACAAAATGTGAAATCCAGTTACCTGTGTGTTTTAATGAGAAAACCAAAATGGTCTTTAAGACATGAATGTATAAATTATAACAATGTATGATGCTGTGAGTTATAGTTCCTGCCATTAATTATATTAGTGACTTTCCAAATACGAATTAGGAAATATGGTCTAGTGACGAGAGCCATGGACTGAGAACACTGACAAGAAGCCAGGAGTCCGGGTTTTCATTCCTGAGTCTACCTTTACTTGCTGTATAGCTGGGCAAGTCATAGGGCTAATAATACCTGCCACATCTTGCTCATGGAATGCCCGTGTGTAAATGACTTAATGTCCATAAAGTGGTTTGAGATCCTGGGATAAAGAATGGCATAGAAGTACAAAGCATAATAATTGGTTATCCCGGTAACAACAAAACCACCCCACCAAAAAAAATAAATAAATAAAACACAGAGATGTTTTTGTCTATACTGAGCTTTAGTAGGAGCTTTTAGCTTACATGCACTGAATAAAAGGGGTCTCTGAAAATAAACCAATTTTTTAAAAACCCTTTGCTTCACTGCCTATAAGAAGATGACCTTATAAATATATCACTATCCAGATTCTACTCTTAAAATTCCAAACAGCATCTGATTTCAGCTTTCTTATGTCCTATGAATAGCTATATCTGCTTGACAAAATACTGATAAAAAGAGCAGCTACAACATGTAAGCACATTCTTACTTATTTTGAAGTTATGGAATTTTTCATTCAGTAAAATGTCCAATTACTCAAGCAAAACATTACTGACATTACAATTACTTCTTTTGATCTCTCTTCTTTAATATGTATTAAACCTTAACATGTCTTCACTTTTCCTTCAATGCTAAATTTTCTTAAATAGAAGATAATCAATATGCACATTTTATCTTAACTGAACTTTAAAGGGCTCTGTGCCTAGATTTTGAAGAGATAAATAGAAAACATGGTCAAGAACAACAGTAAATGCTAGTAAAGTGGTCCTAGGAAAATCTCTCGATATTAAACAGGAGTTTTGCTATCATTTAAGTCCCCTACTTTTGTATAAATATCTAAAGAAAATAAGTTTTAAATTCTTACCCTATTATGAAATTCATAGTTGGACCAATAATCAGCACTGCTAAAAGGAATGGGGTATCGGGCAGGGACTGTAACCAAACATCTATTCACTAAATCAGTAAAAAATCTGAATTCCTGGACTTTGTTTCTGGATCCAGCAGCTCTATTATTGGCAAAGACAAGATAACTGCCAAAAGAAAAACATCATAATTTAGAATAATTAAGCCAGTAGTTCCCTAACAAGAAAGCTCATCACCCCTTCCCCAACCATATCCTCTTATTTCAAATCCCATTCTTATTAAGAGGAATTAAACTTACTCCAGCCAAATCTTCTGCACTATATCAGAGTTCATGGCCACCCCTAACGCTGCCTCATATGCCTCCACTGTCTCTTTAATACTTGATTGAAGAGGATGACAAAGGCTGTTTAGAAAAATGAAGGAAAACATTGTATGTCTACAGCTCAATTCGATCAGATAAAGGAATGACAAAGTATAAACATTAGAGATATTATTACAATAGAATCCTTCTTTTGATCTTTCTTTTTTTTAGTAACGTATAAACCTTAGCATCCCTTAAATTTTGCTTCAATGACTTTAGCAACAGGTTAATTTTAACACAGTGTAATTCAGTAATAAATAACAAATGCAAGCCTAGTATGCAACATTTCTCTCCACAGTAGATAATGTCTCACCAGTATATCAGCCACAAATAAGGAACTTGGTGGTTAAACATTTCATCATCAAAATTTTCTTTACATAAACGGGCTGGAATATCAAGTGGTCCTGGGATATTTAAGAGATACCTGAGGAAAAAAATGTTTGAAATTATGCCTATGTACACATGGATTACTAATGCTTTTTTTAAAAAAGATCCTGTTTCAACTAAAACTTCCTTGAAATATTTTTATACGGTAATGAGACTTTATTTTCATGTGTATATGATACCGCTTTGGTCACATCTCTAGCATCATATATTTATTATCTTATACCTACTTGAATAACTCTTCTAAAATGAATTTTTAAAATTTTATAGTCCAAATTAAACAAACCACCATAATCATCTAATGAAACCTAATTAAAAACAGAGAACAAATGAGACTACCAAGTATCTAAAATTTTCCCACAAAATCTGTACTTCCTTGAAAAAAAAATTCTTTATAAAACTTGATATCTGAAAACAATTTCTCCCTCACATACACAAATACCACTCTACATTTAATTTTAGACATGATATAAAAGCGTATTCTACAACATATTGGCCCATAAGGCACTTGTCAAAAAGAGGTCTATGATCAAATAAGATTGAGAAATACCGCAAATTAAAGCCCCCTCTTAAAAAGCCACAACACATATTAGGATATTAAAGGCTCTAAGAAGCCAATCAGTAAAAAAAATCTATTTTACTTTGGTAATTCAGGTTTCCCAATATATTTGAATCTGTGTGTATAACATTACCAGCATCTTCAGGAACAATGTTTTTAAGGGAAATACGTTGATTTTTGAAAATGACAACCTAGTATAACTGTTCACAGTGAATTCAGCAATTATTTCAAGGAACTAAGTTTTAATGGATTAGAGAGGCTGTATGGCGGCTGGGGTGGGGGAGGTTGTCTGCTGGGGGCCGTAAGAAAGGGAAGAAATGCTACTTCTAGAAGGCAGATTATCATCCCGACTTGGCCGTAACTAGCTGTATTACCATGAGTTAATCACTTAACTTCTAAGAATATTGACTTTTCTCAACTGAAAACTGCAGTAAGTAAGAAGAGATAACTTTAAATCTAATCTATGTAAGACTATCCCTATGCCAACTTCAGTAAGGTGAATGAAATCCCCAAGTTAACTTTTATGGTTATCTACTAGTCTTCAAATTGATTTGAAACACACGAAAATTACTCCATCTAGATCTTTCTGTCTGTATTTATACTAAATTTTACACATAAAATTTTCCAGTATAGGGGGCTTCCCTGGTGGCACAGTGGTTGAGAGTCTGCCTGCCAATGCAGGGGACACAGGTTCGAGCCCTGGTCTGGGAGGATCCCACATGCCACGGAGCAACTGGCCCCGTGAGCCACAAATACTCAGACCTGCGCGTCTGGAGCCTGTGCTCCACAACGAGAGGCCGCGATAGTGAGAGGCCCGCGCACCGCGATGAGGAGTGGCCCCCGCTTGCCGCAACTAGAGAAAGCCCTCACACAGAAACGAAGAGCCAACACAGCCATAAATAAATGAATGAATAAATAAATAAATAAATTAAAATTAAAAAAAAAATTTTCCAGTATAAAATTTATACTAAATGTTATATAGAAAGAGAAATGACAGACTCTAATTCTAAATAAATATTACAGTTCTACATACTTTGCTTTACAATTTCTACTCATGAAATAAAAAAGTATTTTGAACTTATTAAGAGCACTGACTTCTCCTATTAATGAGCTTCGGCTCTTTTATTTTAAAATTAAAAAAATTTCTATCAATACCAAGTAAGTATGGCAATGCTGAAAACTCTCTCACTTACTGCCATTCTCTTTAATATTTGACTCAAAGATTTCCTAAGTTAATAGAAATGCATACTCTGTAAATAAGGACTTCAAATTGTCTAAATAAACTAAGCACAGGATAGCTTTTCCTCATAATTCTTGGTGAATTATGAATTATAACTTTACACAAAAAAATTAATAAAGCAAGATGACTTAGCAAATAATGAGAAGATTATTTGGAGGTAGCCCACTTTCACATTTTTATTGTCACTTATTTATTCTGCTTCATTAAGCTGACATCAAGAAGATCTGAAGATCTTTGACCATGGCACAAACTGGCAGCATCTTCTTCAAAGCTAAAACAATTACCTCCATGCTGAAGGGAAGATCAGAACCAGCAAATCTTTAAAAGTCTGGTTCAGCCTTGAATTTATCCTGTGCTTAAGTCTGAGATGTTAAAGCAATCTAATTTAAACAGGGAGAAAGTCAGCATGGGGAAGCTAAACAATCTCTAAATTTCTCATACCACAGTTTAATTTTTCTCTATTAATTTGCATTTTAAATTATTCTCTTGTAATTAATTATAAGATGTTAATCTATATGTAGCAAAGCAGAAAGACTTTCAGGAAGAGTACTAAAATCACTATGTCAATAAACTGTCTACCTACCATAAGAGGACAGATGTAAAGACTCAAGTCTGGTAAAGAATGGTGACCCAAACTTTTTGCCAAATCTCAAATAAAACTGCCATGTTCACAAAATATTCTAGGGTGGATAGACCACTGACTTAACAAAATGTGGGTTATTTTTGAAAATATGTTTTTATATAACACTGCTATACTGTTGGTGGGTGCAAGGAGGGAGCACCTAAGAAGAGAAAAATGTATGCAAGCATTAGACTTGCATATATAAATCCAAGACTCTATCTTCACTTAGTATTTTCCACAAGAATATTTTTTAAGGAGGTATCCAGCTTAGACCTTTCTTCTCTCAGTTCTTCCTAAAATACAATAAAGAAGTATGTCATGACAAATATTTTCCTTTTGATGCTGTTTTACTTAGGATCAGCAAACTACACCTATCTTCATAAATAAACTTTTATTGGAACACAGCCATGCCTATTCATTTATATACTGTCTATGGCTGCTTTCTTGCTACAAAAGCAAGGCTGACTAGTAGTGACAGGCCATATGGCTTGCAAGCCTAAAATATTTACTACCTGGCCCTTAAGGAAAAAAGTTCGCTGATCCCTACAGAGAGATGAGGAGGAAGAAGGAAAGAGAACTTTAAAAGCCTCCGAAAAAACCTCACTCTTTACGATCTTCTGTGGCCTCTTATTGTTGTTAGAACAAGAACTCACAGGGAACAAATAAAGGTAGTAAATACAGAACTCTATATAAGCTACTGAGAAAGTGATGGTTGAGAACAGAATTCTCCAAAGTTTCTTACTCAACAACCTTTCAGAAGTTAAAGCAGTTCTCTTCAGAATCTTTTTTTTAAAAGGCATATTATTTACATTCACTTTAAAATCACCAATCCAATAAATTAAAACTCATTTTTTCGAAAATCACTGAGATTGTCTCAGGATAATTTGTTGCTACAGTATTAACTGCTAAAATTAACAATGGCAGTAATTAAAAGCATGAATCACCACGGTGTTAACATAAATTTAGTGTTCTTAATCCAAAGAATGCAAAACATTTTACATCTTGTGTCCATTTTTATTAAATTCTACTGCCCTTATAACAATTCTGTAAGAGGGTATTCAAGTGTCTTAAAAAAAAAATCAGTCTAAAATATAATCAATCCACCAAGAAATTGGTAATCTTTCCACTGAGCTACACTATTTCTCATTCCTCTACAAATCAAGAGTTCTACAAACTTACCGAAACAGATCCAAGTTACTATACTTCTCAAACCCAGGTTTAAAGAAGGATGCGATAAATTTCCGCAAAAATGGAAGAAGATTATCTCCTCGATTCTATTTTTAAAACAGAGAGGAGGGATACACATTAGGCTTACAATGTTTAATTAAAATCTTTCAAGGAAGGAAAAGGCTCCCCCCAACCGCCCTCCCAACCACTGATTAGATTAGGTTTTTTTGAGTAGGTGGAGGTAGAGATGACTTTTGTATTCTGATCTCCAAATTGAACTAAACATTAAACAGTTTAACACCCAATATACCACAAGCTCAAGTTTCACTCACCAATTTCACCAATTAGCCATTAAGCTCTATTTACATGTTTGGCACTGTGCTAGGTGTTGGGGGTAGGGGAGCTCTAAATCAGAATAAGACATGGTCCCTGCCATCTAGGAGTTCTTAGAATAGTATACAAAGTAGCTATAAGCAAAATTACAATGTAATGTAATTAAGTGCAGTGGTAGAACTATGCATTATGGCAGAAAGAGAAGGAATACCTAACAGTATTGCAAAGGGCAAAAAAGGATCAGTAAAAGCATCCTGGAGAGGCTGATGCCTGAAACATCTTAAAGGATGAATAAACATGAAACATAAAAATATCATATTTAAGAATTATGAAAAAAAAATAATTATGAGTCTTTTTTTTTACCTGCGAGATGAAGAATTTGCACGTATGATAAAAAACCTCTGCATTCTGAAGATTTTTTTCAAATGCAGTAAGCCACACTGTCCTAGCTTTGTCGTGCTGATTTGTTTCCAAATATAAAGCAACAAGGGATTCCAACAACTGGCAGTTCATGGGACATGATTCCAATAAATATTTACAAAGCTTCACCGCAGCCTCATACCTTAAGAAGAAAAACACACATTTAAACACATGAAAAAATCAATTTTTAATATGAGGTTAACTGCTTGTCAATTAAGTTTTACCTCTCAAGAAGCTGGTACAGAACAATCATGTTTGTGTAAAGTGGAACACAAGCCTCTACTCTTTCCTCAACAGTAAGGCTCTCATCTGTGCAAGCTTTCACCGCATCTATCCAAAAACACCACAATAACATGAATCAAACATAAAATGAATTATGTGACTGTGTTATTTAAACTCTAAGGTAGCCTATTCTTTTGTTTGACTATATCTTATTCACCTTTACTAAACTCCTGGTTTTCACCCAAAGGAGGTATTTCAGATATCTCCAAATTCCTAAAATTGAATCTTTCACCCTCACTTTCCTGTTAAGAATAAAACACCCAATATGAGCTCTTGAATCTTTGCATTTATACTAAATTCCTGAAAAATTAGGTCAAAGAAATTAAAGAATGAATTACCTTTTCATCTTTCTCCGACCCACTTCAAGAGGCCTTGCTCTGCTGAACGACAGCCATTGAAACATCTCCCCCTAAACTAGATCTTTTCCTTACTCCTTCAAACACTTTTCCCTTTGTAAAGAGTCCTTTACTCGATCTTGCTACTTCTTAGAGAAAAGTCCTCCACTGTTTCACTTTGCACAACTGTCACCATTTCCTCCTTGCCCAAGGTGGTATGACTTCCCAGAACTGCTGAGTTTAAAAATGAATGCCATTCTGAAACAGCACTTTTGAAGTTCACTTATAAGGATCCTATCTAAACAAATCTATCTCTACATTCATTTTATCTGATTAGCATTTGATAATGTTCTTCCTCTTCTTTTTAATTTCTTCTTGCCTCTGCTTCCAAGAAATTGTTTATATTTTCTCTTGGTCTCATTCACTGACTCAATTCTCCCTTTTACCTCTTACTGCTATACTTTAAAATCTCCATTTCCTCAAAGAAAGTATCTCATAGCTTCAGCTGGTGAATAACTTACTGGGAGTGCATATTAAAAACTGTAAAGCACTATATAATACAAAAATTTCTATGTTGATAACTTTCAAATCCATTTCTCTATCCATAATTGTCCATTTAAGGTGCACTTCCTTATTTCCTTCTGCCAACAAGCATTTCCACTTGGATGACCAATTATCATTCACAAATACCACTCCTACTACCAAAATCAGTCTTCCCAATTCACCAGTTTTCTATTAGTACCCTTCCCTTTTCCTGGTCTCAAAACCCTGAAATCATCTTTGACTATTTTTTCTCTTCTTCCCTGACATTTAATCTGTCCCTAATCTCTATATGGTAACTTAAAATGTCTCCAATAAATACTCTCTCTTTCCCAGGTTACTTTTTTTAATGCCTCAGTTATGGCTGTCAGCTTCTGGTTGGTTTTCCTACCTTTGGTATCATTTCTCTCCAGAATATTCTTTCTTTCTTCAAGAATTTCTATTGCCATCAAGCCTACCATACTTAAAAGTTCTTGAAAATCTGGTATCATTTCCACTTATCAAGCTTAATTCCTACTGTTCTCCAGCACAAAAAGTCTCACTTTGATAAGGACTCTCCCTTCTTCTAATCTCCCTTTAAATCCATTGCACCAATTCCTATCTACTTGTTGCTTTTTGTTTACTTAGCTCCCCTATTAGGAACATCCTTTTACTTCCTTTCTTCCTTAGTTTATTCAATGAACATTTACTAAGTGCTCAATACACTGCTAGACATTATAGGCCCTTGAGAAATATAAAAATAAGACAAGAGTCCCATCTTTGAGGAGGAGGCCCACCATGTCAGTCACATTATAGGCAAGCTTCAAACTTCAGCTCCAAGTCCTAATTCGTCTATGAAGACATACTTGATCATGCCAACCTGCAATAATCTCTTCCCTCAGGTTTATGGCCTGTACCATGTAATTCTCTAAATCACAGATCCCAGTCTCTTCTCTAAGCACAGAATTTAGACTATATACTAATAGACAGTTATGTGGCCTCATATGTTTATTAATTATGTCAGATGTATAGATTTTATCTTCTGACTAGGCTATATACTTCTTATTAGAAGGGAACAGGCTTTATATCTTATATATGTTCCAAAGCAGATACCTCGGTTAGTACATAGAGGAATCAAACTCACTGACTGATGGAGAAAATATTAATTACTTGAAAAAATAAGATATTATCTTTTAACTTTCACCTTGATAGATTGCTTTACAAAAATTTACCTGGTTCTATGATTCAATCAACTCATTAAACCTATGTAAATATGCTATATTATGTACATATTTAGCTGATATCCTTTGCCATAATCAGAAAAACGTGGCTTTCATAGATGCCAATGCTCATCTTACCTGATTCAATCCTTAATTTTTTAAGCATTTATATAATAAAATGTAAAACTTGCAATACATAAATTTGTTTCATTTAATTTTGAAGAATCATAATAAGCGATAAGTTGATGTTCTAAATAATTTATAAACATTTATACTTACCTTCAAATACTGCTAATAACATGTCAGGATTAGTCTTTACATCTTCAACTGCTTGCCACGGCATTAGAAATGGTTCTATATTAACAATTCTTGAAGGATTGGCATTAGACGGATCATAAAATTTTGAAGGGAGAACGTTGAATTCAATAAGATGTATGTAGGCCAGCCATGCCAAACATCGATCACTTGTTTTAAGGTGTTCAGCTACTATTCCATCATTAGCCAATTTCAATGCATTCTAGGTAAAATGGAAAAATAATCTGAAGGTGTTTTTAAAAATATTCCTAATAAGATTCAACTGTGAAGGCAAAGAAGATTAAAAGTGTTTTATTTCTTTGGCATGGTTCTTAAATACCTAAGTCAAAATTCTGATACTCACCAATTTTTTTAATGGAAAAACTCTTTAGAGATATCAATATCAGACTACCATAATTTTTATTTTATTTTATTTTATGCTAAAGTTTATGACATAATTAATGAAAAAGTTAAATTTATTTGTACATTTTAAGTATCTTGATACTCAAAATCTAGTAAGATAAAGAGAAAAGAGTAAAAATAAACAAAAAACCTCACCACACCCATATAGAAGATTTTCACTATGGACTAACTTTTTCCCCTTATGGTTTGAATATTGAAGTTTATTCTGGTGGGTGCTCAGCAAATATTATTTTCATTTAAACATCATAAACACTCTAAATAAGGTATTATCCCTACTAAATAAGCAAAGGAGGAAACAGCTGTAAACTTACCCAAATTCACACAACTTACCAGTAAGTGGCAAACAAAGATTCAAATCTAAAGCCTGTGTCCTTATCTTTCAACAATGCTACCTGTACTGTTTTAAACCTTCAAAAAATTCTCTACAGAATGTCATTAGATGCTATAATAAATGTTTACCTGTAAAACTGCAAGTGCACTTTGGCATCTTCCAGTAAATATGTGTAGCTGAACTCTAAACAACAGAGCCTCTAAAAGCTGAAAGGACAGAATATCTGATGTTTCCCGCTTGGCTGCTCCCATCAGGAACTCCACCATTCTCTCACATACGTAATCCTTTTCTTCAAAGGTGCTTTCTAGGTGCAGAAACTGCCCAAAGGAATTTCATATGATTACTCTTGCTTCATAACAATAATCTAAAACTACAGATTTTTCACATTTCATTAAGAAACTATCACATATTAAAAATTCAATTTCAGGCCTCCCTGGTGGCGCAGTGGTTGAGAGTCCGCCTGCTGATGCAGGGGACACGGGTTCGTGCCCCGATCCCGGAGGATCCCACATGCCGCGGAGCGGCTGGGCCCGCGAGCCATGGCCGCGGAGCCTGTGTGTCGCAATTTCACGTCTCCTTTCCTTGAATAAGCAAGTGGCAGCAAGACCATGATGGATCTCCAAAAGCTCACGTTTATGATCACATACAATCTAAATTGCTCAGGTGTGTGACTGTATAAAAATTTTGAGAATAGCATTCATATAAGAAATATGTGACAACATAATTAAAAGATTTAATATTTTAAAGAAATTAAGAGGTCCTTTAAAGACCAAACAACTGGGCTTCCCTGGTGGCGCAGTGGTTGAGTCCGCCTGCCGATGCAGGGGACGCAGGTTCGTGCCCCGGTCCGGGAAGATCCCACATGCCGTGGAGCGGCTGGGCCCGTGAGCCATGGCTGCTGAGCCTGCGCGTCCGGAGCCTGTGCTCCGCAACAGGAGAGGCCATAGCAGTGAGAGGCCCGCGTACCGCAAAAAAAAAAAAAAAAAAAGTAAAGACCAAACAACTTAAGGAAAAACATTACACCCTATAATTTGTGGTGATCAATAGCATTAACTTTGGTACAAGGCTGCAGGTTAAAAGTCAAGCATTTTTCATTGTCTAAATCTATTCAGTGAGTTAGGAGAGTAAGAAAGTGGCAAGTTCTTTCATTAAGGGATACCATGTTATCCAAATCTATCTGTTCTGAATTTCAGTTAGCAAGTAAATGGCAGATCTGATAGTAACAGTTTATATGAAAGTTTATCTGAATCTAATAATTCCTGAGTTCAGCTGGTTAAAAGTTCACATAGTAATGAATATTTATTTTATAAGTGAATTAATCATAATTTTAAGTTTAAGCCTGGGTAAGAAACACCCCATTTTCTCAGAGAATGGGGAAAAACCCAGTTTTTCACCAAATCTTTTAAACTTAGCAAGGTTCGATATTAGTATGATTTACAGATAAAGTTTTTTCCATAAGTAACAAGGGTATATAATAAAAATACCAAATTATTTCCTGGCTTTCATGAAAATGTTATATAAGCATAAGAAAAAAATTGTTTAAAATTATTTTCAGGTGCTTAGCAAAAAATTCATTTAACTTTGCCCAAACCAAAACTGCTTAAGAATAGGTTAGTCTAAAATGTTTTAAAATGTTTATGTTTCCTCATTACTAATAAACAACAACAACAAAAATCACCTCTTCACTAAATACTGTCTTGTTTAGTCTAAATTAATCCTGACCCAGAGAAGTGGTTTTGAGGTTACTGAACAGTGAAAGTAAGGTTATTATTATATCTATATGCAGACAAAACATATGATCTATTAACCTACACATCAATATTTAAGATGACCTAAAGAATTATTGATAACACACACAAACACACACACAACTTTATCTTTTCTACTCACAGTCCAAAAACTTTGATAATCAGGAGCATATTCAACAGCTGTTTCACACATTTCCTGCACCTCCTCCTTGGTTCCTCTTTTTGAGAACAATCTGAGGTAATGACACCAAATTTCTGGATTGTCTTTGTTGTTTTCCAAAGCTCGAGCCAGAACATTTAAAGCAGAATCCAAGGACTCGGAACATAGCCTACATGTTTGAAAGAAAAAGCAGGACCATTTTTTTTAACGCTTGAAGATACTTTTAAAATCAGTCTAGTTCTAATAAGTCAACTGTTTAATTCCATTTTCTATTAGAACCTACCAAGAAGCTAGAATCACCAATGACAAAGGGAGGTAGATTAAGATTTTAAATCACATCCATCAAAAACAGGTCCCGATTTCCCACTGACCCAACAATTCCCTTTTAAGTGGATGTTCAATGCGCATTTACCAGATAAAAACAGTGTTATAAAACCACTAGATTATCAACTTCAAATGTACTTTATGTCCATATTCAGCAATACCTTTTATGATTTACACTGGTCTGGGAATGGGAAAAGTTAAACAAATCTCCCTCAAGGCCAGCTACTACCAGCACAAAATAATCAAAGCTTTCAATATAATAGTTCTTTTCAACAGTCAAGGGCTTGCTATCTCTTGGAGAAGAAAACTGTCTCTCATGATCCTATTCATAAAATAATGTACAGTTTTTTGGCCTTCACTCAGTAAATGAGTCAGAAAAGAAAACACTGTAACTTATCCTATCAACATGAAAATGACACACAGGTAAGTTAAATAAGCACCATGTTCAGGTATGTGTGATGTATTAGCATTCTGCAGTGCTACCTTAAAAAAGTTTTTATACCAAGTTTTAAGACAGAGCAGCCTGTTTAAAAAAAAAAACCTTACTATTGTAATTCTAAAATTACAGTAATAAATATTACTCCTGGTAGTAAGAGATTATTCCTGGCAATCCTATCAACAAGTAGGAGTCAAAAAACACAATTATGTAATAGGAGCTGTCATTTTTGAGATAAATTACTATTTATCTTATTTGAATACACATAACATAACACCACACACAGAAAAAAGTCAATTCACCAGAATTTAGAGGTTCTTAGACAAGCTTGAAATCTCCAAATTAAAACTAACATGAAATTTAACCTGTTCCACTGTGACTTTATCACAATTTTATTGAGACCATGACTACCTGACTTATTAAAAAATCCAATGATTAATTCTTGGACCACTCAGAATTTACTGTTTTAACTGACACTGCTTTGAAATAAGAGCCTACTTAAGTTAAAAACTGTAGCTAATTTATTACCCATACACTAAGCCATGCACATAACTCAAGATCTAATCTTAAACTTTTTCTAATAGCTTTAAAACAATTAAGTGCTTTTGGCTTTGTCAAAAAACAAAGACTCCATTGATAGTAGCAAGGAAACCTGATTACCAGAGATGAAATAAACTTCAAACATAAAAATATATATGTGCAACAGTTTACACAAAGATAGAAGGGGACGTACCCCTCATTTTGATTCAGGTACTTGTATGCAAGCTTGAGCCAAAGTTGTACATGAGAAGGATTTTCAAGCACACTTGCTTCTAAATTAGCAATGTCATCAGTCTCATTTGTAAAGTATCTGACATCATCTGGAGTGACAACTGTATCCAAAGCTGGAACATTTATTCGGTTCTCTGTCTGGAAGACTATAAGAAAAAGCACCATTAGCTTCACAATTTCTCTAAATCCACAAACCCAAGAAAAAATGATTGGCCTTATCTGTAAAATAATCTAAAAATCTAAAGCTCATAGCTTTAAGGTAGAGCAATCATATAGTTTATTGTCCAAACCAGGAAACTTCTAAGAGTAAAAAGGGATGTTAATAAAAATTACACCAGGATGACAGGTATAAACTAGGACTCTGCTGGGCAAACCAGAAGTATGACCTCTCTACTCTAAGCGTAAATGACATCAACTGATAATTCACATTCATTAAGTTTTAAGAGAATTATAATAATTTATGAAGATGATTTATTCCATATTCCACTACATCTAAATTAGAGAAAAAGTGTTAATGTAAATAAGTACAGGAGAGCATATTTGCTAATCCACCAATAGTAGGCAACTAAATTATGCAAACTTGAGAATATAATGTAAGATGTATTTGACAATAAGGCACTCATTTATACATTACTTTGTTCACTCATTTAATTCATTCATTCTGTGAGCCTACTGCATGTCAGAAAACACAGACTCAAAGATAAAATAAAATAGAACTCCTGCTCTCAAGAAGGACACAGGCCAGGCAGTAGTTCTCAAATGGGAGCAGCACTGCTCCCCTCTCCCCACTCAAGTAATATTTAAAGCTGTCACATTTACTAAAGGGTGATCCATGCATTTACTGGGCAGGGGTCGTGAAAACAAAACATCCTGCAATATAAGGCACAGTCTTGTCCAAGGAAGAACTAATTGCCTTAAACACCAAGCAGCATCACTTTTTAAAAAACAAACGTTTAAAAGGCTAGTAGATTACACCAAAAGATCAGCAAAGTGTTAGCAAAGTGTAACACCACAATTTAATGATTCTGGATCTTAAATTACTTCTTACCATACTTAATAGGTCCTGTAGACTGTTCCTCATCACTACTGAAATTATTCTCTGAAATAGGTTTTCTCCAAAACTTTGGCTTCCACTTTCTTTTATCTTTGTAGGTTGTAAATGGAGGTGCTAAAGTAGACAGGAGAAGACTGCTGGTTAACAGAACTAGCCTTTTATAGTTTTGAAGGATACCCAAATGGTACTCAAAAAGAGCTAAATTTATTCTATCATGTTATTCAGACATGGTATACATGTATTTCTACATAATGCCAAAAAATTTGTTCTCATAAACTCTAAGGTCCTTTTGTGTGAGAGAAAGATACATATACTCACTATGGCCTTTACTTTCATTGATATTGCTCACAAGGAGAACAGCCATCTGGTCCATTGACATTCGATCTTTGTTTACTCCAAAAAGTTTCTCAACATATTTTTCTGAAATTAGAGCAATGCTATCTTCATAAAAAGTATAAAAAACACGGATTACAGAGATGAGGCTAATTAAAGAGTATGAAGTAAAGAATAGTTTAAAAATTAAAGGTACTAGTCAAAAACACCTATGGCTTTCTAAAGGGCAGGGTCTACATTATCTTAACTACTATAGCAAATCCTACCATATCATGCACCCCAATTTGGACTGAAAAAAAGTATTTCCTAAAACAACCTAGGCAAGTGAAAATTAAAGTCCCTAATTAGGAATGACTAAATAGATTCAGTGATGTTACCATCACTCTGAGTTGTGATAATACTGAATTTAACAAACACTAATTCCCCTACTTCGAAAGACTTGTAGTTTAAGGTTTAATATTTGGCACTCAATCTGGGAAAAAGCGTAACAACATTTATTCACAATGTCTGGCAGTAATCTATGCTTTCTACAGTGTCAAAGTGTATAAAGTCCTTTTTTATTTCATTGTAGAATCTGAAATTATAGTCACCTCAACTTCTAATCCCCCTCTATTTTTGAAAATAGTAAATAAAAATAGGGTCTATTTTTAAATCATTGGTATTATTTCTATACTATATTAACATATTCTTCTAAATAAAGTGAAATATTTAGATGAGCTCCGTCAAAAGAACTGTCTGCAATAATGGAAATGTCTCACACCTGCACTGTCTTACTGGTAAGCACTTACCAATACTGAGCTCAATAGTACCTACTGAGCACCTGAAATGTGGCTAGTGTGACTGAGGAAGCAAATTTTTATTTAATTAACTTAAATAGCAACACATGGCTAGTGACTACTGTACTGGACAGAGCAGATCTAGATAAAGTGTCAAAGATGAACGTATTGAATTATTATGGCTATTTAAAGATGTCAACAACTGAATATAAAACTCTTAAATTGCCTAAATTCAATTTTCACTTGGGAAACAAGAGGTCTTTAAAACCTGCTGCAGCAGCAATTTCTTCATCAGTGCTTGTCTCTGAACAACCAATCAAAGACAGATTATATGACAGAATGTCCTGGAATAGCTGTTTTCGGCTAAGCGTATAGTCTTGTGTATGCTGCCTAAAATAAAATAACAACACAGAAAAGATAATCATGTATATATCAAAGCTACATAACCAAGACTGCCTTTTAAATTATAAAATGTTAACAAATAAAAACTACTCACCACTGACAATCATCATCATTACATGTTCCTGTTAAATCAAAACGGCAGAAACACTGATCTGGTTCGATCATATTACTATATGATACTGAGCTTAGGGGAAGTTTTTCCTTGGTTCGATAGTATGGACTAAATCTAAGAAGAGAGGTAGAGAGGCACATTACGATGCTCCATAAACATTCCTCAGAAATTTTAAAATTTTTTCATTTTTTCTTTCTCAATTAAAGTTTCTATACTTTGAGCTTACTATTTATCTAATTACTTAATACCAAAATTAACTCTAGAAAACAACCAGAATATCAAGTCATAGGGACAAACTACTTTTATACCCAGACATAAAATATCTGAAATAGAAAACAAAGAACAAAAATATCCTGTATTCTAAACGTAGCATTTTCCTACCACATAATAAAATGCTGTATAACACTGGTATTTCTTCCACACATTACCAGCCAACCAAAAACTAGAGAAGAAGTCTATACTACCTGGTAGGTGTTGTACGATTTTATGATTAAATCATACCAATTCAATAGTCTCACAGCTTCTAAAGAGTCTTTAAAAAAAAAAAGAGACGACCTCCCAAAGTTAATCATCTGAAAGTGTCAAATCAATTTTATGAAAGCTAGCCAATGCATTCCTTAGAGTAACAATAAAATTAAAAAGCAAAAATTTTAAATTCTCCTAAGACTCCAGTTATTTTTCCTAAAATCCTTAACAGATGTAGTAATTCAGAATTCTCCACAATTTCACCAGTAGCCAGAAATTAGGATTTGATAAGAATTAGTAAACCCAAGTGTAAGTTAAATCTTACTTCCTGTTTGGTTCAAGTTTGACAACAAGGCACTTAAATTTTTATATTCCCTAAAAGGACAAGTTCATTTCTGAGCAGCCATGATTCAATTTTTTTTTCATGGTCATCACACATTCCAGATTAAGGTATCATTAAGAACAAGGAGCAATCCTGAACCTCAAGTTTACTGAATCTTTCTTCTATACCTGTAAGACTTAAAAACTAGAAGGGGACTATGGTAGGGTCTAAACGGACATGGCTTCACTTCTGTTGTTTTACTCTGTCCTGTCACGAAATCCACATCCACAGAAATCTCCTGCAAAAGAAAACAGAAATTTCATAAGGTAGTAAAGGCTAGGGTGAATTCTAGATTTTATAAAGAATATGAAATGTTCAGTTACCTGACCACGCAAAACCTTATCTGTAATGCCTGTGGTAGTTTTTAAAATCAGTTGTTTTAAGCTATCAGCTTTTGAATATAATTTCTGCAATTCACCAATTTTTAACCCTAGAAAAAGTTCTGGTTTTTCTACTGTATTCTTAGTAGGTTTGTTTATACATTCTTTGTTAGGTGTATCAGTGTGCTTAAGGTTAGGTTTAGTAAAAGAATTGGATTCTAAGAAGGATCTTCTTCTTTCTCTGTTTGACCCAGACAAAATCTCATCATCAACATCATTTTCCTCAGTGTCCAGACTTAATTTATCTTGAGTCAGATCGTGAAGTGAGGGTTGAGGCAAAGAAAATTCAGGTTCCTCTTCCACAAGTGGACCAATATTTTGCTGTTCCTTTGCTTTAAGGGCCCTGGCTTCTTTTAGTTTCTGAATTTTCAGGGCATATTCATATTCTAGCTTTTGCAATCGTCTTTTTTCCATAGCAATTAGTTCTGCTGAATGCTTTCTTGGACTTGATATTGGAGAATTGTCCAGTCTCATCATTTTGTTAGGCTGGGGGGAAAAATGATAGCAATATTTTATACTGCTATGACTTTATAAACAATTTTTGGTAAGATAATTGTGCTATCCCTACAATACAATGCCAACATTATAAAACTAAGTCAATAACGAGAATAAAACAGTTTTACAAAAGCCTCCAACAGATTTGCTAGTTAATCTATGAGGTACAACAAACAAACAAACAAAAAAAGTCAAAATAAACAAACAAAAAAAAGTTTCCAAATATGTGGGTGCCATTTAAAAACAAAACTTTAATCTTATTCTCTTTGAATCTGCAGGGAAAAGCTTGAACTTTTTATGCATCTCTTACCCTCAAAAGAATAATTAAAACCTTCTCCTTTTCAAACATTAAATATTTCTACAAACAACTTACTCCAAGGCGATCTTGTTCCAGTTTACGTTTTCCTATTTCTTTACTAGCCACTGCTTTTGCACGAGCAAGTTCTTCTCCATACTTCAGAGTCAAAGCTTTCTTAACTGTAACACGTTGTTGAACTCTGTGAATCTGAAATATAGGGTAATTCTGAATATGTAAATCGTAGGAGAGGAAATACCTTCTTAAACATAATTTCTTTGGGGTATTCAAGTGAAAATTAAAAATATGCTAATATTACATCTCAATGGAGAACAATGTATAGGTTACACATTTTGATGGCTTTGGTTTATGGTTTTATTAAAAATTTGGCCCATAAAAATGTGTAGTAAACATGGGACTACAATATTTGAATTTAAGAAAAGAACATTACTTGTTCCTGAAGCTTCTTCAAAAACATTCTGTTGACACTGAGAATTTTCTCTGTTGCCTGAAGCTGCTCTGTAAGTTTTGTAATTTTTGTTTCAGCATTTCGAACAGATTCTTTCTTCTTAGCTTCTTGCTGTACTAGATTCTTTAAAACAGATTCATCTTTCATCAAGAGAATCCTAATTGGGAAATAACAAAAGTCTTATGAACGTTTTTCTAAACTAGTGGACTGACACCATCAGAATAAAAAACTTACAAAGTAATAGCTCATTTTTAAAAATATGTTTATGATACACAGAGGTAAATATTTAGAAGAATAAAATAAGTATTCAGATAGACACTGTTAAATTTTATGAAAGCAAATATGGGTTGGTCGTTTTTTTTTTTTTTTGGCAGCACCACGCGGCTTCTGGGATCTTAGTTCCCCGACCAGATACTGAACCCAGGCCCTCAGCAATGAAAGCGCAGAGTCCTAACCACTGGACCACCAGAGAATTCCCTGGGTCTGATCTTTAAAAAACAAAACAAAACATGCATCTGAGTAATGTGAATTACAGTTGAAAAGCTATTAATAGTAACCTTCAATGTAGCCCTAAATAACTCCTGAAAAATGAGGACTTAAGAGGGCTTCCCTGGTGGCACAGTGGTTAAGAATCCGCCTGACAATGCAGGGGTCACAGGTTCAAGCTCTGGTCCAGGAAGATCCCAAAGGCCGTGGAGCAACCAAGCCCGTGCACCACAACTACTGAGCCTGCGCTATAGAGCCCACGAGCCACAACTACTGAAGCCCGTGTGCCACAACTACTGAAGCCCACATGCCACAATGAGGAACAGCCCCGCTCACCACAACTAAAGAAAGCCCGCGTGCAGCAATGAAGACCCAACACCCCCCCCCAAAAAATTAAAAACATAAAAAATAAAAAAAACCTCAAATAAAAAAAGAAAAATGAAGACTTAAGACAGAAAATCGCCATTTAGCTTCATTTATAATGCTCCTAATAAACACACAAATAAACATCTAATAAACATAATCAAGCACATTTAATTAATTTACAAACCTCTAACTCATTTTATCTAAAGCAAAGCAAAGGAGAGAAAAAGACGTCTAATTTTTAAACAATAGACAGATGTAAAGACTGGAACTGAGAAGTAAAAATCAGGACAAAAAGACAAATTTACAGATACAGATTTTCATCTTTTCAACTTCTGAATATTGTGATAAAAAAAAATCAAGAATCTTTCCCAGAAAGATACCATATTTCAAACAGTCATGACACATGACATCTAGAATGAATCATAAAAACAGAGAATATGTGATAAAGAGAATGGGGAATAGAAAGACAAAGAATTTTTTTTTTTTTTTTTTTTTTTTTTTTTTTTTTTGCGGTATGCGGGCCTCTCACTGTTGTGGCCTCCCCCGTTGCAGAGCACAGGCTCCGGACGCGCAGGCTCCGGACGCGCAGGCTCAGCGGCCATGGCTCACGGGCCCAGCCGCTCCGCGGCATATGGGATCCTCCCAGACCGGGGCACGAACCCGTATCCCCTGCATCGGCAGGCGGACTCTCAACCACTTGCGCCACCAGGGAGGCCCAAGACAAAGAATTTTTAAAAATCTTTTCATTTGTTATAAAAGTTATTAAAGAAATGGAATCTATATGAATTTATTTTCATTTCTTTTAAAACATACACAGTACCATTTCTCGTTGATAATTTTGGAGACTTATGGTCACCACAATATTTCACAATATTTCATCTATGAGTAACATTTTTCAGATCTCTAATATCAGGGTATCTTAATGTTACTGCATATCATATTTTTTGTAATAACACAATATTTGACCATGTGTCTTACTGAACAGACTAAGTAATGACTATTGCCAACAATCAAGTCTACCAATTTTAACAATAAAAATATGCTTCCAATAAAGGTCTTTAAAAAACAGGCCAGAGGTTTTAAGCCAAACATAAATCTGAAGGGGAAAACTTTCTTTTGAAGTCTTCATATTTTTATTTAAACATTAATACTATTACTTCACGTAAATGTACAGTTCGACAAAATGACAGCCTTCTCTAGGCCTATGAAGTATGAAAGAATTAGTAATCACACAGTATACTTATTATTGACATACACCACAAAAATATATCCCTCTAATATAGGAACACTTAGATACATGCAGTATTTAATCAGATAATGAGACTCACCTATGTTTTTTAAGTTTTGCTTCTGCATCTGTAACCTGCTTAGTAACCATTGCTATCCTGCCAATCCCATCAATTTCTACATCAGAGTTTGCTGGGGATGATGAACTTGTCTTCAGCTGATCTGATTTAATCAAACGCTGCTTCTCACGACTAAAATAATCAATAAAGATTAATAAATTATACCAAAAAATAAACTGAAATTATTTTTTAAAGATGTATTCTATTTCATAAAATAAAGTAAAAATATTAACTAAGTGACTAACATATTGACTAATAACAATGATGACCAATATGCATGACCCAAGTTGGCATTCAAAGCTGATAGTGTAGTTCTCCTTTGTAACAGCTTTTATCTTTTTCTAAGCTGTTTATACCT
This sequence comes from Mesoplodon densirostris, assembly GCF_025265405.1. Lineage (NCBI taxonomy): Eukaryota > Metazoa > Chordata > Mammalia > Artiodactyla > Ziphiidae > Mesoplodon > Mesoplodon densirostris. The sequence goes on along the minus strand of NC_082671.1, from coordinate 31,814,993 downwards.
CGGTGCATCACTGCCTTCAAGCTTACAGATGATCATCTGGCTCCCCATCCTGTGCACGTTCTAAAAACATTAACTCTTCATCTTGGATAAAAATCATCATCTTCATTTCCCAATGCCAATAAACTGTATACAGATTAAGCACCGAAAATAGTACACACCTTTAAAGCTCATTACATAAAATGCCACTTACTTGGCAATCTCTTCCTTTAACAATCTATATTCAATCTTCTTTTCTTCAGGCAAAGCTTCAGGTGTTCGCATGGGATCATTTTCTTTTTCAGATTTTGGAGGTACTTTCGGTTTTGAAGCTTGCTAGAAAATATTTGAAGTCAACCAGGTCAAAAGCTTTTATAATCCCACACAAAGATCTATATTTTATATTATCCAGTACACATTTATATGTTTAGAAATAAATAAATATCTTCATCCATATTTTCTATTCCGTTTAAAAAAACGCAATGCCAGCCGTTAACCACCAAATTAATTGTACAATCCAAGTAGTCAAGACTTATGGTTTGAAAATAATTGAACTGTTTCATATCTAAGCAACTGCTGCAATTAGGAATAGGGATAAAAGTTGTATTTAGGTGATACACTTTGATAAAAAAATTATTTTCTGGTAATATAACAAAATTCCAAAACAATAAATTTCCTTAGTACAGAGGACAACTATCCACACAATTTTACTATTTTGAAAAAAGGGACAGTCAACTGGAAACAAAAATAAAAGGGGTTTTTTAATAGATAAACCTATCTAAAAATTTATACACGCTTCATTATATAAACTCCTAATAATACAAATACTTATTTGTATTATTTATAATTTCCGTAATTCTTATTTATATTTCCGTAATTCGATATATTAAAAATCTAAACCTCTAAGGTCTAATTTCCAGGAAAAACAAACAAACTTTAATGATTGCCAATAAATCTTTTCATCTTTCATTACTGCACTTACCTCAGCAGTTCGTCTTGCTTCTTTAATCATGGACTCCAATCCACCAAAAACACTATTGGTTGACTTGGATGCCTCTCCATCAGATTCACTATCATCGGAATCATTTAGGGTTACAACCACTGATTTATGCTTTGGAAGCTGCAAAGACAGTATATTTGTTACTCTTGATGACAAAAGTATCTCTATCCTTTTCTTGGCTCTACCACAATTAGCTTCGTGGCCTTGAACAAGTCACTTTATCTGTATGAATTTAAATTCATAAAAATAATGGGTTTCAAGCAGACAGTCTATGGTTCCTCCTGTTTATATTGTATTAATTGACTTACTTTGTCCCACTCCACAGATACTGGTTATATCCAAAAACATAAAAATATTCTATTGATTATATTCTCAGTCTCTCTAGATACTATCATCATTTTCTTCATTAAGTCTTATTTTCTCCAACTTTCTATAAAGAACCATAATGCAATCTAAATTAACCTTTTAAAGCCAAAGAAAAAATTAATAATTCTACATTATTATTAACAAAACTTTTTGGCTTTTGTGCTTATATATGGAGGATAAGTTTACCGAACAGAGGCAAGATTTCAACTTGGCTTTGCTCCATTTATTTTACTTTAAACCCATTAGAAAACAAGGTAGAAATAAATTGTCATTTCAATCTCCTTAATAAACATTGAAAAACATCATAAGTTCTTCCATTATAGTATAGTCATTAATTGAAAAATTATGAGCAAAGATGGGAGAAATAAAAAATATATATAATTTGCTAAAACTGACTAGACAGAAAATCTAAATGGACCAATTTATATGGAACAAAAACTGAGGAAATGGCAAAAAATACCACTCTGAGGAAAATAATGCTTCCCAAAAAATATTATCATGAACTCTAGCAGTTTTTAAGTGAAGAAGCTGCTCCCATTTCACTATTAATAAATAAAAAATAATACATATATGTTTGTATATAATAAACTAGGAGTTAGGGAATAGGACAGCAAAACTGCAGACAAATTTCTCACAAGCTGTTTAAATAACAATAAGACTAATTATTTTGTTTGTTTTTACCGAGATCACAGTTCGTGGAAGACGAGGTCCTCTGTGAAACTTTGGGTTCTGTATCCTAGGCTGAGATACTGTATTAATACTGACTATCGATAGATTGCTTCTTGGCACAGGCTGTGAATTGTTCAGAACTGGAGGTGAAGGTGGGTCACTATTACTGGATGTTTCCTAAAGAAGGAAGAGACAGATATGAAGTAATTTTAAATGAAAAGAAATTTCTGTCACCTTTAAAGGTCTTGAGCAAAGTAGTATCAGACTTATCCCCACTTTACTGAAAAGCCCAATGAATCCCAAACTAGCAGAGAAAAGTAGGGCTACCTAAAACTAAGCTCAACAGCACCACCTAGAGGTTCAGGTACCTAAATTACCTCTGGCTTGAAAGCTCTTTTATTCGCTAGAGATTTAAGTAGCTCTTCTCGAAGCAGCATTTCTTCCTCTTCTTCCTCATCTGCAAAAGGTGGTTTTGGAGGCTGTTCTGGATCTTCAGGTGGAAGAGGTGGTAAAGGTGGTAGAGGAGGTAGAGGTTCAAGAGAAACACACAAGCCTTCCACATAAGGCTGGCTCAAAGGTGGTATTGACTAGTTGTTTAAAAAAAAAAAAGAAATAATAATTACTATGCAAATTTTACCCATTCCAAGTGTTTATCTTTAGAGCAACATTAAATTAGAGAAAGGTAAACAGGTTATTACTTTACTGTAAGCATAAGTGAACTAAGAATACTGGAAATCTCAAAACTAACCAAATCCAATATTTAGCCATGAAAAAGTATAATTTTTACAAAAAAATAAAAATCAACAATATTTGAAACATTTAATTTACAAACTGCAAGATAGAGAAATCAAACTTTACAGTGTCTATCTCCCTAGATGACTACCTGAAAACAAACAGATAACAAAAAATCAGATACATATGACACTTAAGTAAAAATCAAAACTTAGGAACCAAAGGGATTCCGGGTGGGAGTAGTCTAGAGTATCTCAAGAATTAATTGTAAAGAAGAGTCACCACTACCCTCATAAAATCCTTGTGAAACGGCTTCTTCGAGATTATCTATAAAGACAATTTTACCCAAATCCCTGAATTTGCACATATTTTTGCTTCGAAGACCTTCCAGTATTTCCCTTGGCATATAAAACAATTCAAGGAAAAAAGAAAAAATGTTTCTCTCTCACTCTCTGCTCTAATATTCCCCTCATCTTCAACCTCCTAGGAAGACACCAGATATCTACCTAGGAACTGTGAAATGGCAAGGTCCCCACTAACCTACTAAGAGAGATCCAGTGTGACCTCTAGGTTCTCTCATCTGAAATAATTTCAGAAATTTTACTTAGTGATCCCCCACTTCCTTTTTTTTTTCTTTCTTTTTTTTTTTTAACAGGGACTGGCAGTTCTTTCAAAAGGTAGGGAAAAGAAATTAACTTGCATAGACAATGCTTTTCTTTTACTGAATTTTCAAATTATAAGTAACTATTTAATCAAAAGAGGAGAAAGGAAAAAAGTTTCTAGAAGCACCTTAATGCACTTAAATCCCAATTCCCCCTAAAAAAATCCAAAACAATAGATAATTCTTACTCTGCTTTGGAATACATTTTCTGAGGAACAAAGAGGAACAAAGAGAAGAAAGAAGGAAACATACTAAGTACTGAAAGAAAGTCAACATGAGATTAAAAATTAGCTACGAAAAAAATCTACCAAATGGATAGTCTGCCAATAATTAATCAACTGTTTATTCCACAGATTTCATAGCTATTAATTCTGATAAGCAATTTTGATTTTACACTCTCTTCAAACCTAACAATTATAGGCCAGCTTTTCAAAACAAATTAGAAAAGACATAAGGCTACAAAATTTTCGTAGAAATCTTATCAATTCTCACTTACAGAAACCTGAGGTGGTGGAGGCAAAGAAACAGATGGTGCCGGAGAAAAATACCCCAATGAACATTCAGAGAAGAATGGTGGTTGCACTGGTGAAGGAGCTGCAAAAAAATTTTTTTACAAGAGTTTAATAATAGATATATTTCAACAGGAATAAATTAAATTTATGATATTTTTAAAGAAATACAATTGCATCTAAGTAGAGTACAAGTGAGATTTTATTAATCTCCAATAAAATATTTAACCTCCATGAGACCACCTCCACCTATTTAAAATTGTCCTTATATCATTACAAAATCAGCCATCCACTTAAGTTGATATTTAGTCCCTCAAAACTCTCTACTTTGTTCTACTTTTCACCTAGTGGTGGTAACAGGGAATAGAGCAGGAAAGGCTAGAAACACTTTTTTTTTTGGAAATAAACATACTTTTTAAGAAATAGTAAAACAAAAAATTCCCCTGAATCTGCCAAAGTGTCCTAACCAAAGGAAAACAGTGATGTGGTGACTCCATTCCTCCCTTCATGTGGAGAAAAGTGAAGAAATGGACCATGTAAATTGGATAGAAAGCAAACAGGACTAGCAATGAAAAGAATTACCTGTTGTATTTAATTATTAAAGTGTACACTTTTTCACATTTTAATAATTCTGGGGACTTCCCTGGTGGCCCAGCGGCTAAGACTCCCAATGCAGGGGGCCCGGGTTTGATCCCTGGTCAGGGAACTAGATCCCACATGCCACAAATAAGAGTTTGCATGCCGCAACAAGAAGATCCCACATGCCACAACTAAGACACTGATGCAGCCAAATAAATAAAAAAATAAATATTAATAATTCTGAAATAGTTACTGATGCATCTCAGTTAAATTGTTAGCATTTCTTCCTTGGCAGCAATCTAAAAATATTGATAATTGCACATTTTACTGTCAGTGGTTTCTTTAGACTCACTGAAATCTGGCAGATTCAAAGACTACTCTTGCTACTCAATGACCATACAACCTTAGGGAAAACTAACATTTCTTCTTTGTCCCCGTTGTCTCTCAAGTCAATATAGATATTAACCACATGCCTTATATGGGGCTGACTTGTGGCCCAAATGATGCCATTTGACTATACACTGACCCTTAGAACACTTTACTTCTTGAAAACGTGAATATTTGTGATGAATATGGCAAAAAGTTAAGATTTAGAAAACTGAGTAGAGTACACTCTCTGTATAATAACTTTTTACAAAATTCTTTTAAGAGGGTAGATCATAAAATTATTTTATAGAAAGAGTAATAATAATATTGTCAATACTTGGGAACTACAATGAATCATCTCCAAGAACCTGGAAATATGAAAATTAAAGATTGACCAAAGAGAATTAAACTATGAAATCAAAATATAAGATTATTAAATATGAACCGAAACACAGTAACCTGAAAATGAGCACTTTTATTAACATTACCAAATCATACAGATTTTGCCTTCTCTCTAGGCACACTAAAGTAGAATTCTAGTTTAATTTGGTCTCACAATATGACCACTGGAAGAAAAACACTGATCATGTGGCCTTGCAGGTAAGTATTCTAGTTCCTAGAACACCAACTGCATTTGGTTGTCTGCCTCAGTCTTATGTGTGTTAATTAGTAAGAGAACAGGTCTCTCACAGCTGATCACCACTGAATATCAACTAAACGAGCCTCTAGCCCGCAAGGATGGTCATACCCTAAAATGTGCAATCTAACTGAGGTACAGCCCTAACAGTTCTAACCAGCTGATCCTAAGACACCACTAGTATCACTTTCCATCCTCCTATTCCTACAGAGTATCATCCATCAGTGGAAGGAGGAAGGAAGCCTAAAATCAAGAAAGATCGCCCCCGCTTTTTTAAACTAAAGCGAAGAATGCCTTAGATACAAAGATATTTAAGAAAGCAAAGGTTTGTTTATTTGTTTTTTAAAACAGTGTTCTCACCTTTCCCACAATCTTCACTTTTTAGATCACATAGTTAACAGTAAAACACTGCCTTCTTATTAAAATGCTATATTGAAAGAAATACTTAGAAATAAAGGTTAATATTACACATCTGAGGTTTGCTCTTGGAAGTATTTATAACACCAAATAATATCTATGGTTGTACAACCCGCCAGCAAATCTCACCTTCATTACACATTTCCTTCAAGGTTTTGGGTAGCTTTCTGACCATTTTCTACTTAATAATTGTGAATATGCAAATGTTTTAAGGTTTGGCTCATACCTGGAGAATTGGTTTCACTATCTGTATCCATAGCAACTTCTTCATAGTTATCATATTGATAAATGCCTCCTCCACTATCAGTAGGTTGCTTATCTAAGGATCGTCTCAGGTCAGGATCTGAAGACTAATTACATAAGATTTTTTTTTTAGTTTCACAACATTTTCTGTCTTAATCTATTCTTAGGCTAGAAATTACAAAGCAATTAATAATTATCTTTTATGCAGAACAGTATCAAAAATCATGATGATCCAGTTAGAACTGCCTATCACACCTGATTGGGGAAATTCAATATACATGACAGGTACACTGTGGTTGACATTTTACAACTGTCAGAAAATGAAAACTAGCAAGTACTACATATACAGATGAAATCTCCCAGCGTGAGCTGAGCCACTAAATAATCAGCTATTCCTCTAGAAAATAAGATGACCCCAAGCTCATAAATACTAATGGCCTCTCTCTGTAAGCTAAGAAATCAGATAAATGAATTCAAGTTTTATGTAATCAAAACTATATTTAGAATATTGCCCAAATAATCCATTAACATTTTAGTTATGAATAAACTAATGATAACTGAAAACTAAAAACTCTTGTCATATGCTCGTATGTTTTCTTTTTCTTTTTCTTTTTCTTTTTTTTTTTTTTTTTTTTAACTTCTTACAATGTTCCACTCGGAGACAGTTTATAACAAATTGAAAACTAGCAAAAACTATCCAGGGCTTCCCTGGTGGCGCAGTGGTTGAGAGTCCGCCTGCCGATGCAGGGGACACGGGTTCGTGCCCCAGTCTGGTAAGATCCCACATGACGTGGAGCAGCTAGGCCCGTGAGCCATGGCCGCTGAGCCTGCGCGTCCAGAGCCTGTGCTCCGCAATGGGAGAGGCCGGCCACAACCGTGAGAGGCCTGCATACCGCAAAAACAAAAAACAAAAAACAAAAAACTATCCAGATGGATATGAGTAACATACAACTATTAATAAAATACTTCTCTAAAAAAAGATTCTATCAAAGTGCTTTCTGGAAGTTCAAAGTATGAATACTTACATATTCCTTACTTAAGCAAACCTAACTCTTGACTTCCTACAATTAAAGAGCTCTTATTCCTTAATATCCCTCTATTCTTTAATAATACACTCACGAGTGTATGAGACTACACTCGTGAGTGTATTATTAAAGCTCAGAATTCTGAAATTTGTCACTGCTAATAGCACTAGATCAGTATTAAATCTCCAGTTTACTTCCTAACACCATCCATAAAAGACAATGACTTAGTCATTATCAATGACTTATACATAATAAAGGCTCACAAATGCTTGATAACTAAAGTCACATGCACTAATGCTATTACTATATGACGATTTAACTTTCTTTTAAAATAGGCCATATCAATTAATCATGACACATTTCTAATTCTACATTACTAAAAAATGGAAAACTAATAGGGAACAGTCATTTTAAGAATAAGTCCTCACTACAACTCAGTAATGTTACTTTCTTCTAAACAGAAAATGACAAAAAAGTCGAAAGGAAGCTTTTCTAACCATACTATTATATTAGCCTTTCATTTATTCTATTTCTAATATCTATAACTATAAAAACGACTCATTCTCAATTATAACCTGCCTTCCCTTCTTCCCAAGAGTTATTTATATAATGAGCTCTATCAAACAAAAGAACTTAGTACTTTTTCTTAGTTGACTGAATTTATGAAATAAGACTATAAGGACAGTTAAATTTGAGTAATATTTTGATTTTGTATTTTTGAACTCCTTACTTTACTCCTTGATCTCCTCTTTCCACCAACCAATTTCATGAATCGATTGTATTGCTCTTCCTGATTTGAGAGATCTCGAATTTTTCTGATTTCTTCTTCTCTTTTCCTTCTCTCTTCTTCTTCAGCTTGTTTCCGTTGATCCTCTTCTTTCTGTCTTTCCTGTTCTTTTTGTTGTTGTAGTTTCTTCCATGCCTTTGTTTGCTGCTTCCTCAATGCTTGTTTAGCTTTAAATAAAAAATACAGAAACATCAGTACCTATTAGTTAGAATTTTCTAGAAGATAAAAGAAAATAAGAGCTTTAACAATTTTTTTCATTATTAAGTCATATATACAGCTGCTCCTCTACGTTCATTTATATAAGATTATCCTTTAGTCAGGATATAATTCTCAGCTCAAAACTTTCTGAATTAAAATCTAAAAACCATAGTGATATAGGAAATCAATTAAAAGAATTTAACAGAAATGATCACCTGTAGTGCTAACTTTTTTGGCTGAATGTGTTTTTGTACTGGTTTTAACTTTTTGCTGTACAGTTTTCATCTTAGTCAGCTTTTCTTTGCTTTCTTTCATCACCTGCTGTTCTTTTTGTTGCCATTTTTTACTGGCTGACTGAAGAGCCAAAAGACGAAGCTGCAATTCAGATAGCTCCTCTTCATCTTCACCAAGCTTCTTTAAAAAAAGAAACAGTTGCCATTTAAAAATTATTTGACTTTAAACATATTATCAAGTCAAATCTTTTATAAGATCAGTTTGTTAGTTTTAAGGCAAATACTTAATGGTAAATATTAATACAAATAAAATAAGGAAACGGAATAACTTACCATAGCCCTATACTCTAATTCAGTCCCTGTAATACAAACAGAAGATCAACCTGTAGAGGGTATGTGTGTATATGTAAGTGTGAAGGGTTAGAAGGGGAGGGTACAACTGATGATGAAAAAAAAAAAGTTAAGGGTTAGAGATTGGCATTTAACTGCCTCCCAAACAGGAGTAGAAATCTGATGGCAGTGAATGGAAGAAGAAATCAACCCAGGGGAGGGAAGGAATGAAGAACAAAGTGGTTCCATAATCAGGTGCACTTGCACTAGCCTTACAAGTACTACACAGAACAGGCACAGTGAATGTCAAGATACAAATCTGCAAACTTTTTAAAATATATATTTTATAAATCTTTAATAAATCTGTAAATCAGTTTTTTGTTTTTTTTTTTAAGAAGACATTGATGAAACTTTTTTTTTTTTTTTTTAAGATGTTGGGGGTAGGAGTTTATTAATTAATTAATTTATTTTTGCTGTGTTGGGTCTTCGTTACTGTGCGAGGGCTTTCTCTAGTTGTGGCCAAGCGGGGGCCACTCTTCATCGCGGCGCGTGGGCCTCTCACTATCGCAGCCTCTCTTGTTGCGGAGCACAGGCTCCAGAGCGCAGGCTCAGTAGTTGTGGCTCACGGGCCTAGTTGCTCTGCGGCATGTGGGATCCTCCCAGACCAGGGCGCGAACCCGTGTCCCCTGCATTAGCAGGCAGATTCTCAACCACTGCACAACCAGGGAAGCCCCCTTTAAATCAGTTTTAAAGGAAAAAATATGTAAAGATTTGCTTATATTTGAGCATTCCATGTTCTAAAGCTACAGATATTTATCTGAATATTGGAAATATTTTGTACACCCAAGACCGCTTCAGGAAAGCTAAAACAGGAAAACAGGTTAGGAACAAATGTTTGAGAACTTTTTTCCAATTGAAGTAACTTCTTAATTTTTTCACTCTACTTTTTTTGAGTTAATTTTTTAAAATTATTCTATTCTGTACATTTTAGCTAAAATATAACTGAAAATGTCAGGCAACCTAAGCAGAGGTTCTAAATTGGAGTCCATGAGACTTTACTGGGAGGGAGAGAAGGAGTCCTTTGGCATCCCCACTACTTGAAGTTAAACACAAAGCTGTATATGTTTTTCCTTTATGTGTATATATGGAGAAGGAGGGGCGACTCAAAAGAGGCTAAGACTCAAGAAGGTTAAAGCCCGCTTACCCAGTAACTTTCCCTTATAGGTGAATTGTAATAACATTTTTAAAATCCAATAAATTATTTAATTCTTAAACATAAAAAAACAAACAAACAGGGATATTACCTAGTAGTTTAACCTTATATAGACTATTATAAATCTCTAATTAAACTACCAAAACATATTTCAGTACTTCAGTTTACCCAAGCCAGGATACAGTTACTCTTTCCTTTTTTGGGAAGTATATGTAACAAATGAGCTTAAAAATTATCGTGAGTCTTTTTTACTCCAAGTCACTTAAACATATCAAATTCTACTGCTTGGTACTGAAGACCTATAGCCATGCTATCCAAAAATGGGATCAACAAGCCATGTATGGCTATTTAAATTAAGCTAAAATTGAATAACAACTTTATTTCCTCAGCCACACTAGTCACATTCCAAGTGCTTAATAGCCACATGTGGCTAATAGCTACCATATTGGAGAGTGCAGGTATAGAACATTTCCATTATTGTAGAAAATTCTATTGGACAGTGCTGATCCAGAGCTTAAGTAAAATAAAGTTATCATACTGTTCCACTGAGACTTAAAAGTCTTTGATTATCTTTTTTTTTTTTTTTTTTTTTTTTTTTTTTTTTTTTTTTTTTTTTTTTTGCGGTATGCGGGCCTCTCACCGCTGTGGCCTCTCCCATTGCAGAGCACAGGGTCCGGACGCGCAGGCTCAGCGGCCATGGCTCACGGGACCAGCCGCCCCGCGGCATGTGGGATCTTCCCGGACCGGGGCACGAACCCGTGTCCCCTGCATCGGCAGGCGGACTCTCAACCACTGCGCCACCAGGGAAGCCCTTTGATTATCTTTTGCTACTAACCCTTCTGGAATGAAAGAGACCACTGATTCTGTCATTCAACTATATGCTACTTAAAGCAGCTACTTGATCAGCAAGCGCACTGAGCCTCATTCAAACTCCTTGTTCTGACGCCTAAGTCCTATGTAACTTTAGGCAAGTCACTTAATCTATGCACATGAATCTTAGTTCATCTGTAAAAGAGATGTCAACCTACCTTACAGAGTTATGGTTATGATAGTCAAAACCATACACATATAAACGCACGCATGTGTGTGTGCACATGCGTGTGTATCTATTATATTATCATCCTTAAATTCAGGACCCTTTCTTTTCTAAAGCTTCTAGGCTCTTTGCATCATTTCAGTTTACCCATAAAAAGCAACTGAAATCTTAACAGAAGAAACTGCAGATATTTCAGATCTCTAATTCAACAAACAAAAGGCTTGGGCCAGTGAGTACCTATTACACATCAAACACAGTGCTTGATGCTCTTGTACTTTATCCTGCTGAACCTCACAACAACCCAGAGAACAGATGACATTAAACTCATTTTGTAGAAAAGAAAACAGAGGCAAGCAAAGGCTAAACAGCTTACATAAGGATCACTCAGCTAATAAGAGGAGCTAGAATTGGATACCAGGTCAAGGTTTGTCTAACTCCAAAGCTTTCTCACATAGCATAATCCCCCAAAATTAGGAAAAGAAAATCTGTGGAGGAAAATTAGAAGTTTCAAAAACCAAAAAAGCAAAAACATTATCTATAGATACATATAACATTTCAATTAAATGTAATCTAATTAAACCCAGTGGAGATACTCCAAGATGTCTCTCCAGATTTTCTTATCTTTAAGGCTTATATCCAAATGAAGGTATAGCAATGATGGAAAAAAAAAAAGAGTGAAAAACAAGACAGAATTTCCCTTTCAAAAGAACAGAGTAAAGCAGTGCCAGAATCAGTCTTACAGAGATATCCAATCTCACAAAGCAATATCTTACCTTTTCAGATAGAATATCTGAGGCACTAATTCTTCTCGTTAAATTTTGTTCCTTATCTTCTAATCCTTTAAAATAAAACAGCATACTTTGAATGCTTTAAAAGATTGTCACAATCAATTTAAAATAAAATGCTACATGATATTTACTAGTATTTATTTTAAACGGTCTCATTAAAGGGTCTCATTTTCTCAATCTCTCAACCAAAAGGAAAGAATCCTGTTAGAGAGAATGAAAATCTGAATAAACTTTCCAAATCAGCCTCATTTCTGAAAGTTATAATGTAAAAACAATTCAAAATACTAAATTATAAATTAAAACTGCACTATGGTAAGAATGACTTCTGAACTAAAAATAATTATTTCAAATAAGAACAGAATTTATAGAGTAGATAGACAAGAAACAAAGCTTCATTACTGAATAGATAATACACAGAAAAGAATATGTGATGATTAATTCAGACCTCAAAAGTTGAAATGAATTCAACATTTAGAGATTGTATTGGATTTATTCATAAAAGAAATGTCTTCGGGACTTGGCCAAAAAGTAGAAAAAAGAAAAAAAAGATATGTTCTCTATTTATGCAGAAAAGCATCAGCAGAAGTAGGTTAAGTATCAACCAAATTAAGTCCTTCCACACATTTTCCAGAATTCTAGCCTTGGGCCCAGATTTCTGATTAAGCTATTACAAAATCTTATTTATATATTATCTAATCTATGACAGCTCTACAAATTACACAATAAAGTTACAGTACATATATAATAGTACTGAGAGAGGCACTTTCATAGCTAAAATAGATTAAGTTAAAAACTAAGAAAATCTTTCCTCAAGATGACACAGATGAATTTGCAAAGCTAGGATTCAAACTAAGTCTAAACTCCAAGCCTAGTTTTTTTTTTTCCATAATACCACTACCAGTACTCCAAATATCCTAATTTGATTGCTCAAGAAGACCTACTGATAAAAGAATAGGCAACTTATTTAATACATAGAAAAATTATTACATCAAGTACCCTAGAAAAAGTAAATGGAAGGCAATCACCAAACTTTGAGTTAGGTCAGTTCTGCCATAAGGCTTGTTTTGGAAATATGAATTTGTTGCAACATGATTGATATATTAGAAAATAATCTGAGGACAACACAAATTTCACATTTGCTTACGTACAATTTGCATCCAAGAAACACTAAGAGAATGCAGAAAGCTGCACCCAGGTGATCCATGTAGGAAGATACAAATCCCACACATGGTAATCAATTTACCAGCTACTTCAGTTCACTGTGTATGCACACCCATCCCCATCTGGTATTGCAACTTACTGTCCAATTTCAAATAACCTTCCTTGCTCTACTTCACAGTAACTCATAAGCTGCAGATCTACTTCCACAAGCACATTTTAGGTCTTTTCCAAGGTAAAGTGACATATTTATTGTAGTATATCAAGCATTTTTACCCATTTGATGTGTAAACCTGCATTACCGTTTTTATTAGATTCCAATCTTTTTTCATGTGCACTGACAAGGTTTCTGAGTGTTGTTTTCCCTAACACCATTTGCCCCAGCCCTGTGCTTTTTATTGTGCAATTCTGCAGTGTAGTGATTTCCAGGAATGCATATGTCACCTTATAACAAAACTGACCATACTTCAAAGAATAAGAGAATAGTAATAACTCTTAGACAAAAATGAACAAGGAAAAAAAAATAAAGACAGATTTTCCACAATAAATGTAGAAAGAACTTTTCTCCTATACTATGAGTCATTAGTCATGAGAGTCTATTAGTTGATGAGGCTCTCTTTCGTCTATAAAAGGTGGCAGCACCTCCCTTTAAGGGAGCACAGAGGCCACTATCCACTAAGCTGGCAGATACCTAATGAGCACAATGTCACTTGAAAAACAAGCAAAAACCGTAAATTTCAGACCATAAATCTAACTTTACACAAAGATTAATAAAAGCAGGTTATGATTTAATTGACCAAACATGTAGTTTGGTCCTCCTGTCGTACCACTGTCATGGATCTCTATAAAAATATTTCTATTTCAATTCTTACTCAATACTTCCGAAATGAAAATTGGTCTTGTACAGTCATGCAGTATTTTTAAAATTATTACCTGAAATTCTAAACTGAGCTAGAGATAGTCAGGATATAGGTGGTAGCTAAAACCATAATAACTGAGAACACCCAAGGAGAAGAGAACAGTGAGGACATCAACAGTTAAGAAGTTACAAAGGAAAAGTATTTTTTTTTTAAAAAAAAGGAAAATCAGAAAGTTGTAAGAAACTACTGATGTGTACAGTAGCAGAGAAATCCCAAAATTTCGGGATTAGTGAGAAAAACATCACTGAATATAACAGATGTGTCTACTCCCTACAGGATACTCTCAACATAGCAGCAGTGATCCTTTGAGAATTTAAAACAATGCCAATCCTTTGCTCAAAACCCTGCAACAGCTCCTATTTCACTCAGAATAAAAACCACCTTACAAAATACTACATGATCTGTCCCAACCCGTTATCTCTGACCTCTTCTCTCCCACTACTCATTCTCTATCACTCTCTCTTCTTTAGTGGCACTGGTTTCCCTGTTATTCCATAAATATGCCAGTACCCTTCTGCCTAAAGGTCATTACTCTAGTTCAGTGATTCTCAAACTTCATCAGGTATCAGAATCAACAAGAGGGCTTCTTAAATACAGATTTCTGGGCCCCATTTCCAGAGTTTCCAATTTAGTAGATCTGGGGTAGGGCCTAAGAATTTGCATTTCTATCAAGTTCCCAGGTAAAGAAGGTCCAAGGACCACAGTTAGAAAATCAATGCTCGGGCTTCCCTGGTGGCGCAGTGGTTGGGGGTCTGCCTGCCAATGCAGGGGACGCGGGTTCGTGCCCCGGTCCGGGAGGATCCCACGTGCCGCGGAGCGGCTGGGCCCGTGAGCCATGGCTGCTGGGCCTGCGTGTCCGGAGTCTGTGCTCCGCAGCGGGAGAGGCCACAACAATGAGAGGCCCACATACCACCAAAAAAAAAAAAAAGAAAAGAAAATCAATGCTCTAGCTATTTATTCTCTTTGCCTAGAAACCTCTTTCCCCCATTTGGTTATTCCCCCACCATCTTCAAAGCCTTTGTTTAAATCTCACCTTCAAATTCAGGCCTCTCCTGATCACCCATTAATACTGCAGCCTGTACCCACTATCTCCATCCTAACTTACTTACTGCTATGCTTTTTCTCTCTCTACAACTGTTATTTAGTCATCATATTTTCTGTCTCCTCTTCTTAAAATGCAAGCCCATGAAGGCATAAATGACTGTCTATTTTCCACTGATGTACTTCCAAGAGGCTGGAATAAAGTGCTCAACTAAATTTTGAATAAATGGAAGAATGAAATAAAAAATGAATGAAAATGAATAATGAATTTTGCAATTAGGTCAAAGTAACCATGCCATGAGTAGTTTCAGTATTCTGGTAGGGTCAGAAAAGCAAACTACATTGAATTAAGAAGGAATGACAGGTGAAGTGAAAGGAGTCAGCGTAGATAAGCCTTTCTGGAAGTCTGGTTGAAAAGACAGAAGTTAGGCTTCCCTGATGGCACAGTGGTTAAGAATCCCCTACCAGAGCTTCCCTGGTGGCGCAGTGGTTGAGAATCTGCCTGCTAATGCAGGAGACACGGGTTCGCGCTGTGGTCTGGGAGGATCCCACATGTCGCGGAGCAACTGGGCCCGTGAGCCACAATTTCTGAGCCTGCGCATCTGGAGCCTGTTCTCCACAACGAGAGGCCGCGATAGTGAGAGGCCCGCGCACCGTGATGAAGAGTGGCCCCTGCTTGCCACAACTAGAGAAAACCCTTGCACAGAAACGAAGACCCAACACAGCAAAGATAAATAAAATTAATTAATAAACTCCTACCCCCAACATTAAAAAAAAAAAAAAAAAAAAAGAATCCCCTGCCAATGCAGGGGACACGGGTTCAATCCCTGGTATGGGAAGATCCCACATGCCACACAGCAACTAAGCCCGTGCACCACAACTACTGAGCCTGCACTCTAGAGCCCACAAGCCACAAGTACTGAGCCCATGTGCTGCAACTACTGAAGCCCACACGCCTAGAGCCCGTGTTCTGCAACGAGAAGCCACCACAAGGAGAAGCCTGCACACTGCAATGAAGAGTAGCCCCCTCTCACCAACTAGAGAAAGCCTGCGTGCAGCAACGAAGACCCAACACAGCCAAAAATAAATAATTTTATTTTAAAAAAATGTTTTATTAAAAAAAAACACATAGCTAACTTTTCAGAATCAACAATGGAAGCCAGAAAATATCTTCAATATACTGAGAATATACTTAACTAATCTAGAATTCTAAACCTAGGAAAATTGTCTTTAAAATAGGGTAAACAGAAATAAGTTTTTCATATAGCAGACACAAAGTAAAGGAAATTCTTAAAAATGTATTTTAAGCATAAGTGATTCTAGACACAAAGG
The DNA here is from genome assembly GCF_025265405.1 of Mesoplodon densirostris. NCBI lineage: Eukaryota > Metazoa > Chordata > Mammalia > Artiodactyla > Ziphiidae > Mesoplodon > Mesoplodon densirostris. Next base: position 31,798,777 of record NC_082671.1, on the reverse strand, counting down.
AAGAGTGAGCCAAGAAAGTGTTAAATGCATGGGCAAAGGTAGGCAAATACTGGTCCTTGTATATCAGGGAGAGGGTAAATAACTTGATTAACTTTAAACACTGATAAGAATTCATGTTACAATTCCTAAAGGAATCAATGAGACCAAAAACTTTGTATCTAACTTCCAAAAGAGTAAAAGAAAAAAAAAACTGTATTTAAAAAAAAAAAGTTGGGCTTCCCTGGTGGTGCAGTGGTTGAGAGTCCGCCTGCCGATGCAGGAGACACAGGTTCGTGTCCCGGTCGGGGAAGATCCCACATGCTGGGAAGATCCCACATGCCGCGGAGCGGCTGGGCCCGTGAGCATGGCCGCTGAGCCTGCGCGTCCGGAGCCTGTGCTCCGCAACAGGAGAGGCCACAACAGTGAGAGGCCCACGTACAGCAAAAAAAAAAAAAAAAATCACATACTAGACAATAAAGCAAGTCTCTACAAATATTTCAAAAGATTGCTACTATATAGATCTCATTCTCTGAGAATGTGATTGACTTAGAATTCAATGACAAAAAACACACCTAAAAAACCTACGTGTTTTGGAAGTTAAGAAACACACTTCTAAACAGCCTACAGGCCAAAGAATAACAAAAATCAGAAAATACTTAGAACTGAATGAAAAAAATTTACAAATGACAAACTGAGATGCAGCTAAAGTAGAAGTTTCATAGCCCCAAATGATGTTAATAGTAGAGAGGCTAAAAATTAATGAGTTTTAAAAGCTGTGGACTTATTTCTGGGGAAATTTTTAAAAGATGATGGGAGACAATTAATAACTGCTGCAGATAATAAAAAGGTAAGATTCTTCAGAATAACTTAGTATAAACTGTACAACTTCAGGAAACGAGCACATTACAAGAAAAATAGTTCACCTAAACTGCCTTAACCAGAAATAGAAAACAAACAGTCAGTAGTTTAAAACCTTCCCAGAAAAAAAGCCATTCTGGCCCAGATAATTTTACCAGCAAGATCTACCAAATATCCCAGGAATGATTCCAACTTTAAAACTATCCCAGAGAACAAAGAGGAAACCACTCCCCAACTCATTCTGAGCATCATAATCTTATACTAAAACTTGTAAGGAAAAAGAAGGAACAAAACTACAGGCTATGAACCTACGTGAAAAATCCTAAACAAAACATTAGCAAACCTTTATCTATGAAGGTTTTGTAACTGCCCCAAACTGGAAGAACCAAATGTCCCTGAAGTGGGAAATGGATAAACAAACTGTAGCATAGCCATACAACGGGACATTCAGCAATAAAACAGAATGAACTACTGACATATGCAACCACATGGATCAATCTCAAATACACTATGCTAAGGGAAAGAAGCTAGGGTTAAAAGGCAATGTTCCACAAGACTCCATTTAAATGACATTCTGGAAAAGGCAAAAGTGTAGGGTCAGAAAACAGACCAGTGGTTACCAAGTAGGGTTGGTGGCACGAGGGAATCGGTGGGAGTTAATGAAACTGTTCTATAATAGTGATGGCGCACGAGGGAATCGGTGGGAGTTAATGAAACTGTTCTATAATAGTGATGGCTGGCAATGGTTACCCAACTGCTTGCGTTTGTCAAAACTCAAAGAACTATACAGTTAAGTGGGTAAATTTTTACTGTATATAAATCATACGTTCATAAAAAAGAGGAAAAGAAAAAATTAACAAACCACATCCATGATGTATAAAAATGATATATCATGAACTGGATTTATCCCAATCATACAAGGGTGGTTTAACACTACAAAAATCAATTAATATAATCCATTACACTAATAAATTAAAGGAGAAAAATTAGATGCTCTTCTCCATAAATGAAGAAAAAAGATTTGATAAACTTCAACATCCATTCATGCTGAAAATTTCAAACAAGGAATGGGGGCTGGGGTGGGGGTGAACACCTCCTTTACCCAATAAAGGACTCCTACAAAAAACTTAGCCAACATCATATCTAAAAGTAAATGGCAAAAGTATCCCCCATAAGTTAGGGAACAAAGGTGCCCACTACCACTTATGTTAAAAACTGTATTATTAGTCCTGACCAGCACTTAAGGCCAAAAGTGGTGAAAGATCAGAATGAAACAAAACTTGTCATCACCCAACAATATGACTATCTACGTAGAAAGTGCAAAAAGAATTCACCGATAAAACACCAGAATCATTTCAATGAAGTACACTAACAAAACAACTAGTTACCCCTTTAGAGGAAGAAGAATATCATCACTAACTGAAATTTTAAATTCCATTACCTTGACTAGATTCAGTAGTGTCAGATTTCAGGGAAAGCTGTTTTGTACCATCTTTAACTTTTTTCAACCGGTTCTTATCTCCTGGTAAAGTCAATTTTTGCCTGAGTGGCTTTAATTCAAATGCCTGAAAAGTTTTGACCTGTGTTTTCTCCTCAGGAGCTACTTCTTTACTTGAGTCCTTTATAATACTGACATTATCAGTGCTCGTTTGGTCCTCAAAGTTCAGTGTTTTAGGATCTTCTTGCACATTCTCCTCTTTGCTACTCAAAGCTAGTTTTTCATCCTTATTGATGCACTCTAGTTCCAATTGTATTTGCTTATACTTCAAAAGTAAATCTTCAAAAGTTTCTTCCCCACAGTTTTCACTTTTTGATGAATAATTCTGTTTTCTTGATGGAGATCTTCCAAAACTTTTAGCTGAACAGCATATTAAGGAAACCAGTTTCCAAAAATTTTCCAGTTAATTTAACAAAAACACATTAGACTATAGATGAATTGTCTCCCTTTTTCATGTTTTTCAAGGAAGATGAATTGATATTTTAAAATTACTAAATGCCATTTAACATATGTGCTGCTAATGCCCACTTTCATTATGTGCCCATACTTTAAAATTAACAAGTATGCATATAAATAGTCCACTTACAAAATCACTAGTGTCACTTATTACCTGTTGTATCCACAGGTATTACACCTAGTTAGGTTATAGCATCCTTCCTTCTGCAGGTTATCAGGAAAGTCCATAATGAGCTGGATGTTAGAGATTCCTTTCTGAAGGAAGAGGGGAGAAACTGAACGGTTTGTCACAGATGTGGATAATTTACACTTCAGATAATCAGAAGAAAACGTTTCTTCTTTTTAATTAGTTTCTTGTCATGTCTCAAGTTTTTAAAAAGAGATAAAAAATGAACACTGACAATAGTTAAGACTAAGTTATGAATAAGAAACACTGTATTAAAAACCTAACATAACAATTGTAGAGCTCATCAAGTATACTAACATCCAACATATATACAACTAAGACAATGAAGGCAGTTAAATAATAAAAAAAAAACAAGTTGTATTCAAAATGTATCTTCTAAACTAATTTTCCCCTGAAGAAAAGGATATCTAAAACCAATTACTTTTGTTTTTTTTTCTTCTCTAACATAGTGATACATAAAACTTAACTTCTTGGTTGGAAATGGCTACAAAGTTCCAAACTACAATTTTTATTCAAATTAATTCATACATATGAGAACTGTTCCACCTCACTTCTCCAGCCTAGAAATTAACAAAAGACAAGTAGTGGTTTTAATACAATGTCATTTATAGATCATTAAATTGGCTATGATATAACATTACAGTTCCCCAAATAGTTTCTTTTCTGTGTAACTTACCGGACAAGCAATCTACAAAGATTTTTAAACTTCCCTAATGACCAATTTAGGAATGGGAATTACCACCAAATATTTTAGAAACTAAATGAGCACTACAACTGAAAATCTTTAACAGTTCTGCAGCAAAACTGTTCTAGTAAATCTGATTTTCTGATCTCCTCTTCAGAGCTCAGTTTCTTGAAACAATACTAGTTTCTCATTACCTGTCTTACTCCTCCACCAAATGGAATCTGGTTTCTGCTGGCTGAGTTTATCCACCCTGACTTCTCTGCAGCATTAAACACTGTAAACTACTTCTCTCTTGGCTTCCATAACTCCACTCTCCCCTTGTTTCTTTTTTTTTTTTTTTTTTGCCTATAAGTCTTCATGACTCCTTTCTCTTCCAACTCCTGCAAAAATAGTGCTCGCCAGTGAGCTCTACTTAGTCTCTCTCTTTCAATTTTGAGCATTCTAATCCACTCCCATAGTTTTGGCTGGTGATAGACATTTAGGGTTCTATCTCCCACAAGCCATCCTCCATCCTATTGGTAGACTAATCTTTCTAGAACACAAACCTGATCAGATCTCATCCCTTGTTTTAATCTAAGAATAGAGTCCAAAATCCTTAAAATGGCATATAATGTTTCATGATTCCTTTCCAATCTCGCCTCTTCCATGTTTATCACAATTTATGCATAGCTTTGTGTCTAGGGTCTTCTGTTCCTCAAACTGACCCCAATTCAAATGCCACCCACTATGTGAAGTCGGGTAATTACTTGCTCCCCCACCCCACCATTACATACTCTCTGTACATAAACTATGTAATTATCTGCATTTACATCTCACTTTTTCAATGTAGCTACAGTAACTTTAAAAAAAATGACTAGAGTCCTTGGAAACATTCATAAAGGGAAAAGATTCAATATGCTAACAAAAAAATAAAATAACTAAAGGACAGAAAAATGAGAAGCAACTGTGCTATGACTAATTAATCTCCTTCAAGGCTAAATGCAATCTCCTACTTCTGTCTATACAGAACAGCTAGGATGAAACCAGCACTTAAAAGATTTAACTTGAAATTGGTCAAGATGCAATTTCTAACTGAAACCTGGTTTAAAAAAAGAACTGCCATTCAACCTTTACAACTGCAGGTGAAAATGGAATGACTTTCTACTGATGAGACACTGGACTCATTACGTTAGCTCTGATCAGATTTGAAAGTTTAAAACAGCAGCCATCCAAAGGAGACATATGCTAAGATTGATTGACAAAGTGTCTCTCACTAAGGAAAATTAAAAATGAATGAGAATGAAAATAACTACTGCAATAGAATCTATTTGGTTTATTAGATTCTGACAGAATCTAATATCTAAATAGAATATGAATCTAAATAGAATAGAATCTAAATAGAATCCAAATAGAATCCAAATAGAATCTAAATAGAATCTAAATAGAATAATGGTTTATTCTATTTCTTTAAAGCTGCATCTAGCATACCTTAATTATTACAGAAAAAAAAAAGTTTTAAAAAACAAAAACCCACCTGCACTCATGCTACTTCACTTCTAGATTATGGAAGTGAGTCACAGAATAACCTTATTCTTTCTTAATGCAATATTTGTAAAATGTCATTATTACAATCATATAGTGGAAATATGAATTAAACTTAGTACAATCATGGTATTTGGATTAACAAAATTTTGTATTACAAATTTTGCTTGCTCACATTACACAAAAGTGGCTGGGAGCTATGTTTTCCTTCACAAATTCTTATAAAGAATACCACCTCTAGGATGGGTTAGTGATACTTCACAAGGAAAACAATGAGCAGAAGATCATAACAATCATCCTTAAGTGCAGCATCTGTGAAAAGAAAAACAGCAAGAGAGCTCATTTCTAATAAGTTACTACAGAAATCAGACTGGATATTTTCCCATACTTGTTTCACAACATCATGTGCCTGTTCATTAATAAGAACATGTAAGATTAACAATTAATAAAGGTATGTGGTAGAGGTATTAAATGAATGGTCAGAAAGAAGGCAAAGGCAGGAGGTAGGCAAGTCCATGTACCACTTCCTTCTCTAATATAAAATAAACTAGGAAAAAACTTTAAGCGCCCATAGTACTTTTTACATACCTCAATTTGAACTTTTTACACTGACTATAATTATTTACATTTGCCTCTCCAACACAAATTAGAAGTTACATCTTCGTATTCTTAAAAAATTTACATATTTGTACTTAAATAGCCTCTCTGTTTTTAGGCTCAGAATTGACAACTAACAAATCCTTGGTTAAAAAAATATCTTGGGCAGAGGTTTTCTAACTTTATTGAAAGAGCATCCCTCTTTTTAAAAGTTAAATACCTACGTGATTTTTTTCTGAAACAATCCTGGAGTGCTCCTAACCCAACTTTTGATTGTAGAAGTTTTTTCAGAGCACTAGCACCAGAAGCTCCTACTTCTTACCTAAACCTACATTTCTGGTCCCCTTCCTATCCCGACATCTGGGAAAGACTGTTTGGTCCTAAGTATTCTGTGAAAAAAATGTTGAGTGTCTCCCAAACAAATGTCTTTATATATAAGTTTCATATATAATGAATATATTAAAAAATCATTACACCATGGAAATTACAACCAGTAATAAATGTTCTTCGTAAACTATTTTTATGCAGTTATCATGGAATATGTCAAGACACAGTTCTACAAAAAAATCTGAAAAAGTATGTATTACCTTACTACAATAAATTATAGTATTATAAATATAACTGAATCACTTTTCTGTACACTTGAAACACGTTGTAAATTAAGTATATTTCAATTAAAAAAATTTTTTTAAAGACATAGTTCTACAAACACGTCTTAAAATAGCAAACCCTCAGATGAGTAAACTCAGGAATGTTTACGATAACTATGAATAAGATTATAGGGGACAAAAACCAGATTATTTTGCTATTTTCCTTCTTAACCTCTCCATAGACTCCACCTTCCCATAAACCCCATGGTTTCCAATATATTAAAATAAAAATGCTGTTAAGTTTCATTCTCTATCTAGCCCACATTTGTCAGCAGTAAGAGTTATAAAATGTCCAAAATGTGAACATAAGAAATAGAAAACTTAAGGAGCTAAAGTTTCCTCCAAAGATATGTGAATTTCAAACCTCTGAATTTGAGTTGGCGAGGAAGATACCAGGTCTTTTTTTTTTTTCTTTAACTTTAAAAAAGCAGCAATGTGTTAAGAATAAATCAAGAAAAGTAAAAACAGAATCACAAATGAAACCAGTAGGATTATGAACGATGAAACTTCACAATTTTCAATGTGACACTGCAATATGAAATAAGCAACAGTATTCCCCAAACTTTTTATGGCCAATTATTTTTTTTCTCCCTCTAACAATCTAAGGCAACTTCACATAGCAAAGTTCTTGTACTAGCAAAAACAAAGGCTAATGAAACTTGGGCTTCTGATGTAATACTGCAAATCTGATTTTACACTGTCTTAGATTCCACTAGCTTGGCCCCCATCCATAACACGTTCATGTTAAAAAGCAATGCACCCAATAAAGCAATTTTAAGAAATAACGCTACAGTTTGACACATGGGTGGGGATTACCAAAGAACCGCCTACGTTAAGTATACTGACACAGTGAAAGCAAGCGGTTCTGACGGTTCTGAAAAGTTACTCATCTCATAGACCTGAGAAGACGCTAAAGGGAACTTCAGTGACACGCCCAGGGCAGACCGCCACGTTAAGGATACAACTCTTCCGAGGTGAAGAGGGCTCTCGCCAGCTCTGACTGCTGCCGAATCCGGATCCCGCTCCTCCTCCCAGAGGAGGTCTGCCCCCCGGCTTGCCTCCTCGCTCACCCCCTCCTCGCCCCCGACTCCAGCGACTCCCACCCCGGTAAGGCCTGCCTCGAAAACGGAAACGGTCCAAGGCGATGTGGCTCCGTTCCCAAAAGGACGGCCGGGGACTGCTTTCGGACAGTGAGCTTGAAGGCATTCGCACGGAGGGTGGGTGAGACCGGAACGGCTCTTTGGGTCGGTAGCTGCTGTGTCCCCTGAGGTGGCCCCGCTCCGACGCGTGCCGCGAGCGTGAAAAATTCCTCAGCTGCTGCTGAGAAGAGGACGATGACGAGGAGGAGCCACCGCCTCCGCCGGATCCACCGCCCCGGGCCGGGTGAGGAGGCCTTCGCCGCGGGTACGGTAACAGCCCGCCACCACTGCTGCTGCTGCTGCTCCGGCTCCGTACCTGGCTGTTATTATCGTCGTCGCTGATCTCCCCATCTTCGAGCTCCCCTTCTTCCTTGGGCGAGAGGCCACTGGAGGCCGGGGCCGGAGTATCTGCAGTCGCCATCCCGGGAGCAGCGCGTTCCACACAACCTTAGCGCTCTGTCCGGGGATCCGCCCGTCAGCTGCCTTCCTGCTCAGTTTCCTTCTTTCTCAACGGACCCGGTCGGTGCGGCCTTACCCTACTTGCTCACCTAGCGGGCTCTGCTCCCCAACTTCCCCGCACCCCAGCTCTTTCTCGCCGGACCGTCGCAACCCACTTCCCTGCCCTAGCGCCCCCTTGCTCCTCCGCGATCTGGCTTTTCCGCCTCGCGAGAAATAGATCTCTGGAAGTGGCTCTGCTTGCAACGTCACTTCCTGCGGCACGCAGGAAACAAATCTCCCAGTTACACCGTGATAATTAGGACAACGCGATTCTCACTGGGAGTTGTAGTCTTTTTTTTTTTTTTTTTTTTTTTTTTGCCTCTTGCTTAGGGTTTGTCCTTCCAGTCTGAGGCCCGTCCGCACTCCAGACGCTGCTTTGGGGTTTCTGGGTGCGTGGGGGGGTAGGCGGGCCCGTTCTTAACCTCGGCCGCGAGAGTTTCAGAGTAATGGGGGTATGGGAGGGACACACGTCTTTTTTTTAATTGCTCGGAGGACAGCTGCTGAAGAGAAGCAGTAGTCCCACTCCCTTTTGGGAGCCAGGGAGAGGACGGGGTGCGTCCGCCATGTTGGTGAAGGCAAACGAGGAGGACTAGAACTCCAGGACTGTCGGCTCCTGTGGCTCAAGTCCGCCATATTAATAAAGAGAAAGGGAAGGCTGACACCACCCCCCTCCCCGCACACATACGTACACCCCTTCTTCCCACCTAGCTCCCGCAGCTTAGCTGGGTGGGCCCTTCCCCAGCCTCGCTTGCCCAGTCTCTTCCCGAAGGAAGCGTAGCAGCCCGCGCCTCAGATTAGGCTTAAGACAGCGCCGAATGAGGGCGAAAGGGAAATGCCGACCAATTGCGCCGCGGCGGGTTGTGCTACTACCTACAACAAGCACATTAACATCAGCTTCCACAGGTAACCTGGGCAGGGAGTGGGGGTGGCGGAAACGGGAGTTCCTAGACTGGGTATCGCTTGTGTGGAAAGAACAGGATTCTACTAATTCTAATAACTTCGCTAGCTAGCTAGCTAGTAGCAGGGACGCATCATTTTTGCCCTTTGTGTGTGTTTCTCAAATCTGTCCAATTTTTCGCTCCCTTCGGGGAAGGTTTACTCACTTTGTAAAAGAGAGCCAAGTTCTCTCCGTAATTACTCCTTCTCTAGAAAGTGACAGGAGGATACCTTAATTTTCTACTCTTTTACTCCCTGTGTATTAGACCAGGTTTTGATATTAATGACGCCGTAAGAGGAAGCGAGATCTGCCTTTTCAAGTCAACAATTACCTAAAAAGCCTGCTGTGTTACCGTATAATTAGTCAGTTTTCACTAGCTGGATTGACATGGGAAGCATTTAAATTTCAAATAGTCACGCACAGTAACTGCGGAAAAATTGAGTCATCATAATTAGTAGCCGTGGAATTAAGCGATGTTAATTAAAGTGGAAAAGATAAGCTTTCTATTCTTACTAGAACAGAGTAGTATAAAAAGAACCCAGGTTATCTTTTGCCTTCGTTTGCTGGAAGAGCAATCAAAATTCTTTATTTCTGTCAAATCAGAACTCTGGAAAGCGCTTTGAACCCTACATGAAACATAATAAGTACTTGGTAAATGTTTACCTTCTCGCAAGTGCCTGCCATATGCCTGAAGAAAAGAAGCATTCAAAAAGTTAAGTACAAACAGTTCTGATTTTATATACCTCACAACTTAAGATCTTAGAATGTAGAAAATGATATCCTTGACCTTTCTCCCTACTTCATTATGACAAAATGTACCCACTTATTAAAAGTTACCACTTAAAAAAAAATCCTTGTGGTGTTTCTGTTTTTCATCTACTTCATGCAAATGTAGTGCTTTATTCATTCATCCATCAAATGTGTACCAAGCTCTTATTTCCCCGACATGGTGCTAGGGATCCAGAAAACTCTTAACCTTCCTGGAGTTGTAATGAGAAAGACCAACATAAATAACTGTGGTCAAGTGCCAAAGAAGAGACCTTCAGGGTCTCTAACTTAGCCTTGGAAAGTCAAAGAACACTTCTCAAAGGATGTGAAATTTCAGATGAGACCAAAAGATGACATAGATTTGGTCCTGTACGATACTTTAAGGATTTTCTATTTTATCCAATGAGTACTTGAGAAGTTATGGAGGGCTTAAAAAGAATGGCGTGATTAGATTTGTATATTAAAAAGCCCTCAGGCTGCAGTGTAGAGAATTACAGTGTTACTTAAAGTGCTGGTCAAGCATCATCAAGAGATGAATTTGACAGAAAGGAGCTTATTACAGAATGTTAATGCACCTGCTATTTCACAAGGACATCCTGCTACAGCGTCAACTGAAATAAATGTACTTCTGTTGCTGGCACAATGAGCACTAGATTAGAAGAGGTGAGCGTTGATAGAGAAAAAAGTTGGGAACCTGTAGTAAAACAATGGAGAGTCCACCCAGTGGCCTAGACTACAGTGGTACTGACAGTAGAGATGGAAAGAAGTGGACAGACTTGAGAAATGTTTGAGGAGAAACTACCATATATGGTCGTTTGATTTGGAAGATGAGGGGGAGGGAGGATTCAAGGAACCAATAATGAATGTTTAGGAGATGCACGGTGGTACACTAACATACATACCTCCTCTCCGTGTTTGACTGTTTGCTATGAAATTAACATTTTCATGTGTAACCCCAGAAGTTTAGGTGTTAAAATAACATTATAATAAAAATCCCTATTTCATAATTAACACTATTCACTCCTTTCCTAGGACATTGGTAGACTTCTTTATCCCCATGTACAGCTTATATTGCCTAAACTTACTGTCACCATTTTTCTTATCTCTTACTCAGCCCATTCCAGTCTAAGTGTTGCCAATAATAATCTTTTGAAACTGTTCTTGCTAACATAAAGGACACTCCAGCATCCTTTTTTCATGGCATGTGATCATTTCCTCCTTGAAATACTCTCTACTTTGAATTATTTGACACTAATTTTGTGATTTTCATCTTACTTTTTTGGCCTAACTTCAGTCTCCTCTGCCACTCCACCCCCTGACCAAGATCTTCCCATTCTTATCAAAAGGATTGCAACGGTTCCTGTGGTCTTGGTTAACATTTACCTGTTAATGCCTCCCAAATCAATACCTCTGGTCCAACTCTCTCTAATGAGTTTTAGACCTATCGGTAAAGTGTCTCAGTTATTTCCCTGGTCTCTTCAGTTCCTCACATTCAGCGTACTAAAACTGTACTACTGAACTTGCCCTTCCCCCAAACCTACACCACTTCCCATATTCCCTTTCTCAGTAAATGGAAACACCATCCACCCAGAAACTAGGAGGTCATCCTCCCTTGACTTCTCACCATTCCCTCTCAGTTGGATTATTACAACAACCTTTTAACTGGTTCACTGCTTCCATTCATGCACTCCTAACCGCTCTTCTATAATCAATAGTGTGTTGCTAAATTTTTAACAACAGGATTTCCAGGAAAGGGGGAAAGCCCTGATTTGTAGTGTTTGTCCAATTTCCATGATATAAATACTCCCACCATAACTGGTTATAAGCTACCAATATGACATCACTGATCATGGAGTTGGGAAGAAATGTGCAATACTACCCTATTCTATAGCATTTATTCCATACAGGTGTAACAGACATAAGTAACCTGAAGAGTATAGACAACAGTAAAATAATTAGGAAGTGATGGGTTTTTAGTACTTATTACCTTTGTTTTTAATTTATTTAAATGCAAACTTAAATAATTTAATTTTTAATAATGGCTGTGTTTCACAACCAGTTAAAATATTTTCTGTTGACAGCTCTAAATTAGGCCTCTTAATGGCTTACCAGTGCCATTTTGGATAAAGTTCAAAATTACTCTTTAACTTGGAAAGTCCTCCATCTTCGTTTCATGTCATAACACTCTTCCTGTCCCCAAGATACTCTTTAACACTCTTCACTACTACAGTCCTAATTTCCCTAGCTAATTCGTACTGTCTTAAGGCCTCTTGATGAGATTAGCTCTTCCTGTTTTATGGTTCCATGCAATCCTGTACTTACCCTTTTATAAACTCATGACACTTGTAATTACTTTTATAATAATAATAAACAGCATTTATTTAGTATTTACCACGTACTATGCATTGGGCTGAGCATTTACTCACAATGTCTCATTTAATCCCTAGAACCACACTAGGTACCGTTATAACTCCACTTTATGGATGATGAAACTGAGGCCCAAAAAGGTTAAACAACATTCTTAAAGTCACCCAGCTATTACGTGAAGGAGCTGGGATTGATACCTGGTTTGATTACAGAGACTATTCTCAGCCACTCTTTTCTACTACATCAAGCTATTTGATTCTCTACCTTCCCCATTACAGTATACCCACATAGAAGGTAGATGTCATAAAGGTAGATCAACTTTGTTTACCACTATGTCTTCAGTGCCTAGGACAGTGCTTGGAATGTAAGAGGCATTCAGCTGTTAAAGACCCAAGCAAAATAGCATTGTTAAAATACTGAGTGATTTTCCAAAACATCTAATGTTTCTGAAAGCCTGGTTCTATTATTGTGTAAGCAAGAATATATCCATCTATTAACACCACGTTAATTTTTTAAAATTAATATTTACATGATTTATTATTACTTAAATTTAGTTTATGGGCTGCTTCTCCCACTCTTTGAATTTGCTGAGAAAAATCCAAACAACACGTGCAAAAACAAGATTAAGGTTAATACTGTATAAAACATTATCTAAAATCAAATATAAAATTGTTGATTATTCTTATTTTATTTCAACACAGATAATCTAAAGATTATTTAGTAATGCCAAACTAACTCCATTACTTTGTATATTCATTGATTCACTCAAAAAGTTCATTGAATGCTTACTAACAGGAAAAAGTAGTGAAAAAACAGCTCCTAACCAGGAGAAACCTGTGATCTAGTGTTGGAGATAGAAAAGTAAACAATTAGAATACAGTTATATTAATGTTATATGATATAGGAACATCTGACCAAGTCTTCTGATCATAAAAAAAAACTTGTTAGGAACATGGGATTCCTAAACTGAGTCTTAAAAGAAAGAAGTAGAATTTGATCACGTTAAGGTCCAATTGGAGACGTTGGTTTCATAATTTAAAACTTTTTTTTAGTTTAAAAATGAGCTAAAAGGGGAGGGGATGAAAGATAATATTTGAAAGAAAGTCTTCATATATCTGAAGAGTCTTATACAAATGCTAATACAATAGTACTGATAGTACTTATTTGTGCTTGAAGTCCCAAGAAGAACTAGTGTGCATATAAACTAAAGCTTAATTTTTAGCTTAGTCCTCAGGAAACATTTTCAGATCACTAAATATTGGAACAGAGAGCTTTGAAATGAGAATACATTACTATTAAGAGGTGAGGGCTAGGCCGAGTAGATAAAGTCTCCATTAGAGAGACTTGTATTTCTAGTGAAATGCAAAACAACGTACATATATGAAAATGTGAACTGCAGAGTGACACACAGATGTTATCCTCAGGTGAGGGTGTGTTCGGGGCAGTGGGGGTGGGGACATGAGATGGCAGGGTGTCTAAGTAAGTCTGGGCCTTCACCTCTGTGGCCCTCCCTGCTGGTAATTTGAGCAAGCCTAGTATATCTGACACAGCCAAAGCTGTTACCTAATGAAGCTTCAGTTGGGGGCTTTTGAGCCACATGATCTTCTAACATAAATTTAATGGTTCTTTTTAGGTACTAGTGAGTTCATAATTAATACTTCAAGGATAAGGTAGTCAAACTAAAGAAGAGTTCAGTTCAAACTTATTACATGTGAATGTTGATTCCTCTATTTGCAAGTCAGTCAACACAGTTACCATTCGAATTTTTAGACAGTCCCTTATATTTTTCTCTTCCTTAATGGTGTACACTGGGTGCATATCAATATATTTTATATCTGAAATAAATATAAAAGGAAAAACATTCCTGCTGGGCTTGTCATCAACATTTTACTTTTTGTAGTAATTAATTATGCCTTTTACTGTACAACATAGCTTAAGAGGTCATTTTTAAAAAATATATGCAGTTTAACTTCATGGAAGTAATATAGTGAATTATAAATTCATATATTCTGTATTTATATTAATTAAGCAAATTTTTGTTGAGTCCCAACTGTTTCCAAGGCACTACGTAAGTGTTAAAGTTAGATAAAAAGATAAAATGATCCATGTCCTCGAGAAACTTATAATCTTCTTTGATTTCACTGGAAATTTATTAAAATGGAAAATTACAAAGCAATGTAGTAAGTATCATAATGAACACAGAGGAAGGAATACCAGAATCTGTCTCGATAAAATTTAATCTGTAGATGATCTGATTTGTCTTGACCATGGACATGAGCAGCAGATCAAAGCACTGTGAAATTATTCCTGCTTATAATGGATCTACATAAATTTGATCTAGATCAGTTTAGTCTCGTTTATTTTACTGCCCTTGTTAAGGACTAGTTTGGGAAGAAAGGTCTCTTTTTAAAACCCTGAAAAATTAAACTTAAGTTAGTTTTTTATTAACTTTTTTACAACTTATAAAAATGAGCATGAATTGGTTTCTGTTCCAGTATCTGGATACTGGAAATGTTTAAATTTTTATGTAAATGGAAGACATTTTAAATTGTTACCTTTCAAAATTTCTTTTAACCATTTAGGTACAACCAGAAGTGTGATAGTTGGAATTTGAGTTGCCTTTTTTTTTTTTTTTTTTTTTTTAAAGGTTTCCTTTGGATCCTAAAAGAAGAAAAGAATGGGTTCGCCTGGTTAGGCGCAAAAATTTTGTGCCAGGAAAACATACTTTTCTTTGTTCAAAGCACTTTGAAGCCTCCTGTTTTGACCTAACAGGACAAACTAGACGACTTAAAATGGATGCTGTTCCAACCATTTTTGATTTTTGTACCCACATAAAGTCCATGGTAAGTAATACTACTTTTATGCCATTTTAACCATTTTTAGAATCCATCCCTTTTTGTTTGTAACATGGAACAATTAAGAATATATTGAAATTCGGGCCTCCCTGGTGGCGCAGTGGTTAAGAGTCCGCCTGCCGATGCAGGGGATACGGGTTCGTGCCCCGGTCTGGGAGGATCCCATATGCCGCGGAGCGGCTGGGCCCGTGAGCCATGGCCGCTGGGCCTGCGCATCCGGAGCCTGTGCTCCGCAACGGGAGAGGCCACAACAGTGAGAGGCCCACATACCGCAAAAAGAAAAAAAAAAAAAAAAAAAAAAAAAAGAATATATTGAAATTCATATATAATGCTGTGCCTCAAGAAAACTGCAAAACTGCAGTAAAGATGCAGGCTAGAATTAGTGCTCAGCGTTCCTGACTCCAATATTCTTTCCCCAACCTAAACTGTTTTATTATATTGGAATTTTACATCATTGTTAATTATTATTGATAATTGACCCATTGGTAAAACTGAGAAATCGTAATGAAACCTCCAGCATCGCTCTGCTCTGATTTTAAGATGATATGCAAATAATGTGTGTTAAGTGCTTTCAGGGCAGCACACCCAAAGAATACCAGAGTTACACCAAAGAATATAAGTTCAGAGGGAGGCATAACAGAAAACCTCATAGAGCTCAGGCATTTCGGCTGGGCTTGAGCTTGGATTTTGGAACGTAGGAGAGGGTTCTTGACTTTGCACAGCGCAGCAGCAATAGCATGATGAGAACAAAAGATAATGAGTTGAGAAGTGAATGGAAAATAAGTGTTAGCAAGTGATATTTAAAAGGAAAGAGAGGGGCTTCCCTGGTGGCGCAGTGGTTGGGAGTCCGCCTGCCACTAGATACTAGAAAAGCTCCAGATACTAGAAAAGTTCCAGGAGGGCAAGCATTTCATTTCTGAATCCTCAGAACCTCAAATAGTGCATAGTACACACTCATATATTTATTGAATTTGAAGTATAACTTGTTTTTGACATTTTAATCATTTATTCATTCAACAGATGTTTACTAAACTTTACATTATGTCAAAATCCAAGTTAGATGCTGGGAATATACGGATCAAAAAAGAGTCCCTGGGCTTCCCTGGTGGCGCAGTGGTTGAGAGTCCGCCTGCCGATGCAGGGGACACGGGTTCGTGCCCCGGTCCGGGAAGATCCCACATGCCGCGGAGCGGCTGGGCCCGTGAGCCATGGCCTCTGAGCCTGCGCGTCCGGAGCCTGTGCTCCGCAACGGGAGAGGCCGCAACAGTGAGAGGCCCGTGTACCGCAAAAAAAAAAAAAAGAGTCCCTGCCAATTCCCCTAGACAGGAGGAATGCCAGTTGTAGGTTTCATGAAGACAGGAACCATATTTATCTTACTATTCACTGTTGTGTCCCCAGGAACTCATAAATGAATTCCTGTGTTTCAATAAATGTTTGTTGAATGAATGAAAGACACAAAGCTATGAAATTAATCAAATAATCTGGGAACTATAAGTGGTTTAATATTATTGGAGTAAAAATTAAGATGATGAATGGCAGCACTTCCCTGGTGGTGCAGTGGTTAAGAATCCGTCTGCCTGCCAATGCAGGGGACACGGGTTTGAGCCCTGGTCTGGGAAGATCCCACATGCTGTGGAGCAACTAAGCCCGTGTGCCACAACTACTGAGCCTGCGCTCTAGAGCCCACGGGCCACAATTACTGAAGCCCGCACGCCTAGAGCCCGTGCTCCGCAACAAGAGAAGCCACCACAGTGAGAAGCCCACTCGCCGCAACTAGAGAAAGCCCATACACAGCAATGAAGACCCAACTCAGCCAAAAATTAATTAATTAATTTTTAAAAAGATGGTGAATGGCAGAATGGGGTGAGATCCTAAATGGTACAGTATGCCATGTAAAGATAATTTTTTTTCTTTAGATAATAGGGAGGCAAAGAAGAATTTAGCCAGTATTAAATCATCAAATCTGTTAGAAAATTATTGTGTGGCAGAAAATAGACTAGTGAGGATCAAAATGAGCCAGAGATCAATACAGAAGTTTTTAATATATTCAAGCCAGACATGAATGATATGGGCCTGATATGGGTAGTAGCATTAAGAATGATGGAGAGGAGGGACTTCCCTGGTGGTTCAGTGGTTAAGACACACTGCAGGGGGCGTGGATTTGATCCCAGGTGAGGGAAGCTCCCACATGCTGCACAGTGTTGCAAAATAAATAAATAAAAATAAAAATCTTAAAAAAAAAAAAAGAAATGAAGAGAGTGAAAAAAGAAGAATGATGGAGAGGAGAGGATTTGTGATACAGATATTTAGGA
The DNA here is from genome assembly GCF_025265405.1 of Mesoplodon densirostris. Lineage (NCBI taxonomy): Eukaryota > Metazoa > Chordata > Mammalia > Artiodactyla > Ziphiidae > Mesoplodon > Mesoplodon densirostris. The sequence continues at coordinate 31,781,470 of NC_082671.1, read as the reverse complement.
GATAGAATTAATAGGACTTGATGACTAATTGAATGAAAGAGATAAAAGGAAAAAAGGGTCCTCAGGTTTCTGATCTGGAAAGAAAGTTTCTAGCCAGATTTTAAAACCTTGAATGTATCAATAAGATATAACTGTGCATAATTAATAGGTAAATCTATTCAGGAGCTTGATACTTTGGAATATGTTTGTATTAAGTAGGACCACAGGTCTGAAATATTAATCAAATTGAGAGGATAGTATTTACCTAAAAAAGAGATCAAATCAGTATCACAAATAAACCAAATGTCTAAATGCATTCTATATTGGCCTTAGAATATTGCAAAGAATTTTCTTAAGTCTCTACAGAATCATATTCAATAATTTGGAAGAGACTTAGGAAGTCCATTCTCTATTTCCAGACCAATGCTTTTATCTCTCTGGAGAGAAAAGACAAAAAAAAAAAAAAAAAAATAGGTGGCTGGAGTTAAATCAACCAGTTGAGAAACTTGAATCCATGACTACATGAGATGGGCTGCTGATGTTTCCTATCAAATTTTTAAAATCAGTTTTTAAAAGAGCAGTTTAAATACTGTTATCCAAAACAAAATTTACTTATTTGTGATATTCCATAATTTATGTTCAACCCTCTAATTTTATTCTGCTCAGAAACTCAAGTCAAGGAATCTTCTGAAGAAAAACAACAGTTGTACTCCAAACGGACCATCTAATTTAAAATCAAACATTAGTAGTCAGCAAGTACTACTTGAACACAGTTATGCCTTTAGGAACCCTATGGAAGCAAAAAAGAGGATAATTAAACTGGAAAAGGAAATAGCAAGTTTAAGAAGGAAAATGAAAACTTGCCTACAGAAGGAACGCAGAGCAACTCGAAGATGGATCAAAGCCACGTGCTTGGTGAAGAATCTAGAAGCAAATAATATATTACTTAAGGGCACATCAGAACACATTTTACCAACTGCCTTAAACAGTCTTCCTTTGGAAGATTTCAAGATTCTTGAACAAGATCAACAAGGGAAAACATTACCAATTCTCTAACTCCAAAACAGACTAAAAGTACCTTCAATTAGGATTTGATGCTTGAACTTCATTCTGTTCAAAGGTAAAGATATTTAAGGAAATTATTCCAAAATTGGGTATTTAATAAAGTTTTACCTGAAGTAACAACGTTACTGCATAATTTATTTATGAAGACTTGGTTACAAAAAAAAATGGAGAACTTCTTATGAAACTTATTTGAACGAGAATGGAAGTGCCTTATGTGAGAATCATGTACTTAAAATTTTTTCTAGAAAATTGTATGTAAAGTGTTTTGTGTTTTTGTCTTTTTAAACTTCTTTTAAAGAACAGTCTATGACAAGTAATGTTTTTAAATTATATTATAAAAAATCTTTTTCCTGTACCAAAGTTGGGATATTACATTCTAAGTAATTTGCCTAGTAGGAGTTAACCAACATGAAATAAAACTTTAAAACTGCTGGATTTTGTATTAATTAAATTATTATTATTGGCACTGTGATTGGGAAAAATTTTAGGAAAAAACCTGAAGTACAGGGCAAGTTCTTTTATTTAAACTTTTCGTATCTTTTTATCAGTAAAACTGAGCTAATCATGGCCTCCCTCATAACAAAATTAGCTTTTGCAATAGCTTGTAAAATATTTTGAAAATAGTATTTTCAAATGTGAAGTACCCTTGCATCATCCAAGTAACTCAGACTACTAAAAACAGGTAGCTGATTATATTCACCTTCTAAGAAAATATGTTATGAAATAACAGAGATAGAGATCTAGCTTTTACTTTAAACAAAGTGATAAATGTATACCACATTTATTCTCATAATAAAAATATTACATTTTCTATTTCAAAACTGATACGTTAATAGGCAAACATGCTACACAGTTCCATGTTAGGAATACTCCCTCTGTCCCCATGTGTGTTGATACCAAAATTCTTAAGCTTTCTTTTTTTTCCATAAACCCACAATAGAATTGAATTATAGAAAAGTACTTACCATATTATATCTTTACAACTTATAACCTAAAATGAAGTCAATTTATCTTACACATCAGCTTGCTCTTTATCTCCTCTTTTAGTGAGAGTCAAATAGAGCAACCATACTGCATAACGGAAATGGAATGTAGATCTCTTTAAAAATACATGTCTCTGATAAAGCTATGCAAGTGCTAATTATTTTACAAAATAGAATATCAGAACTATTCTTATAGTTTCCATTTGAACAATTAAAGGGTTTGCCTTATTTTACCAGATAAATGTTTAATAAGAATCCTTTCCTTCAAACAGCTTTGGTCAAATCATGTAAAAATTTATTAACGTACAATCAGGTTACCCAGGCCTGATTTGAGCTTCTGACACCGCCATATGAAAGTAGCATATACATAATCACATATTACTGTAAATCCTTCCCATAAGGTAATGGCTACTTGGTGATAAAAAAATTTTTTATAACATTTGCTGAGATCCTAGCAAAAAGTCTTTTTACATTATTAGCACCCTTTCTTTTCATAAGGAATGCCTCCCAAGCAACTAGATGCACAAAGGCAAAGGTAGGAAACATCTCTTTTAGTTATCATCAGGCACTTAAAATAAATATTTATGAAAATTCTTTTGTGTATAATGTAAACCTTGTTAGTCATGTTATCTTTTTTTTTTAAGTCATGTTATCTTTAATATTGGATGTAGCTCCTTGGAATTGTCATTACATGTTTTCAACTATCTTTATATGGTTTCAAACATAAACATCAGGAAACACTTACTGACCATTTCTATTTTATACCTCAAAATAAGTTGGGCAAATAATCATTTAAATATAAACTATGTTTCCCAAGTATAAACTCACGTTGTTCACCGCCCCTCCCCAATACAAAACAAAACACTAATGCAGGCTGATTCCCATCTACAATAATACCCTGATATCTTAATATAACATTTTTTAAATCACAAAAATAAAGTGCTATAAAATACAACAAGCTTTTGGCAAAGTTAGACTTCATTTATTAATATTTGAGAGCACTGAATAAACTACCACTCAGTAATTCTAAAGTAAAAATTTTTGCTGGTTTTTCCATGTCATTTTCATGTTACTGTTCCAATAACATGCTCCATCCAAACTCTCCCTGCATCAAATTATTTTAACATACATCTGTCTACCTTAAAACTACTTCCATTCATAGAGAAAAACGTAAAAGGAATCTTTTAAAATCCTGTTTTCAGTCTGTTGATAAACTTATCACTTAGCTCGTAGACCATAAAACTAATCAAAATTATAACAGTTCTTTGTCCTATGCTCTGACACAACACATATCCTCTGCTCTATGCCTGTCATTCATTCTATGTCTACCAGGCACTAACCCCTACAAAGGACCAGCCAAAGGCTAGAATTTGATATAAAGATGAATATGACATGATTTTCTGCCCTTAAGTTGCTCAAAGTCTCTTGCGAGAAACAAATATTATTCATAATACAATATGATAAATGCTATGAAAGAAGTATGTGTGAAGCGCTTTGAATTGGAATTTAATGAGAACGTGTAAACTTTAGACCTTTTTACAATGAACCAGTTTTCTTTTGAAACAAACAGATTTTCTTCTTATAATGACTTACCAATGGAGATTTTGTAGAAGGACATGGGTGTTGACATGAATCACATACAGTGTTTATTTAATAAATTGTAAGACATTTTTTCCCCATTAAAATGAACACTGAACAAATTTGTTGTTAATGATATCCTGTTAAAAGGAAAACATAAGTAAGTAAAATATATCAAAACCAAGACTGGAGTTTGACATTTGATATTTTTACTAAACAACAAACCCTACTATCACGAATTTTTTAAAATAATTTTAACTCAGAGTCTTAAAGTGAACAAAGCACTATGGCACCAATTAGTTCTCCTACTTGTTCTTCACATATATTCTGTGTGGTAGGTGGTATTATCTCAATTTATAGATGAAGAAATCCTTGTTAATGTAATTTATTCATTCAGACATTTATAATGTGTCAGCTGGCACAATGAATAGAAATGCAGTAATCTAGGAAGTTCTAGATTGAACACTGGTCTTCAGCCTCCAAATCCTCTTCTCTGACCTCTAAATTTTAACCTTTTGTGAAATATATGAATCATTAAAATAGGACAGGTTATGTGTCTCAAAAAACTAAAATAAAAAATATTGTGTGTATATATACAGTAAAGACAGTCTGTGAAGTCATTGTTGATCTCTTCTAGGTAGACTTTGTAATGTTGGGTTTTTCTAATCTCATTTCTCAATGTTAGAATACGGGTAAATTTTAATTTTGGTATAATATAGAAAGTGGTTCCTCTTTATGTCAGAATATGGGATTCTTTTAGTATTTAGACAGTTGGAAACTTCATAAAATTAATGATTTTATAATGTATATTAAACAATTGCATATTGTTTTCACAAAAAATGTATTCTGAGTATACTGATATTAAAAACTTTTCCAAGGAAATTACTGTCATGCCTATTATTTCTAAAATATGTACATAAACATTTCTGTGGAAATCCATCCCCTAAATTGATCCCCTAAAATACTTCTGTAGAAGTCCACCTCCTTAAATTGAAGCAAACTGTAAGCAAAATAAAGATATGTAAAGCCTAGAAGAGGAATTATCATTTTCATTTTATGGCTCAAATTAAATCTAAACATAAATTATAGTTTATTTGCACTGTTTTAAATACTGGTTATACAATCTACACCAGATATATGACGGGCTATAAAAATGTTCTGTCTACCCTGACAATAATTTGAGGCTCACACAAAGATTTATTTGTAGATATGCATTATTTTAATAGCAAGGAAATAAGATATGATTTTTTTCTTATTAATTTTTTCTAAGTATTAAAATATTATTTAGTACTTTAATTTAAAAAACACTTTTAACATTCACTAAGAGACACTGAGCGAACTAGAATGAACCAGATGGAAATGGTTCCTGTCCTCAAGTCTATGGGGGAAAAAAAAAATTCCATTTGTTTATTCCTGCCCTCACTGCCCCCTACCGTCTTCCTAATGCCCTTTCAGAATAAGTTGAATCTAAAACAACATACCAGTCTTCAAATTGCTGCCTAGGCTTTTAAAATTTGTGCTCCAAAAGCTTAAAAAAATAAAAACTTTGGGTTCAATGCCAAGAAAGCAGATACGTGCCTATCTCTCAGATGAATTTTCAGTTTAATTATTTAGCTAGTATTTCAGACCTTTTTATGTCTAAATCCTCCATTCTCATGAATTTCTATTTTCACTCTCTTAACCACCACATCTTTACATATTGCCCTTACTTTAGCTTGGTCATTTAGCAATCTCCCTGTCATCTTTTAAGTATTAGCTCTGATGCTCCCTCTCTCTCTGTGACACTTTTCCTTAACGTACCAAAGTGATATAAGTGCTTCTCTCCTTGAGTCCTGTTTTATACATAACTTGGATAAAGTCATCATCTCATTATAATGTTATTGTCTACACATCTGTCTTTATTTTCTGTGTTCTTTCAAGTGTGTGTTTGTGTGTATGTTCTTTTCTTTTTGGGACTCAGGGGTCTGGCATGTTTATATTAGCCATTCTAATATTAACACATTTCTCTTTAGATTTCACAAAATCTAAATAACTCCTTTGGCTTAGATTCAAAGTGACTGTACATAGAACCCACTGATATTTTCCTAGCATCAGTAAGTGCTTTTTGCCATTGGGATGATTTTTACAATTGATATTATGTATCAAATGTCTATCCCAGAAAATGTTTATGTCAAACACTTAAACATAAATAGGTATTTATATTGTAAAATTTAAAGATTATTACTCCAACAATGAACTTTCAGTCTGTTGCTCTGATTACAATAACAATTCTCAAACTGTAATGTTTTCTGAGGGAAGGTAATCTGTGGTAAAACAATTAACTCTGTTGGAAAGATTTAACAAAAATGTTCAAAGTTTCTTAACTTCTCAGAGCCTTTAGTGCACTCTCACAGTCCTATGAAGAAACAAAATTTCTGAACCTTAAATTTGATCAGAGGTATTTTGGAGGGGAGGTGGTAGTGGAGGGTAGCATACCTACTGATATCTTGAGGAATATAGTTTAGAAAATGCTTAACCATAAAATTCTCTGTTGCTAGAAAGTGGCTTTTAAAGCAAATGGAAAAAGACTTTGTTGAAATGTTTTCAGATTGTCTCTAAACATTATCAGATTGTAAAATCATTGTTTCTTTTTAAAGAATATTTTAACTACATTAATTCCCCCAAATTGTTTCAGCCTTAAGCTCTAATAACTTGTTTTATGAAGAACAACAGCAATAATTGGACACCAGGAAAAACTGGAAGAGAAGTATTCATTTGAAGAGTCAGTCACCAACACCGTTATTATTTAATATGCAATTTTAGCTACATATTCATGAGAGAGAAAATCATCCGTGACATTCAGGAACTAGCCAGACAAAGCTAGCCTTCATTGTTGTTAGAAGATGGCCTGCACAGGCCATGGTTTCCTATTAGACATAAAAATCTCAAAGAACACCAAAATCAGGCAAGATAACCCTGTAACTGTACTAAATTGAAGGAGGGAAAAAAGCAATACCAGTTCATAATTTTGTCTAAGCAAAGACAAAAACAAGGTCACTATGCAAACCACAAAAATATTAGGTTTTATTAATAATAACTATGCCTAATTGTCTAGTATCACTAATATTGGCCAGTCAGCTTTCTAAGGTAATCCAATTACCTGTGCTGAACAAACCCAGACAAAACTTAAGTGGTCACATAATTTCTGCATAAAGGCTACATATGCATATAGTAAGGGAAGTCCACTACTATTTAGTCCTACTTCACAAATTTGGTTCTCAGGTAATTAATCGGATGCCTTACCAAAGGAAAGAGCTTCAAATAGTCTTGGCATATAATACAGTGTGAGTTTTCAAAAAGTAATTACTTCTAGCAGGTTAAAACACATTTGGGTACTATGTCTGAAAGTGAGTTGCTTCCTCTTTTTACACTGTGAGCAATTAACTGAAAAAGTTCAGAATATAATGTAATTATCAATTAGTTACTGTTAACCCAGCAAACAAAAATTAATTAAAACGTGAAATCAGCCACAAGATTCATTTGTTTAAGGTGACAAACCGTTCTGCTTTCTAAGTGAATTGACTTTAAATAGGAGAGGTGCGGGAGCAATTTCCACAATCTTCCACATAATAATTACTTGAGAATTCAATAGCAGGAACTATGTCGAGCTATCTTTACATCTCCAGCGGCTAACAGTGTCCAGCACCTTACAGGTGCTGTTTTTAAGTGATCTTCTCAGTCATAAAATTCCCTTTCTACAGCCTAATATATCCCCCACCCGTAAAAAGTCCATAATATTGTATGCCATGAACTGCTCACAGACAAAAAAGCATTCGAATCTGATGCTTGACATGGTCTACTGGGTCTAAGTTCACTTGCTTTCATTCCTCTATTCTGTTACTGCCTTGGTGGTGGTTTCACTTTTCAGCGTTTGGGTATGTCCTCAAACACAAGACCTTTACAGGTGTTCCAAGCCTCCAGACTCTAAGGAGCATTACAAACGTACAGGGCCCTGCTGACGGTAGTCCTCGCTTGGTCCTCTAGCCCTTGGAGCCGCCCTTTAAACGCTCACGTGAGCGAGGCGACGCCCACGGGTGGCGGCTGCGCAGGCGCGCAGGAGGCGAGCCACGGGACGCTGACAAGCGACGAGGAGCGAGCTGAGCTCAAGGGTCCTCGGCCCTGGCCGCCTGGACCCGGCCTCTAGGGCTGCGCGGGCGGCCGTCGAGAGTGACCGCACTCCGACACTCGGGGCTCGCCGCCGGAAGACGCCAAATTTCGGCCCGCGCCTCGCCTCTCTGCATTGCTGACCCCCAGCGTCGGCGCGTGGGTGGGCGGTGGGGGCGGAGCTCGCCCTCCTGGGCCGCTGATTGGCTGTCTCCGCTTCCCTTTCACCTTCCTTGCTGCGAAGTTCAGGTGTGACGGGACCGCGGCCTGCGAGCCCGCCGCTGTCTGAGAGGTTGCGGTTTGCTCTCCCAGGGAGGCGTTAATCTCGTCCAGGCTTCTGCGGCAGCGCCCCACCAGCCCAGTTTCCGGAAATAGTTTGGGTTTATATTATTTTCTCGGACGGTGGAAGATGTTGGCATTTATGTTCTCTTCTACACGAATGTTTTGCTGGCAACTTAAATGACTATTTTTCTCAAAAATGCGAGATATTTTCTTCCCCAGGTGTTCGTACTGTTATTTTTCATGACAGATCTTGACCACAATACATACAAAAAATACATAGAGATGATAACTAATATAGTTATATTGAGTCTGATCATTTGCATTTCTTTAGCTTTCTGGATTATGTCTATGACTGCAAGCACCTATTATGGTGAGTATGAATGTTCTAAATTGTCTTTCTATAATCTAATCGGTGAAATTTAGAAAGTACCATTGTGAAAGCCAAAACTCATATCCTCTGAATGGTTATAAACTGTTGTGTTTACTTAATTTCCACGGCCTGATTTGCATTTACTAAGATGGAAATATGCAGTGCCTTGAACGTTTTAAAGCTTTTAGTAAATGCTGCTTGTCATAATACTAGTTATACCGGTTCCAAAATGTCTTTTATTTCATGTAATTATTACATCTAGCTTGGTGAAAAGTAAGTGAGGTTGGGCTTCCCTGGTGGCGCAGTGGTTGAGAGTCCGCCTGCTGATGCAGGGGACACGGGTTCGTGCCCCGGCCCGGGAGGATCCCACATGCCGCGGAGCGGCTGGGCCCGGAAGCCATGGCCGCTGAGCCTGCGCGTCCGGAGCCTGTGCTCCGCAACGGGAGAGGCCACAACAGTGAGAGGCCCGCGTAACGCAAAAAAAAAAAAAAAAAAAAAAAAAAAAAATTATTATAAATAGTTGTAAATGGTTCTCTAAACTTGGACAGGACTTATTTGGTCATTCCCCACTAGGATTGTCTCTCTGAAAATATATAATTCTCAACATGAATATTTTACTTTGGTGGCTTTATCTCTAAGTTTCTCTACTTACCACAGTATTTTAATCCAGAATGCAGTTATCAAAGCTTGCAGCCAAGGCTAACCTGTGCAGCCTTCATACAATTTATGCTCTACCTTTCTAATTTTTCAGGTAACTTACAGCCTATTTCTCCTTGGCGTTGGCTGTTTTCTGTTGTTGTTCCTGTTCTGATCGTCTCTAATGGCTTTAAAAAGAAAAGTCTAAATCATACTGGGGCTTTAGGAGGTATGTTTTTCTTTTGAATGTTTAACCATATAATAAGTGCTTGCTTATATAATTTAAACTCATGTTTTCTAAATTCTGAATATATGAGCCTATAAATCACAATGTTGCATATCTTAGACAAGGATAAAGTTATGCATTACTCAACTTTACTATTCTGTCAAAATTTCAGATACTAACATACCCTTTTAGTGTGATGTACAAATTGAACCTTGTAATTGATAACAACTAGATTAGTAGGATAGACTTTTGAGGACCTTGGTTATTCTGCTCCTGAGTTGGATTAAATTTTCTGCTAGCAGAAACATTGGAACATTTTTCCTCAAGGTAAAATAGAGGAGCCATTGAGAAGAATAGCACTTGGAAATTGCTGTTAGTAGCCTCAGGCAGAGTAGTCCCAACTGAGTATTCTTGATTCATTCTTCAGAATTGAGATGGGGACAGGTCATTTATTTATTCTTCTAGCAAATGTTTGTTGAGCAGTTACTGTGTGCCACTCTTCTAGAAACTGGGGATATAGCTGATTTCAGATTTTATGGAACTTTTATTCTTTAGTACAGAGATAATAAACAAATAAAATACATAAAACTTTTAATATAACGATAAAGTTTATCAGAAAAAAATTAAAGATAATAAAGTGTGTATATTGGGGAATGTGGGGCATTCTTTTGTGGATAGGGTCTGGATTAACCTTTCTTCTAAAGAGGTAGTTTTGAACTGGGACCTGAAGAAGTCAGAAATGAGAAGATCTGAGAGAAGCATGTTCCACTGATAGAACAAGTAGAAAGGCCCTGACATGTTCAAGCCTGGCTTGTTCAGGTGTGAGAATAAGGCTCATTTGACTGGAAAATAGGAAGGAAAGGAAAAGTAGAGTAAGATAAAGTTGAAGAAATAGGTAAGGGCCAGATAATACAGGGTTTATCAGGACACAGTAAAGATTTTATCCCAAACTAGAATCCCCCCTGCCTCGAACCAGGGGATTGATGGGATCTGATTTGACTTTGGGATTTTCATATCCTACCAGTGTTATAAGCACCAAGACATGAGGATTCCCCCCGCTCCCCCACCAAATACTTCCTGTTGGCTGAGATCACTACAGGATAAGGATTATTTAGAACTGGCAGGTCTTGAAGTGCCTACCCAGCCTTCAAAATGCTGATGATCATTAGCCCTAATGCACTGTAGAGACGCCCTATCCCCTCTGTGTTCACATACAGCAGATGTTTCATAAAGTTTTATAAACTAGAGCAGGCCATCACAGAGACAATATAGCCTGATAGGTAAAAGAACAAGCACTAGAATCAGGCAGGATGAGTTTGAGTAATAGTTATGGATTTGGAAAAGTCACGTAACCTCTCTGTACCTCAGTTTTCAGAGAAATGGGTTTTTAATATCTAACCTAGAAATTAACACAACATTGTAAAATCAACTATACTTCAATTTTTAAAAATTTCAAAAAATAAATAAATGCTTCCTGTGCAAAAAAAAAAAAAAAATCTAACCTAGAGAAGGACAAATCATGAAAGTAATAAAGCTTAAACTTAATGGCATTTCATTTGCAATGGTACCTTTCAAGGTTCTAGGAAGAGCCCTAACAATGTGCTCTCATGGTCTTCTTGTTTTGTAAATTTTACAGAGGTAAAAGATATTTTTGTGCTTTTTTTTAAAAAAAGAGGGCCCCCAATTTATAAGCTTCAGGACCCACAAAATCTTGATCCACCCCTGATTTCATTCTTAGGATTGCAGTAAGAATTAAGTGAGATAATTACTATAAAGTTTTTAGCTCAGAGCCTAGCACATAGCCAACATGTATAGGGTGCTTGTTATTATTAGGCACAGTTTTTCAGAATCATGCTCATTTTCCTTCTTCATAATTGAGATACACTGTTCAAGTTCTGTTGAGAAATTGAGAAATCTGTTGTTAGCACTTTGAAAGTAATTACTCATTTATAGCAAATAATTTGAGCAATCTCTGCTTGAATATAATAATATAGAGTTACGCTTTGCTAAAAATGTCCTTTCTCAGGTAGCCTTGCCTTGGTTTTCATTGTTCTTGACCTGTGGGAAGAAGCGTCAAGTTCTTCTTGAAGTACTGTCTTCCTTTGGCTTCCATGCTGTATATGATCCTGTTTCTCCTCTTACTTTTCTGATCTCCACTTTTTTTCTTTCCTACTACCATTTCCTTTTCTGCCTCCTAGCCCTTGGGCCTCTACTCCTCTCCTACCTGGCTTGATTTAGAATTAGAACATATAAGGACTTCCCTGGTGTTCCAGTGGTTAAGACTTCGCCTTCCAGTGCAGGGGGAGCGGGTTGAATCCCTGGTCGGGGAGCTAAGATCCCACATGCCTTGTGGCCAAAAAGCCAAAACATAAAACAGAAGCAATATTATAACAAATTCAGTAAAGACTTTAAAAAAAAAAAGAATTAAAAGATATATATTTGAATTGTAGCATTGCCACCTGCTATCTTTGTGAACTTGTCCATGTCACGCAACTCCTCAGAGACTCACTTTCTTCATCTCCTATGAAATAGGTCCTTATGGGCTTATTGGTGAGGCTCAAACAAGATAATGTGTGGAACAACATATCTTTTTTTTTTTTTTTTTTTGCGGTACACGGGCCTCTCACTGTTGTGGCCTCTCCCGTTGCAGAGCACAGGCTCCAGACGCGCAGGCTCAGCGGCCATGGCTCACGGGCCCAGCCGCTCCGCGGCATGTGGGATCTTCCCGGACCGGGGCACGAACCCATGTCCCCTGCATCGGCAGGCGGACTCTCAACCACTGCGCCACCAGGGAAGCCCCAACATATCTTTTTAAACTATGAAGTATTATACAATAAACTCCCCAAAGACACAGAGTGTATCATATGCTTCTGTGTCCTAAGCTTTTTTGAATAGTGCTACACACTCTTATAATAGTGCTTAGGAAATATATGTAGATTGATTTTAAAACCACTACCCTTTTCCTAATCATTGCATTCTGTTGAATTTTGGTATCTTTTTTGTTTGGAGCTTTTTTTTTTCCTTAAGGACAAAAAACTGTAATGTCGATTCAAGGTATATCATAGTACTTGGGAATACTGTCCTGAAGTATGACTGCAAGTCACTTAAACTTTGTGTTATAATTTTCCCACCCATAAAATTAGAAGGAATAATATTATCTATAGCACTGACTTATCATGAGGAGTCATATGCGTAAAATGCTTAGCACAGGACCTGGCACTCATAAAATAATAACATGTATTTTATAAATGTTAGTATTGTTTTCCTTCCACAACTACTATTACAGTCATAGGAATTTTACTAAGGTTTGCCATATCATGTCTTTAGTGTGCTTGGGATTGAGAAGAGTTTCAGAACTTCCTCAGGATCTGGGTGTTTAGAGTCCTCCATGACACAGGAACATACACCTCAGTGTTGAAGGAAGAGGGGAGGGGTTGAGGCAGTGCTTAGGGTGGACACTGAAGTGAAGGGCTCTTGTCTCCTTGAAAGAAAGAATGCTTCTAGAATAAGGAGAGGATCACATGAGGGGTTGTGTGAAAATGTACTTGTAAACTGTAAAGCACTGTGCAGGTGATTTGCTCCAAGAAAATGTTGTCTAGTCTGGTTATTCAGTGTGTTCCTTTGAACATGTCTGTGTGGACAGTTTGTCATCAGTCTCTTGGCTTGACAAGTTTAAATTTAATTTCACTTGTCAAGACGCTTAGGCTTAATGGTTTCCCATTTTTTTTTATTCATTCATTCAACAAATATTTAGTAAGGGTCCCCTATATGCCAGACATTGTTCTGGGCACTGAAGACTTAGTAATGAACAAAATAGATAAAAATCCCACTGTCAGAGGAGACAGATGATAAGTAAGATGGGTTTGAGGCATTTAATCCCCAGAAGGAGATGCTGTAAGTGTAATGGAAGTGCACAGCCAATGAGGTGTTGTCAGGAAGGGCCAGTAGTTGTGCTGTCTGTGTTCTCACAAGGATGGCCTTACCTCTTTGGTTATCATAATTCGGGTCTGGCGTTCAGTCTTTTGAAATAGAAACCTCATTCTGTCAGGTACCCAGAGTTGATTAGAGCCAAGAAAACTGGTTTATGTTGCCATTGTTATAAGAGACTAATATATGAGCCAGAATACTACTTTATTAATCTGATAAAATATAGAACTACTGGGCCAACTGGAATACAAACATCACTGTTCAGACATGTCCAGTTCTTGCAGTCAGAGCACTTGAGAAGTCAGACAGAGTCTGAGAAACAGTCAGTAATCCAAATCCACAGGTCAAACAGTCCTGTCCCTTATATAGTATTTAAGTCTGCCAACCTCTGGTTCTCTTGGCCTTCATATTCTATATTTTGGGCTAACCCGCCTTCTTTTGATTCCCATAGTCTTTCTCTAGGCAAATTACTTATGATATAATTGATTAGGTTTGAGTTTATTCAGTTATAAAACTCCAGTCCTACCTTTCCCTTTCTTGTCTCTCAGATATTATTCCCAGGTCCCCTTGGTTGGAATTTCGGGTAACTCTACTCCCACTATCAAAGACATTTGTAGACAGTGTTGTTTTACTTCCCTAGATGGCATCTGCCAGTTATAGAATTTACCTGTTTTAAGCTCAGAAGGCAGCCATAATTCTTGAGTCTTCACAGTCTTTGGGAGCATCCGATTGTTATGCAAATTAATTCCTTAGCACGGACAATGAAAGATGATAGAGGTGGGTTGAAGAGGTGGAAAAGACACCAAGTGGAGTTAGCAGTTACTAATCTAAAAGTTGTCATAACTGGGAGATGCAAAAAGTTCTAAGATATTTTTTAGACTACATAAAAGAAATCATTCCTTCAAAGCACATTAGCTTCAATTTATTTCCTCATTCCTAACCCGTCATCAACTTGAACACTGATCACTTCATGTGATATTTTGAGGTGTTTGAAGTAAAAAGGATGTAGATGCCTTTTTGTAGCATATCAGTGTAGGTTTTTTTAGGGCCATCTCACTTTGGGTGTGCTTAAGACTGTGGAACAAATTGTTAACAATGACTGTCCATGGAGAAGGGATGGGAGTGGCAGTGGTGAGGAAAAGAGGCACTTTGACTTCTGTATGTTTTGGCTTTCCCCTCCAATACCCATGTAGTAATTTTGTAATATATTTTAAAACAATTGAAAAACCTTAAAGGTTGGGTAACATAATAATATTCATCTTTATTATTATAATAATAACACATAAGTGCAATAATAATGATGTTCTTGTTGAGGTTTTGCCACTGTAACTGCCATTATTGCCAATGATATTAACATTTATTACGGGCCTCTTACATGCTGGGTTTATAATAAGCATATTATAAAAATTATGTCATTTAACTTTTCACATCAAGCCAGTGAGGTAGGAATTATTCTTCTTCTTAATACACCAATGAGAAATTGAGGCTTAAAGTTAGGTAACATCTAGTCATGCAGAAGTAAGTGGAAGAGTCAAGATTTTAACTCGAGACTGTTCAACGCCAGAGCTGAAGCACTTTATTTCACTTTATACAGCGTTATAGTGATTTCTTGCACTCTCAGTAAAAAAAGTACTAAACGTAAGTAAAATGCCAATAACTGAGTATCTCTGGATGGATCAATCAGTCAGGATGGAGCTAACCAATAGAAAATTTCCTATTGCTACAGAAATAGGAAACTGGTCCCTTGTTCTATTATTTAATACTTATTTATTAAATACATGGTAACTTATTTAATAATTATTTAATATCTATTCCGTTACTTAGTAGAACTTTGCTTATTGTGTTATTTAATAAAAATCTTCATATAGCAAAACTCAATCTATTTATCTTAAGAGTTACAGAGAGCAGAAATTGTCAACCATGAACCCCATGGTTGCCACTCTTGGGTGCCACTGATCTGAGTACTCAGTGGCAGACTAGCACATTCTCTCCCTGAAAGAAGGAAGATAAAATTGTCAAAAGTGTGCTTGAAAGTTCAAAATCACATATAGAGAATGCTACCTTTTGTGTAAGGAAGAAGGAAAAATAAGAAAACATGCATATATCTACTTATCTTCATAAAAGAAAACACAGGAATGATAAACTGGAGAACAATGATGTTGAATACATACAAAGAATGGAAAGAGAGCAAAATATAGAGGGAGGGGCAGAAGGGACATGGGAGGAAGTGACATCTCTCTAAATATACCTTTTTATATAAGTGTGACTTTTATTTTTATTTTTTATTTTTTTTTCTTGTGGTACGCGGGCCTCTCACTGTTGTGGCCTCTCCCATTGCGGAGCACAGGCTCCGGATGCGCAGGCTCAGCGGCCATAGCTCACGGGCCCAGCCGCTCCACGGCATGTGGGATCCTCCCGGACCGGGGCACGAACCCGTGTCCCCTGCATCAGCAGGCGGACTCTCAACCACTGCGCCACCAGGGAAGCCCTAAGTGTGACTTTTAAAAGCATGTTTAAGAATATCAGTGAAGTTGGGAAGGGGGGATCTAAAACTGAAAGCAAACTAAAACAGATGAACCCAACTGTATTTAAATGAATACTATAAGCACACTGAAGGGAGAAAAAGAAAAAGAAAAAGAGTAACTTATGGACCCAGTATTTAACTATATTCTTTATTCCTTCAGTCTGGGGTTACAGGAAGGGGAGAATTACAAAGAAATCTTAAACTATTTTTAGTACGTTTGTTTTTGTTGTCGTATGGGTGAAGCAATTCCAAAACAGTTTTTTAGATGTAATGGAGGATTGAGCAGATGAGTGAAATTGTCATTGTTGTTTGAGGCCAGAGTTCTAACTAAGGAAAAAGGCATACAAATATGGAATGGGGAAAAGCAAAAGAGAACCTGTGGAGATAGATTGGAATTGGAGTTACTGGTGTGATCTTGAGATTTCCAAAATATTTATGTGTATGTGTATATACATGTGTACGTGCCCATATATAAGCATGCATATATATGCATGTGTGTATATTTGTATGTGTGTGTATTCACTTGCTTTGTCCACAAAAAGCAAATATACCCCAGTAGCAATGAACACACCATGAGCCTAGATTTTGACCTCTGCTCTCCATTCCCCACTGTAATGAACCAGAGCTCCTCAGAGAAATGTCTGCTTCCAGGGCTGGGGCAAGGTAGGTCTAAGATGAGCCTCGAGCATTTTGTTATGCCCAAAAGAAAAGAAATGCTAAAAAAAAAAAAAAAAAAAAAAAAAAGAGGGAGAGAGGGAGATCATGTCACATGAATGCTGTCTTGAGCTTGTCTATTTTGTCTGATATTAGTTAGTATAGCCACCGCTGCTCTCTTTTGGTCACTTATTTGCATGGATTATCTTTTCCAGTCCTTTTACTTTCAAACTATTTGTGTCTCTGGATTTAAAGTGAATCTCTTGTAGACAGCATATAGTTGGACCACGTATTTTTATCCATTTTGCCAATCTCCATCTTTTGATTGGATCATTTAACCCATTTACATTTAAAATAATTACTAATAAGGAGAGACTTACTTCTGTCATGTTGGAATTTGTTTTCTATATGCCTCTCTCTCCCAGATTTACTCTTGGATGCTCTATTTATTGAATTTTCCTTGTAAAGTAGAAAAAAATCCCAGGCTATGGGGGGAAAATGTAAAAAATAGAAACTTGAAAGACCCTATACTGTTTGGTAATATCTTAGTTGGTAAAAATGTAAATGTATGGGAAATGAGCATTTCCAGTTATAATATGAAAATAACTGAAAAAACATCATTCTTTTTTTCACAGCATTAATGTATGGACTAAGTGTAATTTTGTGTATATATGTGTTTCTTTCAGGGCTCGTGGTTGGATTTATCCTAACTGTTGCAAATTTCAGCTTTTTCACCTCTTTGCTGATGTTTTTTCTTTCTTCCTCAAGACTCACTAAATGGAAGGGAGAAACAAAGAAACGTCTAGATTCAGAATACAAGGAAGGTAGAATGAATTATGTTTAATGTTACTTAAAATAGTAACCTTTATTTCATCTTAACATATCATAAGCTTTTAATCAGAACATGTTTAGACTGTTGAAACATAAATTTTATGAGAATTACTTTAGTAGTAGCCTGATATAGTTTATTATTACTTTACCACAATAGCAAGTAACAGCAGAATTTTAGAAATACTGAAGTCTATCATTCATTATTCTAAAACAATATAGAATGTGGGCAAAGTTACCATCTCACTTTTAGTCATTTTTGAAATTTTAGTCATTTTTCTTTTCTTAAGTTTTGAAATGTAAGTTCCTATAAATGCATGATGTTCCTCCTGAGGAGAAAACATTTTTTTTCCTTTTCATTCCCTTGTTTGTTCCTAGGTGGGCAGAGGAATTGGATTCAGGTATTCTGTAATGGAGCTGTGCCCACAGAGCTGGCCCTGCTATACATGATAGAAAATGGCCCTGGGGAAATCCCAATAGATTTTTCCAAGCAGCACACTGCTTCTTGGATGTGTTTGTCTCTCTTGGCTGCACTGGCCTGCTCTGCTGGAGACACATGGGCTTCAGAAGTTGGCACTGTTCTGAGTAAAAGCCCACCGAGGCTGATAACAACCTGGGAGAAAGTTCCAGTAGGTGAGTCTTTATTTAAATTTCTTCAAAAAACAAAAATGAACAAAAAGCCTCTTGATTTATTGTGTTTCTTATTTAAAAGCCTTTTAAGAATTTCAGTTTGTCTCCTTAATTGGAAAATCACTATAGGATATTAAATCGGTGATAATAAATAATACTTGCAGGAAGTGTTAGTAATTCCTAGATAAACAATATAGAAACATAGAGATAGGCCCACAGGCTTATCAGTGGGAAAGGAAAAGGAAGGAAATGATACAGTGTTTCTTGGGAGCCTGTTATGTGGTTAGTTCTTCAATGTATATCTCATTTCCCCATTATCATTATCAACTACTACTACTACTAGTACTGCTACTAGTACTTTATCATTGTCTCCTCCTCCTTCCTTAAATTTTTCTTCTTTTCCCCTTCATCATCATCGTCATCATCATAACAGTTAACATATTTGAGTACCTACTATGTGCAAAGCAGTGTTCTAACTGCTCTCCATGGATTACTGTTTACTCTTAATAACCATGTGAATTGGTCCTTTTATTGTTTACATCTTACAAATGAGTAAACTAAGGCATAGAGAAGTTAGGTAACTTCACCACAGTAACCAGACTTGGAAATGACAGGACTAAGATTGAAACCGGGCAGTCTAGCTCTATTAAACTATTCCACATCACTGCTTAGAATGTCAGGAGTTACTGAGGAGAAAAGCCTGTTTTCTAAGTAGGATGGTCTTTGGATTGCATCAAAGTGAACCCTTTCTTTAAATTAGTCTTGATTAGATAGGTACCAAAATATTTTGCTTTTTTTGACTTTATGTGTTTGCTGATTGTTAACCAGATGATTTTATCCATGTTCTTCTTTAGGGACCAATGGAGGAGTTACGATGGTGGGCCTTGCCTCCAGTCTCCTTGGTGGGACCTTTGTGGGCATTGCATACTTCCTTACGCAGTTGGTTTTCGTTAATGATTTAGACATTTCTGCTCCTCAGTGGCCAATTATTGCATTTGGGGGTCTGGCTGGATTACTAGGATCAATTGTGGATTCGTATTTAGGAGCTACCATGCAATTTAGTGGTAAGAACATTACCTTATTGTTGTAACTTACTGGTGTATTAAAGAAATGGGAACTCAGCCATGCACTGTGGTGGCTGCTACAAAGAAGATATGTTTTAGACAACACTCATGTTTATGGGCAAAAAATTCAAGGACTGTATTTTGCCTAATTGTATAACAAGTTATTTTAGTTTCTTTTCTGTGGAAAGTGTAGAGCATTACAACAAGGATTTTTAATGTAGAGTTGTTTTTTTCACCCATGCTGTTGACTGTTAAATGCAGTACTCTGATCATGACACTGAATAAATGTGTCCTTAAAAAAAATGGGGTGACTTCCCTGGTGGTCCAGTGGTAAAGAATCTGCCTTACAGTGCAGGGGATGCAGGTTCAATCCCTGGTCAGGGAACTAAGATCCCACATGCCGCGGGGCAACTAAGCCCATGTGCCATAACTACTGAGCTCGCACACGTCAACTCGAGAGCCTGCGTGCAACAAACTACAGAGCCCTAGTGCCCTGGAGCCTGCACGCCACAACCAGAGAAGAGAAAACCCGCACGCCACAACTAGAGAGAAGCCTGCGCACCACAACGAAGAGCCCGCGTGCTGCAACTAAGTCCCTATGCAGCCATAAATAAATAAATAAATAAATCTTTAAAAAAAGAAAGCAATGGGGAAGAAATATGGAAAAGGAAAAAAAAGAGATGTGATAATAAAAACAATTGCCAAGACACAGGTTGTTGGGGGACCCAGAATGAAAGAGCAAAGTCTCCTCTACCATTTTGAATTTCTCATTCTTTTCTGTTAAATTGATTGAAAGAGAATTACTCCTACAGAACAATGAGTAGAAGCTATGCAGGGAAGATAGGATAGTGCAGGAGACGGATGCTTTTGCTTATGGGTCTTTATCTAATCCCACGGATGCAGAATTTTGGAGTCAGATCATTATAATGCCCCTCCTTCCATTTATTTTCCAAGTCCATTTGAGAAATAATTATTCTAATAATCTGACTATACACATATGATGTACTTTTCTACTGTGACATCATGTATGCTATCCTCCCCACTGAGTTTTTAGTCCCACTCAAGATATATGGGAGGGCTTCCCTGGTGGCACGGTGGCTGAGAGTCCGCCTGCCGATGCAGGGGACGTGGGTTTGTGCCCCGGTCTGGGAGGATCCCACATGCCGTGGAGCGGCTGGGCCCATGAGCCATGGCCGCTGGGCCTGCGCGTCTGGAGCCTGTGCTCCGCAACGGGAGAGGCCACAACAGTGAGAGCCCCGCATACCACAAAAAAAAAAAAAAAAAAAGATACATGGGAGAGTCAGTTTTCTCCAGAATTTTTTGTGCTTTGCATCTAAGGCTCTCCTGTCATGTCAGTGTACTGACATGTTCTGTTAGGTGTGTATTTGCTCCACCCTTTAACCAACCACATTTTCTCCTTTGATTCATACAGTGAAGATGCTAGACATCTGGAGAATGGTTCCCTGAATACAGTGCTCCCAGTTCTCTTCATGTCCCAAGATAATCGACTTGTCCTTCCACTCCCCTTTCCACCATCAGAACATTTGTTCTCTCAGGTTCATTAGTCTTATCTAGATGCTGAGGAGGAAGCAAACTGATTTTAATTTATACTAAAGGGTTAGTAACCATATATGCACACACACACGCACACACACACACACACCCATTACACATTTTTTTAAAGAGCCTAGGTTTTATTCTAAACTGGGCTCTAACTGGGAAGTTTCTGATCATATTGAGTGGGTTGGGGGAAAAAAATGTGGGCTGGGGAGCAGATTAGATTCATCTTTGTGTGCCTTCTTTGTGTAAGCACCTTGCTACTCCTGGGTATCCATTGTAGAGGCTCCTATTCTCAGGAGTCTCACAGGTTGGTCTTAGTGGGGAGCCACTGGGAAGGCAAGCCCTGTCTGCCAGTTTCATGCCATCTCTGCTTTTCAGTTTCTCCCTTCTACTTTGGAAAGAACTCCAGCATTGTTGAGAGAGCAGCATTGAGGTGTATTGAAACCCATTTATTCAAAGAGACCTTTTGTAATCATGGGTTCCGTATCACTCACCATATACATTATCCTCTAAAGTCATTTTACGAATGGCTGAGAATCTTTGAAAGATTATCTCCTTTGGAGGAGAAAGCTAATTTTTTTTTCAAGTCATTTGGATTTTCCACCTCACTTGCTTCTTTTTCGTTGCAGGTTTGGATGAAAGCACTGGCATGGTGGTCAGCAGCCCAGCAAATGAGGTGAAGTACATAGCAGGGAAACCTATTCTTGATAACAATGCCGTGAATCTGTTTTCTTCTGTCCTTGTCGCCCTCTTGCTCCCAACAGCAGCTGCTTGGGGTTTTTGGCCCAGACAGTGAATTTTATTTCATTTACAAAAGTTAAAACTTCGGTAAATTCAGCTAAATTTGCAATTCCAAGTTTCATCCCAAGAAGAGTAATTGTAATGACAAAGCAGAAATGCCAGCTTCTCCTCTATTCCATTGCAATGGAACTCCACGTTTTCCTCTCTGAACTCCATTGTAACAACTAATATCCTTTTGGTGAAAGACAAGGCTCATAGAATTTATTCATATTTTTCTTCTGCTGAATGGAACTTGAGCCATGAAACTATAATGTCCCTATATAGTTAACTGAAAGTTCCTGCATGGTAGATATAAATTTTGTTTTGTTTGTTTAAATCAGTAAAGGGACTAAAAGTGATAAAATTTTTAAATGGCTCAGTTGTGGCAGAGAAATGTCACCATGCCAATTATCCAAATGTTGTATCTGTTTTAAGTATTTAAACCGATGTGTGTGGAAGCCTGAACAAGTGTAGCATCCTGGACTTCTCCCATTACTTGCCATTTATTATTGTAAAAAGTGTGGAGTTTAGTTCCTGGTGAGCTGCGAAGTCTACTCCATGTTTGTTCTTCCTTCCTCAGGGTTAGTGATGAAAAAAAGTAAATGTCTTTTTCATGTGACCATTAGAATGCATGAAAAAAATTTATTTTTAGGTAAAGGAAAAGAGATATATCTTATGTCTAAAAAATATGCACCTTACTATATGTTTTAGTTTGTCTCTGAGCAGAAATTATCCTGAATTTAATATTTTTAATGTATTTTCTAGCTTTCTTTGAAATTTGTCTAGGAATCTGATTTACATTGGCATCTTGACCAGTTAAAGAGTCACTGGAAAATTATTGCAATTATTATTTCATTTGCTGTCCTAGAATTCACTGGAAAATGCTATGATTTCCTATTACGTACCTTCTAAGTTGTGCTGTCCTTTACATATAGCCTCAACCAAAGTGAGTTCTACTTTTCAGTTTTGTTCTTCACTTTGATGTATGTAGTAAAGGGGTTTAACATAGTATGGATTATTGTGCTAAAGTATTTTGAAATATTTCTCATGTGATTTCCATACCTTTCTTCCCCTTCCCCTTTTGCATTCATAGAAAAATTGACGAGAGATTGCATGAATAAGCCACTGTCAGAGTGGAGAAAGCTTTATTTTCTTTGTTGGTGACCCTGCTACAGTGATTATCTAGAAATGACTTGGTTCAGGAAGAATTTTTTAAAAAACAGTTGACACACTTAAGCCTTAAGCCAAGAAACTCAGTGGGTCGCAACCCATCTGCTTTGTGTATGTATACATTGGCATCACCTGAGCATCTTTAAAAAAAAATACTTGTGTGCAGGGCTTCCCTGGTGGCGCAGTGGTTGAGAGTCCGCCTGCCGATGCAGGGGACCCGGGTTCGTGCCCCGGTCTGGGAAGATCCCACATGCCGCGGAGCGGCTGGGCCCGTGGGCCATGGCCGCTGGGCTTGCGCATCTGGAGCCTGTGCTCCGCAGCGGGAGAGGCCGCAGCGGTGAGAGGCCCGCATATCGCAAAAAAAAAAAAAAAAAAAATTTGTGTCTGGGCTTCACCCAAAGATTGTGTCTGGTCTGGGGTACAGCCTGGGTACTGGGACTTTTTAAAACTCTGGCTGCCCGTTAGAGTCATGTAGGGAGTTTTTTAAAACACTGTTGTCAAGGCTCCTTTCTAGACCAAGTAAATCAAAATGTCTGAAAGTGAGACCCATGCATGGGTCATTTTTAGAAAGCTCCCTCCCTGGGATAGTCTAATGTTTAAACAGGTTGAGAACTACTAAATAAGAATATCCGTACACAAATGTCAAATCATTGTGTTGTACTCCTGAAACTAATGTTGTATGTCAATAAAAAAAAGATAAAAAAGAAAAGAATATCCTATACCTAAAAGTCTCAAAAGAGTGGGAATTTTCATTTTTATGCAGACAACTATTAGCAGCAGTGCCGTATGCTGTCTTTATGGATGGATAGCTTCTGGTAATTATACAGTCTTACAGCTACATCACTTACCAGATCATTCCTGCGGCAGTTTTTTGTGCAGCCTCTTTACTCCTACAGCTGTTCTAACATGCCTCTTTTCTCTTTTCCTGGAGATTCATCCTCATGACATACTTTGAGGCAAAAATACTCATTGGAGCCATTTGGGGTTTGGTAGAATCACCACATCAGTAACAGTTTGGGGACATACTGCTTCACAATCCTTTGTTTGAAAACCTAGAGCTAGTTGTGTTTTGGAATCAAAATTTTTCAGATTTTAGAAAAATGATAGGGTACTTATAAAATATTTTACTTAAAAATCCCAAAAGAGGGCTTCCCTGGTGGCGCAGTGGTTGAGAATCTGCCTGCTAATTCAGGGGACACGGGTTCGCGCCCTGGTCTGGGAGGATCCCACATGCCACCGAGCAACTAGTCCTGTGAGCCAAAACTACTGAGCCTGCGCGTCGAGCCTGTGCTCCACAACAAGAGAGGCCGCGATAGTGAGAGGCCCGCGCACCGTGATGAAGAGTGGCCCCCGCTTGCCACAACTACAGAAAGTCCTCGCACAGAAATGAAGACCCAACACAGCAAAAATAAATAAAATTAATTAATAAACTCCTACCCCCAACATCTTCTTTAAAAAGAAAACAAAACAAACAAAAATTCCCCAAAGAGTCTAGGATGGCACCCATTATCAAATACACTAATATTTCTGTGGTGAGTATATGAATACCACCAGTAAGTGTGTTAACTAAAGACTATGAGAGCCTCAGATCAGGTCAGATCAGTTTTTGTTGCAGAATTTAGGAAGAAACTTTCTGTTTTCAGAGCATTTTTGGATATGATAACTGTAGATTTTTTTTTAATTAAACACTTTTTAAAAAAACTTATATGTATCTTACTGAAACAGTAAACAGTTTGTGTAAAAAACACTTTTCATGGAAAGAGCTCCATGTAGCTATATAATAAAATAATATGTACTACTGCCTACCTAGGCAGCTTACAGGCATATATACTACTTCTTGCTATACTGTCACACAGGAGAAAAGAGCAAGGTGTATGTGGCTCAGGGCAGCTCCCGAAGGAGATCTTTGAAGACTTGTCAAATGGAGCCAGCAGAACAGTGAACTGCTACAACAGGTCATTCCATTCCTAGCTTTTCTCATTACTTGAGTTATCTATGCCTCAGCCTAGGGGCATATGTCTCTTTCTTATGTCTAGCTGCTTTACATGTAGGATGCTGGCTTCAGAAGTGCCAACCTCATCCCAATTAGGTAGAGGCCTAGTATAGAGAAAAATCATGTGCGGTGACATATTGCAGACTTTGCCACATGCCTGCAATATGAACAGCTGCCTCATGTTTGCACAGTGGGTGACCTGGAGCCCCCATCATCTCATGTTCCTGATGCCATCGCAACGAGAAAAGACTGTACTTAGCTACCAAATCCCAGGTGGCTTGCACTTGGTTTAAACATGAAAACACAATTATGCAGCTTAACTATGGAGTACTGTTGCTATAACTCCAAGTGGAACATTTGGAAACCGACCTGAACATTTTTAAAATATGTAGGTGTTTAATATATGTTTGTTCGTTAAGTTGTTTGACGCTAATCAGTTCTCCCTTTAAGAATCACTGAAAGGGCCTCCCTGGTGGCGCAGGTGGTTGAGAGTCCGCCTGCCGATGCAGGGGATGCGGGTTCGTGCCCCGGTCTGGGAGGATCCCATATGCCGCAGAGCAGCTGAGCCTGCGCGTCCGGAGCCTGTGCTCCGCGAAGGGGGAGGCCACAACAGTGAGAGGCCCGCATACCGCAAAAAAAAAAAAAAAAAAAAAAAAAAAAGAATCACTGAAAGTTGATAATCAGGAACATATTTCTGGAAGAAAATTTAAAAAACAGTTTAGCTACCTGAATTTCAGAGGACTGAGATGACGCCAACATTCTCAATCATGTGATGCAGTTTTAATGGCTTTGGAACTAAGGAGGCAGGAACTGATTGTGGAAGGAGTGAGGTTGAGACCAGGGTAGCAGGGCAAGGCTCCTGAAGTTACTTTCCCTGCCAAGACTAGACATGTTAATTCTTTTTCGTTTATCATAACCACCCCCTTCAAAACTTATTTTATACATGTGGCAACTCTTGCTTTAATGTTTGGATTTTTTTCTCTTTTTTTTAAATGCATAGTTAATACCCAGAATCTATCCTTCTTTTTAAAAAATTACAACATTAGAGGTAAAACTAAAATATGCTTTGCCTCCACTTCTCAGCAAACCTAGCTTTCTCCCACCTTCCCCAAGATAACTACTGCTAGAAATTTGAGATATTTTCCACATAACATTTGTTTTGAGTGTACTTTAACATACATTCTTCTTAATCAGTGAAATGTTGTTATAATTTGTACTATCATTTTGCTGCTTCAAGTCAGGTACTTACACCCAAGAAAAACTTGTTTCGGAAAAAAGATTAGAAGGATATATACCAAAACATTAATGTGTTATCTGTTAAGATTACAGATGATTTTTATTTTTGTTAAATAATTTTAAGTTTATGGTATATGAATTATATCTCAATAAAACTGCTATTAAAATACTTATACAAAAATAATTTTAAATACTTTCCTAAAAAGTCTACAGTCAGGGCTTCCCTGGTGGCGCAGTGGTTGAGAGTCTGCCTGCCGATGCAGCGGACACGGGTTCGTGCCCCGGTCCGGGAGGATCCCACGTGCCGCGGAGCGGCTGGGCCCGTGAGCCATGGCCGCTGAGCCTGCGCGTCCGGAGCCTGTGCTCCGCAACGGGAGAGGCCACAACAGTGAGAGGCCCACATACCGCAAAAAAAAAAAAAAAAAAAGTCTACAGTCAAATATGTTTCTTCTACAAATCAAAAAATGCTCAAAGTAAACAAAATAATCTCTGGGAATAACCCCTCTTCCCCACTACCCTTCCCCATTGTTATTTTAAATAGTATTCCTTCTCTTTATAAAAGACCTTATTAGCAATGAATTTAAAAGTAAAATGGGGTTTAGCGCAACATAAATCCAGTGCAACATTCTCTTGGTGTCGCTATGCCTTAGGCACTGAGTCTGAAGCTGGTGAATCAAAGCTGAATGAGGGCTTCCCTGGTGGCGCAGTGGTTGAGAGTCCGCCTGCCGATGCAGGGGACACAGGTTCGTGCCCCGGTCCAGGAAGATCCCACATGCCTCGGAGCGGCTGGGCCCGTGAGCCATGGACGCTGAGCCTGCGCGTCCGGAGCCTGTGCTTCGCAACGGGAGAGTCCACAACAGTGAGAGGCCCGCTTACCGCAAAAAAAAAAAAAAAAAAAGATGAATGAGACAAGGACTGTGCCATCCATGTGCGATAAAAGTGAGGAAGACAAATGTGTGTAGCATGTTGAACAAATATGACATGTGGTCTGTGATTTTTCAAACTGACCTTATTTTTGTCTTCTACTGGCCCTTTAAACTTCCCATAACCTTATATAAAAACTCCAGCAAGCCGTGAACATTTCTTCTTATTCTTAGAAACAGGTAGGAGAACAGGTGAACTGTGAAAGAGCAGAGAACCGTGTTCCCCTTTCCCACTGCAGGCTTCCAGCTAAAGCAGGTCCAAGGTGAGGGTTGGGATTTAGTTTTTTTTGTTTTTGGGTTTGGGTTTTTTTGGCTTTTGTTTTTAACCCAGGTTTGGCTATTCTAAATGCTGAATTGAGACTCAATAAACTAAAATTTTGCTGATGCTGGTTGACTGTTTGCCCCCAAAATTCATGTTGAAATCCTAACCCCCCAACGTGATGGTGTTAGGAGATGGGGGCCTTTGGGAGGTGATTAGGTCATGAGGTGGAGCCCTCATGAATGGGATCAGTGCTTTATAAAAGAAACCCCAGAGAGCTCTCTTGTCCTCTCCACCAAGTGAGGACACTTGAGAAAATGGCCATCTGCAACCCAGAAGAGGGCCTTCACAGAATCTGACCTTGCTAGCACCCTGATCTTGGACTTCTAGCCTCCAGAACTGTGAGAAATAAATATCTGTTGCTTATAAGTCACCCAGTCTCTGGTATTTTTGTTATAGCAGTCGGAACAGACTAAGACACTGCTGTAGAAGTGGGAAGGGAGATAGAGGCAGGAAGAAGATAAATCTGTAATGATACTTTTGCCTCTCCAGGCGTGGCAGATGGCAAAAGCTGGTGTTATTGGATGAGTCTGGTATAGAAGGTTAAAATTGGTATTAGCTTGGGGGTGCTTTTGTGGGCTATTTGGAGGTTTCCTGCTGAGCCCCTCTTTTACAGTTCTTCTTACACCAGCAGATGCATCTCTAGTTCAAATGATTGCTTGCATCAGTTATCTATTAATGCAGACCACCCCAAAACTTAGTGGCTTACAGCAAAAACTATTTATTTTCTCAGTTTGTGGCTGGCTGTTTGGGTTGGGCTCAGCTGGGCAATTCGATTTTAAGTGATGTCAGCTGGGCTCACTCACCCATGTTTGCAGTCAGTTGACAGGTCAGCTGGGGGGCTAGTTTTGATGGCCTCATTTGTATGACTGGCACCTTGATGCTGACTCTTGGCTGGGCTTACGTGACCCATCTGTCATCCTCCAGTAGGCTTCTTTACTTGATGACACAGGCGTTCCAAGAAGGATAAAGTAGGAGCTGCAAGTTCTCTCAAGGCCTAGACTTAGAAGTCTCATGATTTCATTTCTGCTGCAATTATTGGTCCAAAAAGTTAAAGGGCTACTTAGATTCAAGGGGTGGGGAAATGTATTCCACCTCATCATGGAAAGAGTAGTAGAGTCACACTGTAAAGGAGAAAGGTGACAGATGTGATGCATTGGGGGCCATTATTCTAACAAACTACCACTGTTACTTCTCAGCTCCTGGGCATCTAGCCTCTTTCTGCTGTGGTGCTCTCACCTCTCAGGTAACTGTATTGGATAGGATTCAAGACAACCTCATGATAAGGTTTCACCAGGTGAACTTCATGTACTCCATGGGGAAAATCCCTTGCTTTGACAACCCCTGAAAGTGCTAGCCAATCTCAGTGCAATCTCTGGCTTTACCGTCCAAGAGGAGTCAGGCACTTTCTTGCCCCCTGGAGTCCCAGGTAGGAGTCAGCCCCCAGGATGAATGTTGACTTTAACTTTCTCAGGCATGAGTCAGGCATGGGCCATCTCTCTCTCTCTCAACTAAAGGAAACACTCTCCAAAGGTGCACTTGAAATTTCGTCCCCAGTTTGGGGACTCACAGCCCGGCTACCACTCCCTCTACTCACAGAACCTTTCTCTTCTCTGGCCCCATTTTATAACTCTGGTCTGGCTGAGGAGTCTAGGAGTTATGCAACAGGTTGTCAGGTTCTCTATGGAAGGGTGTGTGTGTTATCCTCACTTTAGTCTCCTGATGTCAATCATAGTAGCATCTCCAGCAAAACCAGGCAGTTAGAATCATTTGCATCCTAACACCATGTGTTCACATATGTTATGATGTGTGGCTAGTGTATAGCAAGAGTATGACAAAGGCAGTGAGAACCCTGCCACTAGCTGCTTGGGTGATGTGGGAACACCTGGCAGAGAACATTAAGTGGGACATTACAAGATGAGTAAAAGTTTGCCAAGTCAAGATGGTGGGGACTCCCTCCCAGAGGGTATGACAAGACATCCAAATACTGAATTGCAAAGGGTGTGACATTTTTGAGGGGAAAAAAAAAGTTCACTGTGACTAGAGATTAGGTAGAGGGAAGTTGTATGAAATGAAGACTAGAGAGGTAGTTTGAGATCCATTTGTAGAGGGCCCTAATACTAGCTATATGACCTTGGGGCAAAACATAGTCTTTCTGTATGGAAAATGGGCATACTTAATAGGCATACTTCAGTTTCACATATTGTTGATATCAAATCAGTCAATGTGAGTGAAAAGCCTTTGAAGAAACCATGTGTTGTAGGCAGAATAATGGTCCCCAGAAGATGTCCATGTCCCAGTCTTTGGAGCTTGTGACAACCATACCTGGCAAAGGAGGCTTGCAGATGTTATTAAGCTTAAGAGCCTTGAGGTCGGGAGATTATCCTGGATTATCCTGGTGGATCCAGTCTCCTCACATGCATCCTCAAAAGTGGAAAACCTTTCCTGGCTGTGATCAGAGAAAGAGATGTGACAACAGAAGGAGGGTCAGAGAGATGCCGATTTTGAAGATGGATGAAGGGGGCCACAAGCCAAGGAATGTGGGCAGCCTCTAGAAGCTGGAAAAGGCAAGGAAACATGTTCTTCCCTAGAGCCTCCAGAAAGGAAGGTGGCCCTGCTGACGCCTTGATTTTAGGACTTCTGACCTTCGGAGCCGTAAGGTAATAAATCCGTGTTGTTTTAAGTCACTAAGTTTGTGGTAATTTTTTCAGCAGCCACAGAACGAATAGACCATGTCAGCTTTGAAAGACAGCATAATGCAGCACAGGCTCGGAGCTAGACTGCCTGGGTTCAAATCCTAGCTCTGCCACTCACTAGCTGCATGACCCTGTTTACTTAACGTCTCTGTGTCTCAGATTCTTCATCCATAAAATGGGGCTATTGTTGCTGTGAGGATCAAATGAGTTCAGTCTTCTGACATATCTAGCACAGTCTCTAGCATATAATATGCAGTCCGTAAATGTTATCATTACTATTCGACACATCTAAAGTGCCATGCAAATGCAAGTTGCTTCTACTTTTATATTTGGTATTATTGTTACTATTCTCTGAAAAAGATAACTCCCAATATTATATGAATGAACTGGGTTCATGTAATTCATTTTGCATGAAGAAAAGTATATTTTTTTACATCAAAATATATTAACCAAAACCTCATTCTTAAACTTTTGGGATGATTTTTCTCCTAATGAGATAATGGGTGCCTAATAGTAAGTACAAGTCTCCCTATGCTGTTTAGACTTATTAATGGTTATTTCCCTACTCATGCTTCATGCATCTGGGCCATCTGGACTATTAATAGTCCCAGAATATATCCTATGCTTTTCGGTATCTCCATGTTATTCCACACATTCTTTTTTTTTTTTTTTTTTTTTTTTTTTGCGGTATGCGGGCCTCTCACTGTTGTGGCCTCCCCCGTTGCGGAGCACAGGCTCCGGACGCGCAGGCTCCGGACGCGCAGGCTCCGGACGCGCAGGCTCAGCGGCCATGGCTCACGGGCCCAGCCGCTCCACGGCATATGGGATCCTCCCAGACCGGGGCACGAACCCGTATCCCCTGCATCGGCAGGCGGACTCTCAACCACTTGCGCCACCAGGGAGGCCCTATTCCACACATTCTTACTAGAGGGTTATTGCTTCTGTTCTGGCAGGAAGTTCACTGGCATCTGTGAGAAGACATATGTACTTCCACATGATAAATTAGATCCTTGAGTGACAGGATTATGGAAAATGACCTCTGTGTCCACTTTCCAAATTCCTTTACTCTTTTACTTAATTTCCACCTCATATTCCCACCCCCAAATTCCTACCTTTAGAGCCTTTGAGGGAAGAAACAAGAACTATTACAAAAAGTAGGAGGTGCTGTCTAAATATCCAGATCACCATGGTCCCTGCTGGGCTTCCATCTGATAGAAGAAGAGAAAAATCAACTGGCTTGAGAGAAAATGTCTTTGAGCCATCTTTGTGTCATACTTGCTGTCCCACTTTCCTTAAAAACTGGATGGCTGTCACCAATTTTTACATAATGACAGGTTAAAATGTGCTCTTGGAAGATTTTTCTCACTGCCCACCTCCCACCGCCAGATTTTTGTGTTCCCAGTTATAATCAGGGTTGCTAAGATGACTTAGTGTGCAATTCATAATGCAGCCTTCACACGACACAAATGCTCTTATAATTAGCACTGTAAAACAAGAGAAGCAATAAACTTTTACACAAAGCTAATTACACAAAACAGTTTGGTTTTAGGTTTTCAACTTCTACGTTTGGGATTTTCAAACACATACAAAGTAAACAGAATAATATAATGAGCCCTGGTATATCCATCTCCAAGCTTCAACAATTATTGACATTCTACCATTCTTGTTTCATCTATACTGCCACTCACTCCCAGTCTTCACCTGATTTTTTTCTTATGGTTCTATTTTTTTAAGTAAGTCCTTCTACATTGGAACACAAATATTTTTAACTGTATAACTTTGACAAATGATACACCCATGTGAAGCACACCCTTTCAAGATATAGAACATTTCCATCACCCCAGAAATTCCCTTGCATCATTTCCTGTCAATTCTTCCTCTTCCCAGGGGTAATAACCATAAAGTAGTTTTCCTGTTCTAGAACATCATACAAATTGCATACAGTGTGTACTCTTGTGTCTGGCTTTTTTTTTTTCCATTATAATGTCTGAGGTTTATCTATATGGTTACATGTGTATGTAATTTCTTCTCTACTAAAAAGTATTCCATTGTATGATGTCATAAACAACCTCTAAGATGGCCCCTGGTTTAGTCCCCTTTCATATTGAATAGAGTTGGCCTGTATTATCAATAGAATATGGAAGAAATGACAGTATGTGACTTCTGAGGCTAGTTCATAGAAGACATCACAGCTTCAACCTTGCTTTCTTTTGGATCACTCATTTCTGGGGAAAGCCAGCCTTCATGTCACAAAAACACTTAAGCAAGCAGTGGAGAAGCCCACATGGAGAGAAATTGAGAGCTCTTGTCAACAACCAGCACCATGTGAAGTAAATCCTCCAGTACTCTTTAAGCCTTCAGCCTGGCCAAAATTTTGGCTGCAATTTCATAGGGACTCCACCTAACTAAGATGCTTCTGAATTCCTGACCCACAGAAACTATGTTCTTGAGAGATGTTGGTCTGTAGTTTTCCTTTCTGGTTTGGTATTAGGGTAACGCTACCCTCATCGAGTAAGCTAGGAAGTGTTCCCTCTGCTTCTATTTTTTTGTAACAGGTTATAGAGAACTGGTATCTTTTGTTCCTTAAATGCTTGGTAAAGTTCACCAGTGAAACTGTCTGGGCCTGGTGCTTTCTATTTTGGAAGATTATTAATTATTGATTCAATTTCCTAAATAGATGACCTATTCAGATTATTTCTCCTTGTGTGAGTTTTAGTAGATTGTGTCTTACAAGGAATTGGTCCATTTCATCTAAGTTATCAAATTTGTGGAAATAAGAGTTGTTTATAATATTCCTCTATTATCCTTTTAGTGTCTATGAGATTGGTAGTGATGACACCTCTTTCCTTTCTGTTATTAGTAAAAGTCTTTCCCCATGTCAAAAGCTAGAGGAGGCTGGAGTTGGGTATTTCCCCATCCCCAGGAGGGTTAGGCTTGGTGAAATCACAGTCACTTAGGCTCTAGTAAAACAGTTTTCCTTGAGGGACAACCTTGGTAAGGAGAACTGAAAGCTCTGGGCATATTTTAAATGGTTACTTTTCTCCTCCCCCTGGAGGGACTTTCTCTGATCTTTACAGTGAGAATTTGGTATGGCTCTTGGAGGTAAAATTCAGGAAAGTATGGGGCTTCCCTAATCCGGGGCCCCCTAGGAGTTTTTAACTCTTAAGGCAGTCTACACTAAGCTTCCAGCAGTTTGTTAATTACAGTTTAAAGTTTTTCTATTTATATTGGCTCCAGCTGCTGGCTTTTGCTCCTGGGCTGCTGCTCCCTTTTAGCTGTGATTCTTTGTATCCACCTGTCTGTCTCTCCAGTTTTGGGGGAAGCAGTTTGCCCTGTGACCTTGGTTCTTTGATAAATCAAAGAAGAGTTGTAGATTCTGTTAGTTCAGCTTTTTCCTTGTTGTCAGATGAGAAACTGGAATCCACCAATGTGGTTTTAACCCTCATGTTAACCATTTACAAACTGTGATAAGCCTAATTTTCTTTTTAAATAAATTTATTTATTTATTTTTGGCTGCGTTGGGTCTCTGTTGCTGCGTGTGGGCTTTCTCTAGTTGTGGCGAGCAGGGGCTACTCTTCATTGTGGTGAGCGGGCTTCTCATTGCGGTGGCATCTCTTGTTGTGGAGCATGGGCTCTAGGTGCACGGGCTTCAGTAATTGTGGCACGTGGGCTCAGTAGTTGTGGCTTACGGGCTCTAGAGCACAGGCTCAGTTGCTCCGCGGCATGAGGGATCTTCCCGGACCAGGGCTCGAACCCGCATCCCCTGAATTGGCAGGCAGATTCTTAACCACTACACCACCAGGGAAGCCCAAGCCTAATTTTCTTATCTGTGAATAGTTACTTTGCAAAGTTGCAAAGAGATTTGGAGTTCATGTATGCAAAGCACTTGTAGAGGAATTTAATGACTGGTAACTTTATTATTGATTGATGGTACACTTTTCTGAGGAACTGGGCACGTTCCAAATAGTAATCTAGTCTGAACTAAAGATTAACAAACTTTCAGAACAATTAAGCCTTTAGTCACTTATGCTTTCACTTGAAAACTGAAACTCAGTTCAGTTTCCAGTATCTTCTAGTACTCACTTTACATTATTGTACAGTAAAAATTGTTTTTCTGAATGATGACTGAATTAAACTTTCATTCATTCCATATATCTAAATTACTTTCTTGATCCTCTTGTTTTATATCTGCATCAGCAAATCACTTAATGCTAGAAAGCTCACTGGACTGAGAAATGGGAGAAATGAGACCAAATCCTAATTCTAGCACTAATTAGCTGAATGATTTTGGGCAAGTCACTGTAATGCTTGAGTGTCAAT
Organism: Mesoplodon densirostris; assembly: GCF_025265405.1. Taxonomy (NCBI): domain Eukaryota; kingdom Metazoa; phylum Chordata; class Mammalia; order Artiodactyla; family Ziphiidae; genus Mesoplodon; species Mesoplodon densirostris. Next base: position 31,747,584 of record NC_082671.1, on the reverse strand, counting down.
TTCTTTATCCAAACCACAACCTATTTGAAATGGATGATCAAAAACTCCTTTCAGGACCAAATTTCATTTATTCATTTATTAAATATTTATTCATGAGCTATTGGTTGTACAGATCTTCCTTGACTTATGATGGGGTTACATCCTGATATACCCAATGAATACTGAAAATATCATAAGTTAAAATGCATTTAATACACCTAACCTACCAAACATCATAGCTTAGCCTGGCTTACCTTAAACGTGCTCAGAACACTGACATCAACCTACAGTTGGGTAAAATCATCTAACACAAAGCTTATTTTATAATAAAGTGTTGAATAGCTCATGTAATTTATTGAATACTGTACTGAAAGTGAAAAAACAGAATGGTTATCTGGGTACAGAATGGCTGTGTCGGTTGTCTACCCTCACAGTCGTGTAGCTGCCTGGGAGCTTCAGCTCACTGCCACTGCCCAGCAACACGAAAGAGTATTCTACTTCATATCGCTAGCCTGGGAAAAGATCAAAGTTCAAGGTTCGAAGTAAGATTTCTACAGAATGTGTATCACTTTTGCACCATGGTAAAGTAGAAAAATTGTAAGTCAAACCATTGTAAATCCGGGACCGTCTGTATTGTACAGTATTAAGCATAAAGCATTGAGACAAGGAAGTAGGACAAAATAAACATAAAGCTTATAGTCTAGCTAGGAGTTTAGGCATTAAGCCAATAATCACACCAGTAAATACGTAATTACACATTGTGATAGGTGTTGTGAAGGAAACTATAATGTTGGTGAATGATTACAACAACGGGACCTAGAAGGACTGATTGTATTGGAAAGTCAAGAAATATTTTTCTGAGGAAATGATATTAGGCAATGGTCAGGTTAAAGAAATGGGGGGGGGCAGTGGGGGGAGTAGAGAGCATTCCTGGAACAAGAAACAGCCAGCAGAAAAGCCCTGAGGCAGAAAAGAGCTTGCTTGGACTGTTAAAGGAGGACAAGGTGTCTGGCCAGGCTGGAACATAGTGAACAGTGGGGAGAATGATTCAAGGAGGATGGGTCGAGCCCCCAGCGGACAGGGACTGGACCTCCATAGCGCCTTGCCTTGTCAGACTTTGGATTCTATCTCAATGCAATGGAAAATGACTGCAAAGTTTTTCCAAATTTCCGTGATTCTGAAATTTAGCCTTACTCTGTAGTCCTCTCTCTAAGATCTGTATTCTGCAGAACAAAAGAATCTGAGGAAACATTTGCAATGACTAATACATGAGGAGATCAATCTACGAACACTGAATTTTCTTTGGTGTAGGAGTTAAGGCAATGTTTTCAGTGTTGGCTGCAGAGTGAAATCACCTGGGAAGTTGTGAAAACTATTGCCTTGTTTCTCCTACAGAGAGATTTGATCTAACTAGCCTGGGGTACAGCAAGAGAGTTTCTAAAAGATTCTCTGTGATTCAAATGTGCAGCCAGAACTGAGAACAATTGAAAGGGAAAGCTAGAAAGCTCAAAGTTTTAACAGTTCTTGTTCACCACATATGCATCTATTTTCAGAAGGAATTTTAAAAAACAACCCATATGCTTGCCAGGAACTGTTCTCAGTACTTCACAAAAGTAGACTCATGATTCTCACAATAAGCCCATAAGAATACTCATAATTTTCCCCCTTGGATAAATAAGGAAATTGAAACATAGAGTGTGAATAATTTGCCCAAGACCACATCACTAGTAAACAGCAGAGCTGGTATTTGAGCTGAGGCAGTCTGGCTTCAAAGTACACATTCTTATCTGCTTTGTTGTAAGACCTCTGTGGAGTAAGAAGGGTGACAACCTGCCTGCTTTCTACACCGCCAGTGTCAACTGAAAGAAAAACACACAACTTAAAAGCTGTAGGTTAAGTTTTATTCAGGGCCTCACTGAGGACTATAGACTGGGAAATAGTCTCTCAGTAGCTCTGAGGAATTACTCCAAAGAGGTAGGGGAGTGTATATATATATATATACACATACATATACATATATATGTGTGTGTGTGTGTGTGTGTGTGTGTGTGTGTATGAATTTGTTTTTGGCTGGGAAATATATTTGGTTACACATAATAAGATTACTGCTAATCACAAAGAACTCTCAAGTTCTAGACAGAGGAAAAGAAACACATTCAAGAGAGAAAAAGACCTAATTTTGTAAATTAAAAAGGCTCCCAGAATTTCAGGGCTGGCTGAATTGATAGAAAAGACACATGCACAGTCTGGTAAAATTCCTAAACTCTAAAGAACAAATATTATTTGCTACCATTTAGAAAGAACAAGCTGCTGAAAAAAAGAATCACCTTTGCATTGGACTTCTTATCTGTAACACTAGTAGCTTCAAGGCAATAGATTAGCATCTTTAGAGAGAGAAAAAGCAAGATTTTTTACCTAGCTATGATACAATTAATCTGTCAAGTGAAAGAATGATCTTTGAGAATGTGCAATAATTCAGAGAGTAGATCATTCCCATGCCTCATCTAGAAAAATATTAAAGAAAAGACAACAAATTAATGTGCACAAATGCTTCAAAATAGAAACAGAACGAGCAATACACATTGCTATGTATATGCACAGTTACATGTAAATAGATAAGGATAGATTGGGCATGTGTAAAGTAAATTTGTAATAGAAATAGAAAAACTTGAAAGGAAACTCTAAGAATCTAGAAGTAAAAATATGAAACTCTCAAAATCTAAGCGGGTTAGTGGAAGAAGAGAGGAATTAAAAACTTCTAAGACCTCGTGGACAGAGGGAAGAAGGAGGAGAGTGAAATTATTCTAAAGACCTTAACATATTGGTAAAGAGAAGGAGAGGAGAAACAGAGAACCAATTTAGCTCCACTGCTAAGATGGAACCTCTGAGATCTCTACTGAATGACCCATTTATTCAGTGAGGTGTGTTCACTCTGTCTGATGGGCACTAGAATGATCCCAAGTCTTGTGTGAGCTCTAGGAATTTTCTTGCATCACAGCTCCTCTGTAAATATTCCCTCCTCAGCAGTTGTTCTTTGCCCCACCTCATGGAGTTTTACCTTTCACACACAAGACTGGAATTTAGTCTGAAAGAATCAAGGAGGGACATCTGTGAAAAAATTCTGGAGTTCTTTTTCTAGTACCTTTCTCTCCTATTCACTGTCCCACACATTTTAGCTGTCTTGGCATCCCTGAACTTTAATCTCTATCTTCTCATTCTCATCTTTTTTTTTTTTTTTTTTTTTTGTGGTATGCAGGCCTCTCACTGTTGTGGCCTCTCCCATTGCGGAGCACAGGCTCCGGACGCGCAGGCTCAGCGGCCATGGCTCACGGGCCCAGCCGCTCCGCAGCATGTGGCATCTTCCCAGACCGGGGCACGAACCCGTGTCCCCTGCATCGGCAGGCGGACTCCCAACCACTGCGCCACCAGGGAAGCCCTATCTTCTCATCTTAATGAGACTTTCCTGCACTGTGATGAAAATCGTCCTTAGGGAGAAAGCCTGGGCATTCCTAGTGTTCACCTACTTTGTTTCCCTTTGCTGAAAGATCACAGTCCTCTGCTGCCTGTTGTCCAGTTGTTTCATATTCCCCCCCCTACTTTTTTTATCCCTACTTTTCTAGTTGTTTACAGTTAGCGGGAGGGAGTCCCAGAGCAGCAGAAAGCTAACCTTGACTTAATATTCAGACTCTTTGTAATAGTCCCTATGTTCTTAAAACTTAACAGTTACAACATCTGAAAATGGTTGATGAAATTTCCTTTGCCCCTAAATGTGGAAAAAGCACATGAGGATGGAAGCAGTAAAGACGCTATTAATGCTGTCAAGTCCATAGTTTACGACAAGGTGTTTTCTAATGAAAACCACTCTGGGGACTATTACAGGTATATATAGGTACATAAAGAAGACAAATCTTGTTAATTTCTTTTTCTACAGAGCATCCTAAGGGATCCCATTGGGGAAGAGAAGAATGCCAAGCTTCACCTCCTTCTTAATCAATCATAATAACTAACGTAGCTCATAAAAATCTGTGCCTTTGAGAGTTTTTTGTTTGCCTGTGTAGAGGTGACAACAAATAACATACTCGTTATCAGTAAATGGTTTTCAATTATTCATTGATTTGACAAAATATTTTTAAATGCCTACAATGTGCCAGACACTACAGTAGACACTGGGCATACAAAGATAAATAAGAAACCGTCTCTGATGTCAGGGGGCTTATGAGATAGTGTGTAGACAAACTCCTGAACATTTAATTATGGTTCATTATATAACCACAAAAATGAGAATGTATACAGGGCATCACAGGGGCACAGAGAAGAGACACCTAATCCAGTGTAGAGGGGAGTGGTTAATAAAGTCAAACGCAGCAGAGAAGGCCAGACAGTTAATTGAGAAATGTCTACGGGATTTTGCAATATGGAGATCATTGTCAGTTATACCCAAGGAGTGCTATAGAAGCAGCTGGAGTGGTTTGAGTACTGAAAAAGTGGAGACAATACATGAAGACATCTTACTGAAAATGTGGATTTGAAATAGAAAACTCGTTTAAAGATAGAAAGGCAATATACTGTGAGATTAATATCTGTAGCCATACTGCTTGCATTTGGAAGCAGGCTCTAATTTTCTTTGTGTAATCTTGGTCAAGTTACTTAACCTCTCTGGACCTTGGTTTTTCTTCTCTGTACATTGAGTATAATACTAATAGTGTAGCCACCTCATAGCATTGTTATTGGGATTAAATTAGTTAATAAGTGTAAATAGAACTCTGGTACATAGAAAGTACTGAATAATTGTAGCCATTCCCATTATTATTAAGTAGGAGTGTTAGAAGTTGAGGAAGAACATACCCATTGACCTAGTTTTTAGTGATTTAGAAGGCAAAGTCATTTACTGAGAGTACCTGTTGTAGTTGTCATTAGAACCAGGAATGCCAATTAAAAGACAGAGATTGTCAGACTAGATTTTTCTTAAAAAGCAAGACTTAACTATTCACTCTATAAGAAACCCATAGACATAGATTAAAAGTAGAAGGATGGGGCTTCCCTCGTGGCACAGTGGTTGAGAGTCTGCCTGCCGATGCAGGGGACACGGGTTCGTGCCCCGGTCTGGGAAGATCGCACATACCGCAGAACAGCTGGGCCCGTGAGCCATGGCCGCTGAACCTGCGCGTCTGGAGCCTGTGCTCCTCAACGAGAGAGGCCACAACAGTGAGAGGCCTGCATACTGAAAAAAAAAAAAAAAAAAAAAAAGTAGAAGGATGGAAAAAGATATACCATGCAAACACTAATCAAAAGAATTTTATAAGAGCTATATTAATATCAGACACAGTAGACTTCAAAGCAAGGAATAATATCAAGAATAAAGAGGGATATTACATAATAACAAAGAGGTCAATTCTTCAAGAAGACATAAAACAGTCCTAGATGCGTATGCACCTAACAACAGAGCTTCCAAATACATGAAACAAAAACTGATAGAACTGAAAGGAGAATTAGACAAATCCACAACTGGAGTTGGAGATTTCAACATAGAAGTAGTAGACAGAAAATCAATAAAGATAGAGAAGATCAAAATAACCCTACCAATTCACTTGACCTAGTTGACATTTATTAAAAACTTGACCCAGCAATAGCAGAATACACATTCCTTTCAAATACACATAGAATGTTCACTGTAGACCAGATTCCTGGTCATGAGACAGATTTAAACAAATTTAAGGAATAAAATCATACAAAGTATGTTCTCAAACCATAATAGTTACGTTTATAAATCAATAGCAGAAAGATATATGGCAAATCCTCAAATATTTGGAAATGAAATGACATTTATACATAACTGTATCCATTTTCTATTGCTGCTGTAACAAATTATCACAATTTTATTGGCTTAAAATGAAACAAATTCATTATCTTACAGTTCTATAGGTTAAGACATCCAACATGGGTCTCACTGGGCTAAAATAAAGGTGTTGAAAGGGCTATATCCCTTCTAGAGGATCTAGGGAAGAGTGTGTTTCTTTGTTTTTTCTGGCTTCCAGAGGCCACCTGCATTCCCTAGTTCATGATTCCCTTCCTACATCTTCAAAGTTGGTAATGGTGGATCACATCACCCTGACCTTGTTTTTGTCATCACATCCTTTCTGTTTCCTGCTTGCACTTTTAAGGATTGTTGTGGTTACATTGGGGCCCCCTGGATAATCCAGGATAATCTCACTATTTTAAGGTCAGATGATTAGCAACCTTAATTCTATCTGCAACCTTGATTCCCCTTTGTCATGTAACTTAACAGGTTCCAGGAATTAGGATATAGACATTTTGGGGTTGAAAAGAGGGAGAAAAGGGACATAATTGTGCCTTCCACAATTACCCATGGGTCAAAGAAGAAATCCCAAGGGAAATGAAAAAATACATATAGATATATATTTTTTAACAGAATGAAAATGAAAATATTCAGTGTTGAAATTTATGGATGCAGCTATTATAAACACTTAAATAGAAAAGAATAAAAATCTCAAACCAGTAATCTAAGCTTCTACTATAGGAAGCTGGAGAAAAATAGAGCACATTAAACCCAAGCCAGCAAAAGGCAGGAAATAACAAAGATAAGAACTCAGTGAACTTAAGAACTGAAAAATAATTGAGAAAATCAATGAAATCAAAGCTGATTCTTAGAAAAATAAATAAATAAAATTGATAAATTTCTTGCCAGACTGACCAAGGAAAAAACACAGAGAATATATAATAACCAATATCAGGAATAAAAGAGGGGAAATCACTATTTATGCACAGAGACTAAAAGGATAATGAGATACTATGAACAATTTAAATTAAGACCAGAAGTAGACTGAGGAAAGTTTGTAATAGTGATAAAAGGGGGTGGGAGGAAGCTGAAGCCAGAAAAGTAAAAGAACTGACAGGTAGCCCAAGAATGAAGTTGATGACTATGATTCTGTATTGATGCACATAATCTAGGTGGCTCAGAATAATTTTCCAGAAGTTTACTTGAAGGTTAGTGCTCTGTGATGATGCAGTAGACATATAAGGATATAAGAGAACCAAGAATGCTGCTAAGAGAGAGTTTAGATGCTCAGTAAGGAGTCCAAACACAGTGATGGAGGAGAGTGGGAATATGAGGTAGCTAGAAATAGGGGGGATAGAGAGACCAAGAGAAAGCTGATAGATGGACTGGGAAATGGGGGTGAATTTTCTGCATTACAGCTCCTCTGTAAATGTTCCTTCCTCAGCAGTTGTTCTTTGCCCTGACACATGGAATTCCACCCTTCACACACAAGACTGGAATTTCATCAAAAAGATTCAAGAGAGAGACATCTATGCAAATGGAGGTTGAGAATTGGTGACAGATGGAGGTTCAAGGAATTGAAGGTTTGTACAAAGGCAAAAAAACCTTACTGAAAATGAAGGCTTAAGAGAGCTGGTATTTGGGAGGTTTGGTCAATTTTTTTGTATCTCCCATGTTCCAGGCATTATTCTGGACACAGGATATAATGGAGAGCAAGGCAGACAGATCTTTACTACCATAGAGCTTACAGCTTTAGTACTGATAAATAAATAGGTAATTGTAATACTCAAAGATACATGCTATGAAGTATTTAGAAAGTGGTATAGAGGAATGGTAAGATTTTAAATGAGACCGTGCAAGGCAGGAATGAATAGCCAAGAGAAGAAAACACTCAAGCAAATGGTACTGAGTGCTATAATCCTCAGTATTTATGTGTACTACTTACGAATTTCCCATTAGACCATCCACAGCTATCAAAAGGCTCTCCATTCTCAACATCACAGATCTCCCATTAGAACCCTCAGCCAAATTATTTCACCAGGGCAAAACAATTTTTCTAAGAGGCTTTTCTGTCTTTACACTGATTTATTTCTCAAGAAGATGGGAAAGGACAGTCACTCAGACCTAGTTTAAGTGGACAAATCTCCTCAGAATTTCCAGTTCCATTTAACTACTGACATCTAGTTTTAAAAAGTGAGACTGACTCAGACTGCTTGCTACCTTTCTGAATGGAACTTTTTAGTAGGGTACTTTGGTACACACTGCTGGTACACAATTCTATTGCCAAGTATGTCAAACGTACACTTCCATCTGATACAACCTGATATAACCTGGTTATTTCAAAATACACGTACAATTTATAAATAGTAATATAAAATGCACATTACATTTAAACCCTTTGACTTCTTTGTTTGCCTTCCCTTTTTAACTCTTGAGATTGTATATTTTTAGTATAAATTGGTAAGTTCTGAGAATCTGCAAGTTTGGCTTAAATTCCTTCTTTGACAAGAATATGTAAAGTTTCTTGAGACACTTTTTTTTTTATACAGTAAGATACATGTTTAATAAAGATTAGGTACATGGTATTAAAAGACATCTAACAAGTCTTGGGCTGGGAATAGGAGGGAAAGCTCCAGGTTGGTTTCTTTTCTTTTTTTAAAAAAAACATTTTTATTGGAGTATAATTGTTTTACAATGGTGTGTTAGTTTCTGCTTTATAACAAAGTGAATCAGCTATACTTATACATATATCCCCATATCTCCTCCCTCTTGCATCTCCCTCTCACTCTCCCTATCCCACCCCTCTAGGTGGTCACAAAGCACCAAGCTGATCTCCCTGTGCTATGCAGCTGCTTCCCACTAACTATCTATTTTACGTTTGGTAGTGTATATATGTCCATGCCACTCTCTCACTTCGTCCCAGCTTACCCTTCCCCCTCCCCGTATCCTCAAGTCCGTTCTCTACATCTGCGTATTTATCCCTGTCTTGAGACACTTTTAGTTAACATTGACGCCTTAAGGATAAATGGCTCCCCTCCCTAGCCTATATGTCCCTTGGAATATTCTTGTTTTCTACAACTCAGAAGAAAATCTACTTCTAAGTCATAGTCTTGAATGTACTCTGGCCAACCTGGTAAATTTCACCGAGCTGCTTGTGCCCCTTTGTGGCCAATACTTACAATTACAACTCGGTTTTGTTTGCCAGGGAGAATCATTTGAATTGCTGCTTCACATGCATGAACAGTGGCCTCTAAAAGCTAGAAAGAACCGCAAGGAGATGAGATCAGAACCAACTGGAAGCTAGGGGCACATGGCTGCACAGGAGAGAGTAGGTGAGCAAGGACCAGATTTTGATTGAAAGGAGAAGGAATTGTGGATGCTGGGATGGCCACTACACCTCATTGTAATTGTTTCTGTGTTGTCTCCCACACTAGAATATGAGCTCCGTGAAGGCAGAAATATCTTGCCTGGCATTCAACAAAGGTTGCTGAACAACTAAGAAAATAAAGGAACGAATGGGTTTAGTTCACAGAAGTTTCACAGTAGATGATAGCTATTTTTCTTTCTATTGCTAATTATTCTTATTAGATGCTTAACATGGAAAATGCTTTGATGATTTTATTTAACAAAGCCCCCTATGTCCAAGAGCATTTCTCAAACCTCAGTATTTTATAGGCTTAGCTTTATTTATTCACTTGCTTTGAATTAATAAATATGAATTGAGCACTACATTCCAGGATCTGGAGATACAAAAATGTGACAGACATAGTTCCAGCCCCCAGTGGAAAGTACATCAGACTTATATTGAAAATCCCTGTCTTGCTGCCAAGCACCAAATTTCAGCTCCCTTTGCTCTGGCAGCTGCAGGAATAATATCTTATTTTTGTTTCCTCTATTTCCTTTATCTCTCTTATTGTATCCCTGTTTTTTCCTCCACTTTATCTCCTAATACTCAATATATTCTTTCTCAAATGATTGCATATTATAGTATATTAAACCCAAACTTTTTAAAAAGTTTTTTAAAATAAATTTATTTATTTAATTTATTTATTTTTGGCTGCGTTGGGTCTTCGTTGCTGCTCGCGGGCTTTCTCTAGTTGCGGCGAGCGGTGATTACTCTTCGTTGCGGTGCACGGGGTTCTCATTGAGGTGGCCTCTCTTGTTGTAGAGCACGGGCTCTAGGTGCACAGGCTTCAGTAGTTGTGACACGTGGGCTCAGTAGATGTGGCTCACGGGCTTAGCTGCTCCGCGGCATGTGGGATCCTCCCGGACCAGGCCTCAAACCCATGTCTCCTGCACTGGCAGGCATATTCCCAACTACTGCGCCACCAGGGAAGCCCAAACCCAAACTTTTGGTATTTGTAGAAAAGCTATACAGAAACAGTGCATCTATACTAGAATTTTCTATTGATATAAGTAGTTATAGCGGTATTTTTGAATTCCTTTTTTGTTCCTAAAGAGAAACCTAATTAGAATAAGAATGTATTCCCTGTAACAGTTGCTAAAGGAAGGAATGTGCATGGAGGATTATAAATGCCTTGGGGATACAAGATGATTCTACATGAAGAAATGGAGCTGAGAAAACACTTAAATGATTGTTTAAAAGATATACATAGATAATAGTGGCAAAGTTGGAAATAGTTTCCTCAGCTCTTGAGTTTCTCATTCTTTTACTACTTGTTCAGCCATGCTTTCTGTTGGCCTCAATAATATAATACACCTAGGGGATTTATAATTATGATGGGCTGCGAAAGTATACATACTTTATTAGGCTAAAGCAGGGTTTCTCAACCTTGGCATTTTGATATTTAGGGCAGGATAATTCTTCATTGGGGCAGGGAGGGGAGCTGTCCTGTGCGTTATTATAGAATGTTTAACCTCATTTCTAGCCTCTTCTCACTAAATGCCTGTAGCTAAAATGTCACCAGATGTTACCAAATGTCCCCTGGAGAGCATAATTACCTCTGGTTGAGAACCACTGAACTAAATCAACTATTTTCAGTTAGTTCCTAAGCATTACAAGTTTAATTCAACCCCTACCTATTAAAACTGTTAAACCAAGATCTCTAATTACTACATTGTAGCTAAACCAGTAGGCACTCACAGGTCCTTATTTAACTTGATTTCTCCAAAGCATTTCATGATTCCTTCTTTTTTAAGACATTCTCTTCTCCTCAACATTGACTTCTCCTAGTTTTCCCTTTACTTGTTTGGGTAGCCCTTGCAGTTCCTCTTTCTTTGCCCATCCCTTAAAAGTCAGTACTTTCAGGGTTCTGTCCTAGGCCCTGGGGCCGCTTACTTTTATACACTTTCTCTGTGTGATCTCATCCACTCCTGTGGAGTCGACGTCCCTGTCTATATTGATGACTCTCTCATCCTTGCCTCAAGCCCAGATCTCTCTCTTATGCTGTCAGCCCATATAGCCAGGTATAAATACTAGGTATTTCTATTTAGGAATTTCTCAGGGCTTCAAAATAAAAATGCCCCAAACCAAAAGAACAGAACCAATTTTTTTTTCTTCTACTGTGTTTCTTATTTCAGTGAAAGGCATCACCACTTACCAGTTACCTAAGCCAGAAATGCAGGGCTCCAATTCCTCTTTGTCTCTCTTGCTTTGCTTAACCATGTCTCCTAAATCAGTGCTTTACAAACTTTAGTGTGAATAAGAATCACAAGGAGGATTTGTTAAAACTCAGATTCCTGGATCCTGCCCCCATTCTGATTTAAGGGGGCGGGTGAGAGTGGGGACTGAAAATCTGCATTTCTAACAAGCTTCCAGCTGATGCTGGTGGTCTGCAGACCACACTTTGTGTCATACTGTCCTAATGGACTTCTCACTGTTTTTATGATAAAGCCCCAAATTTTTAGCATGACTTTCAAGGTTCTACATGATTTCATTTACTTCCTTACATTCATTTCTCACCATGGTCATCTCATTCCTGGTGCTTGTTTAATGGCATGCTGTGTCCTGAAATCTGAATGTTTATCTCTTTGCTTGGCTGATTCCTACTCTTCCTCCAATGTTCAGATCATTTATTTATTCTGTAGAAGGTACATGATCTTTGTCCACAAACAAGAAATTTAATTTTTTCTAAAACTGAATTTATTTGACTTCTATTAGATAATAGAAACTAAATCTCAATGTGCGTAATCTTAGTCAGTTCAGAGTGTCCTTCACATCTTGCCCAGGTCGTATCAGTATTTGACCTACTGTTACCAAATCGGTTGACTGTACCCACGCCGGGGTCCTAGCCCAGGCTGAGACCCATTGTCTCAGCTTCTTTTTCTGCTCAGATTTGTACAGCCAATAAAGAAATTGATGCTGGCACTGGAACAGCACAAGATTTATTCAATAGCCAAAGAATGGAGAAGCAGGAACTTCGTTCTCAAATCAACTTCTCAACCCGATTTGGGCAGAGACACCATATATATAGGAGGTTTGGGGTAAAAGGGAGGGAATTGGAAAGAGAGGGAGAAATATTCATAACTTATCCAAGAACAGGGGTGTGATTTGGACCTGAAACTGATGCAACACTCCTTTTCAGTCCTGGTATGGGCTTTTCCGGTTGCTGTCATGACAATTGTCAACTGTCATGGTGCTGGTGGGTGTGTCATTTAGCATGCTAATGTATTACAGTGAGCGTATAATGAGGCTCAAGGTCTACTGGGAGTCAAATCTTCTGATATCTTGGGCCTACTTGGCTCTAACCAGTTCTTGTTTTTCTCTTTGCAACTTCCTCCTGAAATTTTTTTTTTTTTTTTTTTTTTTTTTTTTTTTTTTTTGTGGTATGCGGGCCTCTCACTGTTGTGGCCTCCCCCGTCGCGGAGCACAGGCTCCGGACGCGCAGGCTCCGGACGCGCAGGCTCAGCGGCCATGGCTCACGGGCCCAGCCGCTCCGTGGCATATGGGATCCTCCCAGACCGGGGCACGAACCCGTATCCCCTGCATCGGCAGGCGGACTCTCAACCACTTGCGCCACCAGGGAGGCCCCTCCTGAAATTTAGATAAGAGTAATTGGTTTCCATTCAAGGGAGGGGCAGGGGTACAATTCTGGGGCAACAGACTTGGGTAACACTATGAAATTTGGAGATGCCGTGCTTCAGGGTCTCAGTTATCATCATCCAAACATGCTGGCATCTGTCATCTATTGCATTCTCATAGCCACTTGGCCCTCAAGTACTGCTGTGTCCTCCTTGTCTTAGCCACAAAATCTCTTCAAGTAGGGTGACCAAGAATTCTGGTTTGTCCAGGAATGAGGGGTTTCCCAGGATGTGGGACTCTCAGTGCCTCAAATCAGGACAGTCTTAGGCAAACTGGGATGATAGATCACCCTATCTCCAAGTCCAACTCTATCAGTTTTCCTCAGTAGCTTGTAGAAGCATTTGAAGACTCTCTTTAATACTGGCATTGAAGAAGCTCTGTAAGTTTATTTCAGGCTTTCTCTCTAGACAGTCGATGCAGCCACCGCTACTCTATAGCTCCATGTCCATCTTAGATACAGGTGAACTTTACAAAGTTTGTTACGTTCTCAGGCTTTGTTGAGGAAGAGAGAAATTTGTTTCCTTCGGTCATAGATTCCCCAAAACTATCTGGGATGCTATCATTACGAATATATTGGGCTGCAAATAACAGATAATCATACTACAGTGGATTATATAAATTAGATATTTGTGGATTAGGATGTCTATTCAAGACTATTTCTAACTTACTGCTCTGCCATCTTTAGTACATGATTTTGATCCTCAGAGTTGTAATATAACTCATAACTCAAAGACTATTAATTCGAGTGTTTCTCTTCTTATCTCTGTAGTAGAGGAAGACAAGACAGAAGGGGTTGGAATGTTGGAGAAACATCATTATCTGCCACAGGAATACTCACCAATGTCTAACTCCCTTGCTTTTCCTCTAATTCTCCTTGACTAATACTTATTAATCAAGCAGTGACTCTGATTGCTTATACATTCTATATTAAAAAACAAACAAACAGGGCTTCCCTGGTGGCGCAGTGGTTGAGAGTCCGCCTGCTGATGCAGGGGACACGGGTTCGTGCCCTGGTCCAGGAAGATCCCACATGCCGCGGAGCGGCTGGGCCCGTGAGCCATGGCCGCTGAGCCTGCGCTCCGGAACGGGAGAGGCCACAAAAGTGAGAGGCCCGTGTACCGCAAAAACAAAACAAAACAAAACAAAACAAAACAAAACAAAAACAACTTTAAATACCAGTGGCTTGGGCTTCTAAAAATCAAAATGTAAAAATTAAAATCTTTGTTGTACTGTGTTCTGCTGTCCCTATCTTTCCTTGGTACATAGGAAGCCTCATGGCTTATGGAAATACTAGGGGGAAATTCCCATAGGTTAAAATATCAAGATATTATCCTACTTCAATCCATGCAACAAATGTTTATTGAGTGACCATTATATGCTGGGCACAGTGCTAGGCCCTGGATACTCAATGGTATGCCAGTCATCAAGGTATCTGTTCTTATGGAGCTTATAAACATGGAAACTAATAAATGTTAGTAGTATGACAAAAATATTGAAACTGAGCAGGACCTGTGGGGCCCTCCTGGGTACAAATCCTTTCTGTGTCCCCTGTTTCTTGTTTGCAGGAAAAAGGCTTCAGTCTCCTACACCTTCCTTGAGTTCCAAAGAGCATATTCAAACAGTTACTAATCAGGGAAGTGAGGGAATACAGAAGCAAGGGAGGAGCAGTCAAGAAAAAATAGTGCAGGATGGGGCAAGGTCCTGGTTCCTCCTCAAGGAATATATATAACAATATCTTTGAGTTCTTCTGCAGGAACTAAGGCCCCCATCCAGGTGGAGGATGGCAACTTCAGGCTGAGGACAATATTCCTAGAGCACCACCCTGTTACCTCACCACCAACCAATCAGAAGAAACTCACACACCCTGCAGCCCTCACCCCAAATTTTGCCTATAAAAACTTCCCTGAAACTGGAGAGTTTGGGGTTTTATGAGCATGAGCCACCCATTCTCCTTGCTTGGCCCTGCAATACACCTTTCTCTGCTCCAAACAAGAGCCGAGAGGCAGGTAAGGACTAAGCCTATAAGACGATCAGAATGGAAGCATGTAAGACAGGAGCATAATGATAGGAAGAGAAGATTGGATGAGATGAAGGTGGCAAGTCAGGCAACATCCTGATTATGTAGGGACTTTATAGGTCATGGTAAGGAATTTGAGTTTGTTTGTTTATTTTTAAATTTACTCTGGTAGCTGTCTGAAGAATAGATTGCAGTGGGTAATAGGGCAAAAGTAGAGGCAGGGAGACATGTTAGAAGCCTATTGTAGTAGCCTAAGAAAAAGTTGATTGTGGGTTGGACTAGGGTGGTGGAGATGGAGAACTGATGGATTCAAGATCTGTTTTAGAGGTACAGTTGACTAGATATGGTAGTGGATTGGGTGTGAAGGGTAAGAGAAAACAAAAAGATATCAGCTAGGTTTTAGCCCTAGCAAATAGATGTATAATAGAACTCTTTATCAAGACAGGAAAAACCAGGGGAGGAACAACCTTTGGAGGGAAATTGAGGGATCCATTTTAAACTATCGTGTTTGATATGTCTATTTGACATTTGAGTGATGATGGTAAATAGGAGTTGCCTATACGTATCTGGTGCACAGGGGAGTGATCGGGAGTGAAAGATGTACATTTAGGAGTAATGAATATGTAACAGATATTTCACGCCAAAGGACTGGGTGTGATCACTTAGAGGGAGAGTTTTATTGGAGACAACTGAGTCTGGAAGCCCACTAACATTTAGAGGTTGGGAACAGGTGGAGAGGCAAGCAAAGAGATGGAAAAGAAGCAGCCAATAAAGTAGGGGAAAACTGGAAGATTGTGATGACCCAGGAGCCAAGGGAGGCACACATGCCACAAAAGAGAGAGTGGTCAGCTGAGTCAAATCTGCCCAAATACTGAGAAAATTGAAGATAAAGGAATGTATCCATTTGATCTGATTTATCTTGTGGAACAGCTGGGTTAGTTGCTATTCCTATGTGGTTCCATAGCTCCTTGTACCTGTCCTATAGACCATTTACCATACTTTATTGTAACTGTTTTAATTATTTGTGGTGCTCATTAGACTATAAATTCCATAAGGGCAGAAGTCATGTCTGGCAGGATTACATTTGTAGTACAGTATCTGACACATAGTAAATGCTAAATAAATACTTGTTCAATGATGAATGAATGAACAAAGAGTGAATGAAACAAGGATGTACGAAAGGCCATCGACAGTCACCCTCCCTCCCAAATGAACAAATAAGCATTACCTGACTCTTCAATACTGGATAGTTCATCAAAATTCAACAATTGAGAGCCCCAGGTAGTCACACTAGAGACCATGAGGTTGGTCTTAATCCACAATATAGTATAAGAACAGGGAGAGAAAGAAGGGGCCATTAAAAAAACTAGGACTTACAGACTTTAAAAGTAGTCCATAAACCCAATCTGATAACCACAACAAAACTGGTGGGATGATTCTTCCCCTCTTACAGAAGCTGTTAGAGCTACACATTACCTTTCTGTGGCAACTTTTCCCATATGATACTGTACTACACATTCATGGTTAAGTAGATTTCACCTGTATAATTATGCTTGGGGTTTGGGGGTTTTTTTTGGGTGGGTGGGAGAGGGAGGCGGGAAGACGATTGTTTTTGGTGAAAAGAAGCTATATGCTTTGGAATTTGCACCCTACCATGCCTCAGCCCTCACCAATCAGGAATCTATTTTGAGATACCTACTGACTGAGGAGTCCTCACATTTTTGTAGCTCCCATCTATGAAGGAACTAGAGTTCCAGTTTTTTGTGTCATCTTCTATCAAGTTTATACAGACCAATCACAGTTGACTCCAAAACTGATCTAAGTTCTTATGAGCACACAAGCTATCTCAGAATTAGCCTGAATTTCTTTCAATGCTTAGACTAATATAAGCCACTTGTGTAGCTCCAGTATACTCATGTATTAGTTTCCTATGGCTTCTGTAACAAATTATCACAAACTTAGTGGCATAAAACAACATATATTTAGTCTCTTCCAGTTCTGGAGTTCAGGAGTCCAAAATCAGTTTCACTAGGTTGAAGTGAATGTGTTGGCAGGGCTGTACTCCCTCCAGAGACTCTGGGGGGGAAATCTATTCATCTCTTTTAGCTTCTGGTGGCTGTCAGCTTTCCTTGGCTTGTGGCTGCATCACTCTAATCTCTGTCTCTATGGTCACATTGCCTTCTCTTTTGTGTGTGTAGCATCTCCTTCTGCTTTCCTCTTATAAGAATATTTGTGATAGACTTTGTGCCCACCCGGATAATCCAAAAAACTTTCTCCATCTCAAGATCCTAAATTTAATCACATCTGAAAAGACCCATTTTCCAAATAAGGTAACATTTACAGGCACAAGGTATTCAAACCTGATGTCTTTGAGGGGCCATTACCAACCTGCCACAACTTACATCTATATTTACCCACTCTGTGCTCAAAATTATGCCAAACTGACTTATTATAATCTGTGAACATTTGGAACACATTCTTTAAATCCCAGTGTAAGCTAAACCTGGAAAATTGTTTTAACTTTAAACTTATTTTATCTTACAATGAAAAAATTTGCATTGTTTTTCAGTGATAAATACAAAGTACTGCGTGTAGATTCTAAGATGATCAAGCTATTAAATGATCTGGGATCCATATCATTTGAACAGTGGTTGAGAGCATTGGCTATATTGAAAAGAGAAGGGAAGAAAAAAGAAGGCTTAAAGGAAGATCAGACAGCTTTCTTCATATGTATAAAGATGTTTCACAAAGAATAGAGATTAGATACATGTTGTGTAGGTTGAATGAGGAACAATTAATTGCAGGCAGAGAGAGGCAAATTTCAATTCAATATGAAGAATTCAGAATGGTTAATGGAAAGGGCCCCGTTCAAAATGAAGTTTCTTCCTTATTCTGGAAGAATTCATGAATATGCAAAGACCCTGAGAGGAGGAATGCAGAGAGAAGTAGAGGATATTTTTTTAAAAAACATAAGGTCTCTTTAATGGCTGATTCTAAATAAATTGAAGTAGTATTATCCTTCTCCAATCCATTTTTCAAATTACAGCCAGAGCGATCTTTTAAAAATCAAATCCGATTATATCAGCCCCTTTAATTAAAACTCTTCATTTGCTGAAAGGTCCTTTCAGTATTGATTCCTGGTTTCCATGCCAGTCTCATCTGAAGCTCTCCGTGCTCTTCTCGCGCTTGTTTCTCATCTTTAGATGCTCCTTCCTACCTCAAGGCTGTAGGACATGCTATTCTCTCTGCTGGCAAAGTTATCCTTCCTTCTTGCCTAGGTTACTCCTACCCAAATGTAGCATTGGGGATATCAAAGGTAGCATACCAGGAGCTTTCCCTAGTATGCTAAACCAGTTGGGTCCCCATATACATTTGCAAAATACCCTGAACTGCTTTATCAAGATGAAAGCATTCTATCATATAATGACCATGTCTGTCTTTCCTGCTAAAGAGTAAGTTCTTGATGACAAAGACATTGTATCTTTTTTTTTAACCTCTTTATTGGAGTATAATTGCTTTATAATGTTATAATGTGTTAGTTTCTGCTGTATAACAAAGTGAATCAGCTATACATATACATATATCCCCATATCCCCTCCCTCTTGCGTCTCCCTCCCACCCTCCCTATCCCACCGGTCTAGGTGGTCACAAAGCACCGAGCTGATCTCCCTGTGCTATGCAGCTGCTTCCCACTAGCTATCAATTTTACATTTGGTAGTGTATATATGTCCATGCCACTCTCTCACTTAGTCCCAGCTTACCCTTCCCCCTTGCATGTCCTCAAGTCCATTCTCTATGTCTGTGTCTTTATTCCTGTCCTGCCCCTAGGTTCTTCAGAACTTTTTTTTTTTTTTAGATTCCATATGTATGTGTTATCATACGGTATTTGTTTTTCTCTTTCTGACTTACTTCACTCTGTATGACAGACTCTAGGTCCATCCACCTCACTACAAATAACTCAATTTCGTTTCTTTTTATGGCTGAGTAATATTCCATTGTATATAGGTGCCACGTCTTCTTTATCCATTCATCTGTCTATGGACACTTAGGTTGCTTCCATGTCCTGGCTATTGTAAATAGTGCTGCAGTGAAAGACATTGTATCTTGTTCAGCACAGTGCCTGGCGTTTGGTGGGCACCTTCAAATATTTGTTGAATGAATGAGTGGACTATCTGGTTTGACATGGAAAAGGAGTCTCATGAGAAAGAATATGTTTACCTAACTGACATCACATTTCTAGTTGCAAACTTTAGAAACACTAGTATGGTTTCTCGGAAGAGTGTATTTCATGAAAGAAAGGGGAGGCAGATGAGGAAATATAAGTGATCATCAAACAAGCCAGGTCTGTCAAGGTGGAGTCAATATGGAAGGTCAGAAGTTTAAGGGTAGGGGAGCGGGAAGCTTCATGGAAGGCAGAAAAACTGGGAAACCAAGGCCTAATGGCTTAAGATGTATCCTTTACTCATTCATTCCCAAATATTTATAGAATGCCTCTTATGTGCCTGGCACTTGGAGTCAGAAAGTCAAAGCACGTCTCACCTAGTTCTTGTCCTTAACAAATCTACAGCCTAATAAGGAAAGACAAATATTCAGCAAAGTAATTTCCATGAAGCGTGGTAAGCGCCGCTAGACAAGGTATACCAGTGTTATGAAATACCTAACTTGGGTGGGGAGAGTGATGGAAGGACAGAGAGAGAAGGATGGGTGGTCAGGGAAGCCTTTCCTATTTAAGCTGAGACCTGAAAGATGAGGAGTCCAGGTGGTCTGGGGAACTGAAAGAAGTTCAATAGCTAGGATTTGGGATCCCCCAGAGAAACACTGTCAAGGTACTGAAGGACACCTTGGCAGATTCAGTTTACGGGGACCCCGGATGGGAGAGGTCATTAGCCTTGTGGACAGTCCCTGGGCAAAAACGAGAACATTCTGCACTTCAATATTCCACCTGAGCTGGGCTTGCCTCTAATTATTCATTCCTTATTCCCGCAGGTTCCCACCAACTGCAGAGTGGTGGTGGCCCGCAGACGGCCTAGCTCTGCGGGAGACAGCCCAGACGAGGGCCCCGCGCGTCCAGCTCGCCCCCGGGAAGAGGCGCTGAAGCCCCGCCCACGTCCAGGCACATTCTCCTGGGCCGAGGCCCAGGGGCCGCGGCGGTCATGTGACCCGAAAAGTGTGACGTAGGAGGAAGGAGACGCCATTAGAGGGAGGCGGAGGGGGATCGCTCTTCGCCGTTCGTCGGGTTCCTGACGTGGTGGCTGGGGCCCTTCATTCTCGGACTTTCCCTCGGCCTTTCCAGGCTTCGCCCGGAGGCGGGAGTGGAGACGGCGCCCGGAGCCGACAGCTTCGGTGCGGAGGGGCTGCGCCGGCCGCGGCTGTGAAGGCGCTGCGGCGGCTGTGGAGAGCTCGGCGCTGCTCTAGGGCTCCGGCGGCGGGGACGCGACGGGATGGCTGCGGCCGGCGGCGGCGGGGCGGCGGCCGGGCGAGCCTACTCGTTCAAGGTGGTGCTGCTGGGGGAAGGCTGCGTGGGAAAGACGTCGCTGGTGCTGCGCTACTGCGAGAACAAGTTCAACGACAAGCACATCACCACTCTGCAGGTGCGGGCCCCGGGGAGCGGGAGGTGGCGCCTCGGGGCCCCTACTCCTCCGGGGCTCTGAGGACTTTGCTGCCACCGTCGTCTGGGTGTGGGCTCTCAGATCTCAGGCCTGTCACCCCCGCGTTCGGATTGCCTTTCCGAATTCGCCCTGGGAACACGCGTTGTTGGGGCAGCCTGGAGACGTAAGGACAGGCTGTTGGGAGGGGAGTGGAAGGGCCCTGAAAAGTCCCCAGTGTGGCTGCGCGTGTCGTGGAATCCCCATCCGTGGGCTAGTGTTTCCCCTTTGATTTGCTTCCGCTTGGGCCCTCGGTGCCTTCACCCTACAGTCAGTCAATCGAGTGTCAGTCCTTTTTCTTTCTGTCGGAATTAGGAATTTAGCAGCGGATTTGATTTTGCTAACTAGGTGATTTGTAACTTCAGCGCTTACTGATGACTAAGTGTTTGTGCAAGTTCCATTTTGTCCTGTCTTCGAGTAACGTGCTGATTGGCAAGACATTCCTCTCCGGAGGGTTTTTGAAATGACCGCTTGCCCGTGTGGGTTACGCAGTTCCATTGCTGCCTGCGTGGGTCTGACTTGTGGGTCACATATTCGGCGATGTGGGTCGACCCATATTCACATGGAAACGTCATGTGAATACTGGCCAACAGTTGGTCCTCAAACTAACAGCTTAGCTTCTGCTGCTATTTATTTTCTTTGCTTGTAATGTAGGGCCGGCTTTCATCTGCAGATACGTGATTGTTAGTCAGAAAATGTTAAAATGTAATCATTAATTGGGGGTGAAGTCAGACCTTTGAGGTCGTTGGAGTCTCCCCCTCTTCCAAAAAATCAGTTTTCACGTATTAGAAGAAATATCCAGCGAATCTGCCTTGATCAATTCAGAGGCAGTCAAGTCTAATGAGTTTTTGAGCCTGATTGTCTAGGTTCATATCGCACCTCCATCCGTTTAAACTAGTTGTGTGATCTTGGACAAGTTAATTAACCTGTCTGTGCCTAAGTTTCTTCATCTGCTAAAATGGCCATAATAATAGTATCTAGTTCATTGGGTTGTCAGGACAAATATACATAAAAGCACATAGGAGCTGGTCCAGTGTAAGCTCTCCATCATTATTATTATCCTAAATTGCACAATAGATCTTAATTAGTGATTGTGTAGTGTTTAAGTACATGAACACTATTTAATAGAATGCACAGTCTCCTAATTGTTGTGACATTTGATGTTTGATGCTATTATTAAACCACTGAGTCTATAATTTACAAAGATGCTCTGGTTCTGATTCCATGTTCTATTTTTACACCTCTGTTTTTACTCCTATATAAAGCATACTATCTGAAAAAGTGAATGTCAGGAACCTGCATTTTCCCCCTACATTCTTATACAAGGTCATTTAACACAATTTTGATAATTACAGTTGAGTGTTATTAGTGAGATCAAGGAAATTCTTAGGGTAAATACCTATGCTCAGTTGGAAATTTAGAAATTCATTTAGGTAAAGTAATAACAATAGCTAGCATTTAGTGAGTTCTTACTGTGATGAGTATTTTACTTTTCTTCTGTCTTTTAGTTCTTATGACAGGCTTTGAGGTGGATAGTTTTATTAACCTCATTTTACAGGTGGTGAAACAGGCATGGTTAAGTTGAGTAATTTGCTGGCTATCTTATTGCCACAAGTCTTGGTGCCCAAGCTGACATTTGAATCTAGTTATGACTTCAGATTTTGAGCAATAAGTCACACTATCTCTGGATATTGGTAAACCACCCCTTAGTGGTTTCTTTTGTGCTACAGACCTTAGAGAAAAGAGAAGACCATTGTAATTGAGCTCTTAATTTTTTAAAAGATAATTTAGCCCTTCAACCTAAAAATTACACTTTCATTATACATTCCAAAAACATCCTCGAAGCTAAAAGCTGGCTAAAGATTTTAAATATCTGAGAGGAAACCACTGAAATTTATTGATACATAGGAGAGAATGAAGTTATGGTAGATCTCTGGTATCAAAAGCATAGCATATAACTGTCATCACAAACGGTATCTGGATTATGTTCCAGAATTGAGGATTTTGCTGCGTACCAATGTATGGAAACAGCATTATATTCAATCTCCTTCTCTTAGATATCAGTTCATTTCATCTTTTTAAATAATGTTTTCAGAGAAATTTGACTTCCATGAGACCCATAAGACACCGTCTTGTACGCCTTTCATTTCCAGATGGAGAGGAGCTAATGCATGCATCATAAGATATGAGGGGAAGAGTTTCCCTTTTTTCTTGTCAGCGGAACTACCTACTACCTATCTTTGTAAAATATTTTATGCTTTGCAAAGTACACTCTCATGCATTCCTATTTTAAAGACTGAGAGGAACCCAAGATAATTTATGGTTCACTAATTCAGTCTTTTGTTTAATATTTCAGTCAAGTGATTGTCTACTTTAGTCTGAACATCTTGGAGGTGAGATGAACTGTTATAGAAGGTGGAAAACTATGTTCTGAGGTGGCACATTTCATTTTTGGACAGATCTACTTTCCAATTCATTTTTCTGTGTCTAGGGACAAAATCTCTTTCCCTGCCCTCTGAATCTTAGTCACACATGGCATCCCTTCTGATAGTTGAAGATGGCTGTTACATCCCCTTGAGTCTTGTCTTCTTTTGGGTAAACAGCTCTGGTTCCTTTTAGTGGATCTCTTATAACATTGTTCTAAATCATATCACTATTTTGACATTTCTTCTAGACACTCACTAATCATTGTCCACTTTTCCTAAAATATGATACCTTGAGCTGTAGAAATGATTCCAGGTGTGGTTTGAACTGTGCAAAGAAGTGCAGGCTATCACCTCCCCTGTGGAGAATCCTTTTCTAATACTGAAGAATTACAGAAAAGATTCTTTGAGCTTTGGGGCAGCTGTCCCATTGATTAATATTGGGCCTGCTGTCTTAGACTTATTAGCTGAAAAAAAGAGACAGAGGGAGGGAGAGAGGAAGGAAGGAAGGAAGAAAGGGAGGGAGGGAGGGAGGAAAGAAGAAAGAAAGACTTTATATTTGTTGATTTTCCTTTGATTTTGTAGTTAAATCTTTTTTTCCCTAATGAATTTGATCCATTAAAGTTGGCTTTGATAAACTTGCTCCAGTGGTTAGTGTCTGTTAATATCCTTTTGAATTTTGATTTTGTAATTCAAGAAACATTGATGGAGCTCCTGTGGGTCAGCCGCTAGGTTGGGTCCTGGACATGCAAAGAAAAATAAGGCATGGTCTCTAATGCTGGATTCGCAACTCATTTTAACTGTCACCTGAAGATTTGGTAAGAATGTCTTCAGTGTTCTCATCAGTCATTAACAGACTCTGAAAGAAAGGGGAGAGAGAGGGCCAAGTACAAAGCTCTTCACAAGTCTCACTATAGTCCAGTGACACGTGACCAGAGGTTTATTTCTCTTTAAATATGCAGAATCTTAGGGTGGGGCTTTTTCCAGACCATGCACAGGCCACAGTCCTCTTTCCTCTTGCCTGAGAAACAGTTATAAATGGAGTGTTATACATATTAATGGTAATGGAAACAGGAAATAAGACTGACTGCTGTGGGCTACTACCTAGTGGACAAGAAGCCTTTAATGAAAATGGCTACTCCAGCGTTACAAATCTCCTAACTTTTTTTGCCCTAGCTACATCAATCTTGCCCATAGGGGATATCATGAGATACTCTGTCAAATGCTTGCAGAAGAACAAGATACATTGTTTTTTCTGCATTAGGAGGCCATATGATGTAGTACAAAGGGACAGGACTTTGAAGTTAGTTTGAATTTTTGGCTCCTGATTTTTAGCTGTCATGATTTTGGCCGATTATTCTACTGTTTGTAGCTGGCTCTTTATCCATGAAATGGGAGACTCTCACGCATAGGATTTTTATGTGGATTAGAGAGCCATAGTATTTAAACCTCCTGGCACAGTGTTTGTTTAATGAATGTTTGCTGTTTGATGAATAGATG